>NC_045601.1:0-600000 GCF_009762305.2 Zalophus californianus | reverse complement strand
GCTGGTGCTGTAGGCGTGCGGAAGGGGGAAGGCCCTGGAGGGGCTCTCCCGGTGTGGGTGGGAGCCAGGCCAATCCTCCTCGGCCTCCCCCGTCCTGAAGTCTCAGGCGACCAGGGGGCAGGAGAGCCCCGGGGCTCACAGAAAGTCGGCCTTGCGTGGAGAGAGGTGGAGGGGTGCACATTTCTCTCGTGCAGGAGATTGACAATCGGTAGGGATTGACACCTCCTTGAGGAGTCAAAGACCGTCTCAGAGCCCCTTCCAGGTTTATAGTGAGAACAGGTCTCCTGAGACCCCCAGCTTGGAGCCCTAGCCCCCAAGTGGCTGGTGGGCTGCCAGCCTTGTGCCTTGGTGGACACTGGGGCCAGACAAGCTTGTTTCCCCCAGGCCAGCCTCGCCCAGCGCTGGCAGCACACAGACCTCCGAATTGAAGCTGCCAGCCGTCCCTGCCCAGCTGTGCTCCGGGGCGCAGGCGTGGGAAACCCCCTGCAGATGGCGGTCAGAGTCGAACCCCTGGCTGGCTTGAGTTCAGTGGTCAGTGGTCCAGGGTGGGGCCTAGACACCACAGTGTGCACACTCATGGTTTGGTGCTGGGTCTGGAGGCTCCCTGGAGAAGCCACCTCAAGGGCAGGCTCAGGTTCTGGACTCTTTCTGGTTGTCAGAACCTCATGCCATGGGGGCAGCAATGTGTGAGCTGCTATTCCTTGGCCCTGAGGAATTCCTCTGTCCCCCCAGGCCACCTCACTTGGGAGCTGGGACCTGGGCCCGGGACAGAGCCCTCACCCTTGTCCTGGGGGTACACCCAGCTGCTGGACCCTCCCGTGCCCCTGGCCTGGCCCTGGCGGAGCAGAACATATCCCTACTGTGCCACCTGCGTGGGACACGGTGACCAGGTCTCTGCTGCAGAATGGGGCCAGTGGGTGTGAATTCTGAAGTGCTTTCTCTGAGGAGCAAATTCAGGCCACGACGTGGAGTCTCATCAGGTCCTCATAAAGAAGGTGCTGTTCACATGGGGCCAAGGGCCATCCTGCACGGTGACCACATGTGATGGACAGCTGCATGAACTCAGGCTTCTTGTCCCCTGGAAGGCGATGTCCCCTCCTCGTACCTGGGAAGCTGGCCATCGGATCAGCTCTTAAGGGAAGCAGACCACACCCACATGTGCACACGCCACACACGTGCACAGTGCTTGTACACAGGGCACACGCATCACAGGGCACACACGTGCGCACATGCACACCCGTGTATATGGCATATATCACACAGGCACACGGACACACATACATCTCATGTGCACACACACACGGGGCACACACACACACACCCTCAAACCAAGAGAAACTTCCTAGTTTCATCCTCAGTGATGCTCGTGTGGTCTGGTGAGTTTGGAGGCCACGTGGAAGGAAGATGTGGGAAAGACGTCTGTCTGGAGGACAGGGAGCCCCGTTTTGGGGAGGAGCTTGGAGGGGTGGGCTGGGGGGCACTGGTGGGCTCTGGGAGACTAGGTTAAGCAGCGTGGACCCTGCCCCTGCGGTGAGGGGGCCTTCAAGTCTGCCAGGCGTGGTGGGGAAAAATTTGGCCTGAGGAGGATGGCTGGGGTCTAGATTCTGGGCTGAGCCCCTGGGTGGCTGTCCCTTCTCCTTAGTCCCCATGAGGAAGGTGAGACCAAAATCCAGGCCCTGCCTGGCCATGAGGACGGGTGGCCTTGTCTCCTCCTGGAAGGGGCAGTGAGGTGGATCTTCCGGTACCTGGGTTAGGAGGAGCAGGGCAGCCCTGGACGGGGCTTGGGGGCATGTGTGCAGATGGAGCTTCATGTCAGAGGTCAGAGAAGAAACAGAGCTGGGGGCTGGTGGCTCAATAGGCAGGCAGGGGATGCAAGGCACAGGGACATCGTCACAGACGTCTCCTCTGGCCCAGCTCTTGAGCAAAACAGGTGTTTGTAGAGATCAGCTGACTATTTCACTAAAACTCGGTTTTCTTCTCTGAAAACATGGGCAGTTAAACTCCACGTGTGCTTGTACACGTGATTGTCAGCCTGTGTGAGCTCGGTGCACCTGCCTGTCCAGGGTCTTGCTGGCCATGAAGTCACAGTCTCGTGAAAATCTCCGTGGAATTCAGAGCCATCCTGCCAATGTGGCAGCTCCTAAACCAGACGGCAGCCTGGCTTCTGCAGGGCGGCCTGACCCACCAGCAAGGGAGAAGCTGCCCAGAGAGCTGGGGAGCCGGCTGCTCCCACAGCCCCAACCTCAGGGCTCCAGCAGGATCCACCCGCAGCGTGGCTCTCAGTGGCCGCGAGGAAAAGCAGGCACAACACAGCAGTGGGACGGGGCGGCCCTCTGAGACTCACCAGCCCTCGAACTGCAGGCCCGAGAGAAGGTTCTGTGACAACGACTGGACTTTTCCCTTTGTTTCGACAGGAAGACTAAAATTTCTTTCTTTTTTTACCTTTTAAAAAGTTAATATTTATGATTTTTAAGTAACACATGTGCATAGTTTTTGAACAGGTTTTTGAGGTAGAATTGTTATACTGAGAACTGCGTGTATCTTTGTACAGTTGATGAGTGTGGATTATGCACCGTGCACCACCCCCCATCACGGGCATGTACACGCCCGATGCCGATGCCTCCCAGGCATCCCTGTGTTACATTAGTTGCTCTTATTTATTTTTTTGCAGTAAGAACACTTGACATGAGATCTACCCTCTCAACAAAGTCTGAAAGGCACAGTACTATGCTGTTACCATAGGCACTTTGTTGGACAACAGATCCCTGGAACTTATTCATCCATATAGTTGATCTGTTTTTAAGAAAATTCTACCTGGTTTAATTTTAAGGAAGATTCTAGGATTTTATGCATTATCAAAAATTATTTTTTCTGTTTATTCAAACAAAACATTCGACACAAATGAATGTAGATAGCATCCCTGTAGTTGCACATTATGATAACATGGTGAACCCCAAGGGCCTTGCTGCCCTGAACCAGTACGGGACCCCACTTGGGTCTGCCTGTGCGATCCCTGCCTCGTCCTGCTCACAAGGGATCCATCCCCAAACCTGCTGTCATGATCTCATTGCTTTAAAACGTCTCATCCCATCCATGTGTGTGCGTCTGAACGACGTGTGGCATTTGAAGGATGGTGTCACCCTACATGTTCTCTTCCAGAGGTCGGTGGGATAAAGCGAAGGTCTCTCAGGAAGAGTCCAGAGGGATGGAAGTTTCCTACATGCCAGCCTTCAATATAGCGGTGAGAGGGTGAATGCGAGCGCACAGCCATTTTAGGAGAGTATGTGAGGGCCATCTGCACACCCAGCGATGGGCAACGTTGGGCAACGTTGGCGCAGACGTCAAGCCAGGGGCTGGAAAGCTGAGTTGTTAGGTGACAAAATACGTCCCAGGAAAGAGGTGCCACAACCAAGGCCAACCGATGAATATATTTGCCAAGTTGGGAGAGAAGAGGGTAACATCCATGATCTATGGAGAGATTTAGCAAATTGATTAGCTAAACACAAACCCCCCAAAGGAAGAGAAGGACGGAGGCTGGAACGGCTCTTGACAGGCGGCTCCAATGACACCGCGAAGACTCAGAACAGATAATTAAAGCAGCCTGAGACATCAGCCCACAGCCATCAGTTGGAACCAAGACGGGGCCTCGTGGCAAGGACAGCCCCATGCAGGCAGAGCCTGGACAAACCAGGAGACCCGCCGCACCTCTCGTCGGGGCGCGTCTGCCTCGGGGAAGCGGAAGGCAGGCTGGTGGTTGGGCTGTGTCGGCGTCAGCGGCCAGTGTGTGGCCATCACTCCAGTGACGAGATCAGTACCAGCTGACCGGAGCACGTTAAGTGAGGAAAACAAAGACACTGCAAAAATTATCCAATGCGATTCTCTTAGACCAGGTACAAACACCCCCTACACGCCATCGCCTACACACATGTACATGTGCACATGAGTATCATTGCACGTGACTCAGGGAGACAAGGGAAAGCCTGGAGGTCACAGCCGAGGCCATGCTGATGATCTTGGGTGCAGGTGGGGGTGTGGGAGAAGGACCAGAAGCCGAACATAGGCTTTCTGGGAGAATACTGCCACTGTGATGAAGTCTTCATGTGTGACGCTATCCTGTTTACAGAACAGTGTGTGTGTGCGTGTGCACCAATGCATAAATGATGGTCATCGACCTGCTTGCCATAGGGTTACGGGTTTCTGGTGACTTTCCTTTCTTATACCTTAAAGCTTTGTTAAAATTTTTATACAAAAAAAATTTTTAATTAGCCACCAGAACAGAACAATAAAGCCGTTTTACTGTGGGGGAGAAACAGCTGTACAGGGGGTGAGGTTTGTAAGGTGCTGACTCTTGCCTGCCATGGAAAGGCAGTAATGTGTGCGTGGTCACGGGCTCAGCTGCATGGACATGGGCTCAGCTGCATGGTCACAGGCTCAGCTGTGTGGACAGGCGTGGACACAGGCTTAGCTGCGTGGTCATGGGCTCAGCTGCATGGTCACAAGCTCAGCTGTGTAGATGGGCGTGGACACGGGCTCAGCTGCAGGGACATGGGCTCAGCTGTGTGGTCACAGGCTCAGCTGTGTAGATGGGCGTGGACATGGGCTCAGCTGCAGGGACACGGACTCAGCTGCATGGTCACAGGATCAGCTGCATGGACAGGGGCTCAGCTGCATGGTCACAGGTTCAGCTATGTGGACATAGGCTCAGCTGTGTGGACGGGCATGGAAGGTGCTGCCTGCAGCCTGGCTTCCTGTCCTCAGGGAAAAGACCACGTCTCAGGAAGCTCATCCCGTGTCATGCCAGAGCAGCATGTGCTGGGTAAGCCCAGGACCATGGCCCTGTGTATGGCAACCCCGATCTGATGGCATGTCACCCACCTGGTTTAGGATGGGCAGAGCACCCTGAGGCCTTCCCATCCTCCTGGCCCTTGAGAGTGTTTCCCTTCATGTGACCATGGCCAGGGGCCCTTCAGATGACTGTTGCGCTTTCCCACGAACACTTACAGAAAGGACAAGCAGCTGCTACATCTTATTGGGTCTTTCTGGGTGTTGTCAATTTTTAAAATCCCATTTTTCTATATGTTATTAACTTATTAGTATTGAAAACAACCAGGGAACACTACAAAATGGAGGATTATTTAATCCAGATGCTACATGGGCAAGTTTTCTTCCTTTAATTAGCAGTGAGCTCCATGGAGTAAGGAGATACTTTGGTCTGTTGAAGGCCTTACTGTGCAATATTCCCTCCTAGGATGGGGCTACGCTGCCGCCGCTGTCACACACATACAGCATCAGATTGATGCCTGAGGCGTGCCTGGAGTGGAGGGTCTCTTCCCTCAGCAGGGAGACCCCGCGGCCTTGCTGGCAAGCAGGTGGCATGCATCGGGCTGCATAGAGAGGCCAGATGGAGTGTCTAAAGATGCACAGCGAGGGAGGGTTAGAGCGGGACCAGGTTGCCACTCTTCTAAGCAAATGTCCAGTATCATCTGCAAGAGTAGACTGCTCTTCACTTAACCAGAAAGCTTTGGTTTGAGCTCATTTCAACCTTCCTTCGAGGCCCTTCCATTCTTTCCCTCCGTGGTCAAACACTGTTAACTGCCACTACATCTTGTTCCCCCGACACCAGCTATCTTAGCCTCGTCTCGTGGACATGGCCACACAGCCACGTTTCAGCCAGTGAGTGGCAGCATTCTTCGATGTGTCCACGGAGCTTTCTGGTCAACCTGGCTCTGTAGGTGGAGGTCGATATGGTCCCACCCGTCATGACGTCCTGGCACGGCCATGTTCTCCTCCCGGCCTTATGTGTGAGTATTTGTGCCGAGTTTGGAACGCAGCCATGGTTGACTCCAGCAGGAGTCAGCCAGGTCAGTCTCTGTGAAGTCCAGATAAAGCCGCAAGCCTTGTACAAAGCAAGGACTGCAGATAAATAGCAATCTGGAAGATAATGGGTTTGCCTGACATTGTTGGGCCTGTGAATCATAACAAGACTTTACAAGATGCAGGAAGTCCAGGAATTGGCAGCTTCCCCCTGGTTCATGATCCCTTTTTAAAGCTCAGGGTGTAGATACTGCTTGAAATTATAATAAGCACTAGTTCTTAACTCATGACAATCACCTCCTTTTCACTACTTTTCAGAATGAACAGGAAAGAAAAATTTTCAAAAACTATAAAACCAGAAGGCACAAAACCTAAGAGTCACAGTACATCTCCATTGACAGACAGCAATGAATGAGTGACCAGCGTCTGTTGCCCGTGAGACAGGCCACGTTTCGTGGGCTGGTCACAAGGTGGGGTTCCCCCTACCCTGCCTCAATATGACATACACTGCATCTTAACAAGCCACGTCATGTTATCTGGAAGGGCTATGGGCCGTGAGACAGGCCACGTTTCGTGGGCTGGTCACAAGGTGGGGTTCCCCCTACCCTGCCTCAATATGACATACACTGCATCTTAACAAGCCGCGTCATGTTATCTGGAAGGGCTATGGGCCGTGAGACAGGCCACGTTTCGTGGGCTGGTCACAAGGTGGGATTCCCCCTACCCTGCCTCAATATGACATACACTGCATCTTAACAAGCCGCGTCATGTTATCTGGAAGGGCTATGGGCCGTGAGACAGGCCACGTTTCGTGGGCTGGTCACAAGGTGGGGTTCCCCCTGCCCTGCCTCAATATGACATACACTGCATCTTAACAAGCCGCGTCATGTTATCTGGAAGGGCTATGGGCCGTGAGACAGGCCACGTTTCGTGGGCTGGTCACAAGGTGGGGTTCCCCCTACCCTGCCTCAATATGACATACACTGCATCTTAACAAGCCGCGTCATGTTATCTGGAAGGGCTATGGGCCGTGAGACAGGCCACGTTTCGTGGGCTGGTCACAAGGTGGGGTTCCCCCTACCCTGCCTCAATATGACATACACTGCATCTTAACAAGCCGCGTCATGTTATCTGGAAGGGCTATGGGCCGTGAGACAGGCCACGTTTCGTGGGCTGGTCACAAGGTGGGGTTCCCCCTACCCTGCCTCAATATGACATACACTGCATCTTAACAAGCCGCGTCATGTTATCTGGAAGGGCTATGGGCCGTGAGACAGGCCACGTTTCGTGGGCTGGTCACAAGGTGGGGTTCCCCCTACCCTGCCTCAATATGACATACACTGCATCTTAACAAGCCACGTCATGTTATCTGGAAGGGCTATGGGCCGTGAGACAGGCCACGTTTCGTGGGCTGGTCACAAGGTGGGGTTCCCCCTACCCTGCCTCAATATGACATACACTGCATCTTAACAAGCCGCGTCATGTTATCTGGAAGGGCTATGGGCCGTGAGACAGGCCACGTTTCGTGGGCTGGTCACAAGGTGGGGTTCCCCCTACCCTGCCTCAATATGACATACACTGCATCTTAACAAGCCACGTCATGTTATCTGGAAGGGCTATGGGCCGTGAGACAGGCCACGTTTCGTGGGCTGGTCACAAGGTGGGGTTCCCCCTACCCTGCCTCAATATGACATACACTGCATCTTAACAAGCCACGTCATGTTATCTGGAAGGGCTATGGGCCGTGAGACAGGCCACGTTTCGTGGGCTGGTCACAAGGTGGGGTTCCCCCTACCCTGCCTCAATATGACATACACTGCATCTTAACAAGCCACGTCATGTTATCTGGAAGGGCTATGGGCAAGATCAGTGGTGAAAACATCAGCATAATCCTTGAGACAAGATAGAAGGGCAAAAAAGCTACAACCAATATGGAGCCAGAGGGATGGAGAGAGAACCTCGCGTGAGCATGTGTGTGCATGCACGTGTGTGCACATGTGTGTGGGCACGTGTTCGCACACCCTGAGATGCCGAGTCCCTGCAAACCTCTCCTGCCTCGGACAGCAGGGGTGGTCCTGGCTCACGGGCGGGGTTGTGGCCGACAGGTACTAGTGGCTGGCAAGGCTGAACGCACCCCCACCATGTGCTAGCACAGACGGAGTCCTGGGGCTCACTCCGCTACGCCGAGCTGGGACTCAGGCTGGTACGGAAACAGTGCAGTGTGGAAATAAAACCCGAACAATCAGCTAGGGCAGAATACGCGTTCCGTGCCTTGTAATAACTGATGAGCTGGCATTTGCTCACAATTTGCCGTGTGTGAGATAAGTCCACAAGCGTCTCCTCCATCCCCTCAAGCACGCAAGGCAGATGGGACCTCAGGAGGCTTGGTTGTTCGGTGGGGGCAGGACTATCACAGCACAGATATCCTGGCTTCTGAGGGAAACCAACGGGCATGTGACCTCTGTATGACTAAACTCGCTGGTCCCATGGCATGGCGTCTCCCTGACCAGGCAGTGCAGAGGGTTCTGGAAGATTCTGTGGTCAGAGTCCGGCCCTTGATGATTGCTAGCCCGTCACTGGCCAGACATGCACATCTGTGTTCCCTGGATGCTAAATCGGAACAAGCACTAAGACAGGCGCCATGAGCTCAGTGGACACAGGCGTGTCCTGGAAGGAGGGACAGAGAGGAAGACATGGTCACAGAGTGTGTCGTGGTGATGACACGCTGCACCAGGAGCCATCGGAGGCAGATGGGGGTCTAGCGCCACACGGGCATCCCAGAGATCACGCTCGCTCTGAGACCTATGGAAAAGCGGTCTCGACAGCTGGAGAAATGTCGAGGGCTGGAGAAGGTTCTGGACGCCAACGGGTGTGGGCGTGAAGACTGGAGCCTGAGAGGTCAGAGCACATGGCAACCGATGAAGGCACGTGGGCGTGGGCGCAGGCATGTGAGGAGCTGTGTTCTGTAGGTAGGTTCTCCTGCAGCTGGAGCACTGTGCCACCTAGGAAGCAAACCGCCAAAGGACACAGGCTACCTCCATTCTTCTCTCTAGTGCTTGGCGCATCATGGATGTTGAATACATGTTTCCTGTGCATGATGTGCATGTTCAGAGAACATGTATTTACTGGTAATATGGAGTCCTAAGCAGTAGCGGCTAAAAGTACTTATTATTTTCCTCAACACATGTTGTCTCATTCACTCTGCCTTTGGAAGGGCACAAAAGGCCAGGGAGACAGACCCGTGGCCGTGGTCTCTCCTCTACACAACATCACGTGGCTGTTTTCTCGCGCCTGTCATAGCCCGCCAGTGTGGGGGTGTGTCTGTGGGCATGCATCCCCCCATAGCAGCAGCACCTAGAAGGCAGGGTGAGCTCAGTATTTATCATTTTGAACTGAATTGCATCATTTCCTGGGTTAGGAAGAGAATGAACTTGAGATTTTTAAAATTGTAAGTTTGGCTTTGGGAATTAAACACTGAATGCAAGGTAAACATTTTTGTTCTTACTGTTGGAATTCCCCCACTTACTAAGATGAGATCAGTGCCAACAAAATACTTTGAAACATCATTTACATCTTTATTTGTCCATAAGATCCAGAATAGGAACCATTTTGACATGAAGTCAAGGAAGAATGTTGCAACATGTGGGCAGACCTGAAAATAGATCCTTCCTGGAAAAACTTAACCGAACATGAATTGAATGAGATTTCTCTACTTGTTTCCATCAGTCACTCTGTTTCCAGATTTTGTTCTCAGAGTAGCTAGCTGTCATCAAACACCTTCGCTCCAGTCTGCAGGAGGCCACCTCTGTGGATGGACATGGAAATGCTCTCCCGCACGCTCGTTTGAACCCTGACAGCGAATGCCATGCTCAAAGGTTTGCTGCCATGCGTGTGCCTTTGACAGCTGAGCTCTGTGTGGTGTTGGGCAGCCAGCTCTTCCCAGCCTTCTGAGAAGGATCATGTCCCGCTGCTTCAAGAGGAAATCTGTTCAGCGTTATGAACCACACTTTGTGGTAAGTGTGGGTTGGGTGCTTGCAGTTCACAGGGATCTTTGGATCACAAGCAGTTGCTGGACAGAGACCATCTCTTCCTCATCCCCAAGTGCCCACTGCCAACTGCCTCACACATAGAGCTGCCAAGGGAGGCCATCAATGGATCAATACATGAACGTGTGTGTTTCGGGGATTATGACTGCTCTTGTCATAGGAGCACTGATGTCTTCCATGAATGTGGGGATTTAACGAGCATGTGTTCAGAGCATGAGTGTGCACAGACACCCACTCTGGGCCTGCCCTCACACACACACTTTACAGATGTGGGGCATGATGTCCTGAGTTATGAGTGTCCCATGCAGGGTAAGTGTCAGGTGGGAAATTGAAGGGACAAGCCTGGCCTCTACAGCCTACATTTCCTCCAGACCCTGGGAAGAGGATCCCACTGCAAAGTCAGGGGACAGAGCCCTCAGAGGAGAGCATCTAATTTCATGGATCATGGGTCCTCCACCCAGGTCTTTCTACTGCAATGTCAAAGTTACAGACCCGTGACAGACTCCCTGTCCTGGGAACGCTCCCTCCACATCAAAGGAAGGAGGGAGCAAATGAGCCGTTCCCACCCGGGAAGCGGGGTCCCAGAAGTTATTAACAGCAATGCTGACGTACAGTCTGTTGAGTGATGCCTTGGATGGACTTCGTCTCCCCAGAGTCAAACCCCTCCTAAATGAAGGGAGCCCACCAAAATGGACCAGTGGACCGCTATGACCAGTGGGGAATTCGTCACAGCTCAAAGATGGGGCATTCCTGGTAACTGGACTTAATGTGGTGATCATTTCTCAATATACACAAATATAGAGTCATTATACTACACAGCTGAAATTAATATGCTGTATGTCAATTATACCTCAATTAAAAACAAGCAAACACAAAAACAAACAAATTAATCCAAAAGATGGGACATTTGTCACCTCCTGTTTCATCTGGTGATGGCTGTGACTCCAGCTGGGGCCAAACCCCAAATCTGCCACTTACTGGTCTTGGTCAAAACACATATTGTTCCCTCTAAGGCCTGGACTGAGAGTTGAACTGGGAAATCCATAGGAAGTACTTAGCAGGCCCTGGTGGCCCCCGAGCTCAGGGGCCAGAACAGACTCCGTGGGCTTCCCAGCAGCTCTGGAGTATAGGGAGCCGCAGCTCTGGGGACCCCAAAGCCCATTCTGTGTGAGCCACTGAAACACGGTGCGGCCAAGCCCTGCACGGTGAGTGGGGGCAGGGACAGCGGGCTCCTGGCACCAAGGCTTCATGCCCGGCCCCTCTGGGCTACGTCCCAGCACCACTCAGGCAAGCCCTGCAAGGGGGGGGGGGCACTCGTCCCACCTAGGAGGTAGGACAGGCAGGTCTGGGGAGGTGATGGAGCCCCGGGGCCCCCACAGGCCGCCGCACAAGCCCTGTAGGGCCATGCACAAGGAGCTATGGCAAGCCGGCTTCCTGGAGCCCATGCTGGGTGAGTGGGCCCATCATAGGTGGTGGTGGGGGTGGGGGTGCCACGGGGTCGGGAGGAAGAGGCGAGGGAGGGGAGGCTCAGTCCGAGCCCAGGAAGTTTGTTTTACGGCTAGCTTTTACACATTTGTTTAATCTGTTACCAAGGGTCACCGGTCAGGCAGCCGCTCCTCTCTTGCAGCGCCTGTTCCCAGAAACGGCCTCCTGGGAAGGAGGAAGAAAGTACTTTCCAGAGACTCAGCAAAGGGGAAGTGCCCTGGACACGTGGCTTGAAGGCGCTCCCAGGACACGGGCATTCACCCAGCAGTGTTGGGGTCAGGAAATTGCTCTCGCCCTTGTGGCGGTTCTGCTCAGTGTCCGCGTCACTGCGCTCGGGCCCCAGAAAGCGCCCCAGAAGCAGCCCCCGGGGACGTCCCGGCCACCTGTGGCGGCCACTTCCTTGGCTGGGATTTGATTCTGGTCAGTTAACATGGGGGAGGAAGCTGCTTATCCATCACGATGAGGGGTCTTGGGTTGTCCTGTTGCCTGAATGAGCTTGTTTAAGTTTACACATCATGTAACACTTTCTCTGAAAACATACTTATTTTCAAAGTTTTCAAGACAGGGTCAGTACTCTTTCTGTTGTTACTGGAGCCTCACATCATTTTCCACAGTAGTAACACCTCGGCTAGGACTCCAGCTTCACTTTTTTAGTGTGTTGAGGACATAGGACACTTGTGGAACAGCCTGAGCCCAGGCCCACTGCTTATGGGTGTCCCTCCTGCATCTGATTTGGCATTTTTGACACACATACTTTTAAAAGGTCATTTTAAATACATCCATATTAGCTCTCATATAAACAAGTCTTTTTTCTTTCTACGCTCATATAGCAATGTTTTGTGTAACTTGTTAACTAAAAAAAATCTAATGCCTCCTGTGTGTCACACAAAATAAGAAACTTACACAGTTCTCACAGGCATACTTGGGGGGCAGTACCCAGGGGCACTAGAGGGATGCCCAAAAGATGTGAGGGTTCTAGAGTGCTACCAGTACTGGGTTCTGGGAAGAATAGAGGAGCTGGAGAGAGCATGTATGAAAGGAGCTGCCAAGGAGACTAATTAAAAGTTTATGTTGAAAAAATAATAAAATATAAAAGAGTTTATGCTGTCATCATCACCATCACCATCATTATCACCATCATCATCACCATCACTATCACCAACACTACCATCGCCATCACCACCATCATTGTCACCATCATCACCACCAACATCATCACCATTATCACCACCACCATCACCATCACCCTCATCACTACCATCACCATCATCATCACCATCACCAACATCATCACAATCATCACCATCACCATTATCACCACCATCATCACCATCACCATCATCACCACCATCACCATCACCTTCATCACCATCATCACCATCAACATCACCAACATCACCAACATCACCATCATCACCACCATCATCATCATCATCATCACCATCATCATCACCATCACCACCGCCATCATCATCATCACCATCATTATCACTATCACCATCATCACCATCATCACATCACCATCTTCACATCACCATCACCACCATCACCAAATCATCACCATCACCACCATCATCACCATCGCCATCATCACCACCATCACCATCACCCTCATCACCCTCATCACCATCATCACCATCATCACCACCATCACCACCATCATCATCATCACCATAATCATCACCATCATCACCATCATTACCATCACCACCAGCATCAGCACATCATTACCATCATAAATGCTAAGAGTTTTGAGCGTTTAAATTAGGTTCCATGTTAAGAACATCACAGGCACTATGTCATCCAATCCTCCTGCAACTCTATGGCAAAGATTTTGTATATTGTTTCCATTTTAGATATTGGCACTTGAATTCAGATAAGCCAAGTGACTTACCCAAAAGTGTATAGCTAGTAGGTGAGGAGTGTAATTGAAGCCAAGCTGTTCTGTGTGATACTGTCTCTGTCAAAGTGATGTTGCAACAATCCTACCGTTTGAGGAACTGAATCACAGATAAATCAGGCACCTTGCTGGCTGGTTACACAGCTATGAAGTGAGGGAGCTGGGATCAGAGAGCAGCTTGGTCTGACCATAGCACCAACAGTCTTTCTGCCTGGCCTCCTGTTTCATGCAGCTGTTCCATGTTAGAAGGAGCTCCCTGAAGTACCTGTCTTGCCTCTAAGAGGCCCTATGAACTCTACCCCTCCCTGGCTCACACAGCACAAAGAGCACCAAAGCCTGAACTGGCCTGAGGTGGAAATGCCTGGGACGGTACCAGGGCTCTGGGAAAGGGCTATAGGGATCATGCTGGGGCCAGCAGCCATCAGAGTTAACTGTGAGTCTGGCTCTGTATAAGGATAGTTATGCGTATTACCCACCAAACCATCCATTCCTTTGGGGTAGATTTTAATTTCATATACGAGAAAGCAGAAGGAAAAGCCATCCTATAGCAGAGCTGGGATGCAAACCCAGATCTCTCTGGTTTCAATGCCTGTGCTCCTAACTGCTGGTTCTGCATTTTTAACTCATTGGCAAGGGCCACTGTTGGTCCTCTACAGCCCAGGCCTCCTTCTTGGGAGCAGCGTCATGGGAGGGGGGGAAGCAGGACTGCATCTTGTTAGTTTCCCAGTGGGGGGTCAAGGATAAACCTCATGTTTCCTTGTGACATCTGAGTCGGGTATTTCTTGTGTCCACCATGTTGGCTCAGTCTTTTGGTTCCTCTTTGTCCAACCAAAAATCTGAGATTTGAAGTGAAGGTTGAGTCCAGCCCGGACTCCAAGATCCTTATCATGAACTGATATGCTGCCTGCTCCCCCGAATCTGGACCCTGCTCCCTGTACCCTACAGCTGCTTTTGTCTTGCATTGGGCAAGGAGACAACAGGCCACTCAGAGCTTTGCTGTCACGGCCCTCCAGACATGGACTACTTCCCACTAATTGCCTCTCCTACTGTCCTCCTGTGGTCTACACGAAACTCTCCCCACAGCCTGATAGAACCGTGCCTGACCTGGCTACAGGGAGCCCTTCAATGCACACCCCTCATACCCAATCCCACCTGTTCTGGCTTCTTCCTCCTCCACACACTCACACACGCTCACAAGCATGTATCACCTATCACACACATGCACACTCACAATCACACACATTCAAACACATGTATAATCACTCATGCTCATCAACACACACACACACACAATGACACTCATCCACACACATGCAATCATACCCACTCACCACATTCACACAGATTCACAGATGTGCACACACACCTGTGCACACTCACAATCACACACATTCAAACACATGTATAATCACTCATGCTCATCCACACACTCACATACACACTGACACTCATTCACACACATGTAATCACACCCACTCACCACATGCACACAGATACACAGGTGTGCACACACGCACACCTGTGCACACTTCTCTAGAACATGCAGCCCTATCACATATCACAGGTGCTCAGTAAGTCAGCTGTTTGGCCCAATGATGGCTAAACCACTTTTGGAATTCACAAAGGGCACAATCACTATCCACCCTGGGCTAGCTATCCATGGCTGCATAAGAATATCACAAACTTGGGCTTAAAAAGCACATGTCCTTGTCTTGTAGGGTCTGTGGGTCAGGAATTTGGTCGCAGGTCAGCTGGGCCATCTGTGAGGCTATCACCAAGGACTGGGCTCTCCTCTGGCAGCTCATGGGGTTCTCAGCAGGATTCGGGTGCTTGGGGGATATCAGACAAAGGCCTCAAGCTCTTGCTGGCTGTTGGTCACAGCCTGCCTTCAGTTCCTGGCTAAGCAGACCTCCCCATCTTGGCTGCTTTGGTTAAAATCAGCACGGAGGTGAATATCTCAGCAGGATAGACATGACAATTGTACATAACACAGTCACAGAAATGATAGCCTCTTCCCTTGGCCAAATTCTACTGGTTGGAAACAAGTCACAGGGAGTGCTACATTCAAGGAGATTCTGCTCAAGAGAGCCAGAGTGGTTGACCTTTGACCCTTCACCCTACACAGCCTGGTCCCTGGAAGGACTTCGGGAATACAGCCAGATCTGCTTCTGTGAGCTGTGAACACTGACAGTGTGAATTATTAAATAAGTTCTGACCTACTGTGGGTGAACCAGTAGCCCCTCAAAACCTAAAACCATGACAGTGATTTCCAGTATGTCTGAACAACACAAGCCACATCATAAGGGCAATTTTCCCTTCGTTTCTGAGACACAGGGGGTATGAGTACAAACATGTCCACAGCCCCCTGCACGCAACCTACAGGAGTGTCGAGCGTGCACGGTACCACGCGGGAGGGGTGCCGAGGCACGTGGAGGTGCAGGCAGCGGGGTGTGAGGGCAGAGGGCACTCCAGCTTCAGCGGGCAGGCTCTGAGCTGTGGACACCATCCATCTTCCCTTGCTGAGTTGGGTGTTTTGTTGCCTCGGGTAAAGCCCCCATACATCGGCCAGAAGGCCGTCTGACCCTGTGCAAGTGGGAAAAGGGGGAGGTGTGCCCCATGGCTTGGACGCCCAGAGTCGGCCACCGTCCCGCCAGGCTGGGAGGCCCCATGGGCACCTCCTCGGGCCAGCCCTCCTGCTTAGCAGATGCGTTTACTGGGCAGGAAGGGAGGACAGGATGTGAGACTTCCCGCCAGCCAACGACCAGCCCCGGGACTGGCCGGGCCAGGCCCAGGCTCCAGGAAACTGACTGAGTGGACTGCAACAGGAGTGCCCAAGCACAGGGTGGAGGCCGACACGCCCCGGCTGACCCTGACTCTGGTTTGCTCGCTGGCTTTCCGTGTAAATACTGATCTAGCAAATCATTGGAGGGGCAGGGTGAACGTTTGAAAACGTCTGGTGAGAGATGTCAACACCGTGCAGACTCTGCCCCTTGGGGAGTATCTCAGGAGAGTGGAGCATGTTTCTCAGGCTACCCCCGCCCCTATGTCCTGCCCCTGCTCATTCTGTCCCTTCCCCAACCTCAGAGCAGGAGGAGGACGGGCCAGTGGATGTCTGACAATGACCCAGTGGGCAGAGATGTGGTGGGAATCGAGGCAGCGCGGCTGCAGGACCCTGCAGGGCTGAGTGGGGGGTGTCTGCAGGAATATACCACGACGTTCCCTGGAGATCCAGGGACCCACCTCACCGGAAGCTGGGCTAAGACCACACCCAGAACAGGAGGACAGGTGCAGGAGGGATGAGCGGGGCCTATAATGCACAAGATAAAGAATGAAGATAAATAGGTAGATGTTCTGGACCCAGGAAGCTGGAGCCGATTTCCTCCATGAGCAGCACTTTGAATGACTGACCAATGAAGAGGTGCTGGTCTGCCCGCTTGGCGGCCCATCCGCACTGGCACGGACCAGCCGCGGTTGGTGCACAAAGGGCAGGGAGCAGAGAGGAAGAAGGAAGCCGGGCCTCTGGCATGAACACCAAACCCAGTTCTGGTCCAGAAAGAGGAGAAGAGCCGGGCAGTAAGGTCCTTCTGGGCTCAGAGGTCCAGGACCCCCGGGCAGACCTTGGGGCTCTTTGCACAGACTTCTGTCACCATCTACAACTGCCCTCATTTGTGTTCCATTCATCAAATGCCAGCACTGTTGGAGGTCTCTCCCTCCCATGGGGCCCCCTTCCCAGCAGAGCTGACCACTGCTCTCTCCGCCATGGGCCCTGGGCTGTGGGATGGGCTGGGAGGAGTGGCCGTCCAGGTGAGGGGCCACACTGTCCACAGCACAGGCCCTGCCATCTGGAGTACAGACTCCACTCGCTGAGACTGGCCTTCCCCCACTCCCATCGTGAAGATCTTGCCTTATTTAAAATTCCACGGGACCTGATACAACGTCCACCGGGAGCAGCCGCTGAGAAATCTCAGGGATTCTCACACGGAGAGGCCCCGTCAAGTGTCTGCCCCCTCGGGTGCTGCTTGGCCTGCACGGTGCTGACGCGGTGCACAGCCGCGGGCCCTGGGGCGGGACGGATGCTGGGGCTCTGCGGCCTGGACGAGCTTACCTGGCGGGCCCAGACTCTGTCCCCATTCACTGTCCACGTGATGTGGATGGGGAGCCTGAGGTAGGAGCAGCTTCCCCAGGTCACGAAGCCACGACTCACACTGCAGTGTGGCCACCAGCTCCTGGCTCCTTGCTCACAAGGCTGCCAAGTGTGGAGGCTCTCTCTGGTGACCCGGCTCCGCTGCTCAGTCACAGGCCCTCTGGGAAGAGCTGACTTCCATGGGACATAATGACAGGAGCTCGTCATTATGTCCCAGAGCAGAGGGTCTCCACAGGGTTGTAGGTGCCCAGTGGGACCCACCGAGGCTCGGTGCTTCACAGGGCCATAGGTAGACCGCATGCACCTGTTTGGCAGAGGGGAAAATGGAGGTGTGGGGGTGGGCAGTGCGCGGTGAAGGGCATGAGGTGGGCACGTGAGGCCGGGCCTAAGGGACCCACGCTGGGTGGGCTCAGCTCTCCAACCAACCCAGACTTGAGAGTGAGCCTCTTTGGGAAACGTCCTCCCCGGGAGGGTCCTTCCAGATGTAGCTGGGCGGGTGCTGTGCGCTGGGGCAGGTAAGCGGAGTAGGTGAGAGGTTGAGATCGCCCCAGGGCGCCTGCCAGTTTGTCCCCCTGGTCTCCCACCCCTGAGGGGCAGAGGCCTCTCCTCCAGGGTCTCCAGGCACAGGTCCATGGTGCATGGAGCTGGAGGCTTTCCTGAGCACCCATCCAGCCCCCAGGCCCCCATGGCTTGACTCCTCACTCCTCCCTGTGGGCGTTGGGGAGCAAGCGCGACCTCAAGTAAAGCAGGAAGTGAAGTTGTAACAAGTTTGGGTGCAGCCTCTTCCCGTGCTGGCCACTGCCCTGGGCCTGTTTTCCTATTGTTCTGCAGAAGCTGCCCCTCGGCCCTCAGGCGTGGGCCTTCCTTTCTGCCCTAAGTCCCTGTGACCTCCTGCCCCCTCACCAGTCCCGGGTCCTACGTGGGTCTGGGGTCTCGGAGCACCAGCTCTGGCTTGGCCTCCCTGACCCCCTCTCCTGAGTGCTCCTCCACCTAATGCTTGTGTTGTGGAGACCGAGGGCCCCAGTCCTCCAGTGAATGAATGGTCTCATTATTCTGCTCTTGCCAAGCGCTGGGCCCCTGGTGGGAGGAAGCACCCAGCTTCCGCCAGGAGACACCAGGCTGAGGGCACTGGGCGGGGCAGCAGGGGCCATGGGGTCTGGAGTTCCATGTGGCTTTTCGATCTTAGTGGGTCTGTGTCCCGTCCGCGGCAGGGGCCGGGAGCAGTGGACCTAATCAAGTATGCTGGAGCAGCATCCCAGGGCCAGAGAGCCCCATCTCAGGGGTGCTAGCACGGAAAACGGCACAACGTGGAATCTGACCGCCCAAGTGGGTTTTGCGGGCAGACAGGGACACAGGCAGGACTGGGCAGCGGATGCCGGCTGGTGGCTCCTCACGTGGACGGCCCCCTGGATGTGGCTGCAGCAGCATGCTTGCTGGTGCTTCCAGGCCACGCTCTGGTGTGCGTGGATGCCCCACCATGGCCGTGGCACCCTGGCCTCATGGGTGGCACAGAGAGACGTCTCTGCTCACAAAGGCTCCGAGCTCCCTGCAGCGCTCCATGCAGGTGGACAGAGGCCGTGCTCCACGGAACCATACGTGGGGCGTGTTTGCCTTTCCCTGGGCAGCTCCTTGGCTGGGTGCACACAGGGCTGTCAGGTCCCCTTGTGCGTCCGCTCTGCAGAGGGCGTTCTAGGTCCTGGGCGCCAGTGCAGAGGCGACACATGGGGTCTGCTCACGGAGCTCACTGGGGACACGGTGACAGAAAAGCAAGACCTGAGACGCATGCACGTGGGAGAAAAGGCAGGACGGACAGGGGGCCGGCAGGAGGGGACAGGCTTTCCACATGACCTGGGGCACCCATGCGCCCACACGCACAAAACCTGAGAGCGTCACGGGAAAACGCTGGCCCTGCCCGGGGGAGGCATTCTGATATTCTCTTCTGTTTCATTTCATAAAAACAAAAATAACACCAAATGCCCATTGGGCCTAACCTGCTCAGTTCATTTCAGGACTGACTAGCAGGTGGCAGGCACTGTTTGAGAGCCTGGCCAGGAAGTCCTCTCTGAGGAGGGGATGTAGATGCTGACATCCACGGGAGCCCTGCCAGTCTGGGGCCACGTGTACAAAGGGTCTGTGGTGAGAGCAGCCCAGGTGTGTTTGAGGTATAGGCGGGGCCGGTGCAGACGAGGCAGAGCGGCTGATGGACGGTGCTGGGAAGGAGGTCCGAGCTGAGTGCGCTGGGAGGGACCTGGTCCAGTGCAGTGTTCAGAGGCCACACTGACTGCCACTTTCTTTTGAGCCTCCCTAGGGAGGGGATCATCTTCCTTTTACTCATGGACATGTTACCATGTGCCTTCTGCGTGGCGGGTGCAGCTCCAGGGCCTGGGACTAGGGCAGTGGACAAATCTGATGGACGTGCCCGTTCCTGGGAAGTGTACATCCTCACGGAGGATAGAAACATTACAGAAACCACTGTTGGGCCCGGTGCACGGTGACAAGGACCGCGGGATCAAGAATGCAGCAGGATGGGATGGGCGTGCGTGCACTGGGGCGGGGGGGGCTTCCGCGGGGCCGGGGGGGTTGGCAGAGGCCGCAGCATTGACAGCCTGTGCACGGTGATTCTCCCCATTGTGGGAAGTCAGGAAGGCAGGGCTCTGCTGCCCTCCTCTGTCACTCGCTCTCTGGGCTGACCGACTTGCTGGACCCTGGGGTCCCTGTCGTCCGGGCCCTTCCTGTGGGTACCAGGGGCTCCCCTGCTTGTGCTCCGCGAGCTCCTCAGGGCCGTCATGCTGCCTGGGCGGGTGTGGCTCTTGGCTCCGAGCTCGAACAGCCATGCTGGTGCGCATCCGGTGCGTGCCCCACATTCAGCAGGACGGGCCGCAGCTCCCCTGCAGCATCCTGTCTGCGTCGTCACTAGGGATCCCCTCCTCTGTGCAAGCGCCCCTGTAGGTCACCCCCTCCTGCTCCGTCGCTGGGGGACAACCTGGGAGGTCTGTGGGGGCTCTTCCTCTGGATGCCTGCCGCCTCAAAACACTCCCAGCAGAGAGCAGAAAGCAGGAAGGCCTCGGGGGCCCTTGGTCGCAGCCACCGTGAGCACGGGAGCGTGGATGCCCCACCGCGCCGGGGTCTGCCCACCTGGCCACCCCGGGAGAGGAGCTGCTGGGCACTTGCTAGGACTGCTGGCATTTATCTCCCTCGCTAGGGTCTCCCACAGCAAGCGTGGGTGGAGCCGCGACGGGGAGGGAGCCACAAGGGAGAACAAGACCGTTCTCAGCTGAGTTTTCAGCTTTCCCGTGGTTGCTTTCCCCTGTGCACTTGCTTCTCACACATCGGACTAGTGTGCCGGTCTCCTCCTGGTGTCCCGGTGAAGGGGCCAAGATGGCCTGTCCCCAGTGCCAGCACTCTCCTGAGCGGCGGTGAGATCACCTTTATGAGGCACCTTCCAAGTATTCACACTTCAACTTCACAGAGAGCTCTTGTGTAATTTCCCGCAAATACGAATTCCTTTCGTCTTCCCATAACGGGGACAGGCGCAGACATCTGCCAAGTGGCTTCTGAGACACCAGCACAATCCTGTTGCTACCGTTGTCTTCCTATGGGAAAATACGGAGACAAATTATTCTTCAGAATCATTTCTACACTTGAAGTAATGATTCCAAATGGTTTATTTAATGTTCCCTTTGACGTAGCGTGTGTGGGAGGGCCTCCGCTATGTGAGCACGGGTGCATGAGCACATGCGGTCACGGCGCTGGGGCTAGGAGCTCTGTTTTGTTCTTTGATTTAGTCCCACGATGCTCTGAGGCCATCCCTGACTTACAAGAGGGGAGACCTCTGCCCAGGGGACCAGGTAGCTCGCCAGGTGTGGGTGTCTCCTGGGCTGCTGTGACGGTCCAGGCTGGGGCTCACTCAGCGCAAGTCTAGTCTCTTGAAGTTCCGGGGCCAGAGTCGGAGCCTGGGGCCCCTCCAGCTTCCGGAAGTTCCTTGGCTGGTGGTCGGATGACTGCGGTGTTCACATGGTGTCCTCCATGTGTGCACATGTGTCCAAATATCCCCTTTTGTAGGGACACCGTCATATTAGATGAGGACCAGCTTGCTGCAGTGTGCCCTCATCGTAACCAAGGCTGCCCGCAAGACCCTATTTCTCGTAAGGCTGCATGCGGAGGTGCCGAGGCGAGGACTCTAGCACTTAAATGTGGGGGGCATAATTGACCCCCAAACCAGGGTATGGACCTGGGGGGGGCGAGGCCCTGAACATCTGCTCCAGATGCTGAGACAGCCAGGCTGCACTACACGAAGTGTGAAGTCAGCTGGACTCACAGTGCTCCACAGTAGGGTGCAGAAGCCTGGGCTGGGCCGGCTTGCCCTCACTCCCCCGGCTCTCCTCTCTGTGGGGTCCACGCACTGCTGTTTTCAGGTTGGCCCCTGTAACCCCGCTCACGGCAGCGTTCGGGGGGACCGCCCACAGGGAGGGAGGCAGCTCCGTGGCAGGTTGCACAAGACACCTGGCTGGGATGTCTTCTCCAGACCCATCACCTAATCTGTTTTTCCAAAAGAAAACCAAAAAAAGGAGAGAGAGAGAGTGTCAGTGCTGGGACCACAGAAGAAGCAGGAGGGAAGTGGCCTTGCCCGCCCATCTCCTGAAGGGCAATCACACCCAGAGAAGAAAGCCAGCGAATCTGCGGATCATGGCGCGTGATGACCAGAAGGACCTGCTCACAGTGGACGCTGTGCCTCAGAGGAAGCAGGGGCTGGGACTGCGTGCAGGGGAAGGTGACCTGAAGCCTGAAGCACATACAACGTGGTTTTCTCCAGAATGGCCTTGGCTCACAGACCAAGAGCCCCGGGAAGATGCTCCAGGAGGGAAGTCTGGCTTCGCGTTGTTACTCTGCGAGAGACGAGCACTCAGCTAGCGGGAGTCCTGAACAGTCTTGGGGAGTGTCCTGTCATAACCAGCCTCTAGAATACGCCCCCCCCACTGGCCCTGTTGCACGGAACTCTGGCGCCCTGGGAGGGTCACTAAGTGTCCCAGAAACAGGTATCAGAAAAGATCGGGAAACATGTGCACTGCATGCCTCTCATGGACCCTCAGAGCACTAAGAAGTGAAACTGGGAGAAGGAAGTCACTGGAGGTCCCCCGTACTGCGCTTGCTGGTGATCTAACTGGTTTGGCCCAGAAGTCACTAGATTGCTCTTACCGTGGAATCACGCTGCCCTCCATATCTCTCAAAGGATAGTCACAGACATCCTGTGCACCTGTTTAGGACCTTCTACTCCAGAGCACGTGGGCTTTCCTGCTCCTTAAAATATAGAGCTAGCTATATAATTTTTAACACGCTTTTCAATTTGAAAGTAAAACTTAAATAATTCAATATACATTTTTGACAAGGAACTGGCATGTAAGGTTATATTAGTTTCAGGTATGCAACATAGTTTAGTTTACATTTTAAATTTAAAATTCTAATTAAATTTAAAATTCGTTTAAAACTGGGACACTCGGTGGCTCAGTCGGTGAAGCGTCCGACTCTTGGTCTCAGCTCAGGTCATGATCTCAGGGTCGTGGGATCAAGCCCCGTGTGGGGCTCCTTGCTGAGCACAGAGTCTGCAAGCCCCGTGTGGGGCTCCTTGCTGAGCACAGAGTCTGCTTGAGAGTCTCTCTCTCCCTCACCCTCTGCCCCTCCCCCTGCTCACATGCACATGCTCTCTCTCTCTCTCTAGCTCTGAAATAAATGAATACACAAAAATCTTTAAAATTAGTTTAAAATTAATTCAATATTAACTCAATCTTTAGGATTTCTCAGATATGCCACCAAAAGCATGATCCACGAAAGAAAAGATGGATAAATTTGGCTTTGTCAAAACAAAAAACTACTGCTCTCTGAAAGACACTGTTAAGAAAATAAAAGAAAAATGTTATAATTTGGTAGAAAATATTTGAAAAATACATATCTCAAAAAACAAGAATTTTATTCATAAAGTGTAAAGAGCTCTTACTACTCACTAATAAGAAAAACAACCTAGTTTATAAAAATGAGTGAAAGATTTTAATAGAAACTTCATCGAAGGAGCTAAACCAATAGAAATAAGCATATGAAAACATGCTCAACACACCAGTGATCAGGGAAATTCAGATTCAAACTGCGTGATGTACTCCACGCTCACGAGGAATGGGCAACTTGAAAGTGTTGTTGGAAATGTGGAGTGAGTGGAGTTTTCATGGATTGCTATGAAGATGCAGGAAGGTGCAGAACCTGGCAATCAGCAGCAGGTTTTCGTAAAACCACCTCACCCCTCGTCTTTTCCTGAGCGGAGTGCCGAGGTATGTCCACATGCATCCTGCAGCTTTACCCGTGATATTCGGGGACTGGATCTAACTCAGACGACTGCAGCTGACGAATGGATAAACATGTGCTGTATCGGTAAACTCAGCAAAACACAAGGCAGAATGGGAAAGGAAGCAAGGGCGTGCAACAACGCAGATTCGTCCTGAAAACATTATTCTGAGCAAGGGGGCCGGACACTGAGGACCCCTGCCTGTGTGATCCATTTATGTGAGGCTTTCCTGGGCTTGGGGAAGGAACTGGCCAGAAAGGGGCAGTAGGGGACGGGGTGACAGACGTGTACTGTGCAGCGGCTGTACCGTGAAGTTGCATTTGCCGAAAGGCTTCGGGGGCTGCACTAAAAATTGTTGAAGTTCCTTATACACAAGTTACACTCAGTAAAATGAGTTTTTTAAGCTGTGAACCATTTGTAAGAGTTTAGCTGAGTCCCGGATTCTCCATCAGCCCTGCACCACTCACTTCCTTTGGGACATGCAACTCTTTCTGAGAAAAACCACAGACCCCCTTCGGGCCCCAGGGCAAGTTGAATCTCGGCACACTCCCACCCCGAGTCACGGCCAAGGTCGGAGAAGTGGCTTTCGACTTAGTTATCAGCTCCAAGGTAGAGTAAATATATAAATCTCTCCCTCTTCCCCATATAGATGTGTGTGTGTGTGTGCACGTGAATGTATGTTATATGTGTGCACATGTGTGCATGTGGATATATGTGGATAGACACATACGTGCATGCACACACGTGTGTACCCATGTGTATATATCTCACAGAACTGCAGAACAAACACTGTCTGAGCCTGCCAGGTGCATGGAGGCCTGCCCATTGTCGGTCACCAGACAGTCACCTGGTATTGGTGCAACCATTCCGGTAGCCCGTCAGGTAATATCTAGTGAGTGGCCATTACCTGTCTGGCCTCAAGGTCAAATAAACGCCAAGTGCCCCCTGGGACCTAATCAGCTGTGTCAGCAGGAACTGCCAGTTTGAACTGACGGGACAGAGATGGGCTGAGATTAAGGGCTTTTCAGAGCCTCCTTGTGGGACCACAGGTTATTCCCAGAGAGCATGCGCTCTTCTTCAAGACAGGGAAGAAAGACCTCAGGGCGAATTGGAGATCACCAGGTTCCCTCCCTGTTTCAGCGGGTGGGGCACTGTCTCCACCTCTATAGGCTAGGCAGAGGCTGCCTGGAGCCTCGGGGGCTCCACCCCACCTGCAGGGCCACGGGAGCAGAGCCAGGGCCACAGATGCTCACTCGCAGGCTTTTGGATCTAGAGGACTTTGCCTTCCCAGGTTTTTTGTTTTTTGTTTATTATTATTATCATGTTCAGTTAGCCAGCATATAGTATTTCATTAGTTTCTGATGTAGTGTTCAGTGATTCATCAGTTGTATGTAAGACCCAGTGCTCTTCAACACACGTGCCCTCCTTAGTGCCCATCCCCCAGTTACCCCATCCTCCAACTGCCCTCCCTTCTGTAACCCTCAGTTAGCTTCCTGCCTTCCCAGGTTTGCACTTGCTTGGAGCCCAGTGGCCCTGTCCCCCTTCGGCGTGGCAGTGTGTACCCCATGCCTGTCCCACCACAGTATTTTGGACACACAGAATATGTTGGCTTCCCAGGGTCACCTCTGTAGAGGTGTCATCCTCAAGATGAATCTACCTTGAGTGTTACCCATGCCTGCTTACATGGAGTTCAGATGAGACTCAGGCTTCCTGCTGCTGGGCTGGAGTGAATGTGTGTGCAAGAAGGCCATGATCTTGGGGGGCAAGGGTGGAATGTTGTGAACTGGATGTTTGCGTCCCCCCAGATTCATATGTTGAAGCCCTAACTCCCCTTGGGACTGTATTTGGAGGCAGGGTTTTTGAGAGGTGCCTGGGCTTATATGAGGTCCTTATATTGAGCATATGGGATGCTCAATATAAGACCCTCATGACAGCATTAGTGCCAACAAGAAGGGGAAGAAGAAGGTCTGCTTCTCTCCACATGTGCACATGGAGAGAAACCACTGTCTACCAGACAGGACAGAGCTGCACCAACTACCACATCTGCCGGTACCTCGATTATGGACTCCCAGCCTCCAAACTGAGAGAGATTGAACCACCCAGTCTACTGTAGCTTGCGATGGCGGTCAGAGATGATGGAGACACAACCCAAATGCTGGCCAGCTGATGGATGGATGGATGAATGGATAGATGGAGGGATGGATGAGTGGATGGATGGATGGATGAGCAGATGGATGGATGGATGAGCGGATGGATGGTTGGATGGATGGAAGGATGGGAGGAAGGGTGGATGGATGGATGGAATGAGGGCCTTCCACACGGTGGAGCATTCCTCAGCCATGTGAGGGGATGAAGCACTGACACACACCACAACAGGGACCAACCCTGAGAACCTTGTGCTTGGGAGAGAAGCCAGCTGCAGAAGGACCACATGTTGTATGAATCCCTATACATAACATGTGCAGGATAGACAAATCCGCAGAGAGAAACATTAGTGGTTCTTGGGAAGAGTGGATGGGAGAAAGGCCATGGGGTTTTCTTTAAGATGATGGAGATATTCCGGAACAAGACAGAGGTGGTGGTTTACACAGCACAGTGGATGTACTAACTGTCCTTGAACTGTTCACTTTAACATGGTTAATTTTATGCGGTATGAATTTCAACTCAAAAAATTATTTTAAAAAGTTTTAAATACATGGGTCAAAACTTGGATTTGCTGCCCATTAACTATGGTCTTTGCGCATTATGACACTTGACTGTGCTGGTCCCTCTGCATATGGGATGCTCTGGAGACTGCCCCACCTCCATGCACCCCTGCCTGAGCTCCCCCACCACCCTTGCCCCTGTCCCACCTCCCTACTTCCCTGCCTGAGCTCCCCACCACCCCTGCCCCTCCCCTGCCTTCCCTGCACCCTGCCTTAGCTCTTCTCAACCCCTGCCCCTGGCCTGCCTCCCTGCTTTCTTGCCTGAGCTCCTCCACCACCCCTGCCCCTCCCCTGCCTTCCCTGCACCCTGCCTTAGCTCTTCTACCACCCCTGCCCCTGCCTTGTCTCCTTGCCCCCTGCTTGAGCTCCCCCTACCACTGATGGCCCTGCCCTGCCTCCCTGCCCCTTGCCTGAGCTCCCCCTGCCACTGATGGCCCTGCCCCACCTCCCTGCTTCCCTGACTGAGCTCCTCCACCACCCCTGCCCCTGCCCCGCCTCCCCACCCCCTGCCTGAGCTCCTCTACCACTGAAGGCCCCGCCCTGCCTCCCTGCTCCCCCTCTTCCCCTTCAGAGCCTGCTCTGCTCTGGTGCTCAGTTGAAAGCTAATGCAGGCTGGAGTGGGCTGTTTGGCAATGTCTGATGCTCTTGTGTACATGGTAACCCCTCGGGCAGCCTCCAAGCTGCAAAGCCCCTTAGATCAGCAGAGCTGTTCAGGGAGGTCTGGGAGAGAAGGGAAAACAGCTGCGCTCAATCTCAAAAAAGATGTTTCTGTGAAAATCTAATACAAAGGCGAGGCTGGGCAAGTCAGGCTGGAGGGAGGCGGGAAGGCGAGGAGCTGGCTCAGGGCCTCCCTGTAGCCACAGGAAGCTGGTGGCCAGACTGCCCTGGGCTTCGACAACTTCCAGGCCTGGAGACCCAGGCCACCTCTCCATCCAGCACTGAAGGTGGCTCAAACGTCATGTGAGTCGGCCACTGGGAGGGAGTGACACATAATTCATCTTCAAGCCCAGTCATTGACTCACCCCTCTGACCTTGAGGAAAATTCAAGATGCAGCCTCTGGATGTCAACCTTTAGACCATTCTGAGCTAATCACCCAGGGCGGGTGGAATCATTAGCCTGTGGGACAAAGCTCTGCTTTAGAGTCTGTGAAGAATGTCACCAAACACAGAAGGGAGAGCTGGCCTTGTAAATGGAGGGTCCGGACGAAGGATGCCTCACGGTCGGCCCCGTGCAGGCTGGTCTCCCTCTCGTGGGGCGTCTAAGAACATCTGCTAGATGGAGGGATGTTTCAGAGCAGCTTAATTACACATGTCTTGTGTGTGTCCTGAAACACTGTTAGCAGAGTGCAATTAAAGGGAATTCAATTTAGATCAATTTGGCAAAACTTTACTGAGTGCCCACTCCAAATAAGGTTGTGAAAAGGCTGAGATGAACAGCTTATAAAGAAATGTATGTTCTTTTGAATTTCAAATGATTGGTTTGGTATTAGGAACAATAGAAATTCTGTTATCGCTCATCCAAATAATCAGAACTAATTTAGGATTTGATGGCAAACAGTCAATTGGTGAGCAGGAAACCCAGAGAAATAATTAACCATGACAAGAAATGCAGTTACGTTCAACTTGTGCCGTTTAAAAAAAAAAAAAGTAAGCTTTATCTGGAAGGCTCAGTAATTCCAAAATGTCAGTTAAAAATGGTGCTTTCCTGGGGTTCTGAGAAGCTCAGTTGAGCTAGAGCCCCTTCCCCAGAGGGAAGCGCAGCAGCCCTCGGGAGGGGCAGAGGGTGTCCTGATGACGGACGGGGACCAAGGGACCACGGCCGGCCTCCAGAGGAAGGGCCACCTGCAGTGAGACCGAGCTCATCACTCTCACCCACGCTTGTCTGAAATTTATTTTTTGAAAATAAGCTCGAATAAAACATGTTTCTTTGTCCATTTTAGTTTTTAAGAACCAGGTATTTTCCTCCCAAAGGTGGTTAGTTAAGGTGCCATGTTGACAGGTGAAGGGGAGGCCAGCCGGCCAGTGAGAGGGCGCTGTGAACGCGGGGGACAGCTGGTGGGCACAGGTGCGTGGTCTTCGGGGGCTGTGTCCAGCGCCATGTTCCGGGCAGCACCCAGACTCCTTGTGAAGAGTTGCCCTTCCCACCGTGGATGGTCCAACCAGGGCACCTGGCAACATCCCAGCCACTGGCCGGCTGCCAGTGCTGTCCCAGGACCACGCATGGTGACCTTGAGCACCCTTGGCTCCCGTCTTGGGGACTCCTGGGTCCCTCCCAGAGGAGCTGACCCCATGTGAGCAGGGCCGTGATGTTCTCATCCGCCCCAGTGCTCAGAGCAGTGTTGACTCCTCGTAGGTACTTGACAGGGTGAGGACCTCCTGAGTCTGTCCCATCTCAGAACTACATTCTGCCTCCCACACCAAACCCTCCACACATCTGCATTCCAAATACACATTTTACTCCAGGAGATCCTGTCTAGGCGAGATCCCGTGCAGGAGATCCTGTCCAGCAGACGCCGTCCAGGAGATCTCGTCCAGGAGATCTCGTCCAGGAGATCCTGTTCAGGAGATCTCATCCAGGAGATCTCGTCCAGGAGATCTCGTCCAGGAGATCCTGTTCAGGAGGTCCTGTTTCTAACTTGAATTCCGCCAGTTGTCTGAGTACCACTCAGCCCCCATCACCATGATGACTACCTTAAGCATGAATATGTGCATGTAGATGTGTGCCCACAACCGTGTGTGCACAGGTGCCTGAGCATGCACGAGCCTGCGTGAGTATGTGCGCACGAGCCCGTGCACGAGCCTGCGTGAGTATGTGCGCATGAGCCTGTGTGAGTATGTGTGCACGAGCCTTTGCAAGTATGTGTGCACGAGCCCGTGTGAGTATGTGAGCATGAGCCCGTGCACGAGCCTGTGTGAGTATGTGTGCACGAGCCCGTGTGAGTATGTGAGCATGAGCCCGTGCACGAGCCTGTGTGAGTATGTGTGCACGAGCCTGTGCCAGTATGTGTGCACGAGCTCGTGCACGAGCCTGTGTGAGTATGTGTGCATGAGCATGTTATAGGATTGTTAGCCAGGGTGAACCACAGAAGTAGCTGAGCAGGGAAGGTGGTGGAGCAGCTGCATGACAAACAGCCAGTGTTCTGAGGGCGTTGCCTAGTGTTGCACCGTGAGGGCACATGCCGGAGCATTTCTGCAGCCAGGCCCTCTTGGACCCATGGAGCTGCTGGCTCTACCCCTCTCAATGCCCAACCCTGCTTGGGCTCCAGCAGCCCTTCCTGTGTTTTCCCCTGGGGCCCCTTGGTTGCTGATGCCTCAGCTTGTCCGCTGCCTCCCGTGCAGACAGCCTCAGTGCTGGGCTCTGTGCTTGGCCGTGTGTCCTTGCAGGGCCTGAAAGGGGGACGCAGCCCTGGGCCCCGACTCCACCCCCAGGATGCTCTGGAGCTCCGAGGCTCCCCTAGGACTCTCTATGCATCTCATCTTGCCTGATTCTGAAAGGGCACTTTTTGGAATTTATTTTGGGAATTATAAAACAAAAAACTAACCTAGGACAGAGAAGCTAAACCCCCAGGATGGAAGAAATTGGTGTGTTTCAAGATGCATAAACACAGACACCCCAATGTACAAGCAGGTCTGGGAGAGGAAAGTGCCTTTTCTGGGCCAACCACCTTTCCTCTGAATGAATGCAGGCCCAGGAATTGGAGCAATGGCAGATAGAGCCTGGGCCCTGATGGTCGGTGCCCAGGTCAGGGGCCAGAAGACCCCACGGGCGGCGGCACCCAAGGAAGGGGGGTCAGGCAAACTGTCCTCTGAATGACAGGGCCAGGGCGACCAGGGACGTGGCCAGCGTCGGCTCTCTGGGCGGGTGTTGGCTCACTGCCCACCGAGCCCTGAGACCAGAGGCCCCATCAGAGCCCGAGCCCTGGACAAAAGCCTGCTGTAGGAGGAGAAACAAGCCTGCTTTTCCTTGGGCAGACGCACAAGCATCAGCAGAGCCTTTGCCTGGCCACCAGACGCCTGCCCGGTCACCACAGGCACCGGGAGGGACACAGGCGAGAGAAGGACAGCCTGCCTGCCGGGGGCCTGCCGGTGCTGCCAGCCTGAAAATGGGGCATGGTTGGGCTCAGAGTCAAGGCGAGAGACTAAAACTCAGAGACCTCCCCCGCCCCACGGCTGTGAGACCCCCGACGTGGAAGACAGCACTTCGGTCCATGCCCACCGTCCTGACTATTGCAGGACCCGGCAGGGAGACGCAGGGTCCAAGGGACTTGAAAGGAGCTCCCAAGTCCTGGGAAACAAGGCGCTTCCAGAGACGCGGGCCCTGGGGAGGCATCTAATCTCAGCTTTCAAAGTCCGCCCAGGCCTCCTTCAGGAGAAGCTCTGTGAACTTTCCACTGGAAACCCAGGCTCTGTGTCGACAGATCCGCTCTCTGCGGCCGAGGGAGGACGAGACTGCATCACGCCTGCCTCAGGTCTTGCTCTGAGGGCCCGGGGGTGTGCAGAGAGCTCGCGCCCAGGGGCCCCGTGAGGTGCTTCTGCTCAGCGTGAGCGTCGGGAAAACAGGCCTCCGGTTCCTCCTCTCAGGCGTTTCCCGCGGAGGTGGTCTTGGCTTCCCCACCAGTGACTCCAGCCGGATCCCACACGTGGAGGAACTCAACTCGAGTAGCTGCACCTGAGCAGCGGAGTCCCGCGGGACGGCAGGCGTCACTTCTGAGAGTCACCTACCAAGACCGCAGCTTTTGCAGGGAGCATCCTTGGCCTCTGTGTCTCCGTCGGGTCGCGGGGACACTGGGGCAGACTTGGGCCGGCCCACATGGCGAGGAGTTGGGGCCCTGGCAGCCCTGAGTCGGCCCAGAAGTGGAGTTTGCTCCCGGTGGGAGCCTTGAGCCGCAGAAGAGATTCCTGGGTGGTGGGAAGTGTCTGCTATTTTGATTGTGGTGATGGTCCCATGGGGGTAGACGTGGAGTATGTGCGATTTATTGCACTTCAGGTACCCCTGAGGGGGCTGTCGGTTGGGGCGGCGGGATCAGCACAGAGAAGAGCACTGCTCAGTGTGGGTCTTCGCGTCCGCCACGGGGACTCCACAGGCAGGAGAGGCGCAGGGCCCGAGGCGCAGCAGGATGGGTCTGCAGGGGGAGCACGGGCCCGCGAGGGGCCGAGCGCCAGACGGGCAGGCTCCACGTGCACACACGGGGCGGATCAGAAGCGGCCCTGAGGAAACGTCAGCGGCGGAACGGTGGGGCAGCGAGGTTTGCCTTTTGGAGGACAGAGGGAGCTGGATTTCCAGGCTGGACACCCGGCTGTCAGTGGACGGGCAGAGGGGATGCAGGAGGCAGCCTTCTGGGGCTCAGGCCGAGACCTTGAGGATGGGGCAGTGAGGTCATGGCCAGCAGACTCCCCAGAGGAATGGGGGTGGCACCCCACACCTGCCTGTCTGTCCTCAGTGACTCTCAGTCTTGAGAGAGAGCCTGTGTGCCCTGGGCGGGCCTGGCGCGTGGGTCCTCGCCATGGATGGGCTGAGGGAGAGCAGACCACACGGCTTGGATCGATTTCTTCGACCCCACCTTGACCTCTTCTGCATCTGGCTGCGTACAATCCTGATGCACAGAGGCTCTGTCCCAGGCTTCCCTGTTACAGGGCCTGTTGTCTCTGCTCATGTCTGCCTTACTGTGGTTCAGTAACCCCCTGGGGACCCAGCACAGGACATCGGGAGTTCTGCTATAGCTTGGATGAGCCGTTTCCATCAATACTGAAAATGTCTGGTGTCGAGGAATAATCTCTTCCAGCTGGAAATCCGTTTTGCTACCTTTCAGAGTTTGTGGAATATGGCGTTTATTGTGACTACCATTTATCATCGATGCACAATTGAAGTTTTGAACCAAGTTGCACTAGAATACAGATGTGAACATACAGAGCGGTATCCCAGCTTCTGAAATAAAATCACTATTCACTTAGAAAAAAAAGTTTAGTCACAATTAAAAGCCTGTTTTTGAAAATCTTTGGCTTCTCAGATTGTCTCAGAAGGAAGTTGGTCTCTCAGAGAGACTCCGACTCCCGTCCAGTGCAGCCTCACCCTAAGAACTCTTGCCCCCTCTGGGACCACCGGGCCGACCCTCCCCCGACCTCACCATCCATTCTGCAACCTCAAGATCACCACCAACACATTCTTACCCTGGTTGGTGTCGAGTCCCTTGCTGTTGGGCATGACCACGGAGCTTGAATCGGGAAGGGGAGGGTCAGTGGTGTGGGAGGCCTGTGTGGCAGAGGTTGTGCCCGAGCAGGTGTGAGGGTGGGTGGAAGTCTTTGCACAAGCAGGAGGCAGCAAGCAGAAGGGATGCAAGGGCCCTGCAAGTTGCTGGCGAGGCTCGCTCAGGAAGGAGGCCGTGCGCACCCTGAGGTCAACGCCACGTGGGGGCCCCGAGTCTGCTCTGTTTTTGCTGAGAGTGGAGAAGAGGAGATTGTTGGATCCACCAGACAGGTTTGAAGCCAGCGTCTATGAGACACTTTCTTGTGCTCCGAACACATCTCCACTCAGCTGCCCACAACAGATCTGACCCCTTTGCCTTTATTCTCCAGCCCCAGGGAAATGCTCTCCACAAATCCCATGGTCCTGCTAATAATCGGCGGGAAGGAGACACCGTGGCAGCCTTGCCCCGATGGACTAACTAGGGCCCCTGGCACAGGGCGTGCTCCGGGCTGGTGGACGACACACTCCTCCTCCCTTGATAGGCCTTTCTCAGCTTGCGTCTCCCGATCTCTCCTCCTTTGGCTCCCAGTTTCCTCCCGGCACTCTCTCGGGGTTTGCTCTACGCGGGGCTGGCGGTGTTGATCTGCTGGGCGCTGAGGAGCCTAGGAAAGCGGGTGGGGTGGTGAGTGGGCATCTGTGTACAGGACAAGGGAGACCCTTGGGCACGGCCACTCCGGCACCGCCTGCCACACATCCTTGGGGATGACATCTGGAAAGGACCTTAGGAGTGCCCTTTGTGAATCGGGCTGATGGTCCCGAGTCACCCACTTTCCACGCGGGAAGGTGGGCATGGCAGGGGCAAGACGGGAGCCGCGCTGGGCCGTCAGGCCACCTTGCTGTGCCAGCTAGCTGGGGTGTCTGCTGGTCTGCTCTCACACGATGAGCCCTCGGACCCCGAGGAACCACAGCCTGGCAAAATTAGGGCGAGCTGGCCTCTCGGCATGGATGGCCAGTTGGGCTGGTCTGTATGCGCCTGTTTGGTGCAGGCAGGGGCTACGTGTTGGTGGGGAGGGGGGCCTCCCCGGGGCCTGGACACCGCCCCAGACCCCAGCGGCATTTCTGGATGTTTCTGTCAGGCTGAATGAGAACTCCTGGCCTGTGAAAGATGGAAGCCCGCTCCCTGACTGACCAGGCCACGTCGGCATCCCCAGGGCCTGCCTGCAGAGAAGACAGCCCGCTTTCTGCTGCCGTGGCAGGCGTCTGCTGCCAGACCCCCGAGACAGTGGCCCAGACGCGGAGGCGCAGCCCGTCCTGGGGGGACGCGGTGAAGCCGCCTTCCCTCCAGCGGCTCCTGGGCCTGGTCGTGGCGGGGCTGGCCTCCGACTTCCGCGCAGCATCTGCTGGGTGCAGCCCCACAGCCACTTGGGTTTCTCTTGTTCTTGACGCTTTGGTCCTGTGCCCACATTGCTTTGTTTGTTTGTTTGTTTTAAAGATTTTATTTATTTATTGAGAGAGAGCGAGCACAACAGGGGGAGTGGGAGAGGGAGAAGCAGGCTTCCCACGGAGCAGGGAGCCCGACGCGGGGCTCCATCCCAGGACCCTGGGATCATAACCTGAGCTGAAGGCAGACGCTTAGCGACTGAGCCACCCAGGCACCTCTCCTGTGTCCAAGTTTAAGGACAAATCTTGAGATTTCCGGAGAACTTTGATTGCCATGCTTGATTCCAGAACAGTCCTACGCCAGCTTTGCCCAGCATCTGGCCCGATATGTGGTTTCTCTCCCGGCAGAGCACTGCCCTGGGGCGACACGGTGTTCCCTCTAATTGGTGAAGTCCTGCCGTCCAGGGCTGTTGCCCAGTCCTCTGGGAAGCTGTAGTGTGTGGTTAGTGGGCTGCTCGGGCCCTGGACCCCACACTCTGTCCTGTACCTGGAGGCTAGGAAGGACTCCCCGTGAGCCTCCATGTGGGGCTCCCACCACCTCCCTCTGACTGGGGGCCGGTTAACGGGCGCCAGCATGATGCCCCCTCTGGTGGAGGCCTTTGCCCCAGTCGGGACATGAGCTGCCGTCTGTCTGAGGGGCAGACGGGGGACAGATGGGGGAGGCTATTCGGAGAAGCAGAAGGCAGAGAAGAAGCTAAGCTCTCGGGGCCAACTAAGGACAGTACAGGGAGCTATGGCCAGGAGGCCTTCCCATGTCCCCAGCTCGTCCACGGCCCACCTGCTCCCAGGAAGGGGCCAGGTTCCTTGGGGGGCGGGAGAGCGGGTGGGCCTGGGGCCGGCAGGGTGGAGGCCACGGACGCCCCGCTGTGTGCTGGGGGAGCTAGGAGAAGTCTCAGGACGAGCTGTTGGGGCCTCTGTCCCCTCCCGAGAGCCCCTCTGCCTCAGGACCCGCAGTGTTCGTGATCAGTGGGTGGGTGGCTTTTCACAGATCCGCCCTGTTACCAGCATTAGGCTTTCCCACTGGCCTCAGTTTTAACTCCTGGACTGGGTCATCATTTCTTTTCATCTGTTTTGATTTTTCTTCATCAAATATGTTGATGGTATCACGCCTGGAGAATGATGATCCGATAATGGAGCAGTCACTAATAATAACACAATGTGATGTCCGCAGGCGTGGTCCTGGGGTGGGAGGGGCTATCCCCTCAGGCCCAGAACAGCCCTGCAGGCAGAGGCCACCCTTGGGTTCAGCCGCCGTCTTGCGGGTGGCTTCCTCTGTGTCCCACGAGCCCCGGGCCCTCAGGGCCTCCGCTGTGTCCGCCAGGGCTCAGCTCTCCTGGAGTGGCGGCTCTCAGGCATCTGTCACCTGCCCTGCCCTGACACCCGCCACTGGGGCTGCGTCCTCAGTCCTAGACATTCTGCTAAACAACTAACCCTTCCTCTCATTCACCCCTCAGCGCCCCCGTCCGTGAGGTCTGTGCGGCCCCAGGATACGTGTGAGCACCCGGCCGTGGGGCCCGGCATCCTGTCCCGAAAGGGCGGTGATGCTGAGGTGCTTGTCCAGCTCCCAGAGTCTGAGTCACAAACGGGCTGCTGTTGTCATTCTGCTAGTCTTTGCCATGTCACCGGCTTTACGTTTGACAGAGAACTAGACAGTGGCCATCTACAGGGAGGTCAGCTCGGCCCCCGCGTGGACGCCAGCAGGTGAGGGCTATCTCTTCACCTGGACCTTGGCTTTCTACCTTCAAAGAAAAAGATATTTTAAGAAGAAGAAGACATGAATCTGCCATGTCTTTCCCTTCTCGAAAGTCATAGGTGGTTTTAGTTATGAGACAATGAGAAAATGCTTTGGAGAAGAGACAGACATGAAACCCTCATGCCTCCTGGGGATAGCCACAGATGAGCCCTCATGGGGCCTTGCAGATGGGCCTGCTGTCCGGGTGCTGGTGTCGGGGAGGGAGAGCCAGGAGGGTGACGGGAGGTGGCCACTCATGTGGGCTCTGCAGAGCTGACACCTCTGGGGGGCGGCCCAGGCATCTAGGTCCTCCAGCTGGGCCGGGACAGCAAGTACCTGGATGCAGGCCATGTGGGTGGACCGGCAGGGCCGGTGTTCCAGGAAGCCAGGTGGCCAGACGAAGGACACAGATGCCAGGGCACCACCCATGTGCATGCCCACTTAGGACTGGTGAGTGCATGCCCGTGCCAGGCAGCTGGACGTCCACACACTGCCAGGGACTCCCCGTACTCAGAACCACCTAGACCCAAGTCCTCCCTATGTTGGCACCCGATTTTCTCTGAGCCAACGTGCAGCTAACAGAGGACCATGCCATTCCACACACATGGAGCTGGTGCCCAGATACCTCTCACTCACAGGACGACTGGGGGAGGCTGGGGTCCGAGCTCAGTGCGATGTGTGACGTGGCTGTGTTCCATATGATTGTGCATGGTGGGTGAGTCCTGTGTGGTTGTGCAGAGCGGGTGTGTCCTGCGGGACTCTGCAAGGTTTGTGCTCTGCTGGGACTGTGATGGGCTCAGAGCGAATTTGTAGCTGCCCTTCCCACTTCTCCCCTGTGTCTGGCCATTTTCCTGCCACAGCCCCAGTCGTCTTGGGGAAAGGGACACCCACAACCACAGTACACGGCTGGAGCGTAGGACGGAGATGTCCACCTGGGGTCCTACCGCTGGGATGAGGCTAAAACGACTGAATTGTGTCCACTCACTTTGACCGGCTCCCGGCTGCACCTGCATTCCTCGAGCGTGTTTGCCAATTTGGGCCGCTGGTCCCTGGTGGAATCTGAGATGCTTTGATTGTTACTTAAAGTGTCTCTCACCGATTCACGGCTTGGAGTAGACAGTGTCTGAATCTCACCACGAGAATACGTTTCCCGTTCTCCTTGCGGCCAGTTAGTTGAAGAAGAAAGTCTGTTAATACTGTGGAGTCATAATCCCTTCCTGATACTTTAACTGAGAGTGGCATTCTACGGCTTCAGCGCTTCCTGTAGGCTACCGTGTCTTGCTAATAACTGATAGTTGTTTTATTTTTATCGTTATATTCTGTTTGTGGAAAGATGAACTTTTGTTGTAATGATATAAGATCCATTCTTAACGTACATTCATTTGAGTAAAATCTGTGCAGTGATGAGGTAAAAGTACTGAACACGTACCAGTTGGGGATGATGGCGCAGCTGATGGGTCAGTGCGGGAAAGAAGGTGTCCCAGGGCAGATCCTATGCTGCTGGTATGGCCCCATCACCTACCTGCTGCCCCGGCCGCCAGCGATTGAAAAATGCTTCCTCTACATCCCTGAGGATGTGTGGAAGCCCTTGGAGGGCACTGGTCCTTCCGTTACTCCCCGTGCAGTGCGAGGCTCCGAGGGCCTCAGGGACGGGCTTGGGGCACTGGATTCGAAGCCAGGGAGCGGAGGACCATGGGGTCTGTCTGAAGACAGTGCCACAGATACAGAAATAATTTACTCTTGACCGAAAACCAGCCAACACAAACATGCTCTTGGGGAACACGGTGGACAGCGGAACAGACCGTGTGCTGTGGGGCCTCCAGGGGCCTCCAGCTTCTGGTCGAATGCCTACCCGTGGACGGCTTGTGGGGGAGAGGAGGAAATGGGGGCTCTCAGCGAGGACACGTGAGGTGGCCAGAGCAGCAAGGGGCAGCTTCCCGCGTCCTGTGCCTGCCCCCAAGCCCTGACCGTGGCCGCACATCCCCGACTTGCTGGCACGCTGCATCTCTGCCTAGTGCGATGCCCCCAAGCAGCGTGGTTGGCATGGACTCCAGGTATTTCTGACAGAGGCTTGTCTGTTGTGGTGCCACCTGTGAGGGCAAATCTCCTCTCCAACTGAGCCAGGAGCACCGGGCGCTTCAGGGCCAGGAGAGCACAGAGCTGGCTCCCAGGGCGTAGGAGGTAAACATGCCCTGCGGCGTCCAGATTTGCACCCATGCACACCATGAGTGCATGCGTGCACACACAGAGAGGAGGGGACCGGGAATGACATGTGTCTGTCTGTCTGTCCGTCTACACACACCCACGACAAGTTGCAGTGAAATGCAGACATCCATCCAGCTCATGTTGGAGCATCTTCTCATCAGCCAGCTTTTCTGGGTGGGTTTGGTCTATACAGCCTGCAGGGGGGACGTAACTCCCTTTCTTGGGCCCTGGGTCTTCTTGCAGACACTGAATCATGCTGCAGGCTCTTGCTTTCCTGTGCCCACCCCTTCTTTTCAAACCTGGTTATGCAGTAAAGCATTTTCAGCTAAAAATGATTGGTTTGGGTCGTGCCAGGAAGCCAACACGCCATCCCTCGTGTGCCCTGCAGGGGATCCTGGTGTTCCTTGAGGAGAATCAGAGGCTCCAGACAAAGACTCACAGGCTCCCAGGACTGCTGAGCTGTAAAGCGTGGGCCCACGGGGCTTCTGTACCCAAGTTGCTTTTCCATTTTCTCCACAGATGAGCCCTCGGTCCCCTTGTCCGGGGGGAAAGAGGGCTCTGATTGAGGCCCTAAAGGACGGTAAAGGGCCCCAACATCATGTCCCACGCGCCAGGCAGGATGGGTGTCCCGGGCCATCCTCAGTGGACAGACAAGCCCCTGAGGGGCTTAGCTCTGCCCCTACTTGTCCCAGTGCTGGCTGTGGGGTCTGAGCTGTTCAAGGACCCCGAGTGAGGTCAGGGGAAACACTGCTCCCTCCAAAGAGAAAGTCAGTGAGCAAACCTTCTGCCCCAGGGCCGACCCCAGCAAAACCACCAGCCCTTCGGGTCCCAAGGATCCAGTTTGGAATTTGATATTCAACGTGAAATTTTACATGTCTTTACCTTTTCTTTGCCTTTCCTTTTGGAAAAAAGCAGGTCTAGGAAGAAGAGAGCTATGGGATTTAAGAGAAACCCCGACTGGAGAGAAAGCAGCTCAGCAGAAGCCTGGCCAGCCAGGTCCTTCTCACAGAGCGCCCCCCCCCCCCCCCAGGGCCCTGGGACCGTGGGGAATGGCTATTTGCTTGCAGAAGTCTTGGTGACGAAGGTGCCGGACGGTCGGGGCCAAATGAACCTGAGATCACGGGCTGTCAGGTGCATCCCAGAAAGGGTGGCCACTGTGCCCTCCGTGCCTCGGTTTCTCCCTCTGTGAAATCAGGGCATGGGGCTCCCCATGGCCCACTAGGGCTGTATCAGGGAAAACAGGCCTGCTTTCACCGACCACTCTCCTCTTACCGCTAGGATACTCCCGTGAGGCTGCAAAAACATGACACCTCAGGAGCAAGTGCAGGACCCACACTGCCCTGGTGAGCTCGGAGTGCTGGGGATGAAGGAGGAAAGTGAACCAGGAGGAGTGCACACTTCCCGAGCTCCAAGTGGCAGCCGCACATGGTGTCTGCACGCGGGACCGATTGATTCCAAGGTGGTGTGCCAGGAGCTCTGGCAGGAGGGTTGGAGAGATGCTGGAGTTTTGGGATGGCTCGCACTTGAAGCACAAGCAACAGAAGTGGGTCTAGGCCTCCAGTGTGGCTGGTGGCAGGTGTGCAGGCCCTGGTCCAGACGTCCCACAGCTCTGCAGTTTGGCGAGGCTGGGGCAGGACACCCCACGGTCCAGCTGCCAATCCAGGGCCACCCGCCGAGGTGGGGGCTCTTTGTGCAAGTGGTTGGCCTTCCTGTGTGGGGTCGTTGGGAGCAGACCCTGCGTTCTCAGCAAGGAGGGGTCTTCTGAGAAGCTGCAGCCCCACCGTGGAGGCCTGGTCTCCTCCCACTGAGCCCCCGAAAGTGTCCCGATGCTCAGATGCCCATCAGATGTGACTTTAATGCCTTACAAAAGCAGGCACTCAACAAACATTTGCTCAGGGAATGATTGCAGGGTCTCTGGTGTTCATTGAAGTTGACGACAGCACAGAAAAAACACTCAAACATCAGAACGAGGAAATCATAATTAAGATGTAAAGTAGCTTCCCTTTCAAAACATTCCTTGATTTGTCCTACCCCTATTAAAGGACTAATTCATTTCTACTTATTAAAAGAGAGATAGCAAGTACTTTGGGTAACGAATGGAAATTTAAATTTGCAAAGAATCAGTGGAGGTTCTTGCTGAAGTCGTGTTTTAATCTAACTGCTGCTGGATCTTTGGGAAAAACCGAAAGCACAAAATCGTGTGACCTTTCCTCTAAGGCTGCACCGAAGCCCTGGGAAAGCAGGCTGGGGCAAGCCTGGGGCAGCACCTGGAAAGCCCACCTGGGGCCTGGGCAGGAGGAGGCTCCAGGAGTGAGGGCCGGCCTCCTGCGTGGGGCTGGCCCCGTTGTGCATCCCATCTTGACGTGTTGGAACAAGGTTTCCGGCTACGTTTACTCACAAAGAAGTGACAAACACGCTTTCCAGGTTGAAGGTCATTTGCATGGTCCCCCCTTGCTATCACCTGCAGCTCCAGGAAAAGCAGCAGGGACGTCCAGACCTCAGCTCCAATCGCCCCGGGGTTGCTGGAGTGAAGGGCTCTGAGACCCCCCCCAGCTGCACCTGCTCCCGGGGCCCCACGGCGCCTGATGTGGCCACGGCTGCCACAGAGGCTGTGTCCCCTGAGGCTGCTCTCCCCGCGGCAGGATATCTCCTCTCCACCAAGCATGGCAGGGAGTGGATGCGCCCCTCCTCACACCATGCGCAGAGCTAGACCCAAGGTGTCTTGAAGCCTAACCGCACAATGGCCAAACTCACCTCGAAGATAATGGGAAAGAGTGGTTTGTTCCGAGGCCAATGTGGGAGCTGGGGGAGGGCAGCCTGTGTTCCGAGGCCGCCCTGGGTCACAGCGGGACCAGGAGACAACCCGAGGGGCTCCCACCACACCGCATGGACGATTAGACACCAATGGGGCAGGGACCACAGTGGATAAAACACAATGAATACCCTGAAATCTGTGAGTTCACAAAAACACAGAAAATAGAATCAGTGGCTTCTGACTGTCACTGTTTGATATTCTGAACAAATCAACACTTACAAAGCACCATTAGTAAATACAATAATATAACTAATGCAAATAAATGATTATGAAACTAATAAATATGTTACAAGAGCCTTCCTTTGTAGGCAGTATCTCCTCCAAAGGAATTCTTAAAAATCTTCAAGAAACAAGTACATAATTGGTTATTCTTGGAAGATGCCAGTGAACCAAGTCGTTTAAAATTTTTAACAGATAAATAAAGGGAAAGAACCAAATGTTAATCTTGTCTTTCTTAGGGAGAAGTTTCTCTTTAAACTAACAGCTCAGTGGGGGCCATGGAATCAGAAAACTGACATTTGCAATCGCTGATCAACGAACAGATGAAGGTGGTGTGGTCAGTGGCTGACCGCACCCAGAGAAAGGCAGATAGACGGAAGCACAGACAGGGGGCGTGTGGCTTCGGGAAGCGGTGGGGCGGGCAGCCCCAGGCACAGGATGGCAGACTGAAGGGGTCTCAGCGCTGCACAGACGACACAGCTTCTCCTAAGAGGGGACGTGAAGTAGTCGCTGGCAACATTGATCATGGTGGATGGTTATTTCTTTTAAAGAGCCCTTTCTTTTGGAAATATGTATGGAATTATTTATGGAAGAAATTCTAAGACCAGCCTCAATGTAATATTCGAGGTGAGGATAGCGGAGGGTATCCCGTTCCGCCGGCTCTGCTCCGTACATGTTCTCGGCTGCGTCCTCAGTTGCATCGTGAGAGGTTCTGCCTCGTTCTCAGTCCCGCTGCCTGAACTGACTGTTGCTGAAGCCAGCAATGGGCTCACTGCCCTGTTTTTATACCTGGGGGGGTCGGGTAAAAACGCTTCCTAAGCAGTACGCAAAACTCCGAGGCCACGGTCAGACCCCCACATCACCATAAATGTACATTCAAACAGCGGGAACGACTAACCAGCTTGCCCACCGACGGGATCTTCCATGAGGGACTAGGGGATGGCAGCCAGGAGGAAGTGCTCGCGGCGGCAAAGGTGCCCTGATCACACAGACCCCACGGAACCAAACACGTCGCAGCTGGGAGAGCGTGTCAGCAGTCATCTCCCAAGGAACACAATACGCACAGCCCACCTCGTGGGTCTGGGAAGCCAGGTTAGACGCGCAGGACGTGGCATTGGACCCACTGGGTCGGCAAACAGCAGAAGGATTTGTTAACACACTGGCGGTTGGGCAGACGGGTGGGGTCCCGCGGGAGGAGGCGCCGGCTCGGACTGAGAGACTCCGCTTCTAAAACCGCTTCCCCACCGGCATGAGGCCACGTGTGTGAGCTGTGCCCCTCTGGCTACCGTCCAGGGGGTTTTGGGCCGAGCCCACCAGACTGAGCTGTTTGTGAGAATGCTCTTTCCTGCCTCATCCTGACCTGGATGCCTGACGCAGGGGTGAGGCTGCCGTGCTGCCGGCGGCTCCCCTCCTGGGTGGGTGCCGGGTCTCCAGGCCTCGGGTTGGCGTCCAGCTTCCCAGAACCTTCCCCAGGCCCCGAGACGCTGGGCTGTCGTCACTCTCCCTGCTGCCACATTTCCTGCAAACGCTGTCCTGTGGGCTCTTTCGGAGACCTCCACGCACATGCGGGGGCTGATGACCAGTCCCTCGGTCCACACGCCCCCGCGGTTCCGAGTTTCCCGCTGACCACGACACACACCGCCTCAGAATGAATTCCAGAATATCCAGCCAAGACACAGGCTTCGCTGGGGCAGCAGAGCAGGGGCCAGTGAGAACAGAAAGCCCCAGAGGGCCCCGCACTCACTGCTCCCAGCCCGGGCGTGTGGGGCTGGGGTGACCGGCCGGACCTGCCCTGACCGCCCTTCTTAGGGGTCTCGACATGGATGGGGTTCTCTGGGAAGGGTCTTGTCCAGCACCTGGGGACACTTGGGGCCCCAGGGAGGTTCGACTCCTGCTGGGACCCGGGCCACATGTCCTTAGACGCAGCCCCCACCCCGATGCGCCCCCACGGCCCCTCCACGACTTCTCTCTCTCTCTCCACAGTGTGTGGGGGAAGATTTCCTTTGCAGCATTGTTTATAATGGGAAAAAGATGGAAATGATACAAAATCCATGAATAGAGAGGTAGACTGTGGTGCAGAGTATGGAATGTTCTGCAGACCTGGAGACGGGGTCTCTCAGAACCACCATGGTCTCTCCCGCTAACTCATGCGATCACAGTGTGTGATGGGTCTTCTCCCTGACGGGCCGAGGTTGCTCCTTGCCTGGAGCGCATTTCCTGAGGGGCACACGCGGACCCTGCCTGGGCGAGACGCTCACCCGTGACCTTGCCTGGTCACCTGCAGCTTAGCATAAGACATCTATTTTATAAGTCTGAATTCCTGGCCAGCTTAAAACCTTGGGCCACTTGAGATAAAAATCTGGATCTCTTGCTTGAAAAGCTTTGCAGCTTCGGGAGCACACCACCACCCGAGGACAGGCCTCTCCGTGATGGAGGCCCCCTCAGATGGGCTCAGCCTCGCACGCTGGCACGCTCACGCACGGCGGCTGGGCTGGGGGCGCCTGCGCCCAGAGCACTCCCTGCACTCTGCCAGCCAGCCGACCAGCCAGAGGCAGCATCCCCTCGTCCGCTCAGGAGAAGGGCAGAGCCTGCTGCAGCTCCTGCTGGGTTTCCCGAGGGACTCAGTGGGACTGAGACGTCAGGGTGTTCCCAGGCTCCCCGGCTGGGGGCTGCTCAGGCTTCTTTCTGTGCCTCTCAGTGTGAGGGCGGGTGCATCGCCGGTGGGTGGCATCTTCCCTCTTCCCTGGATACGCAGGCTGCCTTCCCGGTCCAGGCCCACAGGCCTCCTGCCGGACAAGGACACATCCCCAGGGCAGCACAGAAGGTCTGCCTTCTCCACCCCATTCTGCACTGTCTTGGAGCCGGGGCAGCCCAGCCTTGCTCCGCCCCAGGAGACACAGAGGACATGCCAGGCATTTGAAGTGAGTGGCGGGCGGGGGGCTGGGCAGGGGCGACAGCTGGTGAGTTGTGGCCACCTCTGTGGAAGCCATCAGCCCGGAGGAGGGAGGTAAATCAGGATCCCTGAGGTCAGACGCCAGTGCGTCCGGGAAGGCCAGCAAACGCCCATGTGTCCTCGTCACTCAAAGGGCCCCGGCCCCTGGAGGCAAAGGGGGACACAGCGACTGACCGCCTGGGAACACGAAACCCACAGGAAGCCGCCGCAAGTGCTTGGGGGAGTCCAGGGGGATTTAGATCAAAGGCCTGCAGCTGGACGCCAGGGGCGGGGGCGAGCATGCAGCAGCTGAGCAGGGCAAAGCCCAGGGTGTGCCTCGGGAGGCCGCCCCACGGCATCTTTCCCCCCACGCCCGTTCTGCTGGGGGGGTCCCTAGTGTGTGGCATGTGGGGCTCATTTCCCCGTGCAGGGAACCTGAGCTGTTAGGCCCACATCCAGGCGTCTCCTGGACGCCCAGCCAGCCCCACAGCAAAGAGCTTGTTCCTGGGACATCATCGCAGCCTGAAAGGGCGACACTCCCCTTGTAGGGAGACCATGAGGAAAGGGAACCCCAGGCCCCTTTTAGGGGGCGGCAGGAGTCCCTCCAGGCCTCAGACACCAGGGCGGTGTGGGGCAAGGGGCTCTGAGAACTCTGGCTGATGCCTGGGAAGGAGCCTCAGGGAGGAAGGACGTAAGTCACTTCCTTTGAGACTCAGTTCCGGACTCTGTGAAATTGGCTAATCGGGAAGTATCCAGTGACTGCCTGTGTCCTCCTGGGAGCAGAGAGCCAGGCCTGGGGCTGCGTAAGGGCAGGGGTCCCAGGGCAAGGGACCCTGGCCAGCCGAGGTCTCACGTTAGCGCCAGCCTAGAAAGCAGGGATGCCATCTGGGATGAGGCTGTGAATCTGGCCAAGCCCCCGTGACTATATGGAGGAGGTTGGGGCTGTAGCAGGGATTACACAAAGTCCCGTGTCCAGGCCTCAGGGGCACCAGGAAGCAGGGTTTGAGGGCTCCTCCTTGGAGGGCTGCCAGTCTGCTGGAGGCCACACCTAGGCCACAGTGACGGTGGCATCCCTGAGCCACGCCATGCGGGTGCTCTGGGACCAAGGAATGCTGCCCGCCTGGACAGGGGCCATTGGAGGCTGGGTGGGAAGGACGAGGGCATCTGGTGGATGGAGGACATGGGGAGAGGCTCCAGGCCGGGGTCCCTCTGCTCAGGGGACATGGGGTCTGGGGATGAGTGTGGAAGGCTGGGCTCAGGGAAGACCCCCAGGAGCCTCCACTGCTGGTTTAGATGCTACGACACAGTCAGGGGTTACTGCCTGGGGCCTGGTCTGGGTGGTAAAGTTGGAAACAAGGAGGATTTCCAACTGTGCACCCGGACCCCACCGGAGGGCCGAGCTGGTTGGCTCTGGGCAGACCCAGCAACGTCAGGACAGCTCTGGGCAGACCTCGGGAGGGCCTGGCTGCCCCATCCACGCCCCACCTGAGACCTGACCAACAGTCCAGAACTTGACCATCCATCAGGACTGAGTATGCAGGGTCTAAGCTCACGCCTCTGGACAGCCACCTTCCTTGGAAGTAACTGCTGAGCTGATCTTACCCCAAAGGAAGTCCCCAAAGCAAGTGTCCTTCTACCCCACACCCCTGAAGCAAGGAATGATGATGGTAGGCCGTCAAAGACAGACACCAAAACGCTGAGATTTCCCCATGGTTATGTGGATGTGCAGTCCAGGTGGACGGATTGCGTGCTGAGCGGACAATCTTTGTGTTCCCGACAAGAAGCCACCAGAGCTCAGCTTTCTAGGCCCAGAGGCCCCTCCCTGTGGTCTGGTCCCTGCTGGTGTCCACTGAACCCTGGGCCAAGCCTCAGTTTACCCACTTGCTGGATCATGCAAAGTGTCCTCAGCCTTCCCGAAGCAGGGGCCATGTGTCCACTGGATGGGGACTTGTCACTTCTGGCACCTCCTTTCCTTTTCACTTCTTTCTAGAGCCCACCTTGATGGGTGTCTGGTGGGATGGAGGGCGTAGGCTCAGAGGCACCCTCATGGCGGCTCTGAAATCTGAATCCTCAAACTCTGTGTTACTGTTTCCATTATTGTCCTGGGTCCCGTGGGTCTTCCCTCCCCAGTGGACATGGCCGCTGCCCACCCACCGAGGCCCCTGCAGTGCAGGCTAACTGACCTCACTCAGGTCTCGTCCTGCGGGCCTGGGCAGTAGTCCCGGCTGCCCTGAGCACGCCTGGTGCTCAGGCCGGGGCGGGGGTCAGTCCGAGAATGGCTGCTTCTGCTGGTGGACCTCAGGCAGGCTGCGACCCGCATCTGCATCTGAGCGGAACCGGATGCCCCCCTTCAGGATTGTCGTGCCACAGAGACTGGGGGCATCAGGTGATGGCTCCCCCTGAGGCTGGGAGACCAGCTGGCATGCAAATCCAGAAAGATCCCCCAGACGTCAGGCAGCCACGGGGACCCCTCCAACACAGCTTCACCGCAGTGTTTATGAGACGCACCCTGGGCTCTCTTGTCCCGTTTGTTTCCAGAACCCCGCCTGCAGCAGCCTCTCTGGTGTCCACCTTCCCCAGAGAGGTGCGTGGCCAAGTGGGTGCTGGACTCAGAGCCGTGACTCCGTTGTGGGAGCTCAGCCTGCCCCTGCAGGATGAGCTCTGCCTCCCCCAGGCTGGGAGGTCACTAGGGGCAGGTCTAGGAGCGGCACGTTTTCCAGAAGTATTTCCTGACCTTTGCCCCATTTAAATCCAAAGAGAGAGAAGCGCCCTTCGGTTTACCGTGATTCGGAGAGGGAAACGCATCAGCCCTACTCGGGCCCTGCTCCCTGGCTGCGCCCTTCCCAGTACCAGGGTCCTCCTGAAGTGGTGGGAGGGTTAGGGGCGCAGCCCACCTAAACCTCTCTCTGTGAAGCGAGCTTGCTGCAGAGCCCGTGGCCTCGGCCGTCTGGCTCTCTCACAGGTGGCTCAGCGGCACCTTCCCACGAGACACAGTCAGGCCAGGTGCGGCCGTGGGTGGCCTGTCCTCACCCCCGGCCCCTCAGCCGTGCAGACCAGCTGCATGCCGAGAGCACATCCCCGTGCCTCAAGCCTGTGGCACCCACGCCTGCATTCCCGTGGTCACCTGCCCAAACGCCCAGGTGCTCCTGCTCCCTCCTCCTCCCGGGAGCCATCCCCCCGACCCCCAGCGGCCACAACCCTACAAGCACCGCCCGAAGGACACAGCCACTGTGGGGCTCCCGGCCGGCACCCTCCAACCTCTGGAGGGAGTTCAGATCCTGTTGCCCTACTGCGCAACGCTCAAGGCATCTCCTTTTGCAGAGCTGACACCGGTGTCCACACCGTGATGCCTGTTTACGTGTGTGCGCAAGGGCCACTGCGCATGATTTCTGTGCTGGGCGAGTGAGACACGCCCGCGGTGCAGTCCTTGCCCTGATGCACTGGAAGTGCCGTCTCGACGCCCTGCAACACGACTCAGCCAGCTCGGCGCACACGTGATGGCCGACCGACTGCGCGCTGGAACCAGATACCCCAGTCAGAGGCAGAGGCTCTGAGGATGGTCTCCCGGGTCCAGAACCCTCCAGTCAGCATGGGGCCCCGTGCAGGAGGCAGGTGGAGAGGGTTCTGGTCTGCTCTCCCCCGAACACGTCACCCTTACGGGGGAGGATTTCGGACTCAGATTTTGACAGTTCTGGAAAGACAGCGGGATTTGGGAGCCGCTCCCAGCTCACTGGCGACATCGTTGGAAGGTGCGTCTGGTTCCTGGGAGTCAGCGTCTCCTGGAACCTGCTCCTCATCCAGGACGCCCAGCGGAGGGGGGCCTGAGACCAGCCCTGTCCCCTCTTCCAGCGGTGGGAAGGCCATGGGCTGGCCCATCGGCTGCCCCCCTCCTGCCCTCACGCCCCAGGACCAGCTGAGCGTCAAGGGGGCTGCTCAGCCTGGGACATCGGCAGGCAGAGGTGCGGGCACCCTGCCGCTCAGACACACGGCGGGGAGTCGGTAGGACGTGGTTGACGAGGGCGCTAATTGCTCCCGCGACATTTAGCTGGTTGTGCGAGTCTTCCAAGATAGCGTTGACGTGGACTGTCTCATGATTTCCCTGCCGTCCAGGCCGGAGGACTTCTGCGGAAAGAGCCGGCGGGCGCTGCGTCTCCATGGCAGCGGGCAGATTTGGCAGGAGGGCCGCATAGCGGAGGAGAGGTGGTGACAAAAGCATCTTTGATACAGAGGCCGTGCAGAGGGACGTGGTCCAGGAAGCCCATTTCTAAAGGCCGCCCAACCTCCAAATGGAGGCTCTTGGTTTAGCCTCTGAGTTAGCTTTTGTTGCTGAGCTCCAAAGGCCCTGTGGCCCCGTCACGTGGGGCTCTGCACTCGGTCCGTGAGCCAGGCCTTTTGTCCGGGTCACCTGCCCGGCTCAGCTGGTACGGCCTGTTGCCACCGCCGCAGACAGAGGCCAATTTAGCCCCAAGCGGGCGCACGGTGGAAGCAGAGGGGCCTTGCGGTCAGCTCCGGCTGTCCTCCCACGGCAGGACCAGTGTGCTCAGTGAGGAGAACAGGGGCCACCAGCCTGACGTGGGCGCCTCCCAACAGTTCCCACTCCTCCCGAGCCCTCAGTGTCCCCTCTTGGCCAGGACATCCTTTGGTTCCCAGGCTCAGATTGCACCCCGGTGGCCAACTCAGCCCCGAGAGCACCTCCCGCAGAACACAACCCTTTCCCTGCGGACCCCGGGGCCCTGCATCCCCCTCCCGGGCTCCCCGCTCCGGCCTGCACAGCTAAGCTCCTGACTTCCCTCTGTCCATAGAGGGGCTTCCCTGAGGGAATTGTGCTGTAGCCCTGGGAGCAGGGAGCCCCGTGACCATCTCTCTGGGAGGCAGGACCCACCGTGAAGTGCTGTCCATGACAGTTCATGGAGCAGGAGGGAAGGGTGGGGGTCAGCCCAGGCCCCAGGCGGGGGGACGTGTCTCAGCAGGTGGGAGAACGTGCCAGGAGGCAAAGGAGCAGGTGCTCTGGGCTGAGAAGGCCTGTAAGCCCCAGATGGGGGTGCCGAAGGCTGGGGTGAGCAGCACCGAGGGGACTGGGCCTACTGAGACTCCCAGCCTCGCTTTCACCAGAGGAGTGGCACAGGGTTGAGCAAGAGCCGGACCTTCAGGCCCCGAACACACAGCTGGGGGGGCGGCCTCTCCCAAAGAATCTGGGGGCACCGGACCATGTGAATAGGGGTCCTGGACAGGGCAGTGTGGTGAGCGACCCAGCGAGAGACGTTAAGTCCCCCGGCTGAGCTGGTGCCAGAACACAGGAAGCTCCTGGCTGGGATCCTCTGGTGGGGGAAGCATTTGGGATGATATGCAGATGGGGACTCGCTGAAGGAAAAGGCTGAGGGGTGGCACCCGAGGGAGAGGCAGCTGGGCAGGTGTGCGTGCCTCCTGAAGAGAGAACTGGCTGCCGTCGGAACAGATGTGCATGACGGACGGAGCAGTCAGGGTGGGTCCAGGAGGAGAGACAGAGGGAGAAGAAGAGATGGCCAAGAGGGGCATTTGGGGAGAGGCGAGCCTTCAGATGGGGCAGAGGTCGTGGAGGTTGGAAGGAGCTGTGGCGAGTGGCTCCCAGGAGGCCAGTTTCTCTGGCGTCACTGAGCATCCAGTGGCTTGGCAGCTGTGGGAGGGGCACGTCCTTCGAAAGCATCGCAGGAGTAACATCTGCTGTGTCTTGAGGTGGGGGATACATTTCTGACCGGCTCGGTGGGATGGCACCAGCCCTCACACACAGCCCTGGGCCCTACCCCACACCAGCCTCTGTCCCTGGCTCGGCACTGTGGGTCTCTGGAACCCGTGTGGGCCTCTCCCAGGCCGGGGACAGAGGTGCTTCCTGCCTGAGCCATCCCACCCTCCACCGCGGGCTCCTTTGGACCCTCAGGACACGCAGGCTGCAGGAAGCCCTGGGCTAAGCTCCCTCGAGAGAGAATAAGATGCACCACTGCATGGCTACAAAATGCTGGGGCTCAAATTGGTTTTGCTATTTGCAGTGTGAACTCTGGTACGTCAGCTGGCCTTCCTGAGCCTCGGGTTTGTTATCCATCTCTACGTAAGAATATTAATAATGAAGATCCCCAAGATGGACCATCAAAGCTCTTGGCACTTCAGTAAACCTCAGCTCGGGCTGCTCAGAACTGCGGTGTCCGTGAGGCCCCCAAGCTGCGCTGGAGCCATGGATGGACATGGAGCCCTGGCCAGCACAGCCCTGGCCCCGTCAGGGACGCTTAACGTGAGGTCCTCCACGCAATGGCACTGCAGTGCATGAGGTGACAGATCACGGGTCCTGGGTGGGGGTGTCTTTGAGGCCTTTATTCTGCTGGCCGTATTTTCACACGGGAGGGCTGGCAGCCAGGCCGGATGGCTGTGGGGTGGGTGCTGGGCCTCTGCTGCCACCCTCCTCGAGCACCACCCACCCCACAGCACCAGGGACCCTCCCTCATTTCTAGTGTGCTCATCTCCTGACTTCGAGGCTTGCTCATTTCTGGATAGTTTTTAGTTTCTTCCTTTAAGTTCGTGCAATTGGGTTATTTTGAGACCTGGGGTATTATTTTACAGGTATTATTCCAGGCAAACATTGTAGCCCCCAAGAGATGTCTGTGTGGGTGACCCATCGCTGGGGCACAAGTGTGAGGACCTCTCCCGCTGACCATTCCCTCTGTCCTGCATTCGCCTCAGAAAAAGCTAAAGAACACTGGGGCGCCTGGGTGGCTCAGTCGTTGGGCATCTGACTTCGGCTCGGGTCATGGTCCCAGCGTCCTGGGATCGAGCCCCGCATCGGGCTCCCTGCTCCGCGGGAAGCCTGCTTCTCCCTCTGCCACTCCCCCTGCTTGTGTTCCCTCTCTCGCTGTCTCTCTTTGTCAAAATAAATAAATAAAATGTTTAAAAAAATAAAAAGCTAAAGAACACTGACCCTGGTACAAATCTGCCAGGGACACGCGGAGGTGAGAATGAGGCACCTTGAAGTGCTCCATGCACGATTAATCATCCCGGAGCGACGAGACCCCCCAGGCCAGGAGCCCCTCAGGCCCCGGGAGGCTGACTGGCCCTTCCAGCCATCGTCCTTCTTGGAACTCCGTGCCCGGAGCTCCACCTGCATCAGCATCTCTCCCGCAGCCACAGACTGCCCAGAGGGGAGGAATTGAAGCGCCATGCACACACCTGCCAGGGATGGGGTGCTGGGCTCCAAGAGCTGTCTGCACACATTTCCTGCTTTGTAAAGGTCAGGCCCGGCACATACAGCCAAAGGGAAGTGACGTCTTTCTCTCTGGGTACCCACTGAGGCTTCACCACATGGAAACGAGATTCAGGCCAGGGAGGAGGGGAGCGGCCTGGCAGAGGCCCCGTGCAGGCCGGACCGGGCAGGCCTGCCTGGTTGGGAGGAAGCCTCTGGCCCCCACTGGCCAAGTGTGAGCAGGCAGAGAATGGCAGTGGGGCTGGGGCTCATGTAAACTATAGAGTCCTGTGCCTTCCAAGGCCTCTGCCTGCTCCCAGTCATGGTCCCAGAATTGGCCTGTCTCCCGGGCACTGAGGGCCAGGCAGCGAGAGGCTCAGACAAGGTCAGGGCCCCGGTGTGGCTCCCACCCAGGTTCCATCCTACCCCCTCCTCACCTTCCTCCTGGGCTTCTTCTTGAGGTAAACAGAGCAGACATCTGTCCTTCTAGCCCAAGGACCAGCCGTGTGAGAAGGGCGAGGCCGCGGGTGTCTCAGCAGTGACTTTGCTCCTCTGGGGGCCCCCAGCTCTGGGTGCAGCACTCACCCGGCCTCCACCCCCTGGTTTTCTCTCTCCTTCTCTCCCAGGCTGCATCCGACCCTCTGATGCCATGGGCCGGCCACTTCTAGGGAAAGTGCCTCTTTAAGACCAAACCCCATGTCCTATAGGGCTGTTTAAAATGGAGAAAATGTCCCTGTCCACAGCTGTGTGGGCACTTTGTGAGTGACCGTGGTCAGAGTCCCTGGCAGGAGAATGGGATAAAGCCTCCGCCCACATCCTCCTGCTCTCTTGGGGTCCCAGGGAGGAGCCCCGCTGGTTTTGCCTAAGGGGCATCAACCTCCAAGATGAATTCTGCCATCCTTACCACCCTGACCACTCGCCTGAGAGAAGGGCAGCTCTGCGGGGTTGGCCAGGGCCCAACTCGGCTGCACAGAGGGACAGGGAGCCCAGCCAGGTGCCTGTGGGAAAACACATGCCCCAGGAAATGGAGCTACCATCCCTCTAAGACACAGCCTGAATCCTTCAAAGCTGGGTAGAAAACGGAGACCAGGGAGCTGGTGTCACATGCTCCTCGCAGAACATCCAGTGGCTGCAAGACCGGGGCATGGGCAGGTGCGGGCAGGAGCAGGGAGGTGCGGGCAGGAGCGAGGGCCTCAGGGCTGTTAGCTGACCTAACAGTTCCTAAGGAAGGAATTAGTCCTTCAAGAGCCTCTGCTGTACTTGCTCTGACCGTCCTTGACCAGTGGACAGAGCCTCCCCCAGGGCCTGCACAGAGGTACCATCTTCTCTCGGCCCCCACAGACCACCGAGCCGCCACCCCAGATGCAGATCCTGCTGGGCAGAGCGTTGCTCCCTGCTGGCTTACACAGCTTGTGAATAATTCTTCTTTGAATCAGGCTTCTGTGGTGAGCTAAAGTATATTAATTTTTATTTATGTTACATTATTAAAAACAGATGAAACATCAATTGATTCAGTGGGGTGTCCTTTGGGGGTTACACACAAAATATTTTGAAAGGACTTTATAAATGTCTTTTAACTAAAGCTCCAGATGGTGATTAAAGATGTGTTGAGGGGATTCTGTATAAATCAAAAGGAATAACAACAAAAACAAAACAACAACAACAAAAGAAACACATGAATGAATTTGTGTCATGATTCATTTATTCATTAATGCAAAGAACATGTCTCTGCAGGCAGAAGAGTTGGGTGAACATCCTACATCTGGTCCCTACTCGCTCTTTAACCTGTGAACCTCAGATTTCTCCTTTGTAAAATGTAGAAAATGATGTCTTTTGCAGGGCTATTTGGACATTTAAAAAGATAATGTCTATCTAAGAAGGAAGAAATTTTTTTATATAGTATCAGGCTAGACATGCTATAAAAGAGCTTGGCATATAATAAGTGTTTGATACATCTTATCTCCTATTATTTCCAATAAGACCACAACAAGTATTATGTTTGTTTGAAAATTATTGAGTGGGGCGGAGCAAGATGGCAGAGGAGTAGGAGACCTGGATTTTGTCTGGTCTCAAGAATTCAGCAGAATAGGGATCAAACCATTCTGAACACCTACGAACTCAACAGGAGATGGAAGAAGAGAGTAGCAACAACTCTCTGAACAGAGAAGCGACCACTTACTGGAAGGTAGGACGTGCGGAGAAGTGAATCCGAGGCGATATCGGGAGGATAGACGGCGGGGGAGGGGCCTCCGCCGGCCGCTTCTGGCAAGTGCTAGAGCCGCAGAGCACAAAATCGGACCTTTTAGAAGTTGGCTCTGCTGAGGGACGTCGCTGCAGTGGCTAAGCGGGGGTGGAACCCTCGTGGGACAGTGTGGTCTCAGGACCCTCGGGGTCACAGAAAGACCGGGGGAGCCTGAGTGCAGCAGAGCTCCCAGGGATCGGAGCGGGGAAGCCGGCTGCAGAGACGGAGCCGAGGCGTGGGCTCTCAGCTCGGGGTGGCCATAAACTGTGATCCGCGGCCCAGTCGGGCCACTGCTCCTCCAGAAGGGACTCAACAAGCGGCAGATCCGGGGAGACTCCCCTTCCTCACCCGGGAGGAGCGGCGCAGGAGCGCACCGCAGGGATCTGCTGGGTTTGGGGACTCCACACGGGGTCGGGTGCCAGAGATAGAAACGCTCGGTCACAGGCCGGGTGAGCACGGAGTGCGGCCGGAGACCGGGGACACGGGAGTGACGGCTTTTCTCTGGAGGCGCACTGAGGAGCGGGGCCCCGAGTTCTCGGCTCCTCCGGGTGGAGATTGGGAGGTCACCATTTTCGCCCAGGCCCTCCAAAGCTGTACCGAGAGCTTGCAGGGAACAAAAGCTCCTGAGAGCAAACCCGAGCAGATTGCTTAGCCCGGACCGACAAGGGCGGGGCAGTTCCGCCTCCGGCAAAGACATTTGGGAACCACGGCAACAGGCCCCTCCCCCAGGAGATGAGCACGAACAGCCAGCCAAGACCAAGTTTACCGATCAAGGAGAACGGGAGAACTCCAGCGCTAGGGGAATACTGCACATAGAATTCATGGCTTTTTTTTTTTTTACCATGATTCATTAGTTTTTCAAAGTTAATTTTTTTAACTGTTTTTTTAATTTCTCTTTTTCCCTTTATCAACCAACATCTTATCAATCCCTTTTGTTAAAAAAAACATTTTTTATTTTTCATTTTTAGAGTCATATTTTATCCCTTCCTAGTAGTTACCCTTATTTTTGGCATATATATATATATGTATATATATATATATATATATGTTGTTCTCTCTTTAAAATTTTGAGATACAGTTTCTTCTAACAGATCAAAATATACCCTACATCACTACTGTATGGCTTTGTTCTAGTCTCCTGCCTGATCACATTCTCTCCTTTTTTTTTTTAATCTTCTTTCTTTTTCCAAACAACTTCTTATCATATCAATTCCTTTTATAAAATCTTTTATAATTTTCATCTTTACAGTCATCTTCCATCCCTTCATTGTATCAACCCTTATTTTGTACATATACAAGCCTTTCTTCCTTAAAATTTTAGGAGGCACTTTTTTCTAACAGACCAAAATATGCCCAAAATCTAGAGTGTGGCACTGATCTACGCACTAGCCTGATCATATTTGATCATATTCTGTTTTTTTTTGTATTGTTCTGTTTTTGTTTTTTCTTTTTCTTTTTGCTTTTTTTTCTTGGTTTCTTTTCTCTTTCTTTTTTCTTTCTTTCCCTTTCTTTTCCCCTGGTTTCAGGTCTTTTCTGATTTGTATAGAGTATATTTGCTGGGGACGTTGTTAACCTGTTAGCATTTTGTTCTCTCATTCATCTGTTCTCCTCTGGACAAAATGACAAGACAAAAAAAATCACCTCAGCAAAAAGAACAAGAGATAGTACCGTCAGCCAGGGACCTACTCAATACGGACATTAGTACGATGTCGGACCTAGAGTTCAGAATCATGACTTTAAAGATACTAGCTGGGCTTGAAAAAAGCGTGGAAGTTATTAGAGAAACCTTTCTGGAGAAATAAAAGAACTAAAATCTAACCAAGTCGAAATCAAAAAGGCGATTGATGAGGTGTAATCAAAAATGGGGGCACTAACTGCTAGGCTAAATGAGGCAGAAGAGAGAATCAGTGATATAGAAGACCAAATGATGGAAAATAAAGAGGCTGAGAAAAAGAGAGAGAAACAACTACAGGATCACGAGGGCAGAATTCGAGGGATAAGTGATACGATAAGATGAAACAACATTAGAATAATTGGGATCCCAGAAGAAGAAAAAAGAGAAAGAGGGGCAGAAGGTATATTGGAGCAAATAATAGCAGAGAACTTCCCTAATGTGAGGAAGGAAACAGGCATCAAAATCCAGGAGGCACAGAGAACCCCGCTCAAAATCAATAAAAATAGGTCAACACCCCAACATGTAATAGTAAAACTTACGAGTCTCAGAGACAAAGAGAAAATCCTGAAAGCAGCTTAGGAGAAGAGATATGTAACCTATAATGGTAGAAATATTAGATTGGCAACAGACCTATCCACAGAGACCTGGCAGGCCAGAAAGGACTGGCATGATATCTTCAGAGCACTAAACGAGAAAAATATGCAGCCAAAAATACTATATCCAGCTAGGTTGTCATTGAAAATAGAAGGAGAGATAAAAAGCTTCCAGGACAAACAAAAACTAAAGGAATTTGCAAACACGAAACCAGCCCTCCAAGAAATACTGAAAGGTCCTGTAAGCAAGAGAGAGCCTAAAAGCAGCATAGATCAGAAAGGAACAGAGACAATATACAGTAACAGTCACCTTACAGGCAATACAATGGCACTAAATTCATATCTTTCAGTAGTTATCCTGAATGTAAATGGGCTAAATGCCCCAATCAAAAGACACAGGCTATCAGATTGGATTAAAAAACAAGACCCATCAATATGCTGTCTGCAAGAGGCTCATTTTAGACCCAAAGACACGCCCAGATTGAAAGTGAGGGGGGTGGAAAACCATTTACCATGCTAATGGACACCAAAAGAAAGCTGGGGTGGCAATCCTTATATCAGACAAACTAGATTTTAAACCAAAGAATGTAATAAGAGATGAGGAAGGACACTATATCCTACTTAAAGGGTCTATCCAACAAGAAGATCTAACAATTGTAAATATCTATGCCCCGAACATGGGAGCAGCCAATTATATAAGGCAATTAATGACAAAAGCGAAGAAACACATTGACAACAATACAATAATAGTGGGGGACTTTAACACCCCCCTGACTGAAATGGACAGATTGTCTAAGCAAAAGATCAACAAGGAAATAAAGACTTTAAATGGCACACTGGACCAAATGGACTTCACAGATATATTCAGAACATTCCATCCCAAAGCAACGGAATACACATTCTTCTCTAGTGCCCATGGAACATTCTCCAGAATTGATCACATCCTAGGTCACAAATTAGGTCTCAACTGGTACCAAAAGATTGGGATCATTCCCTGCATATTTTCAGACCACAATGCTTTGAAACTAGAACTCAATCACAAGAGGAAAGTTGGAAAGAACTCAAATACATGGAGGCTAAAGAGCATCCTACTGAAGAATGAATGGGTCAACCAGGAAATTAAAGAAGAATTTAAAAAATTCATGGAAACCAATGAAAATGAAAACACAACTGTTCAAAATCTCTGGGATACAGCAAAGGCAGTCCTGAGAGGAAAGTATATAGCAATACAAGCCTTTCTCAAGAAACAAGAAAGGTCTCAAATACACAACCTAACCCTACACCTAAAGGAGCTGGAGAAAGAACAGCAAATAAAGCCTAAACCCAGCAGGAGAAGAGAAATAATCAAGATCAGAGCAGAAATCAATGAACTAGAAACCAAAAGAACAGTAGAACAGATCAACGAAACTAGGAGCTGGTTCTTTGAAAGAATTAACAAGATTGATAAACCCCTGGCCAGACTGATCAAAAAGAAAAGAGAAATGACCCAAATCAACAAAATCATGAATGAAAGAGGAGAGATCACAACCAACACCAAAGACATACAAACAATTATAAGAACATATGATGAGCAACTCTATTACAGCAAATTAGAAAACCTGGAAGAAATGGGTGCTTTCCTAGAGACGTATCAGCTACCCAAATTGAACCAGGAAGAAATAGAAAACCTGAACAGACCTATAGCCACTAAGGAAATTGAAGCAGTCCTCAAAAATCTCCCAAGAAACAAAAACTCAGGGCCAGATGGCTTCCCAGGGGAATTCTATCAGACATTTAAAGAAGAAATAATACCTATTCTCCTGAAACTCTTCCAAAAAATAGAAATGGAAGGAAAACTTCCAAACTCATTTTATGAGGCCAGCATTACCTTGATCCCAAAACCAGACAAAGACCCCATCAAAAAGGAGAACTACAGACCAATATCCTTCATGAACATGGATGCAAAAATTCTTACCAAAATACTAGCCAATAGGATCCAACAGTACATTAAAAGGATTATTCACCACGACCAAGTGGGATTTATCCCTGGGCTGCAAGGATGGTTCAACATCCGCAAATCAATCAACATGATACAATACATTACAAAAGAAAGAACAAGAATCATATGATCCTCTCAATAGATGCAGAAAAAGCATTTGACAAAGTACAGCATCCTTTCTTGATCAAAACTCTTCAGAGTATAGGGATAGAGGGTACATACCTCAATATCATAAAAGCCATCTATGAAAGACCTACAGCCAGTATCATTCTCAATGGGGAAAAGCTGAGAGCTTTTCCCCTAAGGTCAGGAACACGGCAGGGATGTCCACTCTCACCACTGCTATTCAACATAGTATTAGAAGTCCTAGCCACAGCAATCAGACAACAAAAAGAAATCAAAGGCATCCAAATCGGCAAAGAGGAAGTCAAACTCTCACTCTTTGCAGATGATATGATACTGCATGTGGAAAACCCAAAAGACTCCACCCCAAAACTGCTAGAACTCATACAGGAATTCAGTCAAGTAGCAGGATATAAAATCAATGCACAGAAATCAGTGGCATTCCTATACACCAACAACAAGACAGAAGAGAGACAAATCAAGGAGTCGATCCCATTTACAACTGCACCCAAAACCATAAGATACCTAGGAATAAATTTAACCAAAGAGGCAAAGGATCTGTACTCAGAAAACTATAAAATTCTCATGAAAGAAATTGAAGAAGACACAAAGAAATGGAAAAATGTTCCATGCTCATGGATTGGAAGAACAAACACTGTGAAGATGTCAATGCTACCTAGAGCAATCTACACATTCAATGCAATCCCCATCAAAATACCATCCACTTTTTTCAAAGAAATGGAACAAATAATCCTACAATTTGTATGGAACCAGAAGAGACCCCGAATAGCCAGAGGAATATTGAAAAAGAAAAGCAAAGCTGGTGGCATCACAATTCCGGACTTCCTGCTCTTACAAAGCTGTCATCATCAAGACAGTATGGTACTGGCACAAAAACAGACACATAGATCAATGGAACAGAATAGAGAGCCCAAAAGTGGACCCTCAACTCTATGGTCCACTAATCTTTGACAAAGCAGGAAAGAATGTCCAATGGAAAAAAGACAGTCTCTTCAACAAATGGTGTTGGGAAAACTGGACAGCCACATGCAGAAGAATGAAACTGGACCATTTCCTTACACCACACACAAAAATAGACTCCAAATGGTTGAAAGACCTAAACGTGAGACACGAGTCCATCAAAATCCTAAAGGAGAACACAGGCAGCAACCTCTTCCACCTCAGCCACAGCAACTTCTTCCTAGAAACATCGCCAGGGGCAAGGGAAGCCAGGGCAAAAATGAACTATTGGGATTTCATCAAGATAAAAAGCTTTTGCACAGCAAAAGAAACAGTCCACAAAACCAAAAGACAACCGACAGAATGGGAGAAAATATTTGCAAATGACATATCAGATAAAGGGCTAGTATCCAAAATCTATAAAGAACTTATCAAACTCAACACCCAAAGAACAAATAATCCAATCAAGAAATGGGCAGAAGACAGGAACAGACATTTTTCCAAAGAAGACATCCAAATGGCCAACAGACACATGAAAAAGTGCTCACCATCGCTCGGCATCAGGGAAATCCAAATCAAAACCTCAGTGAGATACCACCTCACACCCATCAGAATGGCTAAAATTAACAAGTCAGGAAATGACAGATGTTGGCAGGGATGCGGAGAAAGGGGAACCCTCCTACACTGTTGGTGGGAATGCAAGCTGGTGCAACCACTCTGGAAAACAGTATGGAGGTTCCTCAAACAGTTGAAAATAGAGCTACCATACGATCCAGCAATTGCACTACTGGGTATTTACCACAAAGATACAAATGTAGGGATCCGAAGGGGTACGTGCACCCCGATGTTTATATCAGCAATGTCCACAATAGCCAAACTGTGGAAAGAGCCAAGATGTCCATTGACAGATGAATGGATAAAGAAGAAGTGGTATATATACACAGTGGAATATTATGCAGCCATCAAAAGGAATGAGATCTTGCCATTTGCAACGATGTGGATGGAACTGGAGGGTGTTATGCTGAGTGAAATAAGTCAATCAGAGAAAGACATGTATCATATGACCTCACTGATAGGAGGAATTCTTAATCTCAGGAAACAAACTGAGGGTTGCTGGAGTGATGGGGGGTGGGAGGGATGGGGTGGCTGGGTGATAGACATTGGGGAGGGTATGTGCTATGGTGAGCGCTGTGAATTGTGCAAGACTGTTGAATCACAGATCTGTACTTCTGAAACAAATAATGCAACATATGTTAAGAAAAAAGAAAAAGAAGAAGATAGCAGGAGGGGAAGAATGAAGGGGAGTAAGTCGGAGGGGGTATGAACCATGAGAGACGATGGACTCTGAATATAAACTGAGGGTTCTAGTGGGGAGGGGGGTGGGGGAATGGTTTAGCCTCGTGATGGGTATTAAGGAGGGCACGTTCTGCACGGAGCACTGGGTGTTATGCACAAACAATGAATCATGGATCACTATATCAAGAACTAATGATGTAATGTATGGTGATTAACATAACAATAAAAAATTTAAAAAAAAGAAAATTATTGAGTGCCTGTCCCACAAAAAGTCAAAACTAACTAATGTATTTAGCAAAGTTGCCATATATGAAATCAACACACAAACATCAATTGTGTTTACATACTAATAAGGAATAGTTCAAAAAAGAAATAAATAAAAATATCCATTTACAATATCGTCAAAAAGGAATAAACTACCTGAGAATAAACTTAGCCAAGGGGGCAAAAGACTTAGACACTGAAAACTGCAAAATGTTGCTCAAAGAAAGCAAAGATAGAACCTAAATGACAGAAAAAGGCATCTGTGTTTATGGATCTGAAAAATTAGCATTGTTAAAATGTCAATACTACCCAGCGCAACCTACAGATTTAATGCAATCTCGATCAAAATCTCAATGGCATATTTTGTGAAAATAGAAAAATCCATCCTAAAATTCATGTAGAGTCTCCAGGAACCCCAAAGAACTAAAACAATCCTGAAAAAGAAGAACAAACCAGAGGACTGACACTTCCTGATGTCAGAACTTACTACAAAGTTACAGTGATCAAAACAGTGTGGTTCTGGTGAGAACACAGAGAGATGTGGAAGGAGAGAGTCCAGAGAGAGTCCTTGCACATACGGTCTCACGACCTTCAACAAGGACGCCAAGCCCATTAGTGGGAGAGTGCCAGGAAAACCAACAGTCACGTGCCCAGGAATGAAGTCGGTTCCCCACAGTATTCCACATACAAAAATTAACTCAAATGGATCAAAGACCTAAAAATAAGACCCCAAAGTATAAAACTCTTAGAAGAAAACATGGGCCAAAGACATTGGATTTGTCGAGAATTTCCTGGATTTCACACCAAAAGCGCAGACAAAAAAAGTTAAAAATAGGTAAGTTGGATTTCATCAAAATTAAAGACTCTGTGCCTCATGGGGCACTGTCAACAGAGTAAAGTACAGAGAAATTGAAAGAATGTGAAGAATGGGAGCAAACACTTGCAATCATGTATCTAGTAAAGGGTTAGCATCCAGAAGCGCCTACAACCCAACAACAAATAACAAATAACTTTATTTAAAAATGGACAAAAGATCTAAATAGACATTTCTCAAAGAAAACACAGAAGTGGCCGACAAAGACATGAAAAGATGCTCAATATCACCCATCATCAGGGACATGCAAACACACCGGCAGTGAGATACCACCTCTCCCCTGCTGGCATGATTCCTATCCAACATCCAGAAGACAGCAGGAGTCGCTGAATGCAGAGAATTTGGAACCCTTGTGACCACTGTCAGGAATGTAAAAGGGTGCCGATGCTGTGGGAAACAGCACACAGCTTCTCGAAAAGTTAAACACACGATCCAGCAATTTCACTGCTAGGTATGTACCCAAAATAAATGAAAGCAAGGTCTCGGAAAGGTATTTGTACACCTGCTCAGAGCAGCTTTATTCCCGGTAGCTAAAACACGGAAGCCACCCAAGCGACCACTGATGGAAGAGTTGATAAGCAAATGTGGTCTATTCATACAATGGAAAATTATTCAGGACTATTAAAAAGGAAGGAAATTCTGCAATATGTTACAACATGGATAGACTGAGAACATTATGCTAAGTGAACTAAGCCATTCACACACATGCATGCAAAATACATACGACATGATTCCACTCCCATGAGGCACCTAGGTTAGTCAAATTCACAGAAACAGAAAGTAGGATGGTGGTTGCCAGGGGCTGGGGGTGAGGGGAATGGGGAGTTGTTCAATGGGGACAGAGTTTCAGTTTTGCGAGATGAGAAAGGTCTGGAGATTGGTTGCATGATGAGGTAAATGTACCTCACTGAACTCTACACTTGGAAACAGTTAAGATGGTAAATTTTATATTGTGCATTTTTTAGCACAAAGAAATTATTGAATGCCTATAATAGATACTGGGTATATATCACAAAAAATTGTTCTTGCCTTCGAGGGACTGACCACTTAAAAAGGTAAGAAGGCAGGCGTAGTCATAAATAAAAAAAAGCACTGGTACTTTCTGGAAATCTATGTTTTCGGGCATCACGGGTTATGAATGGGTCAGCTGGCGGACCACTGCTTCTCCTCATTTTGTCCCCTGGAGGGACCCCAGTACTTCTAACTGATAAACGGCCACCTCAGAATCACCTCCACAGGACCTCTTTTGGCTCCTCATCTCCCCGTGACTGTCCCAGAATAGGAGCTCCCGGACATAGCCACGTGGGGACAAAGGAGCTGTTAAAGGTGGAGCCAAGCCTATGAGTTAGTTAGACATTTAACGAGAGACTGCAGATGTTGTCCTGGGATCTTCCTGCCATCTCCAGCCTCTGAGGAAGTCTGGAAGCTGGCAAAGTCATGCCTGTGTCAGGGATGAAACTCACGGGGGCAGAATTCCCTAGGAACCTCAGCTGGACAGGGAAAGTGGCTCACGGCGGAAGACCCAGGCACCAGGCGTAGTGGGGACACCGTAAAGGTGGGCCCAGTGCAGACTTGCATTTTGTCTGCACTGCGGGAATACCTTTTGTCACCCAGGCCACGCCCAGAGGCCTGGGTCAATGCCTCTTCCTTGGGGCAAAGTGCCCAGAAGCCCCCCCAGTGAGGTCGAGCACAGCGCTCACAGTTGTGTGGCTTCCGTTTTGTATCGCCGGAGACGGAGCCGCACGAGAGCAGGGATCCCCCTCTTTGTACTTGACATCTGTGGTGCCCTGCTGCTCAACTCCTGGGATGCATTCAGTAATGGCTGAGGACCCACAACAAAGGTCTCTCCCTAGGGCCAGCCCATCCCAAGGCGTGGGAAGAGTCCAGGAAAAACCCACATTCCAGTCTGATGCACATTTTGCCATCGACACATTTTGAAAACACAGTGTGGCCCACAGCCCGTGGTGGACACTTCCTAAGGAGGTAGTGAGATGCCTTCCTGACCCTGAGGTCTGTGGGCGTTAGTCCAGCAGAATCCAGCTATGTGTCTTGTCCAATTACTGCAGATAAACAGGAGGAAACAGTTTGTCTTATGTAAAAAATCAGTTTTTACAAATATCACTGGTTAATTTATTTTCACTCATCGATGGAACACTTTCTGAAGGCTGTTTCTCATCAGCTACCCATCCTGGGCTAGGGGCACACAGGAATGGAGGGGACGGGGCCTTTCCTTCGAGGACAGAAGATGCAGGGGTAGGGGAGCCCAGCTGCAAATGCACGTTACAGCAGACGAGGCCAGAACGAGACGAGTAGGGTGCGAAGGGAGAGATTGGGCCAAACGCCCAAGATCGGGTAGTTCATAGCACGGGCTGGAAACTGGGGTCCTCTGGCTCGCCCAGCTCCCCACCTCCCAGTGGCTCACTTCACTGAGACCTGGCTTCCTCACCCCCTTGAGGCCAAGTCAACATCTCTGCGGCCCCCACTCTCTCTGATCAATCCAACAGAAACTGATGGGTCGCTGCCGTATTTGGTTGAAATATTTCATTGAAAGTTTAAAATGTGGGTTTGGGGAGAAGGGAGAGAAGGCCAAGAAGCACCCCAAGTCCATCATGCTGTGGAGCTCAGGGCCCCCCTGGAACAGAGGTCCAGCTGTCGACTGCCGCGTGTCCACACTCTGTGTCCCTCTGACACGAAGATACGGAGCTACAGATGGCACACGAGCTCACGCTCGCGCAGGAGAGGCCAAGGCCATGGCACCTCAAAGCCATGAGTTCTGGCTCATGGCAATCCTGATGCTTCGAGCTCTGCCTACACTTTCTGTATTTTCTAAAATTTTCTGCAGTGCATACTTACAATACAATTAGGGAACACTACAAAAACAGAAGTTATAATAAAAAAAAGGAAGACAGGAGCACCTGGGTGGCTCAGCTGTTTAAGCGACTGCCTTCGGCTCAGGTCATGGTCTCGGGGTCCGGGGATCGAGACCCGCATCGGGCTCCCTGCTCGGCAGGAGGTCTTCCCCTCCTTTTCGTCTGCCCTCCACCCTGCTCCTGCTCGCTCTCACTCTCTGTCTCTCTCTCTGGCAAATTAAAAAAAAAAAATCTTAAAAAAAGGAAAACCAAAGGTTTTCAGAGACATGACAAGCAAGGCCCTTTCCTTGTTGGAAGACGCCAGGAGCCTCCTGAGCCTCACTCACTGACCACCATCGTCTACGTGACCAAAGTTCCTTAGGTCTTTATTTTTTTCCCCTTAGGTCTTGAAAAGGCAAAACATCTTCCCACTATTGGTATTTTTTGAAAATTGAATTTAAACTTTCTACCCAAAGCTTGTAAAAATCATCATCTTGTGTTTGAAGTCTAGATGTCTCAGGGCCTTCACAGCTCCTGGAGAAACAAGGCACCATGGCCCATCAGCAGAGTTCTTTAACGGCTATTTTTAGATGGATTTTGAATCACACTGAAGAGTAAAAGGGCTCAGGGGCTGTTCCAGGCGTGGGAGGCTCTGCCTTGTGACAAATGTGCTGCTTTGTCTCCCCAAACGTCTCATCGTGGGAGCAGCCCGCCCCCTCCCCCTGACCCCACGTGGACACCCCAGCCGGGCTCCAGGTGGCACACCCACTGCTGTCCCAGCTGGCCCGTGGCCCCCCCGTGGAGTGTGGACACCGGGCGGACTGCTCCGGGCAGCCGAGGCCCACTCTTCTCTGCTCCCTTCTCACCAAGCTGCAGGAGCTGGGCGGGGGTGGCCTGGTGGCTAACGGTTCCTCCTCAGGCCCCGGGAACACAGTTTCCAGGCGATTCAGGCAGGTCTCCTGTCGGCCCGGTTTTACTAGGTGGACAGCAGTGGAGCCTGATAGTGCTCAGACGGTGTGCAGAGGAGAGGGGCACCCACAGCCGGCCCTTGATCCAGAGGACAGGGGCACCCACAGCCGGCCATTGACCTGCCAGGCCTGTAAGAGCAGGTGTCTCGGCCCATATACCCTTGAGTGTGGAGGAGGGAGAAAGACCCACGGTAGTTTCCGGGGCATCACATTAGATTCACAGGCACGTGGACACGCTCGGCAGGACCCACGTCTCGTCTAACACTCAGCTGACACTGAAGTGACACTTTTGATGATTTCTGAACAAGGAGCTCCACATTTTCATTTTGTGCAGGGCTCTGTAGCTTATGTAGCAGGCTCTGGTGAGGTGCTCCTTCTGTGTCTAGAGGAAACTCCACTGGGGGCATCAACCTCATGGGAGGAGGGGCACCCGCCCCGGGACCGGACCGGCTACTCTCAGCAGGCACGTGGCCCCCAATGGCATGGGCCAAGGTCTGCAGACATTTTGGCCGCTACAGTTGCTGCTCATCACCCCGCAGTGCCCAGGACTGCCGCCCCCAAGAGTAAGTGGCACCTGAGGCTGAGGACCCTGGGCCAGAACTGCCTCGTGAGCTGGTAACAGTCACCAAAGCCAACGTTGTCCTTCCTGAAGGATTGCCCAGCAGGAGGTGAGCCTGAAAGCCTTCCAGAGCCTGGCAAAAAACGTGTCTCTGCAACCAAACATCTGCAGCCTGCCCTCCCTGAGGCAGAGTCAGGCTGTAAAACGCTTTTGCAGAGAAAATGCTTTTGCAGAGAAAATGCTTCAGACCAGGTGGCTCAGAGCAAGACCGCCACGTCCTTCTGTTTCTCACACTCTGTTTTCACAAGACACGAGGGAGCCCAGCGCCATGTTTTGGAGATGGCAGGGAAGAAAGGGCGCTCTGCCCCGACGACCCGACAGTGGGCCTCATCAACACCCACACTCGGCCCCTGGGTGGAGGGACGGCCCCCACAAGAGGCTTGTTGGAGGCACAGACGCAGACAGAAAGGGCGGGGGACCCAGGAGGAAAACCACCAGTCTTGTGCATTCCCGCTACCGTTTTAGAAATTAGGAGTGTCTAAGGTGTCAATGTGCCAGGGGCTTTGATGAGCCTTGGCGCCCAAGTCAGGATCCCCCGGTGCCTGGGACCCTCCAGGTTGGCATTTCTATGAACAACAACCCCACATGAAGGGAGCCCTAAGGCGAAACCCTGGAGGCAAAACCCTGGGCATTTGGGTGACAGAGGGCCTGCCACCTGAGGCTGACTGGCTGTTTGGTCTGGGACAAGCATCCGCACTCTGGCTTGTAACAAAGCAGCAAGAGTTTATGCCCAAAAGAGATGTTGTTTGTAATTGTGCCCCCAGCTACCCTAGAAATCTCTGAGATGATTTCTGTATGCAAGCAGACGCCAGACTCCTTCCCCCCACCTGCCTGCCCTGCTCCATGAAGGATGGTTAGCTGGTACCACCATGTCCCTCTCACTGATTACTGCTTATTACACTTCAGCATGGAGCAGTCTGTGTTTTCCCCCGGCCTTTTCATCTCCTGACGCGTGTGCGCCGTGCACACGACCACAGGCGAATACTAATGTGCACCGCCCAGCGGAGCTGCCGGAGCGGCCGGACCTGCCTGGAGACGGGGTCTGGAGAACAGCCTGGGCACAGAGGGGTCAGGGGTCCATGGTGGACATGCAGCTGGGGCACCTGGCAGCTCTGGTGTGCCGCCGCAGGAGATGGCCTGGGCGGCGTATTTCTAGAAACGCGGCTGGTGGGTGTAAAACCCAGGAGAACCAGCCCGTGATGTTTAGGTCTGCTCCAAGCATCACATTCGTTCCTCTGTTCTCTGCACAGTTTCAGACTGCCCTCCTCCCAGCACCACTGACACACCAGACAAGTCGTTTCTTAGAGGATTTGTCTCCAAATGTCTTGCTCCGTTGCCTGCCGGCTTGCTCCTTTGAGGAGCGTGGTGTGAGGAGTGTATGGGATCTGGGTTCTCGGCACTGCCTTCTTAGAAACCCTTGAAGGAAACTCAAAGGTGTTCAACCAGAGGTGCAGGACCCCTGTATGCTCTCCCTGGCATTAATCACACCACCGCATGCATCACCATGGAGCACAACCATGAGCTCATCAGACGTCACACATGGAGGAGGATTCGGATGTTCACATTTTCAGCTTGTTGGAATGTTGAGGGTTTCATGAGCCGAGTCAGTAAGACTTATAGGAGAAAAGTTACAGCTGGCAGGAGTCTGCAGGAAGATACTGACTGGGCCCAGGGTTTTAGAAAATCAACATTCCTGGGAAGAGAGGGTCACCGAGAAAGATAAACTGGTAACAGAGAATCAAGGCTGGGTCGCAAATAACAGTTTGCTCCCACATTTGCTGAGTTTCTAATGAAATGAAATAAGCTTCTGGAATCCTGGGAGACAGAATGGGCTGTGCAGACAGGTAGGAGCGTCTCCAGCTTCCCTGAAGCTCCACCCTAATACCAGCCCTTTCCTAGGGGTCGAGTTTAGTTAAAGCTGGACTCCACAGAACCCCTCCTTGGTTATTGCTTTGACCTCTGGTCTTGTATTAGGTGCAGAATTAAGGTTTTTAAAATTAAATTTGTGTGAATGCATTGAATTCAGACCATAAGAAAAATTTCTTTTAAATCATATTATGTGTCACTTTCTTTTGGAGGAAAATATAGCGATTTGGGGAAGTTTTGAACGAATGCTTAAAAGAACTGGTAAATCGGAGTATAACATATTCAGGCTTACATAGAAGGTATTCTATTGTTTCACCAGTATTTCAGAAGTTATGCATAAGCAAAAATATTTTGGCACCAAATAGACTTATCTTCCTTGTAATTTCTGTTCTGTGTCAAAAAAAAAATGGCTGAATTCATACTCATCAGAATACCAACTTCATGAGAACAAGAACTTCATCATTCTTTTTTTTTAAAGATTTTATTTATTTATTTGACACACATTGAGACACAGCGAGAGAGGGAACACAAGCGGGGTGGGGTGGGAAAGGGAGAAGCAGACTCCCCGTTAAGCAGGGAGCCTGATGTGGGGCTCGATCCCAGGACCCCGGAATCATGACCTGAGCCGAAGGCAGACGCTTAACGACTGAGCCACCCAGGCGCCCCAGAACTTCATCATTCTTATTCAGAAACATATTCTCAGTTCCTAAAACAGTGCTTGTTACCTAATAATTACTCAGCAAGTATTACTAAGTAAATAAAGTGCACACACACACACTGGGACGTCTCTCTTAATGTCCCTTCTGTGTGGGAAGTGCAAAGAGTGAACACAGCCTGTCCAGCCCATCTTGTGTAGACTTTTATGGAATAGAAGTGGTTCTTTGGCTTCATTCTAAAATTTATTCTCAAAAAAATGTAGCTATAAAGTTGTTCATATTACCACAGACAGAAGGCATGACCTCCGTCGGTGTAAGCGCACACACAGCCCAGAAAACCCCAGAGAAGAGACACCTCGGGGCCACCGAGCTCAGCAGAGTTTTCTCCCCAATCTGGCCTGTTCCTCTTTTGTAGTTCTTATCTATATGAAGGCACTGCTGTTGTCTTGGGAGGTCAAGTGCATGAGATCAGGGAGCCCTGCCCTCCAGGAGCCAGCAGGCCCACGTCTCACCCCCAAGCTGCCCATGCCACTTCCCACATTTCCTGTCAGGGATTTAGGTTCCCCTGACCGGGCACTCAGCTGGGTGCTCATGGCCCCCCCAGCCGGCGCTCAGACGCTAAGCCTGCAAATGAGGCCCCCAGGAGGAGTTCCGCCTGGCCCTGTGCAGATGGCCTCAGGCCCCCTTTCTCCGGGGTCTCTTCGGACCCCCAAGGACCGGACACCCTTCCGTGGGCCCCTTGCAGCCTCTTCTTCCTCCCCTCCACGGGCACACCCTTGTCAGCAGTTCACTCCTGGTCTATGCAGCTCTAGGAACTAGGACAGGAAGGGGGAGGGGGGGGAGGAAGGGGTGAGGAGGGGAGGGGAAGGGGCTAGAAGATGGGTGGGGAGGGGAGGGAGCTGAAGGGGGAGGGAGGCAGGAAGCAGCAAAGGACTCGTCCCCTCTGCAAGTCCTTCCGAGCAGGCCCTGGAGTGAGCCCAGCTCCCCGCCTTCATGGACGGCAGAGTTTAACCAACAGCTGCCATGACGAGTAGACCTGCAGTGGAGAGGAGAGCGAGGAGGTTGGACGAGGAGGCCCTGTGCCCAGAGGGGCTCCTGGGCGGATCTGAGACCCCAGGCTCTCTGAGCCCTACCCAGGTACCACTTTGAGAGAAAGGATAAGGAGCGTCACAGTCATGGCAGGACCCACCCCTGATGGTCGGGGCAGCTGTCCGACGCCGGGACCTGCACAGCCCCCCGAGGGTGTGTCCTTCCCCAGCCGCTCCAGAGTGACGCGAGACCTGTTCCCAAGGACGCACAGCCAGGGCAGGAAGCCGTAGTCAGTGGGCAGGAGAGGTCGGAGGGCAGCGGGTGAGGCCCTCTGGCTGCCCTGGAGGCTCCCCTGATGGAGGAAGCTGCTCCCTTCCACTGCGTCTCCCCTAAGAACCCTCCTAATTTGCTGCTGGCAGAGCGACAAACAACACACAGGTCCTGCCAAGTGGGAGGAGAAGAGCAACACCTTGAAGGGGCAGAGGCCTCGGTTTACTGCTCTTTTACATGTGAGCACCACAGTGGAAGCTCTTGTGGCCCAACATAAAGACAGAAGGACAGAGCTAACACAGTCTATGACGGTACCTCACTATTGGACGAGTGAGCAATATGCCAGGATGGGAGGAGACCCAGCCCTGCCAAAGGGCTGAGCCAGCAGCAGCCATTGTCATTCCTGGCGATGAATCATCCATGTCCACAGGGACAGGGTGGCACATCCCGTGAACACTCACAGGACACAGGGACATCCTAGAGCACAACCCACCTGGGCCACAATCAGCAATAGGAATCTACTGAGACGTGGCCACTTCAGTGAGCCCGCATCAGGCCAGGAAGGATGGCTTCTCCTCCCTGAGTAACTGGGGAGGAGGAGAGGTTCTCCTCCGGGAGGATAGGGCCTCTCCTACCTTGTAAATGTGGAGCTGGGTAAGGAGGGATTCTCCTCTCAGTGACTGTGGATGAGGAGAAGGAAGGAAACTCCAGCCTCAGGAATGGAGGACAGCAGTACTTATGCCTGAGTAACTGTGGAAACAGGGATGCTCCTCCCTGAGTAACTGGGGAAACAGGGATGCTCCTCCCTGAGTAACTGTGGAAATAGGGATGCTCCTCCCTGAGTAACTGTGGAAATAGGGATGCTCCTCCCTGAGTAACTGTGGAAACAGGGATTCTCCATCCTGAGTAACTGTGGAAACAGAGATTCTCCTCCCTGAGTAACTGGGGAAACAGGGATGCTCCTCCCTGAGTAACTGTGGAAATAGGGATGCTCCTCCCTGAGTAACTGTGGAAATAGGGATGCTCCTCCCTGAGTAACTGTGGAAACAGGGATTCTCCTTCCTGAGTAACTGTGGAAACAGAGATTCTCCTTCTTGAGTAACTGTGGAAACAGGGACCCCCCTCCCTGAGTAACTATGGAAACAGGGATTCTACTTCCTGAGTAACTGTGGAAACAGGGACCCTCCTGAGTAACTGTGGAAACAGGGATTCTCCTTCCTGAGTAACTGTGGAAACAGAGATTCTCCTTCCTGAGTAACTGTGGAAACAGGGACCCTCCTGAGTAACTGTGGAAACAGGGGTTCTCCTACTGAGTAACTGTGGAAATAAGGATGCTCTTCCCTGAGTAACTGTGGAAATAGGGATGCTCCTCCCTGAGTAACTGTGGAAATAAGGATTCTCCTCCCTGAGTAACTGTGGAAACAGGGATTCTCCTCCCTGAGTAACTGTGGAAACAGGGATTCTCCTCCCTGAGTAACTGTGGAAATAGGGATGCTCCTCCCTGAGTAACTGTGGAAATAAGGATTCTCCTCCCTGAGTAACTGTGGAAACAGGGATGCTCCTCCCTGAGTAACTGTGGAAACAGGGATTCTCCCCCCTGAGTAACTGGAAACAGGGATTCTCCTCCCTGAGTAACTGTGGAAATAAGGATGCTCCGCCCTGAGTAACTGTGGAAACAGGGATGCTCCTCCCTGAGTAACTGTGGAAACAGGGATTCTCCTCCCTGAGTAACTGTGAAAATAAGGATGCTCCTCCCTGAGTAACTGTGGAAACAGGGATTCTCCTTCCTGAGTAACTGTGGAAATACAGATTCTCCTCCTGAGTAACTGTGGAAACAGGGACCCCCCTCCCTGAGTAACTGTGGAAATAAGGATGCTCCTCCCTGAGTAACTGTGGAAACAGGGGTTCTCCTCCCTGAGTAACTGTGGGAACAGGCACCCTCCTCCCTGAGTAACTGTGGAAATAAGGATTCTCCTCCCTGAGTAAAGGTGGAAACAGGGATTCTCCTCCCTGACTAACTGTGGAAACAGGGATTCTCCTCCCTGAGTAACTGTGGAAACAGGGATTCTCCTCCCTGACTAACTGTGGAAACAGGGATTCTCCTCCCTGAGTAACTGTGGAAATAAGGATTCTCCTCCCTGAGTAACTGTGGAAATAAGGATTCTCCTCCCTGTGTAACTGTGGAAATAAGGATTCTCCTCCCTGAGTAACTGTGGAAATAAGGATTCTCCTCCCTGAGTAACTGTGGAAATAAGGATTCTCCTCCCTGAGTAACTGTGGAAACAGGGATTCTCCTCCCTGAGTAACTGTGGAAACAGAGATTCTCCTCCCTGAGTAACTGGAAACAGGGATTCTCCTCCTGAGTAACTGTGGAAACAGGGATTCTCCTCCTGAGTAACTGTGGAAACAGGAATTCTCCTCCCTGACTAACTGTGGAAACAGGCGCCCTCCTCCCTGAGTAACTGTGGAAACAGGGATTCTCCTCCCTGAGTAACTGGAAACAGGGATTCTCCTCCTGAGTAACTGTGGAAACAGGGATTCTCCTCCTGAGTAACTGTGGAAATAAGGATTCTCCTCCCTGAGTAACTGTGGAAATAAGGATTCTCCTCCCTGAGTAACTGTGGAAACAGGGATTCTCCTCCTGAGTAACTGTGGAAACAGGGATTCTCCTCCTGAGTAACTGTGGAAATAAGGATTCTCCTCCCTGAGTAACTGTGGAAATAAGGATTCTCCTCCCTGAGTAACTGGAAACAGGGATTCTCCTCCTGAGTAACTGTGGAAACAGGGATTCTCCTCCCTGAGTAACTGTGGAAACAGGGATTCTCCTCCTGAGTAACTGTGGAAACAGGGATTCTCCTCCTGAGTAACTGTGGAAACAGGCACCCTCCTCCCTGAGTAACTGTGGAAACAGAGATTCTCCTCCCTGAGTAACGGTGGAAACAGGGATGCTCCTCCCTGAGTAACTGTGGAAACGGGGATTCTCTTCCTTGAGTAACTGTGGAAACAGGCGCCCTCCTCCCTGAGTAACTGAGTAGGACAGGGACTCTCCACCAGGTAGCTATGGAGGAGTATTTCTGACATGTCCAACAGTGCAGACAGGATCTGAGAAGAGCCTCGAGGTCATAAGTGTGTGTCTGGTCTTGTTGGAGGCATTGCTGGCTCTGGTCAGAAAGAACATCCTCGTCAGCGTCCAGGGGCCCCTTGCCTATGTGCCCAGGGCCTTGGGGACGGACCAGAACAGAGAGGTGAGCTGGGTGATAGGGATGAGCCAGGTGGGCTGTGGCTCCTGGGAGCCTTCTACACAGGGACCAGCACTGCCTGCCATCGGCTTCTCACAGCCCTGAGGAAGATTTCTAGAACTGAGAGCTTCGCATCCCAGGTGAACGATGCGTGAGGGCCCATGAGGGCGGGGGGAGGCAGCTCCCCTCCCTACCGAGGGAGTAGAACTTCTAGACAGATGGAGAAGAACTACATGGAACACGTTTCTTTTTACTACGGGGATGTTGGTTGAAATCAAACCCTGATAGAACCTGACAAAACGCATGACAGCGTGGAATGATGACTAATTAGCTAGCGATGGATCAGACACCTGAGTTTGAATTCTGTTTCTAGGACTTACCAAGTCTGTGACCATGGGCAGGTCGGTTAACTTCTGCCTCGTTTCAGTGTGGTCTTCTGTAAACCTGTGGTGAGGGCCCTCCTTGCCGCAGGCTCTCTGGGAGGGTTAATTAAGACAGCGCTTGCGAAGCACACGGAACCCTGCTGAAGGCACATACTACACATGCAGTAAGGATTAGTTATAAAAAAAAATTTGCCCCCAGAAAAGGTTGGTTAGATCGTGGAACCTAGACATAAAGGCCTTTTTCCTTAAGAAGTGCTGTTGGAGGCCTAGCCCAGGTTCCCAGCAAACCAAGCATCTCAGCAAACGTAATTGGAGCTTTGGTCTGCCTTTGTTCTGCCGCAACGCTTACTACTAGCCGTGGAACACTGAGACACCCAACTGCCAGAAATCTCGTGGTTCCTTGAAGTGGCACCCGGTTCTCCCCGATTCTGGGTTTTTAGGGCATTCCCTCAGAGACCCAGTGCCTTGTTTTCCTCAGATCATCTCCACTTAGCTACGAGTGCTCTCTGCCATATAAATTGGCCTCACTGAGTCCAAGACCCTGTGACTCAGAAGAATGCTTCTTGGCTTTGCCTAGAGAATCAGAGAGGAAGAAAAAGTCACTTTTTCGTCTGAAATTCTTTTTTTTTTTCCTTTTTTGAGATCCCGCCTACCGCCTACTGCACGGGTAGTGTAGGGTACAGGTCACTGCGACAAAGTGTAGGTCGTTCCCGCAGGGAGCTCACAGGCCAATGGGGAAGGGGTCGAGCGAACTTGCAGGTGTGTCCACAGGTCCTGGGCTCAGGGAGAGGGAGGGTAGGCACCCAGCAGCCAGGACCAGAGGGGAACGGGGTGGTGAGGGTGAGGGTGCCTCTGGCATTCAGGGAACTGGGGAGATTCCCAGTCTGCCTCTCAGTGGGGCGTCAGGCCCTCTGACTGTCCCCCTCCCACCCCAGGTGGAGATGCTCCCCCACAAGTGCTGGCCAGCCCTTGGGTGCCAACCCCCATCTGCTTCACCAACCGAGAGGTCAGGGCACCCCAGGCCACACAGCCCCCTGGACTCCATTAGGCCTGAGGTGTAATTCTCAGAGCTGTTCCTGCTTCAAGGCCCTTCCATGCAACTGTCCCTCCCCGGGGGCATTCGGCCCTCCATTCCCCACTGAACACTCACCAGCACTTCAGGTTTCTGTAAATACCTCTCTTGACAAAGGCCTTGCACAGCCCCAAACCTAAATTAAGTCCTCCCATGATAAAACCTATACTTGGCTTTCATGGCATTTAGGGGAACATGCAATTTTGTATTTGGATGTGTGGTTATCTGTTTTATATTTAGCTTCCTACTAGACTGCCATCTGCACGGGGCAGGACCCCTGAGCCCCAGGCCCAGTGCTGGCTCCGTGCAGATGCTGAGCAAACTTTTGTGCACACTGGAGGCGTGGCTGCAGTGCGAGGGAGGGGAGGGGGTGGCACCCAGTGTCCGTGGTTGATGGCGCCCATATGCCATTCAGCACATGGAGGGCAAGTCTGCGGGGAAGACACACCAAAAGATGAGGAGAGAGGAGCAGACTTGCTTAAGGGCCAGAGTCTAATCTCTCAATCCCGTTAGTGTATTTTTGTGCTGGTTGGTAAAACCACATTTGGAGATAACAATGAAAATCAAAATCTGAGCTCTGTCATTAGGGCGTGGAAGCCCTAAGGACAGTGTGGGTGGGACCATCCCCGCCCCAGAGAGCAGAGACCTGCAGTTTACCGTGCATGCTCCCACAGCCCCAGCCCCTCCTGCCAAGTCCAGCCAAGAGTCCGTGGGGAGGTTGGAGCCCTGGTGCAGGACCGCCCCCAGTAGTGGTCCCCCGGATTGAGTGTGTGGGGAGACGAGCCTGAATGTAGGGCGGCTGGACAGGGTGGTGGGCTGCACCAAGACACTGCCCCACTGCCCCGTGAACGCAGTGCAGTCAGAAGGCCGGCAGTTCCTCCTGCACACCACGGCTGAGTATGTGACTTTCCCTGAGTCTGCTGCAGGCTACGCTGACATGGGAAAGAGGTTCAAGTCTCTCTGGAGCTCGGTTTTCAACAAGAAAAGAGGAACGTTGCACCAGTTTTATGGGAAGATATATGAAAATAATTACATGTCGCTAATGAGAGTGAAAAGTACAAATGGTGCAGAATCTGAGACTTCTGCATATTCTATAGTACGTCATCTTTCTGCTACAGGGCTGGGCTATTGACTGACTACATACCAATTATGATACCTCACTTCATATGCACTTGAGGGGACAGTAAATCTGCCTGTCGGGGTTTTCAGTACAGCTCCCATGACAAAGCCATCTGAGCCGGCACAAAACCCGACTGCACCTCATCTTTCCTCCCATCTGTCCAGCCCTACCCATCTATCTACCATCTACCCGTCTCGCTGGCCCTATGTCCACCTCCCCGTCCGTGCAGACATCTACCCGTCATGTGTCCACCTCCCCGTCCGTACAGACATCTACCTGTCATGTGTCCACCTCCCCGTCCGTACAGACATCAACTCGTCATGTGTCCACCTCCCCGTCCGTACAGACATCTACCCGTCATGTGTCCACCTCCCCGTCCGTACAGACATCAACTCGTCATGTGTCCACCTCCCCGTCCGTACAGACATCTACCCGTCATGTGTCCACCTCCCCGTCCGTGCAGACATCTACCCGTCATGTGTCCACCTCCCCGTCCGTACAGACATCTACCTGTCATGTGTCCACCTCCCCGTCCGTACAGACATCAACTCGTCATGTGTCCACCTCCCCGTCCGTACAGACATCTACCCGTCATGTGTCCACCTCCCCGTCCGTACAGACATCAACTCGTCATGTGTCCACCTCCCCGTCCGTACAGACATCTACCCGTCATGTGTCCACCTCCCCGTCCGTGCAGACATCTACCCGTCATGTGTCCACCTCCCCGTCCGTACAGACATCTACCCGTCATGTGTCCACCTCCCCGTCCGTACAGACATCTACCCGTCATGTGTCCACCTCCCCGTCCGTGCAGACATCTACCCGTCATGTGTCCACCTCCCCGTCCGTACAGACATCAACTCGTCATGTGTCCACCTCCCCGTACATACAGACATCTACCCGTCATGTGTCCACCTCCCCGTCCGTACAGACATCTACCTGTCATGTGTCCACCTCCCCGTCCGTACAGACATCAACTCGTCATGTGTCCACCTCCCCGTCCGTACAGACATCTACCCGTCATGTGTCCACCTCCCCGTCTGTACAGACATCAACTCGTCATGTGTCCACCTCCCCGTCCGTGCAGACATCTACCCGTCATGTGTCCACCTCCCCGTCCGTGCAGACATCTACCCGTCATGTGTCCACCTCCCCGTCCGTGCAGACATCTACCCGTCATGTGTCCACCTCCCCGTCCGTGCAGACATCTACCCGTCATGTGTCCACCTCCCCGTCCGTGCAGACATCTACCCGTCGTGTGTCCACCTCCCCGTCCGTGCAGACATCTACCCGTCGTGTGTCCACCTCCCCGTCCGTGCAGACATCTACCCGTCGTGTGTCCACCTCCCCGTCCGTGCAGACATCTACCCGTCGTGTGTCCACCTCCCCGTCCGTGCAGACATCTACCCGTCGTGTGTCCACCTCCCCGTCCGTGCAGACATCTACCCGTCGTGTGTCCACCTCCCCGTCCGTGCAGACATCTACCCGTCGTGTGTCCACCTCCCCGTCCGTGCAGACATCTACCCGTCGTGTGTCCACCTCGCCGTCCGTGCAGACATCTACCCGTCGTGTGTCCACCTCCCCGTCCGTACAGACATCTACCCGTCATGTGTCCACCTCCCCATCCGTGCAGACATCTACCCGTCATGTGTCCACCTCCCCGCCCGTAAAGCCATCTATACATCCAATGCATGTCTGTGGAGCACTTACAACGAGCAGTGCTCACTCCTGAAGACAGAGAGGAGAACTTGTTTACCCTCAGAACTCACATTCCAGTCGAAGAGACGAGGAAGGGCAGCTTGCACTGTTGGGGGACATGCAGGGCAGCACAGCCCTAGGAGGGGGATCTGGGAAGCCTTTCTAGTGTAGATGTCAACTAGGATATGACTTGAAGGGCAATCAGAACAGATTAGTGGATGGCATGTGCAGGTGATGCAAATGCTCAGAAGAGAACACAGCCTCCTGTCCACTGCCCACACTGCCTCTCCCGCCCACCTCCCCTCTCTGCTCTGCCCAGGTTCCCTCCTCTCCTACCACCTTCTCAAAGGGTGCAGGCAAAGGCTCTGTGCACTGGTCATGGTTGGTAGAAGAATGAAGTGGTTAAGCACAGGGAAATATTTCAGGCACTTGTTTGGAAGTTTTAAATCTGCCGGGTGCAGAAACTACTGTGTGCACACACACGGAGCTGTCCACCCTAGATTCGGTCTTCCCGGTGTCTAAACCCTTCTAAACCAATAGAGGCACGCCCCTCTGCTTGCCCAGTCAGGTAGGAACACAGAAGGATAACTCTGCGGCAGCTAACCCAGTGGAGGTGGTGTCTAGGGTGCAGACAGACCCCAGCCCATTGCTCACACTGGTGCCCCTGGCATCGGCCTCCCTCTGTAGGACCCGCGTGGGGCAGAGCAGATGTCTTGAAAATGCCAGTGCTGATGGGCTTCTGCTAAACCTTCAGTGCTCTGTATTTTACAAAATAACACCAAGACTAGGTCAGCCACACAAAATTATCATTTTAGGAGCAAAGCAGTTGAATATTGACAATTTAATATGGTTCATGTTGTTTTGCCTAAATGTGAACATTTAGATTTTACAAGGAGCTTCCTGGTAACACTGTCTCTTTGCTTCAGAGATTCTGACCCTCGAACGAACCACATGCCTAATCAGGCTGGTGTTCTTCCGACCTTGCAGACAAGGAAATGGGTGCTCTGAGCCACTTGACTCACATGTGGTGACAGGGACCGAGGTTTTCGGATTCCAAATGTGGAGCTCCTGCCCTTAGCTCTAAGGGATTGGCAGGCCCTGGGCTCTGCTCTCCCACGGTGGCTGGCTGACCTGAATCCAGGCTCTAAGGCCAAGCCAGCCCCAGGCGAGGGCACTCAGGGACCTTGGACCAGCTTGCTGCTCTTTGGGATCAGGTCTCCTAGTCGGGGGCCTGACCTGACGCTCGTCCGTCTGGGACCAGCAGACACATGGCGCATGCGCTCACCCTCGCCCCCACCTGCCCACTGCCCACAGTAGCCAACACTCATCACTCATCATGATCCTCCCCAACCCGCCAGGACCTCAGTCTCCCCACCTAGCATGCCGGCCACCTCCATGCATCATCACCTTGACCTCAAGACAGAGCCGAGAAGTTGGTGAAACCCTCCCCAGGCAAGATGGATGCACAGGTCCAGAAGGCTACCCCCATGCCTGGGAGCCCCGTCCTTTGCACCAGACATCAGTTTGCTGCCTCTCCTCCAAATCACACCTTCAATTGTGCAAAAACCAGCCTACTCACCGAGAGCTCTGGAGGGGAGGGTGGGGATGGGGGCCCCACGGTGTGAACGAGCTCAGTGCCACTGAGCTGTGTGCGCTCCAAACCGTCCTGGCAGTGCGTTTTGTGTTGTGTCTACCACAACTCAAAAGTTTGAGGGAAATGAAAGTAAACACTGAGCTCTTAAGGAGTCCAGCTATACCTGTGAATAATTTTGCCTGTCACCCCGGCCTAATGAAACGTCACGGTGTTGACCAGAAGACAAGGCCATTGATGAGCTGTATGATTCTGGGTAAGTTTCTGAGTCTCATTTCTTCAACTGCATCATGGGGGTAAGTCAACAGCTCACCACGCTGTGGGGACCAAACACGCTGGGTAGAAAGAAGCTGCTTTGGTGGCTGCAAATGGTTCACGGGACGTGATTTTGCTTCATGACAAGAACAGCAGTCTGCTCACGTGGTCATCCCAAATCTACAACCAGCCCTCACCCTCCGTGAAATTCAGACACTGAACACACCTGTTTCTTACAAGGAACCGTGGTCCACATGCAGGTTGATAGACGAGGGAGGATCATTTCTGGTCTTCGATGTTGTCGACTAAGAGGTTTTGAGTTTATTTGATCTTCGGTTTTCCATGTAAGTAACTGTGAGAAAGTGAGGTGCCAAAAGTTCTGCCTTGAGCTGATGTGCAGTCACTCGTCCTCTGTATAAACAAAGGCTTCACTAAGCAAATGGGCGGGTAAGAGAGGACCGCGGACAGAATGCTTATTCTCTCAGAGGCTCGGGGTTTCATGCACCCCCGCACCGGCCAGCCCCCTGCCAGGCAAATGGAGCCCCACCTGGTCCGAGGGCATGGACCTGAGGGGCAGGCCTCAGCAAGCGGGGACCCTAGGAGGATGGGGCAAGGCCTGGAGCCTGGCAGGGATGCTGAGAGGGGCCAGGCAGAGGCGGGCAACGGAGCCTGGCAGGTGGAGGACTGGCCCCGGGTCCCATATGCAGCTGCGAAGGCACGAAAAGACGAGAGCAGACATAAGGTGTAGAAAGCCTTAACTTTCTCATGTTCAAAATGGGTGCGCAACTGAGGAGCGGGGCCCCGAGTTCTCAGCTCCTCCGGGAGGAGATTGGGAGGCCACCATTTTTGCCTGGTCCTCCAAGGCTGTACCGAGAGCTTGCAGGGAACAAAAGCTCCTGAGATCAAACCCGAGCAGCTTGCTTAGCCCGGACTGACAAGGGCGGGGCAATTCCGCCTCCGGCAAAGACATTTGGGAACCACGGCAACAGGCCCCTCCCCCAGAAGATCAGCACGAACAGCCAGCAAGCCAAGACCAAGTTTACCGATCAAGGAGAACGGGAGAACTCCAGCGCTAGGGGAATACTGCACATAGAATTCATGGCTTTTTTTACCATGATTCATTAGTTCATCAAAGTTAATTTTTTTAACTGTTTTTTTTTAATTTTTCTTTTTCCCCTTTTCAACCAACATCTTATCAATCCCTTTTTGAAAAAAAACATTTTTTATTTTTCATTTTTAGAGTCATATTTTATCGCTTCATAGGAGTTACCCTTATTTTTGGCATATATATATAAGTTGTTCTCTCTTTAAAATTTTGAGATACAGTTTCTTCTAACAGATCAAAATATACCCTAATCACTAGTGTATGGCTTTGTACTAGTCTCCTGCCTGATCACATTCACTCCCTTTTCTCTTTTTTTTTTTTTTGAATCATCTTTCTTTTTTCAAACAACTTATCTTATCAATTCCTTTTATAAAATCTTTTATAATTTTCATCTTTACAGTCATCTTCCATCCATTCATTGTATCAACCCTTATTTTGTATATATATGTCTTTCTTCCTTTAAAATTTTAGGAGGCACTTTTTTCTAACAGACCAAAATACGCCCAAAATGTAGTGTGTGGCACTGATCTATGCACTAGCCTGATCATATTTGATCACATTCTGCTTTTTTTGTATTGTACTGTTTTTGTTTTTATCTTTTTTTTTCCTCTTTCTTTTTTCTTTCTTTCCCTTTCTTTTCCCCTGGTTTCAGGTCTTTTCTGATTTGTATACAGTATATTTGCTGGGGACATTGTTAACCTGTTAGCATTTTGTTCTCTCATTCATCTATTCTCCTCTGGATAAAATGACAAGACAAAAAAAATCACCTCAGCAAAAAGAACAAGAGATAGTACCGTCAGCCAGGGACCTACTCAATACGGACATTAGTACGATGTCGGACCTAGAGTTCAGAATCATGACTTTAAAGATACTAGCTGGGCTTGAAAAAAGCGTGGAAGTTATTAGAGAAACCTTTCTGGAGAAATAAAAGAACTAAAATCTAACCAAGTCGAAATCAAAAAGGCGATTGATGAGGTGCAATCAAAAATGGGGGCACTAACTGCTAGGCTAAATGAGGCAGAAGAGAGAATCAGCGATATAGAAGACCAAATGATGGAAAATGAAGAGGCTGAGAAAAAGAGAGAGAAACAACTACAGGATCACAAGGGCAGAATTCGAGAGATAAGTGATATGATAAGACGAAACAACATTAGAATAATTGGGATCCCAGAAGAAGAAGAAAGAGAGAGGGGGCAGAAGGTATATTAGAGTAAATTATAGCAGATAACTTCCCTAATGTGGGGAAGGAAACAGGCATCAAAATCCAGGAGGCACAGAGAACCCCTCTCAAAATCAATAAAAATAGGTCAACACCCCGACACCTAATAGTAAAACTTACGAGTCTCAGAGACAAAGAGAAATCCTGAAAGCAGCTCGGGAGAAGAGATATGTAACCTACAATGGTAGAAACATTAGATTGGCAACAGACCTATCCACAGAGACCTGGCAGGCCAGAAAGGACTGGCATGATATCTTCAGAGCACTAAACGAGAAAAATATGCAGCCAAGAATACTATATCCAGCTAGGCTGTCATTGAAAATAGAAGGAGAGATAAAAAGCTTCCAGGACAAACAAAAACTAAAGGAATTTACAAACACGAAACCAGCCCTCCAAGAAATATTGAAAGGGGCCATCTAAGCAAAGAGAGAGCCTAAAAGCAGCATAGATCAGAAAGGAACAGAGACAATATACAGTAACAGTCACCTTACAAGCAATACAATGGCACTAAATTCATACCTTTCAATAGTTACCGTGAATGTAAATGGGCTAAATGCCCCAATCAAAAGACACAGGCTATCAGATTGGATTAAAAAACAAGACCCATCAATATGCTGTCTGCAAGAGGCGCATTTTAGACCCAAAGACACCCCCAGATTGAAAGTGAGGGGGTGGAAAACCATTTACGATGCTCATGGACACCAAAAGAAAGCTGGGGTGGCAATCCTTATATCAGACAAATTAGATTTTAAACCAAAGAATGTAATAAGAGATGAGGAAGGACACTATATCCTACTTAAAGGGTCTATCCAACAAGAAGATCTAACAATTGTAAATATCTATGCCCCGAACATGGGAGGAGCCAATTATATAAGGCAATTAATGACAAAAGCGAAGAAACACATTGACAACAATACAATAATAGTGGGGGACTTTAACACCCCCTGACTGAAATGGACAGATCATCTAAGCAAAAGATCAACAAGGAAATAAAGACTTTAAATGACACACTGGACCAAATGGACTTCACAGACATATTCAGAACATTCCATCCCAAAGCAACGGAATACACATTCTTCTCTAGTGCCCATGGAACATTCTCCAGAATTGATCACATCCTAGGTCACAAATTAGGTCTCAACTGGTACCAAAAGATTGGGATCATTCCCTGCATATTTTCAGACCACAATGCTTTGAAACTAGAACTCAATCACAAGAGGAAAGTTGGAAAGAACTCAAATACATGGAGGCTAAAGAGCATCCTACTGAAGAATGAATGGGTCAACCAGGAAATTAAAGAAGAATTTAAAAAATTCATGGAAACCAATGAAAATGAAAACACAACTGTTCAAAATCTTTGGGATACAGCAAAGGCAGTCCTGAGAGGAAAGTATATAGCAATACAAGCCTTTCTCAAGAAACAAGAAAGTTCTCAAATACACAACCTAACCTTACACCTAAAGGAGCTGGAGAAAGAACAGCAAATAAAGCCTAAACCCAGCAGGAGAAGAGAAATAATCAAGATCAGAGCAGAAATCAATGAACTAGAAACCAAAAGAACAGTAGAACAGATCAACGAAACTAGGAGCTGGTTCTTTGAAAGAATTAACAAGATTGATAAACCCCTGGCCAGACTGATCAAAAAGAAAAGAGAAATGACCCAAATCAACAAAATCATGAATGAAAGAGGAGAGATCACAACCAACACCAAAGAAATACAAACAATTATAAGAACATATGAGCAACTCTATGCCAGCAAATTAGATAACCTGAAAGAAATGGGTGCAATCCTAGAGATGTATCAACTACCAAAAATGAACCAGGAAGAAATAGAAAACCTGAACAGACCTATAGCCACTAAGGAAATTGAAGCAGTCATCAAAAATCTCCCAAGAAACAAAAGCCCAGGGCCAGATGGCTTCCCAGGGGAATTCTATCAGACATTTAAAGAAGAAATAATACCTATTCTCCTGAAACTCTTCCAAAAAATAGAAATGGAAGGAAAACTTCCAAACTCATTTTATGAGGCCAGCATTACCTTGATCCCAAAATCAGACAAAGACCCTATCAAAAAGGAGAATACAGACCAATATCCTTGATGAACATGGATGCAAAAATTCTCACCAAAATACTAGCCAATAGGATCCAACAGTACATTAAAAGGATTATTCACCACGACCAAGTGGGATTTATCCCTGGGCTGCAAGGATGGTTCAACATCCGCAAATCAATCAACATGATACAATACATTAACAAAAGAAAGAACAAGAATCATATGATCCTCTCAATAGATGCAGAAAAAGCATTTGACAAAGAACAGCATCCTTTCTTGATCAAAACTCTTCAGAGTATAGGGATAGAGGGCACATACCTCAATATCATAAAAGCCATCTATGAGAAACTTACAGCCAGTATCATTCTCAATGGGGAAAAGCTGAGAGCTTTTCCCCTAAGGTCAGGAACACGGCAGGGATGTCCACTCTCACCACTGCTATTCAACATAGTATTAGAAGTCCTAGCCACAGCAATCAGACAACAAAAAGAAATCAAAGGCATCCAAATCGGCAAAGAGGAAGTCAAACTCTCACTCTTTGCAGATGATATGATACTGCATGTGGAAAACCCAAAAGACTCCACCCCAAAACTGCTAGAACTCATACAGGAATTCAGTAAAGTGGCAGGATATAAAATCAATGCACAGAAATCAGTGGCATCCCTATACACCAACAACAAGACAGAAGAGAGACAAATCAAGGAGTCGATCCCATTTACAACTGCACCCAAAACCATAAGATACCTAGGAATAAATTTAACCAAAGAGGCAAAGGATCTGTACTCAGAAAACTATAAAATACTCATGAAAGAAATTGAAGAAGACACAAAGAAATGGAAAAACGTTCCATGCTCATGGATTGGGAGAACCAACATTGTGAAGATGTCAATGCTACCTAGAGCAATCTACACATTCAATGCAATCCCCATCAAAATACCATCCACTTTTTTCAAAGAAATGGAACAAATAATCCTACAATTTGTATGGAACCAGAAGAGACCCCGAATAGCCAGAGGAATATTGAAAAAGAAAAGCAAAGCTGGTGGCATCACAATTCCAGACTTCCAGCTCTATTACAAAGCTGTCATCATCAAGACAGTATGGTACTGGCACAAAAACAGACACATAGATCAATGGAACAGAATCGAGAGCCCAGAAAGGGACCCTCAACTCTATGGTCAACTCATCTCTGACAAAGCAGGAAAGAACATCCAACGGCAAAAAGATAGTCTCTTCAACAAATGGTGTTGGGAAAATTGGACAGCCACATGCAGAAGAATGAAACTGGACCATTTCCTTACAACACACACAAAAATAGACTCCAAATGGTTGAAAGACCTAAACGTGAGACAGGAGTCCATCAAAATCCTAAAGGAGAACACAGGCAGCAACCTCTTCGACCTCAGCCGCAGCAACTTCTTCCTAGAACCATTGCCAAAGGCAAGGGAAGCCAGGGCAAAAATGAACTATTGGGATTTCATCAAGATAAAAAGCTTTTGCACAGCAAAAGAAACAGTCCACAAAACCAAAAGATAACTGACAGAATGGGAGAAAATATTTGTAAATGATATATCAGATAAAGGGCTAGTATCCAAAATCTATAAAGAACTTATCCAACTCAACACCCAAAGAACAAATAATCCAATCAAGAAAGAGGCAGAAGACAGGAACAGACATTTTTCCAAAGAAGACATCCAAATGGCCAACAGACACATGAAAAAGTGCTCACCATCGCTTGGCTCAGGGAAATCCAAATCAAAACCTCCATGAGATACCACCTCACACCCGTCAGAATGGCTAAAACTAACAAGTCAGGAAACGACAGATGTTGGCAGGGATCTGGAGAAAGGGGAACCCTCCTACACTGTTGGTGGGAATGCAAGCTGGTGCAGCCCCTCTGGAAAACCGTATGGAGGTTCCTCAAACAGTTGAAATTAGAGCTACCGTTCGATCCAGCAATTGCACTACTGGGTATTTACCACAAAGATACAAATGTAGGAACCCGAAGCGGTACGTGTACCCCGATGTTTATAGCAGCAATGTCCATAATAGCCAAACTAGGGAAAGAGCCAAGATGTCCATCAACAGATGAATGGATAAAGAAGAGGTGGTATATATACACAATGGAATATTATGCAGCCATCAAAAGGAATGAGATCTTGCCATTTGCCACGACGTGGATGGAACTGGAGGGTGTTATGCTGAGTGAAATAAGTCAATCAGAGAAAGACATGTATCATATGACCTCACTGATATGAAGAATTCTTAATCTCAGGAAACAAACTGAGGGTTGCTGGAGTGGTGGGGGGTGGGAGGGATGGGGTGGCTGGGTGATAGACTTTGGGGAAGGTATGTGCTATGGTGAGCGCTGTGAATTGTGCAAGACTGTTGAATCATAGATCTGTACTTCTGCAACAAATAATGTAAGATATGTTAAGAAAAAAGAAAAAGAAGAAGATAGCAGGAGGGGAGGAATGAAGGGGAGTAAGTCGGAGGGGGAGACGAACCATGAGAGACGATGGACTCTGAAAAACAAACTGAGGGTTCTAGAGGGGAGGGGGGTAGGGGGATGGGTTAGCCTGGTGATGGGTATTCAAGAGGGCACGTTCTGCATGGAGCACTGGGTGTTATGCACAAACAATGAATCATGGAATACTACATCAAAAACTAATGATGTAATATATGGTGATTAACATAACAATAAAAAATTAAAAAAAAAATCCAAGCATTTCAGTATCACCTTATAAATATTGCCATATTGGCATACCACCATAAGAATTACTTGTATTTTATAAATGAAGATGTTTTTATCCAAATAAAAAATTATCTAATAAAAAAAATGGGTGCGCAATCTCCACCATATACTCACCTGCAGACTTCCTAAGACTACATGAGCACATGCAGAAGGGGGTGAGTCTCCTGGTCAATGTATCTGTTAGTGACAACATTGCTAAAAGCAGGATGGTGCGGGGCCCAGCGCTTGTCCCTCTGAACGTGCCCAGAGTCCGTTCCTGTGCAGGGGCATTTTAAAGACGCCCTCTGCCCCAACACGGTCACGCCTGGTCCTCAGGAGCTGCCTGGCCCTGGACTCCACAGCACCTCACAGGGCCATGTTGCAAGGCCTCGACGGGCCAGTAGCTCCAACTCTTGCATGAATGCGCTTCACTCGCTAATCTACATATTCAGAAGCAGTAAGATACTTGGGTTTTGTTTTTGCTCCTCTGTCTTTCCAATGGGAGCTTGGGAGTGCAGAGGGTGCAGCGGGCATTCCATCCACCCTGGAGGGTGATGCCCACACCAGCGTCCCATCACCTCCTGCCCTGGAAGCCTTCGGCTAAGCATGGGGTGGACTCCAGGACTGTTTATTTGAGGGTGGATCTGCATCACAATAAGGGGTCAGATGTCCGTGTCCCCCTTGTCTAGAAGCTTCCAGCAGCTGGAAGAAGCATGCCCAGAGGAGAGTCTCAGGACAACAGTGCTAACCCAGATGGCCTCCCTGCCTGAGTGTCCAGATCTGATTCTGCAGCGGCAGTGCCCGGCACCAAACACCTGGCTGCTGGACCTGCCTGCTCACGTGAGGGTGTCCAGGTGTGCACACACACTCAAGCTTGGGGGGGGAGGTAGCCGAGCTACAGCCCTGGTACACGTGATATGCGTGTGGGATATGCTGTAGACACGTATGCACCATCATCTAATACAGAACCCTACCTGGAGCTGACCCAATGTGCTAACTCTTCAGAGCACTTTCGGGATCATGATCCCAGCAACCCAATCTTTCCTCTGAGGCCTTCTCTGGGCCAGGTGGCATGCAGGGCCCCAGATGTGGGTAATGTCACCTGCTGCAGACCTGCCCAACGGATAGAGTAGTGTCTTTTCTCTCTTGACATTTGAGGAAACTGAGGCCCAGAGGGTGTGCACAGCCCCAGGCCATGTGCCAGGGCAGTGGTGCCCAGATGAGCATGGTGGAGGCCAGCTGGCCCTGGGTGATTGGTCATGCCCTTCTGCTGCGTCACAAAAGGAGGACCACCTCCAAATATGTGCTCTCATGGTGGCCAGGCCCATGTGTACAACGTACCTACCTGGACGGATGTTTCAGGAGGTGTCGGGTTCCCCGGCTCCAAGTCACCCACACACGATGTCCCACCAATGCTGCAGGTGAAGCCAGGAGGGACCTCTGCCTCAGAAGCAGATTCCTTGCTGAGCAGGGTGACGTGTCACAGAAGGACAGCTTAGATGAGATGCATTTCCCAGGTGAGCAAGGACGCGGCATCCATCACCAAGGAACGGAACAGGATCGAGCGTTGTCCTTCCAGGAAAGAACTCTTCTAAACGGGTAACTCGCATTCTGCTAACATTCCAGGCAAGTTACTGCTCATGATTCAGACACAAGTGCCTTCAGTCAGGCTGATAATGGAACTAAGTTAATGAAAAGGGTTGAATTTCACAAAACTTATATTTTGCACCAGACACTTGCTTCAATCTGCACTTTTTGTGGAAGGCCTGATTGAGACAGAAAGTTGATCTCGTGGAAACTAAGATAAATACATTTTTGTTGTATTTCTTTTTCGGTTGTTACATGCGCTTACAGAGCACAGACTTGACGAACGAGAAAGGGGGGCCAGTGAGGTGAGCAGACCCGCGCTAGGGAGGAGGGAGACTCCCGGGCCAGCGGGAGGCGTGGGGCAGCCGTGGCAGAGAGGGCAGCCACGCGGGACCGGGTCCTGCAGTTAACTCTGACTCCAAGGAGCCTGCAACACAAACCTGACAGCCGGACTCCACAGACATGCTTTCCTGGCGGGGCCTCCTCTGCTCTGCCAGCTCTGGAGGCTTCCGGCTGCTGAGGCTGGGGAAGAATCACGCCCTCTCAGGACACTGCAGTCAGCAGCTCCTTGGACAGAGAATTAGGTGGTGTTTTCAAAGGAACTATTTTAAGCTTCAGGGAAACAAGTCCCGGAGGCACCCTTGTGAAATGAGGGAGGGTGTCAGAAGGTGGGTCATCCTTGGCTCCACAGGCTGCCCCCAGATTCCAGGGCAGGCAGGAGGCCCGGCTGCCTCCAGCTCCACCCACGCACTCACTGACCCTAGCAACCTCTCCGGAACCGCCCATTCCTACCAGACTGTGGCCCTCTGCTGTCCAGCCAGCTCAGGACCCACCACACACTGCCCTCTCTCAAAGTTCCAAGATCCTGGTGTTCTGCAAGGCACACGTGCATGTTCATGTGCATGCACACACATGCACACGTGTGCACACTCAAGCACACTGTCATGATGCTTACCCACACTCGCACACCCATGTATCCATGTACACACGTGTGCAAACACACACACTCACACACCAGTGTGCACACACTGTCACAATGCTTACCCGCACACTCGCACGCCCACGTGTCCATGAACATACGTGTGCAAACACATGCACACACTCACACACCAGTGTGCACACGCGGTCACAATGCTTACCTGCACACTCGCACGCCCATGTGTCCATGTACACACATGTGCAAACACATGCACGCACTCACACACCAGTCTCTCGTTACAGGTACTTGAAGGACAGGGATTTCCTGGACCCCATGAGGAGAACCTCCCTGACAAGCACCTGTGTGCTTTCCAGCAGCTCACCCAGAGCTGCCCATTCAGGGCCTGCCCCCCTTCCCCCTCGGGAGGTTCTGCACGCTTGTGCAACTCAATGTGGGGGCAGCTGACTTCCCGCAACCCCTTTCTAAAGGGGACCCTAGCCATGAACCACGCCGTGCCACCAGGACTGCAGCTGCGGACGAAGCTTCGGGGCACCTGTGGGGCCCCACCCACCCTCGTGGGGCCCATCCCTGCCACCCCCGCCCCGTCCCTCCAACCCCCTGCAGCCAGGATGCATAGGCCCAGACGAGGCCTCCTCCCTCAGAACCCAGGCTCCAGGCCGCCTCTGACGCTTAACTTTCTGGAACTTGCCACCTTGTTTTCTAGCTTGCTTTGTGGCAACAGCACTGCAGGCTGGACATATTGCTGCTGCCGGTAAATATTTACACAAGTCAGCCTGACAGGCGCTCGCCCCTGCACAGCTGGTGGGAGGATGCGCGGCAGCCAGCCCCACACAGACACGCTTCCGATGGGATTGGGCGCTGCGGGGGAGCCTGGAAGGCCGGGGGCTGGGGGCTGCTGCTGCCCCCGGGGCCGGCCCCGACCGTGTGCTGGGGAGTCCACAGCCAGGCCTCTCTCCTGCAGCAGGCCAGGTCCCGAGAGGCACCATGGGTCCAAGCGTCCGAGATAAGACCCTGCATCCTTCGTCATTCCCTCTTCTGAACACACCTTTGTTTTCACGTCATTCACGAGACCCTCTTGCTGGGGGCCGCCCGTGAAGACACTGCAGAGAGGCCTGTGTTCCTGTCCAGGAGGGCCTGTACGCCAACCCCGCCAGCAGTGTAGCACCTCTGAGCCCTGGGGCGCTGGCTTAGCTCCGGGGGGACCCTCTGCTGTCAGCCCGTGAATCTGCATTTACAGGGGCGTGTCAGACGTGTGCGTGGAGACCATACGCTGAGTTGAAAGTCAGCGTCTGTCGTTAGTGAGGGTGGCAGTCACCCATGTCACTGGGACGTCCTTGAGGAAGGCCACAGGGATCTTGGCGGCCACCTCAGGCCCCACCAGGTGAGGGAGGAAAACAGTGTTGTCGACCGTCCAGCCACACTTCGCTGCCAGGACCTGAGGGCATGGCTCACAGCGTCCAGTGCCGGAAAGAGCAGATATCTGGGGAAAGCCGAAGAGTCATGTTAGGCTGACCGCTGTGCAGAAGAAAGCAGGGTTAGGACCAGATGTGCAGGGGACCCAGATGAGCGAGTAGCCACCATCGCTGAGGGTTCTGCTCCTCTCTGCCCAGAGAACGCAGATGTCAGGGAGGAAGAGGCCAGAGGGAAGAGACGACCGGTCACCCAGCAGCAGGCAGCAGAAGGCAGGAGTAAGTCAGGATCTCACCTCCTCCTGCAGTACATGGCCCACGGCCCACGCTGAGAAATAGGCGGGACAGGGGTCAGGCAAGGGCTGTTTCCTGGGCCTGCCCCTGACTGTCAGGATGAGATTTTTTTCCTCCCCTTGCCTTCCTAACTTGGAACAAGTATCCAGGAAAAAAAAAGGGAGAAGGGAAAGCCCACCCCACCCTCCTTTCCCCATCTGGCCCGCCTCCCACTTCCTCCCTGTTGTCCCTCCTCCTGGAGCTGAAGCTTCTGGAGGGAGCTCCACTCCCAGGTGTTGGGGACTCTGCTTTCCAAGGGCGGACGTGATCAGCACGCATGGCTCTCAGCCTTCCAGATGGTCTGTGCTCTGTTGTGTGATGGCCACGTGACTGGGGCATCACGTCGTGGTCACCCTCTGAATGCGGGATTGGATGAGTGAGCGGATTAGCTGCAGACAACTCTACAGTGACCACGTTCTTGCCTCTGGTTCTCCAGATGCACCTCCAGACCTCTGGAGCCTGGCAGCGCGCCAAGAGGCCAGTCCACGGCCTGATGCAGCTGCTGGGTCCCACCTGCTCGTGGTCCATGCTGCAGGCTCCAGGTCAGCTTGTCCTCTGGTCTGTGGGGCCGGGGACACAAAGCCCACAGCCTCCCAGGCGCCAGGAGGCCGGGGAAGCTGCATTCCACTCCGGAAAGTGTGGGCACCTGGGTCAGGAGCACCGACGGCATGTGCTTGACCATCATGGTGCAAAATCCAAGCCCTGGGCAACCGAGGACAATGTATGTACTCTACCGTCCATCTTCCTCCTTCCCGACCATCAGAGAGAAGCGCTCACCACGCTTTCAGAGTGAGTCAGCGAGAGTTGTTCCGAAAGCTTTCAAAGCCCTGTTGGCTACTGTACACGTGGGTTCCTCCACAGAGAACGCTGGCGTGTAGAGATAAGATCTCAACGCCCCAGCAAGGTAACTGGCTTCTAGAAGCTTCCAGAGAGCATGGATGCCCTCCCAGTGCTAGGCCCCAGGTTTTGCAGCCAGCGCTGACTACAGAGGCTCAGGCCCCTCTCTGGGCAGTGGGAAGGGAGGAGGGGGTCCCCGAGTCTGGAGGTGGCCCTGCCCTCTGCCGTGGCTCCCGTGGCTGGCAAAATGTGAGAGGAGGCATTTCCGTGGCTCAGGCCATGGCTGGCTGGGTGCTGTTGCACATGCCCAACCACAGGGAGTGGCTTCGGAGGTGGCAGCCAGAGACACGGACGTTGGCAGCGGTTCTGGCCGGGACGTGGGGGCTGGAGGGGGCTGGAGAGAAGACCTCTGTCTTCTTAGTGCGTCTGGCCCTGAGCAGCGTGGCCATGGAGACCACTGGACGACCCGTGCAGACAGCCGGAGAGACAGCGAGGCTGCCCTGCTGACCCCATCTGTGTGGCCCCTAGCAGGGGAGGGAGGACACCTCCTTGGGGAAGAGGGGGCGTCTCCAGGGCCCTGCCCCACAAGGGTCTCATGCCTGAAAAGTGACAAGGGATATAACAGAAAAACAAACCCGAACCGAGTTCTGGCCAGAAACCAGTGCATGAAGTGCTGGGAAACAGCCCTCGGGCGAGCGATCCTCACAGTGCACGTACACACGCACACACCTGAATCGGGGTCCGGTCTTACACACAGGTGTGGGGTGCACACACATGCACATACACATGCACACCCCTGAGCTGGGGTTCGGTCTTACACACAGGTGTAGGGCACGGTGGGGCTAGAGACTGCTCCTCAGAATGTCCCACCAGGGCGGCTGCCTGGCCTCATGCTGCCCAGCTCCCCTTCCTGCCCTGTCCCCTCTGCAGGAATCAAGATGGAAATTGGAGCAGACACGAGTTTGTAAGTTTCCCGCGGGCAGGACCCTGTCCCTGCTGCACACGGTCATGCAACAGCATGTCAGCTGCCCGCAGCCCCACCAGCTGGGGCCAGGACAGGGCGGGGACACACAGAGACAGGCCCCCAGCGACCCCAGTCTATCAGGCAGCCTTCACCCTGAACAAACACGTGGGGCAGTGCGCCGGCTGCCCCGGCCCCGGGTTCCCTGCGTGCACACCCCTGGGGCTCACCTGCAGACTCTTGAGGCCGGTATATTTTCTCCTGGGACTTAGTACCAAATCCATCAATTCTGAGTGCTCTTAAGTAATGAGTAACTTCTGTAAACTTATCTATTAATATTACCTATTGTGTCATTAAGTTTGTTTAAACATGACCCTCAACAGTATTCATACATCCTTATTTTAGCAAATGACGTAAAGTTTACTTTGCTTTCAGTTAAAAATGTGACAAAAACCCATGAGTCCTCAGTAAATTTAATGTAAATCATTGTGTTGTATTTAATTTGGGGACTGGAGGTATATTAAAATATGGAATCATTTTCATGTAATATGCCCTCAAATTACTGTTATGATTATTTTTTTTCATGTAAAGCTTTTAAAAACCCAGCAGACCTGCTTCTGTGTGATATTCGGTCCCCAAATGATATGAGGGGTTTGGAGACACCCCTGGGAGCTCTTCTTTGCAAACAACATGTGGGTGGTATGAGAACAATCAAAGAAAAGCAGGACTGACGGCAGTTCTCACTGCATTTCCCTTTTCTTTCGTTGGCTCTCAAGGGAGAACAGGCATCTGCCATGTTTGTTGTACAGGGATTTTAGTGAACAAATGTCAATCGTATTCATCCTTAGGCTCATTTGCAGAATTGCTACATTTTTTTTTAATGTTTGTCAGTTTTCCTTATGCATCCTGAATAACCACTATTGATTAAATTAAATTAAATAGTACATTTCTATCATAAAAATTCCTTAAAGTTGAATAAGAGTGAAGACAACTCTGTGGCCATAGTGGCCCCATGAATGCTGGAGTGACAGAGCCGCACACACGCCTCTGATCCCCAAGAACCTCTGCATGTGGCGGATCTCAGATGAGCCCCTTGAAAAGGAAAACAACATTTAAAAACATTATGTGTAAGTAGAGATTGAAACAGTCCTCTTTGTGTCTTTGAAGCACCTTGAGCCCCTCAGCGCACATAGGACACGTCCGTCCGCTTCCTGAGCTCCTGGGGATTTACAATCACCTCCAGGGAAACCGTTTTATTCTGAGGACAGTGTCCCTGTAACGTTGAGATCCGGCACCATAAGGGTCAGGTGAGGGAAACCTCTGGGGAAGCTTCTTAGCGTTCTTGCATATTCCCTGCTGTTGGCTGCTGGTTTGTCCGCCTGCCGCAGGACATTGGAATCTCAGGCAGCTCCACAGGAATCCACGCGCCTGCACCTTCTCTCCAACTAGGAGACGCGGATCACCTTCCAGCTCTCCAGGGTCAAATCCCTTCCACCTTCCCCGCCGCAGGAGCCCGAGGCTGGGAGTCCCAGCATGCCACCGGGCCTCCCCCGCGAGGTGCTGCGGGGCCTCCGCAGGAAGCCGCCATGGGCGTAGGCTGCTCCTTCACGCCCACGCCATGCAGCTCCTAGTTTGAGGCTCATTCCGGTTTGGTGAGTCCTCTCACTGCCCGGTCGGCCAAAGCTTTTCAATCTCCTAATTTTCCAGCAAACGAGACATTGTGAAAAGTCTTGTTTATCTTAGCTAAATATCTCAATTAAAACATTCCATTCCAAAAACATGACCCAGAGTTTGGCACTTTCCTGGTCACATGAAACAGCTGGTCCTCTCAACAGCCACCAAGAAGCTGCTTCCTGCCATGTTATCCCTGTCACAGGGGGTGACAAACAAGCCTGAGCTGTCCCGGCATGAACTGGAAGCACCTCTCTCCGAGAGCGGCAGGGGTGGCCTGAAGCGTGCTCTCAGTGCTGGCCTGGCAGGGCTTCCGACGGATGGCCCTCAGGCCTCACCCCTCCCAGCTCACTCGCCACCACCGCTCCTGGGGAAGCCGGTGTGTGCATCTTGCCCCTGACTTCTGTCCCGGGGCTAGGAGATGTGCAGCTCCGTCGGTGCCCATGCAAACTATGGGAACAAAACCCTGCATGTCTCTGCCTGGAAGCTTTTGCAGAGAAGATGTCCTGGGGGCATGAGAGCACTCAAGACAGGGTGGCAGGCCCCGTGACAGAGGGCACAGGACAGGTCTTGAAGTAGGACAGACAGCTGGCTTCACGCTGTGATGAGAAGGGTGAGGGGAAGGAGGTGCCAGTGGGGCCTCGGGGTCTGTTGTGAGCAACCAGGTGGACGGTGGTGCTGACTCTGAGGTGGGGAGCTGGACGCGACCTTCAGACCAGCTGAGCCGATGTCGGGAATGCTCCTGGGGTCCAGGAGGTGGGCCTGGCTGTATGGTGCTGATGAGGGTAAAGATACCAGAAGGAGAGAGAAGGGGGCCGAGTGTCAATGGAAAGAAAACCCCAAAGATCAGAGGGGAGGCAAAGCAGGAGACTGAGTCCCACAGAAGCCAAAGGAGAAAAGCCTTCCCAGGAGGTGTGGTCAGCAGGATCTCAAGCCCGGAGGACGCCAGGCACGGGAGGGGAGCCGCCCTGGGGCCCTTGGACCAGGGGCAAGAGCTCCCGAGAGCACAGGTGTAGGCCTGGGGCTCGGGTGCGGGCTGCACTCCAGGACACAGGAGTCAGGGTCCGGGTCTCAGGGCTGGGGGCTCCTCTGTTCCCCTGGGGGTCATTTACTCAGTAGTTGACATTCCTGGAAATGTGTGCGCCCATCACCATCTCTCATTAAAGACAGGTTCTCTTCAGCGAGTGTCCTCAAAGGGTTAGGGCGTATTCTTTAAGCCAGGTGCTCTGCTCCCCAGCCTCCCCCGGGGGTGCAGGCTCAGGCTCCCGGGGGAGGCCCGGGAAGCCTCAGGTGACTGCAGGCCCAGAGAGCCCCATGGGCCATTCATATGAACACAGACTCGGGCCAGGAAGTAAACGCGGCAGTTGATGTTTTGTGGGTTTGGTCTTTTCTGAGCCAGGTTCACGTGTAGCAGGTGCCGGAGTTGACTTCAAGCAGTAACCCAGCCGGTGGAAGTTGTGTTTTGTCTTTTGGTTTCCAATTGATATGCAAGCTATTTTGAATGATGTCAGACATGTCATTTTTTTTTAACTTTTTGTGTTGAACTAATTTCAGGCTTACAGAAGTGTCATGACGGTGACACAGCCCTGCAGCCCACACAGACTCCCGTCCTGTTAGCACCTGACGTGGCTGCCGGCGGGGTCAGGAACGTGACCCACGTCACAAGCACACGTCCACAGCTTCTGCACTGACACCCTTCCCTCCGTGCAGACCCCGGACTCCATCCTGTCTGTGGTCGCCTCCAGCATGGGATGGGATGGCTCTTAGCTTCCCTTCCTTCTGCCACCTGGACCCTTTGCAACAGTGATGGTCACTTACTTTGTCCACTGTCCCTCAGTTTGTGTCCATCTGATGCTTTCTCACAGCTGGCCTGAGGAGGTGCAGTAACTTCCTGTGCACACATCGCAGGCTCCAGGCCTCCACGCGGCTTATCACTGGGGATACTGACCTTGATCTCTTGGTGAAGGTCATTGCTCCACGGGGGGGCTGCAAAGTGGTTCCCCGAAGCGATCTTAGCTAGCCGCCTGTCACATATATCCATCCCCAGCGTGGGACCGCTCAAGGCGGACATCTTCCCACAAACTAAAACATCCCCACCCCCCCCAGTAGATGGTCTCCTCAGAAAACTGTTGTAGTGAAATCAGAAAGGGTGGTGGACCCCATCTTGCAGATGACGGCAGTGTGTCCATCTGATCTTCACTGAACAAGGCTCCTAAGAACACATAGGTGAGTTCAAATAGTGATCAGTCTCACTTCGGACAGGGTTCCCAAGAACGGGGCAAGTGGGAGGTGTAGGGAGGGAATCAGCACCCTCGAGGGAGGGGCACCACGGGGGCGTGGCTTCGGTTGTGGGGAGAAGAGCGAGCCAGCAGAGTGTTACAGAGGATGGAATCGCCCCCCGAAGACGGCCCATCACAGATGCACAGCCGAGCGGCCCTTTGGGAGAAGAGGGGGCAAGGAGAGCTACTCAAAGGGCAGGAATCCTCCCTCAATGGACGCATCAGCTTGGACCCTGCTCGCTCACCATCAGTGAGGTGTGGGATTGGACCCTGCTCGCTCACCATCAGTGAGTGTAGGGTTGGACCCTGCTCGCTCACCATCAGTGAGGTGTGGGATTGGACCCTGCTCGCTCACCATCAGTGAGTGTAGGGTTGGACCCTGCTCACTCACCATCAGTGAGTGTAAGATTGGACCCTGCTTGCTCACCATCAGTGAGTGTAGGGTTGGACCCTGCTCACTCACCATCAGTGAGTGTAAGATTGGACCCTGCTTGCTCACCATCAGTGAGTGTAGGGTTGGACCCTGCTCACTCACCATCAGTGAGTGTAAGATTGGACCCTGCTCGCTCACCATCAGTGAGTGTAGGGTTGGACCCTGCTCGCTCACCATCAGTGAGTGTAAGGTTGGACCCTGCTCGCTCACCATCAGTGAGTGTAGGGTTGGACCCTGCTCACTCACCATCAGTGAGTGTAAGATTGGACCCTGCTCGCTCACCATCAGTGAGTGTAAGATTGGACCCTGCTCGCTCACCATCAGTGAGTGTAAGATTGGACCCTGCTCGCTCACCATCAGTGAGTGTAAGATTGGACCCTGCTCGCTCACCATCAGTGAGGTGTAGGACAGACGAAGATGTCTTTGGTGGGACTCAGATGCTGGGAAACAGCAGTCCTGTTAGCAGAAACCCTGGAGGCCTTGGTCACAGGGCAGGGTGCCACCAGGGTCCCAGGCCCCACCACAAACTGCTCTTCAGTGAGACCTGTGACGAGGGAAGCTGCTCTAGACCCAGGGTTGGCCACGAAAGGAGTTACCAGCCCGGCTCTCGATGGGTCACTGTCCAAAAGCAGCCCCATCCCACCTGCTGATTGAAAGAGAAAGGTCACATTTCTTTATTTTTTTTTAAGATTTTATTTATTTATTTGACAGAGAGGGAGAGGGAGAGCACAAGCAGGGGGAGCAGCAGAGGGAGAAGCAGGCTTCCCACCGATCGGGGAGCCCGACATGGGGCTCGATCCCAGGACCCTGGGACCACAACCTGAGCCGAAGGCAGACGCTTTGCCGACTGAGCCCCCCAGGCGCCACCGGAAGGTCACATTTCTAAATGTAGCATAGGACACCCAATTGCTGACTTGCACGGGAAAATATGATTCAAGTATAACTGGTTCACAAAACACTGGTGATGACGGCGGCTGCCATGGGGGTAATTTATGGGCACGACTGCCAGGTCCCTCACACACCTTCTCTCCTGAGGTCTTCACTGTAACCTGAGCCATGTGCTGCATTATTTCCTTTTTTTTCCAGACAAAACTGGGGTTTGAAAAAGTTCAATTACTCAAATCCACACGTTTTAATAAGCAGAACTGGGATTTAAATCAAGGCCCTTTCATAGTGTGTGAATTTTAGACTCCACAGGGTACAACTAAAAATCTTAGAATTTCTACCAAAGAAGAAAACTTACTTGAAACCTATGAAAGGTTTGGTTCAGTTCAGTCTAATTCACTGTGTGGAAGGCAGCATTCTGGGGGGTTGGGGAAGATGACAATGAGCAAGCCACCTCACCACCCTCAGAGAACTATGGTGCCATAGACGGAGTGTCCCCCCCCAAATTCATGATTGAAGCCTAACCCCCGAGGTAAGGGTATGTGGAGGTGGGTCCTTGGGGTGATTAGGTCAGGAAGACCACGTCTATGGACCAGACACTGGCTCTCGGACTTCCAGCCTCTATGGCCATGAGCCATAAATCTCCGTTGTTTATGAGCTCATCCATCTAGGGCATTTTGTTGTTGTGGCCTGAATGGACTAAGATGCGTGGTCAGGGCAGATGCTCCCTGGCTGTCCATGGCACTAGGACGGCAGATGGAGATCTTTGATCCCAAAGTGTATGCTGATTTTCTTCACTAACACTTTATCAGATCAGTGAGCTCTGTGACTGCGTGTCACACGGCCAATAGGTAAAGACGCCGACTGTCAAATTAGAGTGCCAGCTTCCCTCGGCTCTGGCAAAGCTGCCGTATCCCAGAGCCACCGGGAAGCAGCTCCTCAGAGAAGGGGTGCTTCAGGCCTCCGCGGGAAGCTCCCCTGTGTTTTCACTCCCAGTCACACCTGTGCATGCTCGGCAGCCTCACTAACTGCTTGCGCCTGGCACAGGGCAGATTTGTTGGGCCCCCAGCAGGGGTTGGTGTTGATGCAGAAGCTGGGAGTGTGGATGACCTTCCGTGAGACGCTGCCGCCCCTCCCTAGGCCGCAGGGGGCAGGGTCCTCACAGGGACTGGTCCTGGCAGTGTCGCGAGCTCTTGTGGACCTGACCTCTCAGCCTCCTTTGTGCGGAGGAGGAACGCCACACTTCAGATCCGGTAGGCCATCTTCCGTGTTGACAAGAACACCGGAGAGGAGAGATTCTGCTCTGCCCAGGCCTGCGGTGGAGGGACAGGATCGTGGTCTCCCATGACCAGATCTTGGGTCTCCAGGAGCAATTCTAGGACCTGCATCTTCTCAGGGAGAAGGCAGATGATGGTGTCTTCCACACAGTGGTGTGAACATTAGCTTTGAAGTATCTCCACCTGGCTCACAAGAAGCTCAAGAAATACCAGCCATTATTTCCTGAGACAATGGTGATGAACCCTAGCCCAGCCTCGGGTTCTACTGGGCCATCCTGGACCTGGAGGCTCCATTGGGCCCTCACTCAGCCCTGAAGCCTCCAAGCTGGGGCAGACACAGTGGCCAGACCTTGGGGAAAAGGTGAGTAAGGTCCAAGGAACGTCTTTGCAGATGGACTCAGGTAAAAAGCTGGTTGCACAGCAGGTGAGAGAAATGTCTGTGGTCTTACAACCACATCTGGAGACCAGCATTGACTGCCGGGTGTACAACCTGCCTGAAAGGTGACCACCAGCACCAACTGGGAGGGCTGGTGGTGTTCTAGCGAGCCCGTGTTCCGCCTCTCTGTCTCTCCTTCTTGGCCCTCGAGTGTTTCCTTTGGACCTGTCTGGTGCAAGGGCTGCGGTGGACCCCCAGTTTCCCTGCCTCGGTGGGAGCCCTTCCCTTCCTGTGAGTTTAGCGGAAAGGAGCCTAGCACACAACTGGGAAGCAAGTGCCGTACAAGGAATTCACGTGATGCTGGGCCAGCCGCTCTGCACTCCCAGCACCAAACAGACTCAGGAACTCGGTGACACAAAAACCACAACAGGCACGAGAGGCCGAGGCTGGCTGCCCAGCTGTCGATGTCTGGCCAGGGTGTCTTTGGCCCATCATGCTGTGCTTCCTGGAGCCTGAATCTTGAGAACAGCACAAAGAGAAAGTGATCCTGCGCCCGTACTCTTGGCTTTGCTAGCCCAGTGCCCGGACCACACTTTGCTGTAATAGGCAGGCAGAGCTGGCTCCTATAGGACCCAGACATGACTCTCCTTGTGGCTCCGGCTACTCATGGACAAACAAGCAAGTGAGCATGAAATGGTTTGCTATCCCTGCTCTCATGAGGTTGACGCAGTGTGGCTTCAATCTCGTCCTGGCGATCCTGGGCCTAAGAGTGTGTCGCCGATGAACGATCTTTGTCTCTACCTCTGGCAGTGCACAATCCTCCCTTGGACCTGCAGACAGAGCAGAAAGGGAGATCTGTGGAGAGGCCCAGGACTCCCTCGAGGACGCTGGCTGTGGGCAGAACCAAGCTAGTGAAAGCTCACCGGGTCCATGCCCTATTTAACTTTCTGTCGGAATGTTCCTCCCCATTATGATTTTAAATGGTGCACTTGCTTTAGTGCTCAGAGGAGAGAGAAGGCACCGCTATTTCTGGGGCTTTACTCCGGGTGCTGTGAACGTATCTTTGACTGACTCTCGCTGTCCTGTGGTCACTGTCCTTCAGCTTTACAACTGCTCCAAGGCTCACACTTGCCACAGAAGAGGTGACGGCAGATACAGACACAATTTGGTCCACACCGCCCCCTCCTCGCTCTGCCTTTCTGGAAGATAGGAGAGAAAGAGGTAAGAAAAGAAGTTCATGGAACCCTTTGTGTTTTCAAAGAGGCAAAACATCTAAACAAGAAGGCCCTGTTCTCTGTGTCCGCAGGCCCTCCCTCCCCCCAAAGAAACACAGTGCCCCTTGTATTAGCCAGCTAGGGCCGCCATAGCAAATACCACAGACGGGCAGCTTAGCCTCAGAAGTTGATTCCCTCACGGTCCTGGGGCTGGAAGTCTGAGATCAGGGTATCGGCAGGGTTGGTTTTCCTGAGGCCTCGCTCCTTGGCTTGGAGTGGCTTGAGGGGAGGTGGGATGAGGTGAGGAAAGGGCAAGTAAGGTGAGGTGTGGCAAAGGGAGGGGGGTGAGGTGGGATGAGGTGGTGTGAGGCAAACTGAAGTATGGTAAGGGAGCTGTGAGGTAGACTGAGGTAGAGTGAGGTGAGGTGGGGTAAGGGGATGGAGGGGGTGGACTGAGGTGGGGTGAGGTAAGGGGTCAGGTGGGGTCAGGTGAGGTGGGCTGAGATGGACTGAAGTGGGGTCAGGTGAGGTGAAGTGGGGTGAATTGGGGTGAGGTGGGGTGAGGTGGGGTGAGGTAGAGTGAGGTGCAGTGAGGTGAGGTAGGCTGAGGTGAGGCGAGGTGGGGTGAGGTAGACTGAAGTGGGGTCAAGTGAGGTGAGGTGGGGTGAGGCAGGCTGAGGTAGAGTGAGATGCAGTGAGGCCAGGTGGGGTGAGTTGGGGCGAGGTGGGGTGAGGTGGATTGAAGTGGAGTCAGGTGAGGTGAGGTGGGGTGAGTTGGGGCGAGGTGGGGTGAGGTGAGGTGAGGCAGACTGAGGTAGAGTAAAGCGCAGTGAGGTGAGGTGAGCTGAGGTGAAGTGGGGTGAGGTGGACTGCAGTGGGGTCAGGTGAGGTGAGGTTGGGTGAGTTGGGGGGAAATGGGACAAGGTGGGGTGAGGCAGACTGAGGTAGTGTGAGGAACATGAGGTGAGGTGGGCTGAGGTACTGTAAGGGGAGGTAATCGACAGTGAGAAACGCACAGTTGGGGCCTCCTCGTGGTTGTGGGTTGTGGTCGCCCCGCCAGGTTGGAGCTGGGGAGCTGCGGAAATACCAGGGACACTCTGGTGGCTCAAGCACTGCCCGGGATAGCCCAGCCTGCACTTTTAGGGCCTATTGTGGGGGTAAACAAGGACTTCAGGGACCAGCTAAAGCCCGAGGGCCCATTTTGCCTCCAGGTCCCCTGCAGGTGTGACGTGGAGGGTGGCTGTGGATGGCGAGTGGAGCTGTGGGCCCTGGAGGGGACTATAGAGGTGACTGACCGGCCAGGTGGCAAGGAGAAGAGGCGAATCAGCTTTGGTAACAAGCACGGGAGAGCCAGCCAAGGAGGGAGAAATCAGGGTGCAGATGTGCTTATGGACAGGTGAAAATGTGGATAAGTGGGTGGGGAGACCAAATGCCAGGGGCTGACGGGAGCACCCACACAGCGCGTCTGAGGACCCGATGTGGGCTTGGTGCTGCGGCTGCCCGAGGAAGGGGTCGGGGTCCTGTTGGGTGCCATGCTCCCGTGGAAGAAAGGAAGGTTTCTCATGGGCTTCCCAGGACAGAGGCTGTTATTATCCCAGGAAAGCTCGAGGAGCCCGAGGGGAGGCCACCGCCCAGGGGATCCTGAGGGAGGGCTCAGGGTGGACGTGAGTGGTGGTAAGTCAGTCCTTTGTACAGAGAGTCTGGTGGCCGTGCGCGCAGCGGCTGATGTCAGAATTCTGAGGGCAGAAGGCCCAGTTCCACGATTTCGCAGGTGACCCCCAAACGAGAAGCAAATCATAGCCGGCATAGAAGGTTTTTAGTTTGGGCTCTTACAAAAGTCACTATTACAAATACATGATTCACAAGTTCTGTCTGGGAAATGTAACCGTGTATTTATTCATCATTGTTGTCCTGCTGCACGATCAGATAAAACCAGTATTTTATGTGTCCCTTTTACATCACAACTTCATCACAAAAAGAAAATGATGTAGTTGAAAGGGAGGGAGGGAACGGAAGAAAAACAGAAAAGGAAAAGAGAAAAGGAGGGGGGGAAACCCAGCTTTTTTGAGTTTGCTTAAAACTACTGAAGTGACTCGGGGAAAATCTTACACTGAAGACAGTGACACACGTCAGGCACGTCACGGATGGGCCCGTGAGGAGGAGCAGGTCGGCAGCCCACCACGGTGAGTGCTGGACGCCGGCAGCGAGGTCAAGTGCACCTCTTCCACGGCGACCAATCTTGAGTTTTATTCTTACAAAGGCATTCCATGTCCTCTGCAGAAAACCAAAAGATGCAGATCAATAATGAAGAGAATAAAAACCATTCCCATAACCTCACCACGTAGAGGAACCATCCTAAAGATCTTCCTAGACCACTTCTGTCTACCTACCCGCAGGGTTTTGTATGCATGGTCTTCTAACGTATCAGTGTGTGATCTTTAGAAACACAAAAGTGCACGTATAACCTCATGACTTGTTTTCTTGCCTCAGAATAGGTAATAGTAGGGGCACTGAGTGCCAGGCGCTGTTGTAAGTGCTTTCTGCGTATGCGGCGATCACGGCCTCCGAAGGGCCGTGGCACAGAGAGGTTGTGTGACATGCCTGGGGTCCCACAGAATTAAGTGGTGGGGCTGGCACTGGAGCCCGGGGGCTCCGGCTCCAGCCTCTTAAGTGTGAATCTCTTCTCAGGTCCCATCACAACATTTTAATGACTTTATTGTATTTCATATCAAGATGCCATAGTTTGTTTAAATATTTATTTCTCGTTTCATATTTTTCCCTATTATAAAGCACATTGCAATGAGCACCTTACAATCTTACAGCCAGATTTTTGTCTACAAATAGAATGATTTCCTTACACCCTGCTGACCGCCCAGTTCTAGCAGTGACTCCCCCAGACGAGCTTTTGAGTGTTTGGGATATGTGCTGACAAGTGCTTCCCAGAGGGGGTTCCAATCCCACCCTCAGGGAGGGAAGATGCCCCCCACACCTGTATTAACCTCCTTCTGAAGGGGAAAAGATGGCCAGCTGGACCGAGAGCACCGCATGCTCTTTCTGCTCTAAATCTCTGGCCACGGGCATGGCCGAGGACAGTTAGGGTTTTCACCGCTTCTCAGAGCGCTTGCTGGTGACATTATCCTGTAATTCAGTGTCTTCGTGTCACTGAAACTTTGACATGATTTCCTCTTTAACTGTCCAAGTTCAGCTGAATTGTGAAGCTGGCAAAGACTCAGGACAAAATTTAGAAGTTTGCTCTTTCCTTTTGAGAAATTACAGGCTTGTTAGAGCTCCGGTGAAGGGTGCCCAAGGTCGGGGAGCTTGTGCTCACAAGCGCTACCACAGAAGAGAGCGAAGTGACCTCTCACTCCCTGGGCTTTCAGAAGAGTTTTGCGGGCTGCACGTGCACTATGTGAAATGAGTTCGTGTGTGTGGCTGGGGCAGCCTCCACCACCGAGTGTGCATCCCACACATGCGTCAGTGCCTCTACCAGCCTGAGGACGCTGAATCCACCAGCGCTGCTGGACTGTGTCAGCCCCATCGAGCAGATCAGGGGTGAGCAGTGGCCGAAGCTTTAGGAGCAGGGGAGCACCCTGATTAGTCTGGGTTGTGGGAGGCTCGGGGGTCCTGCAGGGAGGACCCTGGGCAGTGGGTCCCAGAAGGCCAGGACTGCTGTCTGCTCCTACACCACCTGGACCTGAGGGGGGCAGGAGCTGCCCTGAGACGCCCCCACCCGCCTCCGCTCCTGGAAGAGGCGAAGTCCACAATGCTCATCTCCGCTGCATGATGCAGCTGAGGAGACAGCCCACCGTGCAACCGTGGGGAAGAAACTTTGTATCTCCAGGAGTCCCCTGTGGGCCCAGGCATGATCCTGGTCAACTCTGCCCGGGAAGCAGTGCCCAGCAGAGAAGACAAGCAGGAGACCAGGACCCAGGGCCAGGTGGACGTCGCGGGCTCTGGCCTCAGGTTGGACGAGCCGACCGGGCACCCGTGGGGCTGTTTCCTCCTCAGCACAAGAAAGACACTGCGGGAGTTATGGGTCATGGCGAGGACTGGAGGGGACAGCACGTGCAGAGATTAACCCAGGGCCCAGTACTTAGGAAAGGCTTCATAAATGACACCCAGGAGGGCAATTTTAAGTGACATATTTCTCATAAAATGAATGCAAAATCAGGGCACGGAGTCACGGGTTTTTAGAATTCGGTGTCTCCCACCCAAGCAGAAAGCTCTTCCACTACATGAGCAGGGTCTCCACTTTGTGTATTCATCCCTGCTGACTGGAGGCCCAGAGGCTACTGGAGGTGGCTCGTCGGTCTTTCCTCGTCAGGAGACTGCTGCTTCCAGTGCACAGTATTTGACGGTATTTGCTGGAGAGCAGTGTCTGGAGTCACCAAGGGAAGTTAGGACGTAGACACTCGGTTGTCCAGGAATAAGTGACGTGTGTTGCATGTTCTTGGAATCCAGGGAGCAGAAAGTCCCTGGTGGGTTCCCAGAACCCTCCTGCCCTCCCATCCCACTTGAGGAGGGAAGTTCCGGATTCTGTGGCGAAAATGATTCATCTGTTGTTCTGACAGCTCGAGACCGAGCTTCTCGATTGGAGAGCAGTGATTGCTTGCACATCTGGAAAGCCTTAGGAACCCAGCTCGCTCAGCCAGGCTCTGTGTTTGGACACAAAAACACATTTCATCTGAGCTTGTGATTCCAGTGGAGACTCCCCGGGTGTCCCTGGGCGGCGGGATTTACCCGCTCCTGTGGCTTCGCTGGATCAAGATGCTCCTTATGAAACAAGTGTTTCCCAAACTCGCCAGATTACCAGAGTTATCTGGTTAAAATTGCAGCATCCAGAGGCTGCCTGGGGGTTCTGGCGCGGTGGGTCTGTGTGTGCCTGGGAACGGAAGAAGCTGCGCACAAATTCTCGCTCTCAAGTCAGCAGCCTGCCCGTCGCATTGCTGCACACTCCGCACGCCCCCAGGAACCCCCTCTCACCACCAGCCCCAGACCCTCACACTCCCCTTGCCCCTGGGACTCAGTCACTAAGCCACTCAGCCAGGTGCCTGCAGCGTCCGTGGTCTGTGGCCCTGTGGCGGGCACCCAGGCCTGCTGGGGCCTCATGGAGTTCCCTGCGGCCGGGTCTGTAGCGTGAATGCCACTCCCCCGAGATGGCTCAGCATGTGCAAAAGCCCACCATCTGTGAGTCTGGGCACTTAGTGAGTTCAGCTCTCGACTCCTTCCCGTGCACCCCAAGACCATGACGACCACGGCCAGTCCCTGTCTGCCTGGGTGCAGCGCTCAATGCAGGGGCCCCTCTAAGCAGGCCCACTACTCTCCACTCTGTGGCCCAAGCCTGCTCCTGCCGCCGCCAGGTGTGCAGCCCACAGAGCTTCGGCTGCTGAGGCGGCGGGCGAAGAGACAGTGCAGGTGCAGCTGAGGTACCTGCACGGGGCAGCTCAGCAAGACAGGGGCTGAGAGTGAGGGGGTGAGGACCCAGGCACCAGAGGGTGAAGGGCCCTCCGGTGTGACCGCGGGCAGTAGCTGGAGAACGAGGGGCAGCAGGCGATATCTTACAAAGGCAGACCTTGCAACCCAAAGTCTGGAATGAGCACACGTGAATCCAAACTGACCCGAGTAAGTGGCTCAGTGAATAAATAAATACATGGGGGAGCAGAGAGAGCTCCCTCCAAGTAATTCATGCAGATGGTCTGCCCTGAGGAGGCGAGCGCAACCCCAGTCCCACATGCGGCCTGTGCTTTGCAACCTCCCCACAAGGGGGTCACTGTCAATGGAGAGACTGACCCCTCTACCAGGCAGTCAGGCACCTTTTGAGGAGAAGGGCCCTCCTGGGTGCTCAGTCGACTGGACGGGCTGCTGCCGTGGCCCGGAAGTAGCCACGTGAGTGGGATCTGGCTGGCAGCTGGGCTGTGGAACCCCCTCAAGGTACATGTGCTCCCCATGAGAAGGAGAAGACGTGGGTCCGTGGTCATCGGGGTGATGCGGTCCCCGCCTTCTGGCGGCAGACACAGCCCACAGGGGCCCTCCCCCTGCCAGATGAGCATGCAGAGGTCATTTCTTGCTCCTTTGCCCAGTCCCCAAAAGCAGAACAAGTGAGGGAAGACAGCAGGGTCTTCACACGGCCCCGCGGGAGAGCACATGTGTGTGGGGTGCACGTTCCTTCTGGGAACGGTCTCTACCACCAGGGCCCAAAGCAGCCCAGGCCAGTCGTGGCATCTGATGTGGCTGATCAGTGAGCAGAGCAGCTCCAAGGATGGGCAGGAGGGGCCGGGGAGGCGCCACACTCCCACCTGCAACCCCCACGTGCAAGCCCCTCCCCCAGTGCCTCCGGTCCTGTGTCCACTGGGCCCTGCCTCCTACCTCGAAGTTCCACCTGCCCCACATCCCCTACTTGTCAGGCTCCTTGAGCGTGGGGCCTTAGGGAGGCCTCCAGGGATGCCCTGCGTCCTCAGTACATGCTGGTGACTGACTCCTCCACGATCTGCATGATGGGGGGCTAGGTACCAGACAACTATGGATCATGGTCTCCTGGAGTCAAAATTACCCTTGGAAATTCCCTAAAATGTCTGCAAATCAGAGTATTCTCACGTGTGGATAACTATGCCCAGCCAGTTTCCTCCAGCGCTGGAATATCTGTCACTCCAGGAGCACAGTCCTGGAAGATCCTTCTGTTCAAACTTCGAGCCCAGGTCAGCCCGGCCGTGCTGCGTTCTGAACCGACACAGAGTCAGAGCAGCGCTCGCCAGTCTAACTTAGCAGGAGGGGAATTGGGGGTCAGGTAGCGCAGCCTCCAACTTCACACCCCAAGGAACACTGTCCACAGTTCGATGGAAGATGTGCACTGATTCAGGTCAGAGTTGCTCAGCCTCCGTGTTTCTGACATTTGGGGCCAGAATGTTCTGGTTTCAGGTCTGTCTTGTGCAGTCTCCAGCCTCCCCAGCTCAGACCCTGTCTCAGAAACGCGCTCACCTCGGCAGCTTCCTGCCCTCCACCCCTCGCCTGCCTCATCGCACTGGAAGCCAGACCTCTGAACGCATGGTTTTAATCAAGAATACGACCAAAAATTATTCCTCTGTGTTTGTTGGTTTCACTTTAACAAGGAGAATTGTCCTGGACCCCAGGAGCTTCTATCCCCCAAGAACCTGAAACAAAAGTAGCACTTTTTCTTTGCCGAACATCCCACCGCTCCCTTCGGGTCTTTATTTTTCTCCCAACTTCTTTTCTGTTTCTTCTGTGCCCTGAGCGGGGCCTCAGTGGGTCCCCTTCTGTCTCTCGCCTTCAGAGCAATCCCTCAAAAGTACCGAAATAAACTTCACTTTCTGACCCTCTGTCACAGGGTCTTTCCGAGGGCGACTGCGGGTCATTGCCAGAAGACATCTCCAAATCCCGGACATTCCCCTTGAACCCTGTGAGTACCACCGCTCTCCAGGACTTTCTCAGAGAAGAGACAGTTTATATGGAAATCCAGTTTCCTGGCTGTTAGATTAATTGATTAATTAACTAAATCATCCATTCACCAACTCAACGTACACTCTCTGTGTTGCTTCGTCCATTACCCCTAATGAGCCGATGTTCTTCGTGGTGCTGAAGCTTGGAATAATGAAGGGCCACATCCCAAGTGGCCACCAGGAGCTGTGCTGACCACGTTCACGAGGCTCGACAGGAAACACCATGAAAATGCGGCTTTCTCCCTCAGACCTCAGGACATTGTCACAAAGAATGCATTGTTCGTCTTCTCTGCTTCGTCCCAGAACGAGCAAGACCGGGCCTGTCACCACTCGAGAACTGTGGTCACCCCTTCCCCACATGGCTTCTGACAAGTCCCAGCGCTGAGCCCCCAGGCCCCTGGACGTGCCCTGATCGTGGTGTGGAGGGGGGGTCTGACCCGTCCGCTCACGCCTCAGGTGCCGGAACCCGAGATCCACCATCCCCACCATCTACAGCCAGTCGCCAGACCTGCAGGGGGGGCACCAACGCGGTGTGGGTCACAGAGCATGGCTGGCGTCTAGCACCACGTGACTGAGCAAAGCGTCTCGGGAACACTGGACCCACGTCCCCTCCTGATCCCACATCCAGAACCGCATACACACGCATGTCCTCCCCAGGGCAGTCATAAACACAGGACAGACAGCCCGTGAGTGGCTGGGAGCAGCCCAAATCATGGCACCAGCCACCGTCCACACTGACGGGCTAAGCTTACAGGGCCAGGTAATCAAACACGGGTTTCTGTACTTGGCTTTGGCAGCAGGTTTATTACCCTAACCATATTTGCCCTGGGCAGTTATTGAAATGAGTTCTCATCCCCTGAGCAGACCTGCCAGCTGGGAGAACAGAAATGTCCGGGGTGTGAGGGAATAAAATCTTGCTACGGATACATAATCCGTACGGACTGTTTTCATCCACAGAGTCAGAGTTGGCTGCATTCAGAATCCACGTGAGGCCTCTTTCTCTGAAACACACTTCACTGGTGTCCCGGGTCCAACGGCAGGAGTCTTTTACTGGGTCTTTCTACGGGAGAAGGGGACCTCCTGGTGCCCAATGCGTATTCTCAGGAAGCAAGACACGAACAAATGATCTGCCCAAGGGCTTCCAGGGATCCAGGTCTGCTCCTGCACAGGGAGCCTGGAGCAATCTCTCGGCTAGAACAGGGGCGAGCAGGAGGGCAGAAACGCATGCAGGATCGCAAGCCCGGTCTGAGGGGCCTGCAGCCTCGAACACATGTCCTGCAAATTAGCCGTCAGAATGGCTGATGGAAATACCAGCTTCTCTCCTTTCTCCTTTCGCTCTAACACAGCTCCTGATGGGTCACTACAGGTCTGAGGTCAGACTGCAGGAGAAATAGTCAGAGGAGGGGGCTGGGTAATCCCATTTGAATAATCGAGATTTGTCCAGACCCCCTGCCATTTATTTCTCAAAGATGGTGTGAAACACTAATTAACTTCACTTTGGATTAAAGAGATCCTCAGACTGTCCCCCTTCAGTCTTCAAGGGGTTAATGTACAGTAGAACATTTCTTTCCTCTGGGTATTGTTGCATTCAGAGCACATGAAAAAATCCAAAAACGTTCTTTAAAAGCTGACAATAACTGCTCATTTCTATTCTATCCCTCTGCAAGCTTTCAGCAATCTTGGAAAACAACAAAGTGTCCTGGACACACAGTCCTGGCGCTGGGCGGGAGCAGCACCGCTATTTCTCCCCAGGAAGCAGCTTCTGTATGTCCACTTCATGACTGACCGTATTGAGGCCAGAGCTGATTTCTGTTCCCCGACGGGCAGAGCTGGGAGCCGGGCCCGAGGTTTGTTGTTGGCGTGACTGGTTACCCGGAAGCTCACGGTCATGGCGGCATACTTAGCATTTCTGTGTGGAGAGAACACAAACACACACACACACGCTTACGTTCACAGCATGCCGACACCCTAGCCACAGCAACAACCACAAAACGGGGCAAGTCATGAACCACGGTATTATCGTCCCGCTGTCCAGATGAGGTCACCGACGCCCAGAGGCAGGTCATTTATCCGCTGCAGTTAGCAGTCAGACAGGATCCCCAAGAGAGGTAGGCAGGAAGCCACACCCCATCTTGAGTTGTGACGCCTTGTCCTTCGGGTGTGGCAAGATGCTTAGCCCAGCCATCTTCCCATTTCCCCCGTGCAAGGCGAGGTAACGGGACGCCCATCACTGGGCTCTGGGCACAGAAGGCCGGGCGCCCTGGCTGCCCGCACGGGAGCCTGCAGAGACGTGAGTGCATGAACAGCACGGTGCCATGCTGGTCAAGGGACGGCTTGTCTGCCTTCCACGTGGTGCCTGGTCGTACTGCAGAGTCTAGCACCGTGAAGGATTGTAGCTCACAGATGTTTTCTTCCACGTGGTGCCTGGTCGTACTGCAGAGTCTAGCACCGTGAAGGATTGTAGCTCACAGATGTTTTCTTCCACGTGGTGCCTGGTCGTACTGCAGAGTCTAGCACCGTGAAGGATTGTAGCTCACAGATGTTTTCTTCCACGTGGTGCCTGGTCGTACTGCAGAGTCTAGCACCATGAAGGATTGTAGCTCACAGAGGTTTTCTTCCACGTGGTGCCTGGTCGTACTGCAGAGTCTAGCACCGTGAAGGATTGTAGCTCACAGATGTTTTTAAGAGGTGCTGATGCATGTGTCTATTAATAATTAATACTTTCTTCACGACCCAGCATGGAAGCATCCAAGGCTGTTTGGGGGAGCCCTTGGCACCCTTTCTTATGCCATCGGTCTCACTTCCGTGGAACACAGGACTTTCAGTCAGGCTGCACCTTCCAGCACGAAGCAGGAAACACAGCCAGTGTGTGGTCCGGGAAAGCCACGTGGACAGCAAGCCAGTCTGGGATGTCCCGAGTCAGGTTGCCTTGGCTTTTGGCATCCATCAGACGACTCAGATCTTCCTTTCCCCCCTCGTGGTGAGTGGGACACCACACACTCAGCTAGCCAGAGACACACCGGCTGGGGACACGAGAAGGGGGTAGCCTCTTGGCCATGGCACACTGGGCGTGCGGCCGGCCTCACCACACCTTGGTGGCCGGGCAGTGCGGGACCTCGAGGAGGTGACCACCCTTCCCCAGGCCGACCCGGCACCTTTTCCTGCCCTTTCCTCCCGCCCCTGCTTCTCCCAGCCCTGCCCCCCGGTGCCCCTCCTTTGGGCCACCAGATTCCTTGCTCTGACGACACCGCTGTCTCCAAGTGTGCCCGGAGGTGGGGGGGACGGTGTGGGCAGAGGGGCAGGCTGGGGCGAGCGGCGCCAGCACTAAGCCTGTTGTCCTCACGGGGTCTGGCAGAAGAACATGGCGGCCCAGCACCCACTCCGTCATTTCACTGCCTGGCAGACAACAGAGTCAGATGCCAAATGACCGTCACAACAGCAACACAGTGGTCCCAGAACCTGAACGGCCGGAGGTCTTCCTCCAGCTCTTTTCTTGACAAAAGGCCAGAGCTTCATTTGTTCAGGAGTGTTGCCAGCCCTGAGAGTGGCTTCCAGTCCCTAAACATGGCTGTTTATCCCTTGGGTGGCCCTGAGCTGTGGGACGTCATTGTAAGGGAAGATGCAAACTCCCTCACGAATGACTTAATGACCCCTTTTCCTGAGAGACAGGAGGACCCTCCTCTCCTTACTAGTATGGCATTGACCACGTCCATCCTGCATGGAGGACGCTCCTTCTGGCTGCAGAGTCTAAGTGGCCAACCCAGGAGGAACCATCTAGAGGCCACTGAGAGTCCCACCGTGTGTGAAGCTGCTCCTTCACTTGCTCTTCTTGTAAATGAGACACAGCTGGACCTGGTGGCTTTGTGTCCTGTCAGAGACTAAAAGTATGTGGAATCTGGGTGGGAAAGAGCTTTTAAGTACAGCAACCCAGTGTTCCAACTCCCCATTAAATACGTAATTCTGTAAAGCTGTGACTATGGCCAACATGAGGGAAGCCTGCAGTGTGAGTGTCCCCGAGGGTCCCCTCTGCCCTTCCGGAAGGAGTGAGTTTCTGGGCCTTCTGGCTTTTCTTCAGCCATGGACGCGAGATTGTCCTTAGCATCCATCCCCTGAAGGTACCCAGAGAGCAGGTGAGCCAGGGCCATTCCATGTGCTGTGGGTTTTTCCGCCTGAACACTATTTCAGAACTCTCAGTTCCATTTTTAAAATATACAGCTTACAATCAGGAGCTGAGAGTGAAGAGGATGTTGCTAAGTGGAGAGTGGATGGAAGAAAACCACTCGTCACCACTGTTGTTGCTGGGACATGGGATGGTGGCCACAAGCTGACAAGCAGGGACCTTGGGCTCAGACCCACTGATTCTTTCTGGAAGGGACTGGCTGATTTGGGGCTGCACCTTCCCTACTTGGTGTCACCCGCAGAGCTGCTGGATCTCAGAGGCCCCTCACCTGACGAGTATCGCATTTGGTTCCAAAACAGAACTTTCTTGCTTGCTCTTTTCTTAAAAGCAAAGCACATAAACCTCCCTCCTGCTCCTACGTCCATCTCCGTCCTTCACTGCCAAGGTCCCCAGGAGGATTTAGGGACTTCCTCCCCACCCACTTGCCCCCTGACTGCCCTGCCGGCACCTGGCCACGCTGCTGCTCTGGCCTGAGACGACCGAATCTAGACCCCAAATCTACCAGCACCTGCCCTGTTGCAGGCTCCCCCCACTGACACCAGACTGCAGATCCTGATGCTGGTTCCGCCACTGGCCTTCACCGGTCCCTGCTTAGGCCTCCACCACCACTGCGTGCCTTCCAAATCCATGCCAACATCTGTCTGTGCCTGGGTCCTGGTGCAGCCCCTTGATGCACGAGTGCAGACTCCACCTGGGTCCCCAGAGTGGGGTTCCGTGCCAGGATCCCATCCACCTGGAGGTCCAGGCTGAGGCCGGGGGACACACCTTTCATACTGCCTCACCCTGGAGCCCAGGGCCCTGACCTGTGACCTCTAGTAGCCCCCCCGGGACCTTCCCCCCTCTTAGGAGAGACCGGCGAGTCCCCCAAAAGCCAACATGGATCATGTGGCTCTCCTAGATAAAATGTTTCCCTGGTTCCTGATCACTTTCAGGACAAAGCTCGGGTCAGAGGCCTCAGGACCCAGCTCTGGGGGCGGGGGGTCAGTAGTCCTTGGCTCTACCTGCTCCCACCCCCACGGCCCTGCCTGAGTGCCCTTTCCCTCGTCCCCAGCTGAGGGCAGTGGGTGATTTCAGGATTTCCCTCTGTCCTGCCCTGGCCCTGCCTGGCCCCACCCTATGTGCTCACTGTTCCCTTCTGTTGCCCTCCCTGCCTCCAAGGTGCTGCCCCAGGTCACCTGCAGGCCCCGCCCCTCCAAATTCCTGGTCCCCAGACGGCAGGTGCGAGTCAGGACCTGTCTATGGGTAGATACACGAAATGCTGCCCGCACATCTGAACTCCTCACTACAAGACCACAAACCCGCACCTTTGCGTTTATGTCTGCACCGTTGGTGGAAACAATGGGGTGCCAGACTGCTTCGTCTCCAAAACCAAAGGGGCATGCAGACCCCAGAGCCCGGGGATCTTCATGGACGCCTCTCACGGACCAGCCTGTCTCCTGACCCACCTCCCTCCCTCTGCAGCCTGGCTGTTAGAGCATCCCTGCTGCCAAAGCCCCCAGGGAGGTGGGGACGGCCTCCTGACATGGCGCACACTCTACACTGCTTCCCTCTCTCGACATTTCCATTCGCAACAAGGAGTCAGAGCCCATTACTGGAAAGAGCCTGCAGGGTGTCCCCCTCTGCTGAGCCAGGCTGCGGGAAGACTCTGGTAGGACAGCCACAGTCCTTCCTAATACGCACACCACAGCCTTCCCAGGGTCGCACTTCTCTGGGTGATGGGCCTGGATCCGGTGGTCTGAGACGCGGCCCACCTTCCGTCTGCCCTGGGGGAGGGAGGGCTGCGGAGACGCCCCGCGGGTCTCCTCCACGGCCGGGCTGCACACCGCACGTCCACTCTCTCGGACCTGGCTTTCTAAGGTGCCAGTGTTGCTGCCAGTGTGGGTGCAGCCGGTCCTCCCCCTCTGCCTTTCCGCTGCGTCAGGGCCCCTGGCCACTGTGCTCCCGCCCCCACACACCCTCGGAGCCCAGCACCTCCCTGGGACACTGGGCTTCGTCCTGACGTCTGGCACAGGCCATGCCTGGGGCAAGTGGGTGCACGTCTGAGACTTGAAAGCGCGTGCGCCCTTTGACCCAGCAATTCCTATTCTGACCATCCACGGCACCCGTGAGATGTGCTCGGAGATACGTGAACAGGGATGTCCCCTGAGCTCTGTTGGTAAAAAACTGCCTGGAAATAACCTCAAAGCACCCACAGGGGCTGGGGTCAGATTCCAGTGCGCCCATGCCTGGTGTTGAGCAGTCTGAGAGGCAGACGCACAGAGGGCTGTGGCCAGCACGCTGCGCTCCCCAGGAGTGGCCCCTGGGTCCGGCGTAGCCACTCTCGCTGTTGCCAATGGCTCTGTGCGGGGACACCGACTCTCTGTTTTAAACTGTTTTGAATTATCTTCACTTTTGTCGTGCCATGTTATACTTAAAACTGAGGATGAATTGCTGTAAAATAAGATAATTTTTTAAATGGCCAAAACCAGTTTAAATGTTCCCCTCCTGCTCTTGGACCGATCGCCCAGGCACGCTCAGCCGCACAAGGCTCCGAGCAGGACAGGGGCAGCCCCTCCTCGGCCTGGAGCCAGGGCGCAAGCTGCACACCTCCTGCCCTCCCGTGCACCCCACCACCAGCCCGGGGCCGGGCCGTGCGTGCGTACTCACCCCGACCCGAACAGCCCACCACAGGGCTGCGCCCGTCCTGCTACCCAGTACTGTCTCGTGCTCCTTTGTGAGTTTCTACTTCCTCTGTATGTCCTGCGTCTGTTCCTCCTCTCCCCAGCAATGTCCCTCGTCACTGTCACAGGGAGGAACGGGCCGTGAGGACAGGAGAGGCCACAACCAGACCCCAGCCGCACAGGCCCCGGCTCTGCCTGGTCCACTGTGGCGTGACAGTGTCCACCTGCTTGGCACATCAGCAAAACCAACCACCCTCAGTGATCGATGCTAAATCTCGCTTGCGAATCACGTCTGTGTGCTGTGCTGTCAAAACATAAGCCCTAGAGACATGTCAGCGGACATCAAACACACTGTGCCCGCCAGACTTCAGAGCCACCTTGCAATGGCTGTGCCCACACATTTCTCTGAATATATGGCTCCCAGCCGTGGGCACCTAGCTGCACATGCTGACGTTTGCGTGTGGGCTTCTGGTGGACAGAAGAGGAGTGCTGGGCTCTGGGACTTCTGAGGGGAAGAGAGCCCAGAGGCAACCAACAGAAGGACAAGTGCCGGTCCTGGTGTGGGGGAAGCGGTTGCATGGCCAGGCCCTCCTGCAATGTGGGGATGGCCAGAGAGGCCCAGCAGGCAGCCTGGGGGAGGACGGAGCCACAGGGCATAGCCCACAGCCACGTCCCGGGACAAAGGCCTGGAAGAAACATTGGGCCTGGTGGGGAGGACCGAGCAGAGCAGCCCTCAGCCTGGCCCTGTCCCCCCTGGTCGTGCGGTCAGACCTGTCCTGCAGGGAGCTGCTCCCAGGCCAGGAGGCCTCCCACCTTTGCTGCCCTTTCAAGCCTGCCACAGCCATCCTTGTAAATCTGCCAAACCGATGACAGCGGACTGAGGGCTCGGGGCCGAGGGACCTGAGTCACCTTCCTTCTGCTTGAGCTCCTCTCTGGATGGTGACTGAGCAGGGCTCTACGGCAGACAGCTCCTCAAGCCTTGCAGGGCGGCCCCGACGAGCTAGGGCTCGCCGGGAGGCCCAGTGACGAGCCTACGGAAAGGGTCTGGTGAGCAGGAGCAGGGTGACCACATGATGTTTTATTGTCTGTCCTGAGCTTACAGGTGGGCCTGTGATCCGCAGGCTGATGGCTACTGCAGCTGAGCAAACAATCTCAGGGCAGCCAGGCCCTGGGGGGCACCCGAGCTCCCGGAGCTCAGCTCACACTGAAACCAAACCCCATGGGCCCTGCCTTGGGCCCTCCCCGTGGCTCCTCTCCCTATGGGGAGTCTCAGTCGGCCTCAGGGTACCCGTCATGGCTGCGTGTGGGGGGAGCAGTGAGCACACCGACTGAAATACGAGGCAGCAAGGTCCCAAGCTCCCCCTGACCTCAGCCCTCCTGGAGGCGAGCTCTATGGGCCCCAGGGGCAGACAGACCCCAGCTCCTGGCCACCCTCCATCCTGTGTGGAGAAGCCCTTACCGGGCCTTAGCAGACACGGCGGGTGTACACGTGTGGATTTTCAACCATGCCGCCAGCAGGTGTCTGAGAGCATAAGGCTCAGAACCACACGCTCCTTTGTGAAAACCGAGCCTCAGGGTTTGCTTGGAGTGAAGTCCTTGGAGAAAGGGACCCAGAATTTACATTTGGAGGAGGGGCAGGGCAGGGGGCAGCACACAGGGAAGGTGAGAGGGGAAGCCAGTAGGGCAGGAGAGGCCCAGGTGGGGGTGCCCTGAGGACGTGCCACTAAGATGTCCCTTCAGCCCAAGTGCTAGGCCTTCTCTGGCTCGTGAGATCTGAAAAGGCCACCTGGTGCCATGTAGAAGGAGTAGCATTTTGAGAGTTGGGCAGCCTCCTGTTCCTGGGGAATGGGAGACACTCTACTTTGCAAAACCTGGCCTGACATTTGGGAAGTAAAGGAGGCCACCTGTCAGGATCCACTCTGTTCACTGTGCCTTGTTTAGGCTTCTCCTCCCTGGAGTCTGAAAGGATCCATAGGCCTGACGAACACCTGCATGGCCCCTCTCCCCCCAGGGCACACAAGGTCCTGCCCACTTCAGTGGACAGCAGGGAGGGAAGAGGCTTCCTTGACTGTGGCTTGCAGAGCAGGTGGCTGGAGGGGGGACAGCCGGTTCCCAGACCCCAGCTCCCCTCCCGGCTCTCCTGACCAGCTCTGCTCTAGGGCACTCTGGGTTTCTCCCATCCTCTCCCTGAAGAAGGTGTGCAGGAGGGAGCAGATCCCAGGCCTAGGCCTGGCTGGGGAAGGGGTCATGCAGGCCGAGACCACAAAAATCCCGTAGAATAGACATAACACTGGGAAAGAGGGAATGCGATTGCAAAGCCTTGACCACAGGATAATTAAGTTTAGACAGCACAATCCCATCCAGATGGCCTATGGAGCTGCCTCAGAATGGGTGGCGGCAGGGAACAGGCTCCCCAAACTTGCACCAGCAGTGCCAGATCCAGCCTCGCTGGCACAGACACTGGCCCCAGCACTCTAGCTCAGCCTGCAGCAAAAACAAGGCATCAGAGGGCACAGGTGCAAAGGGGTCAAGCCCTGAAATCTGTCCCAGGTGCTCACTTCCTGTGCCCTGAACTCTGTCCTGGGTGCTCACCTCTGGGGCCCTGAGCTCACTCCTGGGTGCTCACCTCCGGGCAGCAAGGGGTCCATAGGCTGTTAGAAACGTCTACGCAGTAACGCTGGTGCGCCAGACCATGTAGACTTAGTGGGCCCCCCATTCCCTCGTCCTGGGGGTATGAGTGTGCATGAGTGTGTGTGCACGTGAGTGTGTTTACAGCTAAGCTGTGTGTTGTGTCTGCCTTGCTTTCAGGGTCCTGGGGCTCCAGCACATGACTATTGGGATGAGCCCAGAGAGAACCCTCCGGAGCCCTGACCACCCGGGCGACCACGCCAAGCTGTCTCCCTGCCTGCAAGAGTCCCAGTCTCTCTTCTGGATGCTACTGGAGGCCTCTGGGCTGAAACAGAAGGGCAGCTGGAGCCCACCTGCACAGGGGCACCCAGGCGCGGGCGGAGGGCGAGGCAGGGGCCAGGCCGACAGCCCCGACTCTGCAGGACGGGGTGCTGGCCTGCCCCCCAGCACTGAGGATGAGTAGTATCGGTCTGTGAGGACCCAGCAGAGCACTGGGGCCCTGTCCAGACCCTCAGGAAGCCTCTGAGGGCCCCTCCCAACCCCCAGCGGGCAGCCTGCCGGGGCGGGTGTCTAAGTGCCTATGGCAGAGAGGCGGGTGGTGAGGGTCCCGGGCGGGCGGAGGCCCCAGCCTGCAGTCCACTCAGCTGTGCTTTCACTGAAGCTTTTATGTGGGTGTCATCACCTCTAACTGATGGGAAGAGCCCTCCTCCGGCAGCTGCTGATGTGCTTGTTGGCCTCCCTCCCGCCCCTTGCCCAGCCTTTGTGCGTCTGTGTTTTTCCAAGTCATGGGCTGTTAACCCCTTGAGGCCTCATAGCCCCATGGGGCCTCAACTGAGCAGCCCGGGGTGTGGACCTGCCTGGTGTTGGACGGAGCTGGGCCTGGAGCAGCTCCACTGAGAGCACCCAGCAACACCTGCACAAAGTGGGGTCGAGGACTCCTGTGTGCTGAGCACCTACTGTGTGCCCCTTGCTTTCTGCAGGACATCAGCCATGCTCTTGGTGAGTTTTAATTATCCTGCTTCACAAACAAGTGAGTGGAGGTTGGCAGATGTTGATGAACAGGCCCTGGGCTCAGGAACAATAAGCCGCAGGTCTGGACTGTGATTAGCCAGTGCAGGCGAGACCCGGCTTTCTGTGATCTGGTCCTGAGCATCTAGCCCTCCCTTTGCGAGGTAGCTCCTTCCTCCGGGTCCAGCGCTGGGTGGAAATTCTGTGGCAGTGTCGGGGACCCCTCGACAGTGACACCCTGCTGATTGGAAACTGGCTGATGGAGAAGCAGGAAGAGCCAGATGAGCCCAGCCCACCTCTGGTGTCTGAGGTCCCATTCAGCTCCGGGTGGTCCGGGAGAAACATGAGGAACATGCTGGGCCTCCAGGTGCCCGTGGCCTCTAAGGTCTAGGACGGGATACCGTCGGCCCTGTGTGGGCTTCCCAGCACAGGAAGGCTCGTGGAGGTCACAGCACTAACACTGAGCTCTTCACATCCAGCACCACCAAAACCAGAGTCCACGGTGCAGGCAAGGGCCTGGCAGCCCACCTCAGACCCCAGCTGGTTCCGCACCAGGCCGACCCCCAGGCCCCCGGCCTTGGTGCTCTCTGTGAACACTCCCTCACCCTCCAGCACCTGACCCTCCAGGCCGGTGGCCCCCACTCCGCATGTGAGCAAACTCCCTGAGGGGTAGCCCCTTCTCACCCTGGACACACGGGCAGCACCCAGTTGGGACGACTTCCTGCCAGGAGTGTGAAGTGCTTTTGGGAACTCTGAGGAGATTTACAGCTCACAAGATGCCTTCATTGGTCCTAAACCCTCCACGGTGCGTTGGAGAGACTTTCTTCGCCTAGTGTGCAAGACCCTGCCTTGCTGGGTGTGGGGCCTCGTGAGCTCACTGGCCACTGAGCCTCGGAGGGGAGCTCTTGGGTCGGGCCAACACCAGGACCGACGGGGCAGAGGGCAGCCCCAGCTGAGCCAGCCCCTCACAGGGCAGCCTTCATGTCAGCCCCACCGAAAAGCCCCCGGCCACAGCCACCACCCACTAGCCCTTCCTTAACAGGCCTGGAGACCTGCCGTCGGGGAGCCACCGTGCACCTCAGCCGAAGGCATCCCTCTGCCAGCTGATTTGTGTCCGGTCAGAGGCCCTGGGAAGTGGGAAAGCCTGGGTTCAGATGTCATTTCTGTAAATAGACTCACAGAAGCTCATTAGCGCGGAGCACCACCAGAGGCCGGGCTGCCTACTCATCCATTTTCGTTTATGGCTCCAAGCTCTTTGCCAGCAGAGCACCATTTAATTCCCCCGGAGGACACATCTCCTGCACTGTCACTCCACTCCACTGCAGATAAAAAGACGCAGGGTCCAGAGCTCTGGCCCGGGGAATGGAGGGACCCCGGGTCTGGGTTTGGGGGCACCACGGGGAGACAGAGATTCAGCGCATTTACACACAGTTCCCTGGGGGTGAGCTCCAACACCCTGACTCACCCAGGCAAAGCCCCTGCTGTGATTTATGGCCCCACACGCTGCTGGGACCCCTCCACCCGCCCCCCCCCCCACCAAGGCCCGACTCTGTGTCCTGCTGGCCACCCTCTAAAGACGCAGACCAAGACTAGCCTGCCAGGGTGAGCATCCTCTCCTGTCTCCCTCACCCACCCTGTGGCAGGGGCCCCTCTTTACCAGTGGCTGCTGGGGCCGCCCTTCTGCCTACATGTGGACATCCTGGTGGTCACCGACTGAGCTTGTCCTGCTCACACCTTCAGTGTGGGTGCGTCTCAACAGGGGACTGCACAGGACCAGGGGACTTGGGAAAAGGCAGGGCCGCCACAGTGCTTTGCAGACCCACCAGGTTGGACAGCCTCCCCCAGAGTCAAGGCTCCTCTGGAAACCAAGCATGTGACCGTTCTTGGAAATAAAGCCGTTGCAGATGTAATGAGTCAAGATGAGGTCATACTAGAGTAGGGTGGGCCTCCAATCCCATCAAACGGGTGTTTTATAAGACGGGGGCTCAGACCCAGAGGGAGGAGCCAGGTGACAGTGGAGGCCGACCGAGAGGAGCATCCACAGGCCATGACACCATGGCCACTGGCAGCTGGGGAAAGGCGTGGACCAGACTGCCCATAGGGACACCCTGACCTCGGACTCCTGCCCCTAGAACAAGAAGAGAGTAAATCCCTGGGGGTGACCCCAGGTCTGTGCTGCCACAGCTGTGGAAACCAGGGAGCCCCTGGACGCTGTCTCTGGGGCTGCCGTCTATGTCACGTCCTCTGGGCCCCCACGGGCAGCTCTGCTCGTTGCCGAGGATGGTGGCCCAGGTCTGTGTCATCCCGGGACACTTCCCAGTGAGGGGTCCTTCTCTGCAGCCTGGCCCCGGGGATCGTGTGGAGGGAACGTAGGCGGCAGCCGCTGCCACAGCTACGTTCCTGTAGCTTTATACTGGGACATTTCCCCTCCGTTTCTTCAACGTTGCTTTGATCGTTCCGGGCCCTTCGCATTTCTGGGTAATGTTTAGTGGATTAGCCTGTCACTTTCTACAAGAAGGACCTGCTGAGATCTTAGTAAGGAACAGGGTTGCACTGAATCTGTGACTCAGTCTGAGGAGAGCTGGGCGCCTGGCCCTGCGCATGGCAGACACCTTTCCTCTCTCAGCCACGCCCTGGCATTTTCGGCGGGCTGGACTTCACAGCTCCTCTACACTCAGCACAGCACTCAAGTGCACTTGAGAAGCAAGTCGGAGACCGCTGGCTCTCAGAGCCCCAGCCTCTGTGTTGGGAGTCCAACCAGCCCAAGGCTGCCATGCGGTAAGGAAGCCCGTGAGCACAGCCCTAGACCACAGCCCAGGCAGGCCCAAGCTTATGAATGAAGAGCCCTCCAGATCATTCCATATCTCAGCCATTCAAGCCTCCTCAGCTACCGGGACATTCCCAGATGTGACAGAACAGAAGCAAACCAGCCCCTGCCATGCCCTGTCCAGATTCCTGCCCACAGAATCTGTGGTGGTCGTTGTCAGAAGATTGCAAATCAGATCGCATTGTATCCCTGCTTCGAACCCTAGCACAACGGTCTGGCAGCTCCCAAAGGTCAGACACTGAGCTGCCAGCCACCCAGAAGTTCTGTCCGCAGGAGTAGACCCAGGCGGACTGAGCAGGCACTGACACAAACCACACACACAAATGCAGCCTCATCACAGAATGGCAGACTATTTATGATAGTGACAAGGGGGAGCAGCCCAAGTAGCCATCAACTGATGAACAGACACATGAAATAAGCAATGTCCACACTGTGGAATATTGTCTGGCAACCAGAAAGAACGGAGTGTAGATTCATGCCCTGGCTGGGTGGGCCTGGAAAACAGCATGCCGAGGCCAAGCCAGTCACACAGGCCATGTATCATGACTGCGTTTATAGGAAACGTCCAGAACACGGAAATCCATACAGCCAGAGATAGATCATCTGTTCTCTGGGGCTGGGATTCGGGGAGGAAATGAGTCCGGGGCCTCCGAGGATGATAGAAACACTCTACCATCAGTCTGTGGTGATGGTTTCACAGCTCGAGGACTAGACTGAAAACCACTGAGTTAATACACTTCCAACTGTGAATCCACAGCCACCTCAGTGAGGACCTTCTAACAGATTTCTGCCTTCAAACGAACTAAATTCATTTTCCTCCTCAAGCTCCCATGGCTCCTCATGCTTGGCCTCTACCTCCCTCTCAAGCTCCTTCCCGCCTGTCCTTGAGCTCCGTCCCCGGGGGCGTGACCCTTGCCCTGATGTGCTCCTTCCTTGGACCGTCGCTGGCTTGTTCCATACTCTACTTGAGTCTTGACCAAATACTCCTTCCGCAGAGAGGTCTTCCCAGAGTACCTTAGGAAAAGGGCCTGTCTGCATCACCCTCAGGCCCCGAGCTCCCTTCATTTCCCTCCGTGGTGCCCATCTCCACCCACGCTGCATGTCCAGCCCGTTCGCGGCTTCTTCGGCTCAGAAGAGACCTCGGTGAAAGCACAGCCGGTTAGTCTTTTTTCTCCAGCACCCAGAGGAGTGCTGGACAAGCAGCAGCATGAAAATATTCCTAGAAAAGTGAATGAGTGCAGTGGGGGTGCAGGAAAGGCTGGGGGCTTGGGTCCCTTTCCTTACCCCTTCCCGGGAGCCCCTCTGCCTGTTCTCAGAGGACAATGTGTCAGAGCGGGTGCCTGTCCTCTGGGTCTCTCACAATAGTGGCTTGTGGCCCTTTATCCTGCCGCTGGGATTAATATGGCATCAAGTCAGCCTCGTAGGAACCCAGCCCGGCGGGAAAGGCGGCGGTCCCAAATGCTAACCTCCTACCATTTCAACGCTGCTCTGAAACATGCTTTTCATTTAGTTTTAAAAGGCCTGTTAGGGCCTTGTTCATCGAAGACCAGTTGGTCATTTAAAACACATTTATTGAAGACTAGCCAGGATGTAACTAGATGTATATCTTTTGCAGAGAAAAACCTCAAGAAATGTGTTTCTTATAATCAATTAGCATTAATTGAGCAGAATAATGACTACCGTACTAAATTAAAGCGCAGCACACGCACTGGGAGCTCGGTTGTCTCTCTGGAGGAGTGTGGTGCTAGGAACCGGCATCTGCTCTCTCCAGCCCGGGCCGGCTGGCTGTTAGCGAGGGGCAGCGTGGAGGTGCTCTGTGCCTCTGGCCCTTGGCAGGGGCCTCAGGTTAGAACCCCACCAAGGGCAGCCCTGAGAGAGGGGGCCACGCACCCCTTTGCCATGCTGTCCCAACAGCCATCTTTGCTGGAGACCAAATGTTTGACATAAAAGGGATGTGCTTTAGAATCTCGGAAGAATAACTCAGATGGTCCCCAGAATGACTTCCCTCCAGCTCCTGATCCCTGCCATGGACTGCTTTGCTTCAGCAGGTTGATGCCCCTGTCGCACACATTTACCCACACTGTGTGCAACACACACTTACACACACTGCATTCCTCCCGCACATAGATGCGTTCATGGACACACACATGTACAAGAACCTAAGGCAGCCCTGGGCTTGTAAAAGTGTATCAACGTCCCCTCGTGATCAGCCTACTTGGCTCAAATCAGGGTGCTGTGTGGATTAATTCTTACTTCTGGCCATGACCTTGTCCCGGTAACCAAGGTTGGGCTGTATGGCCTGCAGAACAGGCTGTGATTGAGAATCACGTTCTGTTAAATTCTTCAGGATTAGGCTGTGTCCTACTGTGTTCCCCAAAGCCATCAAGTGGGTGCTGTGCTGTTCTCAGTTAAAGTAGCTTTTATTAAACACCTGCTTTGGGTTGACAACTTTATACACATTATTTAATTTATTTCTCCGTGGCTTTTAAGAAGAGGGAGCTGGTGGTGTGGCATTCCAGCCAGATCCACAGGAACACCACTCCTGACCTCCGGCTCTGGTCAGTCTGCCTTTGAGGACAGATGCCTAATAAAACTCACAGAATTATCTAGAGAGTCTTTTGGTTCAGGAAATGACCTTGCCTTTGGTGAATGTGGATGAAGTTTCTCTGAAACATCCCATTTACTCTTTTTTTTTAAACTATTTATTCATTTGAGACGAAGAGACACAGAGAGAGAGAGGGAACACAAGCAGGCGGAGCAACAGAGGGAGAGGGAGAAGCAGACTCGCTGCTGAGCAGGGAGTGGCTTGATCCCAGGACCCCAGGATCATGACCTGAGCTGAAGGTGACGCTGAACCGACTGAACCACCCAGGCGCCACCCGCCCCCCCATTTACTCTTCTGACTGATTTTGCAAATGGGAAAGTAGACACAAATAGAATTTATTGTTCGGTTACTGGTTTTCTGGTTTCAGGATTGTTCACTGCATCTACCCTAGGTGCTTTCTCCCCAGAAGCTCCCCTACTCCGTTGACTCTGTGGTCAGCACTCTCCCCAGAGTGGGGTGAGGACGGGTGGGGAAGGAAACTCAAGGGCGTCCCTGCCTTGCTGAGAGGAGTGTCTGTGGTACGCTCACCTGCTGTGAGCGGAGGGTTTTCATCCATCACCAGAAGGCTGGGAGCGGGGGCACCGTGCCCTGAGAATAGAACACGCATTAACATTTCTAAAGAGATCTACAGAGTAAGGCAAATCCCGCTGCCAAGATGTCATCACATGTACTCCAAAGACAAAGAGAAAATGATCTTCTGCATGACAATAACGCACCTCATGAATGCCGCCAGCCCGCTCTCCTTCCTCCCGTGACCACTGAGGCCACCGCATCCCGACTCCCGCCTGGACCACCACGGTCACCTTCGGTCAGCCCCTGACACAATCCCATCTGCCCTCCGGCAACAGGACCCTTCGCCAGCGCCGGCTCAGCCTGGACTGGAGCCTGACAGGCAGTGTGCAGCGCCCCCCACCACCCGGTGACCTCCCCCCGTCCTAGGCTCCCGTGGTCCGGGAGCTGATGGGCCTGGGTGCTGCCTTCCGGGCTCGGCTCTGCTCCCGGCCAGAGCCCCTCGCCGTCCAGGAGCTCCTGACTGTCCCCGGGGACTCGTTCAAATGTGTCTCTGCCTGGAAGCCTGTCTCAACTTGCTGGACGAACTTGGACGTGGGTCCTCCAAGTTCCCACAGCACCTGGCACTGGCCCATATCACAATACTCGTTCTGTCATTCTTGCTATTTATCTGTCTGTTTTCACCTGGAGAACGTGAGTCCAGCAATAGTCAGGCACCACTGTTCACTTCTTTTTGACCCAAGGACCTAGACCTGTTGAGCAGTAAGGGCTGAATGGAAGGACCTGGCTGCCCTCACTAATCCCAGACTGGAGGGTTGTCCTTCAGACTCACTCAGTGGGTGTCCCCATCCTATTTTACATAAAATGTTTTGTAACTCAAAGGCCTCTGTGTGCCCTTGTATTTTCCTCAACACCTGAGATTAATAACATGCTGTGAGGGCACTGGGGTGCTGGGTCAAAGACTCAGTTTGCAGCTAGTGTCACCAGGTGATGCCAACCCCACCCACCCCTGCTGCACGCACGGGCGCCCTGTCTGCACACACAGGTGTGCCGGTCCGTGGGGCCGTGCTCAGGCACAGAGCAGGGAGGGCACACGGATGCAGGCAGAGGCTCATGCTACAGGTGAAATTCTCACCAGGGGCCCTTTGAGCACCATGGGAGTGGCCTTGTTACACTTTGGCCTGAAGAATGAGCCCAAAATGTCCCTTATTCCTCAGGAGCTAGAACAAAGCTGGGCTTGGGGCAGGAGTGGGTGGGGGGAGGCATCATGCAGGCTGCAGATAAGAAAAGACCTCAGGCTTTTAAAACTTGGCCCAGAAGTCTGGCCAGATGAGAGTATGTATAGGAGGCCGCCTGAAACCCGGGACCAGGAGAATCTGCAGGGCCACTGCGGCCCCTCGGGGCCCCTTCTGACCTGGTCACCTCTCGAGGAACTGACCTCCAAACAGCAGCACGTGGACTTTGGGGGACACAGTCCAGGCCACAGCCATGGGGACAGAGGAGGGACTGGGTAGGGCAGAAGTGCAGCCTGGAGTCCAGGCACCGTGGCCCCTCTCCCTCCCAGGATCTCCCACACTGATAGGTGTCAGAGCTCCAGGCGTAGGCAGGGCTGGGTGGGCAGCAAGGGGTCATTACTGGGAGATCTCAGGACAGAGGTCACCCTGACGACCCTCAGGTTGGCCTCCTCCCACCTCAGAGGGCAAAGGCAGGAGACAGTGCAGGGACCTGCCCTTCGTGGTTGGGTGGTGGCCCCGTGGGAGCCCCCACTGTGTTCCTGTGGGGACTGCGGCAGGTTTTGGAGCCAGCTGTCTGATGTCCCAGGCCCGTGGGACAGCCTCCTGGCGTCCGGGGCCATATTTGTTGTTTCTGTTTCTGCAGAGAAAGGGCAGTGGGCAACAGAGGCAGAGGGCTCCCAACTAGGAGCTCCCGCTGGGGAGAAGGTGGGGCAGGGTGAGGGGCAGTCCCCACCACTTCCCCCGGATCGCCCTGCAGTTTAGATGCGGCCACGCTAGGAAGAGCAGCAGACAAACTCCCCAAAAGAGAAAGACAAGATGTTCCTTCAACTTCAGAAGTGGTTTTTGTTTGTTTAATTTTTCCTGGCCAGGGTTCAAGGGTGAGAGGTTGGGGTCTCTTCATCCACCTCAATCTGCTGGTCTTGCTTCTCATGACGCCTTTGAGAAAATACTTTGGGACGATTTTAGAACTTAATAAAACCTCCTGGGTTTTGAATTTGGACTAATCAGGAATATTTTGGAGTTTGATTTAGTTTATTCTCAAGAGAAAACAAAGCTCAGTTTCCTGTTTTGAAATAAGTTCTTTCATGAACTTCATGAAGGCACTCAGAAAACACTCTCAGTGAGCGGCGTGGAGATGCCTTGAGGAAGCATGCGGACGGGCCATCCGCAGAGCACACCCTGCGACTCCTCTACCCCCGCATTTCTGATCAGAGCAGACGGGGAAGGGCGCCCGCGGTGCTGCCCCAGAGCTCCCTTCACGGCTCAGGGCTGTGTGCAAGCGTCTCCATCTTGTCCCCTTCCTGGAGCACCTGGCTATATCGTGGGCCCCTTATTCTGCTCAGTGTTCCAACAGCCTGCAAGGTCTGGGTGGTCATGACCATTTCAGAGATGAGGAAATTGAGTCCCAGAGGGCGAGCAGAAGGGCTGGTGTGCACCGTGTGAAACCTGATGGTCTCTGCCCTCCATCGTTAGGTGTTGTGGCCTGTGCTTCCTGGTGTGGCCTTGTCCACAGGAGGCAGGTGCAGCGGGAGCAGCCTGACCTCCATCTGAACCTGGCCTTCACGCGCCGTGGGGCCTGGGGGGCATCCTGAGAGCCAGCGGAGTGTGCCCCGCCGTCCACCTGCAGCGCTCCACAAGCACACGACATCTGGAACCCAGCTCACTCGCGGTCAGTTAGTTCAGACACTAACTTGAGCATGAAATGCTGGAAGTGGCTCCAGAGGGAGGACAGAGATCGGTCTTAGGAATAGAACATCGTCTGCTTCATTTAGAGAAAAGTTAAACGTGGATAGCCTGAGCTTGCTGAAACTGTTTTTAGAATCTCTCCTTCCATTCCATCAACATGTGGGAGACTGTTTTCTCCACTGTGGACATCGTTAGAATACAGCACAATCCCTCTCACCCCATCAATCCTGCCCAAACCAGAAAGGGAAGCAAAAACCAAGCTCATTTGTCACATAAGAAATCTGTTAACACAGCACGATGCAGGTGTGCACAGACGGGCATAAATCAGAAACCGGTGTTTGACTCACAATATTTCGTTTAGCAATGATTGTGGGATCCCCAAAGTTGTGAGTGTGATAAGAATTCTCGGTGATGCTCACCCAGACACGCACACCTTCATGAACAGCGTACAGAGTCTACCTAAGTTCTTTTCCACTTTCCTGTTTTACTTTTGTCCTGATTTTACTATTTGAAACATAGTTTCTTATCTGTTGAATACAGTAACAAAATTGGGGACCTGTACTTTTTATCTTTGTATTTTTAATTTCATTTCTGCAGTGACTTGTCTCTGTCATATTTCACATGAACATCCATGGACAGGAGGTTGAAATGTGGTGGTGGTGAGGTCGACAGGAGAGGAAAGTAAGCTGGAAGCGTGTGGGGACTGAGTTGGGTCTGGGGACACGGGAGGGAGTCGTTGCGTCCAAGTCAAGGCCCCCGATGTGCAACCACAGCTCTGGGACCTGACCCCCAGGAGCAATGCCGGCTGCCACTGCATGTCTCCGCAGAAGGGTGCACCCTCCCCACCTCCCTCTGCTTTCCCTCATCTATGGCCAGGTCCAGCGGCCACACTGGACGGCGTCATGTCCCAGATGGAACATTCCAGACATGGTGCCCTGTCACTGCTGCTGCCTCTTCAGGTGTTGCCTGGCCAGTGGACAGGTCCATTCCACAGGGGATTGTCCACCTGCCCGAGGCCTGAGCCCCAGAAACAGCCTTGCACAGCCAGGGGCAGGGGCGAGGCAGGCAGAGCCGCCGCTTCTCAGGTTCAGGCTGCCTTCCACGCCGGGCGGGGATGTGCCAGGAGACACACCCGGCGCTCCAGCAGAGAGATGGAGACGGAGAGGGAGGGAGGGAGGGACGGGGGGGGGGGCGGGGAGGGGGCCACTCAGAGGACAAATTCCATCAACCTAATCTGAGTCGGCTCCGCCCGTGCGGACGCGCCCTCAGAGCAAACAAGGGTCCGGTTGTGAACACAGCCGACCCAGTGCCCTGCAGCCTGAGCCTGGCCTGGTGGCCTCCGGGCAGAGGACACGCACAGTGCTGCCTGGTCCTTAGAAGTGGCTGTGGGGCAGCGCTACCTCAAGTCACGGCTTTCATGAAGTCGCCTGAGAGAGAGGTGGGGCAGGCTCGCTGCACAGATGGCTCTTTGTCCCCGCTGACACCTGCCATCTGCTTGTTTGTCTAAATGATGCTGGAGGGGCAGGGGGCTCCCAATCTGCTGCCCAGTCCCCTCCCGCCTGCAGCGACCTCCTGACCCCTGGGGCCAGACAGGTCTAGAGTTTGTTCTTCCTCCACAAACGATGCTCCCTTCCCCAAGCCCAGCTTCTCTTCAGCACTGGACCTCAGTGCCAGGAACGCGGGAGCAGGGGGTGAGGAGGAGGGGAGGGAGGAGGGGGAAAGGGGAGGGTGAGGAGGAAGTGAGGGAGGAGGGGGAGTGGAATGGGGAGAGAGAGGAGGGAGGGCACAGGAGAGGGAGAAGAGGGGGAGGGGAGAGGATGAGGAGCAGTACAGCAACAGGAGCAGCAGCAGGAAAAGCTGAAGCAGCCTGAGGAGCAGCAGCGGTAGGAGGAGCAGCAGCAGGAAGAACAGCAGCAGGAGGACTAGAAGCAGCAGCGGGAGGAGGAGCAGCTGCAGCACAAGGAGCAGCAGCAGCAGGAGGAGCAGCAGCAGGAGCAGCAGCAGGAGCAGCCGCAGCAGGAGGAACAGGAGCAGCAGGAGCAGCAACAGCAGGAGGAGCAACTGCAGGAGCAGGAGTAGCCACAGAGCAGCAGCAGCAGCAGGAGGAGCAGCCGCAGCAGGAGCAGCAGCAGCAGCAACAGCAGGAGCAGCAGCAGCAGCAACAGCAGGAGCAAGAGGAGCAGCAGTAGGGCCAGGAGCAGCAGGAGGAGCAGCAGCAGCAGGAGCAGCAGCAGCAGGAGCAGCTGCAGCAGCAGGAGGAGGAGCAGCTGCAGCAGGAGGAGCAACCACAGCAGGAGGAGCAGCCGCAGCAGCAGGAGGAGGAGCAGCCACAGCAGCAGGAGGAGGAGCAGCCACAGCAGCAGGAGCAGCAGCAGCTGCAGCAGGAGGAGCAGTCACAGCAGGAGGAGCAGCCGCAGCAGCAGCAGCAGGAGCAGCCACAGGAGGAGGAGCAGCAGCAGCAGGAGCAGTTGCAGCAGGAAGAGCAGCCGCAACAGCAGGAGGAGCAGTTGCAGCAGGAAGAGCAGCCGCAACAGCAGGAGGAGCAGTTGCAGCAGGAGGAGCAGCCGCAGCAGCAGCAGCAACAGGAGGAGCAGCAGCAGCTGCAGCAGGAGGAGCAGCGCAGCAGGAGGAGCAGCGCAGCAGGAGCAGCTGCAGCTGCCTGCAGCCTCCTGGGGTCTCCTGCTCTGAGAGCCAGGCTGGACGCTTACATTTCCAAAGTGCAGCGCTGACACCTCTTCAGGAAGAGAATGTCGCATGCAGGGGGGCTTTGCGGGGACACAGCTGGCGGAGCGCATGCTGGAGTCACCGCTGGGCCAGAGGACGGCAGCCATGTGACGGGAATGGCCCTATCCCTGTTTTCGACAGACCCGTGATGTGGGCAAGCTTGTTTCGAATTGGGGGAATGTGACAAGTAAGACAAATCTACTCTGCAGGCAACTTGGGGAGCATCTCAGAAACCTGTGTTGTCCTAAGTGATCCAAGAAACACTCCCATGGGGCTGACATCGCCAGCCCTTTGCCAGTGAGGAAGCCATGGCTCTGCAAAGGTGCACGCATCGGGACTCACACCTCGCGTCCCCGGGTGCACCTCTAGAGGCCGAAGGATGGGAAAGCTCAGGGCCCCACCTCAAGTGCGGGACCTCTAAGCAGACAGGTCCTTAGCTCTGTCCAGAAGCAGCGTGAGCTCCTGAAGTCGGGCAGCGTCTTCATGCCAGGAGCCTGCACCATCTGCTGCTGCGGAGAGGGGGCTCAGAACCACCAGTGTCCCCGAGCTGGGAGTCGAGACCTTGAGAAGCTGTGATCCCCCACCGACAGGTGCCCCTGCTAAGCCAAGGCTCCTGCTCTGCCCTCCCCAAGGAAGTGCAAGCTTGGCACATGCAGCTTCTCGGATGGAGGAGGAGAAAAGTAAGTCCCCTGAGGTCAGAGAAGAAGAGCGCTGCCTGGCTGGCCTGCCTCATGCTCTGTATGTGTGACAGGCACAGACCCCCAGGTTACCTCTTTCCCTAAATGAAAGCCAAAACCTGAGCGGTCAGGAGCACACAGCTAATGACGGACACCTGCTCGAATGCTGGCATTGAGACTAACGATTCTTTTAGGGGGAAATGAGCTAAGATGAGCTCAGACCACCCTCTAACCCCCAGCTGTTAGGACCAAGCATGGATAAGGCTCCAGAGAGGATGCGCTGACCTTGCTCACATCCCTATGAAATATGCATTATTTTCGCTCTCGTTTGTCTTATGAAGAAGCAGAGAGGTGAGTGACTCCCCTGGGGAGGCCCAGGGCTGCCAGAGCCAGACGTGGTCACCAGCGTGCCCAGGGGAGCTGGGCCTCGTTGCCCCAAATGCATGCCTGTGTGTGACTTTCAGCATCTTTACCAAATCCCTCTTTTTTCGGGCCTTGGACCAAGAGGTCTGTGTGCTTTACCTTTAATTCCGTCTTACCTGTCAGTGTTCATAGACGTGTCCCTACAGCGTGTGTATACATCCTGCAGAACTTGGAAGCATCAGGCCATTTGCAGCAGGACCATTGGCCCTGCCCAGGTGGAGCAGCTGCTCCCACACCTGCAGCCTGCATACAGGTGGACAGAGGGTGTTCGTCCGGCCCCAGGACAGTGACGTTTCGTTCATGTGTAGGAAGGTCACCTTCCTACAGGAAGGTCACAGGATTGGATGTTAGTTAGTGCTGTTGTTCTACAACTGGCAGGGTTTGTTCTGTGGGCTTGTTGGAAACTGTCTGGGAAGGCGTTCTTCTGAGTGTCTAGGATGTGTCAGTCACCTGAGACCCAGAGCATTAATGAGGAGGTGGGGCTCGGGCGCTGGCAGCCTGCAGGGCCTGTTGGAGAGCTGGCTCAGAGGAGAGACCCCCTCCCAGAGAATAATGCTTCAGTGAGACAAGGATCAAATGGCTCAGCAGGAGGCCCCGGAATGCTCAGGGTCGACTAGACAGCAAAGTTGTGCTACAAAGCCAAGAGGACTGATCACAACAGGAAAGGTGCTTGTCAGGCTAATGCTCTGGTGGCCCTGAGAGGCCCGCCCGGGGCTGCCGACCCGCACACTCGACAGCCTGGCCATCAGGCCCTTAGGCACTTCTGCCCATCGCTTCTGGACCCCCGGCCAACAGAAGAGGAGTAGACGCTGCATTTTCACACCCTTTGCACCCACCCCTGTGGCTCGCACACGAAAGTGAATCCATTCATGGGTCAAAAACACTAATCCCAGGGAAGGTCTGGCTTATCCAGCACTTTGGCTGTCCCTTACTAGGAGCCAAGTCTAGCCCATGCGTCCTCCATGTGAGCACTGTGGGTCCTCAAAAGCCCCACGAGGCAGCCCCTGTCACTTCCCCACTTCTCAGGCAGGAGGGCTGAAGCATGCAGAGGGACCAGCGGGGTCACACCTAGGGGCTTCACCGCCAGGCATAGAAATAAGAGCATCTGGACTCAAGGTAAACGTACCTTGAAGACTCGGGTGTGTCCCTAGAGAGAAAATGGGGCATAAGTCATCTCAGGAACAGTACACAGACTTTGTGGTGAGTAATCCAGAAATCCTCCATGTTCAAAGAAAGTCTTCTGACTTAACTGCTGATGCATGTTGTATAGTATGCTCAGTTAATTACACACCTTAAAATAACTCTGTGGCAAGAGTTCCGAATTTCCAAATTTCCCAGAAATTCCAGGAAAGCATAATATTCCAATTAATAGCATTACCAACCATCTGTGGGAACGATTCATTGACTAGGGTGTGGGTTTATGCTCCTTCCTGTCATCGGGGCGGATGCTGGAGGGCTGACTCCAGACGTGTTCCAAGCGCCGCTGAAGTAAAGGTTCTGCTGAGGCCTAGCCGCTAAGCCTCCAGAAGTGTCCTGCTTTCCTCATCTACGCATACTGAGAAGGAGAGCGCGTTTGTGTGTGCTGTTCCAGGAGCAACAGTAGCCCAAATAGGCTGCCGTGTGGAGCCAGTCCTAGAAACAAAGAGGCTATTTTGGGGAAGGCACACAGACAACCGGCGCAAACACGGCCGCGAAGGTGCATGAGGTCGTGGTGCCCGCGTGCAGAGAAGGCAGAGAGCACGCAGGGATCTCTGCGAAGCTCGGGCCCTTGCTGGCTCCCGGGCTGTGGGCCTGCTCCCCTCCTCCCGCAGCCTGGGTCTGCTCCCTGCTTGGCATCCACCCGGACCCCGCCAGCCGGGCTCCCCCTTCTCCAGCCCGCTGGGAGCCTCCCGTCCTGGGCCCCCCTCAGCCCTCAGACTCCACGCTGCCGTCCTCTGCTCCCACCATTTTTTCCACAGTTCCCGCTTCACACAATATTTATTGTCTTTGTTGTTTCTGCTCTGTCTCCCAACCACAGCATGATTTTCTCAAGAGCCAGGGTCCTGTTTCGTGCACATATGCCTGGCACAGCAAGGACATCAATAAATATGCGTCCAACAAAAGAGCCGTGATGACTCAGTAGCCTGTCCTTGTCTTTTTGTGAAACCGTGTCTTTATCCGAGAATAAAAGACATTTGGGTTAAAACGCTTCCCGAATTTTTCCATGCCTGGGCTCTTGCAAGATCATTGTCCTGGATTTTGGATGACCCACTTTTTCTTCTCAGGCCCAAGACACCAAGAGGCTATTGTAGAGACACGGCCGTGAATTAATCTTTCCATTTGCTGAGAACAGAATACAACTTGAGTAAAACGTTTAAGACATTGCTGGTGACCAGGACAATGTTGTTAATCTCATTTGCATTTTCAATGAAGTGTTTCCAATGGTCTTTATACCAATTACTTATATTTACAGCAGATCATAGAGGGTGCATTTCACATAGAAAACCACAAAAAGGACAGTCTCTGCCCAGCCCGGGGATGGTGGCAGGGGGACACTTGCCCTCATGGGAAGCGAGAGGCCAGCCGACCAAAGGAGCTGAAGCCCTGGGGCCAGATGCAGGCAGGAAGCAGGGTGCACCAGGGGCCCTGTCCATAAGCGTGGACACCTGCACTGCCCTGCGAGCTGGGGGGCAGGGGTCCTGCCCCTCCTTCCACCGTTGCCCATCTAACGCTTCAGGGGGAGGGGCTTTACCATCACCCCCTTCACCACTGCACTGCGGCTGTGGCCGGGGCGAGCAGCCCGTCTAGAAAGACGACAGGGGCTCAGGATGCGTGTCCCTACCCTCCAGGTGCTTGAGATCCAGGCAGAAGACAAATGCTGGGGGCAGAGAGAAGGGTGCAGGTTGTTCCAATTGTACCAGGTGACCCTGAGCCTGAGTCTGGCGGTAGGAGGAAGAGTGGGTGGGAGCAGGGCCACTGGAGGCCTAACAGCAGCTGCAGGGGTGAAGCAGGAGTGGGGGGGCCAGGCCAGGGCTCGGCCGTGGGGCAGTGAGAGCAGAGAGGCTCTGCAGCCGGGCAAAGGCATGCTTGCTGACTGACGCGATGGCGGCAAGCGTGGCTGGAGGCTGAGCGGGCGTTTCAAGGGCTCAGCAGACACACCTGGGATGGATGTGGATTTGCAGGGCCACGGCCCACAGAGCTGTGGGGACAGCGGCACAGTTGGGTGGTCGCCACACACAGAGACGGGAGAGCCCAGGCCTGCAGGTGGCCACGTCAACACTGACCTCACCCCAGGAGTCACACAGCGCAGCCCCGGCCAGGGCCCAGCCTGGCTGCAAGAAGTCATCAATGGCCCCTTCCTGCCCGCCCCGCGCTGCCGGCTGTGGCCCCCACACAAGGTCACTGGCTGCCGGTGCTTTTAGCCCCTGCCGGGAGGCACACACACATCCCATGTGGAAGCCAGATGTGAGGTGGCCGGTCCCCGGTTCGGGAGTCCTGGCAGCCACAGCTGTGGGCAGCGTGGCCGACCCCACAGGGGCGGCTGCACTGGGCAGGGACCTTTCCCAGGCTCCTCCCAGTGCTTTCTCTTCTGCAAGTGTTTGCTCTGAAAGCCATCCACCCCTACTGTTCTGCCCCACCGTGGCTGCACGTCCACGGCGCAAACACGAGCATCTTTCACGCATAGGCCAGTGCCCATTCCTGTTTCCATTTCCCACATTTTTATTAAAAAGGGCTTCAAGGATTGTTATTTGATATAAAAAACAGCTATAAACAGGTGCGGGTGTTGCAGGAGGGCAGAGCCAGGCAGGGGACCGGGCGCCACGGTCTGTGGGGCCTGGTCACTGGGACCACCTTGTGTCCATGCCCCCCGCCCCCCTCAGGGCTGGTAAGGATGGACAGTGGTCATCCAGGGCCACTGGGCTGACCCACCCCTCGTCTGGCCCGCATGGATGTGGTCGCCGCCGGTGGCCCATGCCCCTAAGGGCCTGGGGACCTTGGCACTGAGGGCTGTTTCTGTCACACATGTCGCCCGCCTGGAAGCAAGTGGGTGGTCTCAGCTGATGAACGTCTTGGAAGTTCGGTGCCTATGCTGCATGGCCAATGAAATCGGGAACCAAACCTAAGGGAGGAAAGGGAGTAACCAAAACTTTTAAATAAAAATATTACTGTGAGGTTTAAATACGCTGCCCTCACTCCTAAACCCTTCTCTGCTGACATGGGACATGACTCGGGGAGGGGGCTGGTCAGCAGGCAAACCCAAAATCTGCCAGCTGCCCCGACCCCGGGAAACCAGGACTGGAGAGATCGAGATCTCTGCATCACAAACAAAACTCATGGTATCAGTTAAATTGTTTAAAGCAACACTAGGAATGACTACCAATCCTTCACCCAATACAAAAAAGTTTTAGCCAAAAAGCCTAGACAAGAGAATTGATTATAATACTTTTTAAAATATTAAAAATACCATTTTAAGGTATATTAAATATATGATGTACATTTTTAAAAGACCTGACACTATATTTCTGTTATGCACCCAAATATTTGGGTGAAATTATTTTTTTTATTAATTTCCGAGTCAGTTTAAAGACCCACGGACAAACACACGGTGTCCCCCAGAGCGCGGCACGCACCCCACCTCCTTTCCCGTGGGGCATGCGGTGGGAGAAGGAGCGGAGGGGTCATAGAGTGTGTGCAATTTAAATTCAGTCAGTGGTGCTAACTGGACCCCAGAGGCCTGTCCCAAAGTACCATCTTCTGAAAGAATCTGAAAGAGGTGGCCCCACTTACGGCCAATTCACACTTTCCTTTCTCCTCCCGGAGAAGGAGATCCGCGTTTTCCACTGTGGTCTCCTGACCTCCTATGGGATGTGGCTGTTCGTAAACCTAATGGGTCATTGGCATTTCTGCTTTTGTAAGTTGTTCATATTTATTGGGTCGTTTCCTAGCGGATGGTGCGTGTGTGTTCTTTATAAGCTGCAGGAAGTATCTTGCTCCTCTTCTCAGTGGAGGGGTGTTCGGGCCCTCGTCCACGCCGGCCTCGTTCTGTGGCTGCACCGCTTACGTCCCCGAAGCAGCAAGTTCACCTGTGTGTCCTTTCCACCACCCAGCTTCTCTGTGCCACGAAAACAGGGCTCCCTGCCCCAGGATTGTGAAGAGACGCTCCTGCTTCTACTGCTTTTGAACTCTTGTTTTCTCGGCTCAGGCCTCCCACCTCCCGCCGCCGACCCACCTTGCACTGCTGCACTAGTCTGAACTTGTCCCCTCCCAACACCCTCCACGGCTGGGGCCAGAGTGGTCTGAGAGTTTGCCCACTGCCCACGTGTCCTCTGTTGCCCCACTGGACTCTCTGGCCCACAGAAGCCACCATAAAACCGGGCCCTCACCCAGGATCACTTTCTTCCTACTGAACCCTCAAAGTCACCTCCCCAGTGTGAGGCCAAATGCTGCGGGCCTCCCTCCAGCTCTGGGGTCGAGGCTGGCTGGAGTGACAAGCCTCGTGGCCCACAGCCACCTGCCAAGACCCAGACCAGGCGCATCTGCGTGCCTGGTGCACCCGCGGTTGGGGGCACGCGACAGGACTCGCCAGGACCTGGGCCATGGCAGGCCACCCTCTGTTCTGGCTTCAGCCAGGATGGTAGAGCAGCAGGGCGTCCGCCCCAGGGAGGAGGCCCCACGGCTGGGGTGTCCGCGGCTCAGGCGGCCCTGCCTGCCACAAAGTGCCTGAAAGTGTCTCCTGCACTAGTGGAACTTTGGACTTTCAGCACATTTACGGGGAGGGTGTGTTTCTCTGGGCGATTCCCGCAATCGCTCTTGGCTCCGCCTGACCTTCCCTGGCCGCACACCCAGATCGCAGCCCTTCGGGTGACGAGAGCAGCCCCATGCCTCAGCTGTCCTGCTATACGTTTTCTGTCTGTGTCCTCTGGGACCTGCCCTACAGCACAAAACATGCCGAGATGGGTTATAATTTGCCTCAGTCCTTAATCCCTGGACAAAGTTGAGTAGAATATCGGGGTTGGCAATGCGGTTTTAAGGAGACCTTTAACGTCCCTCAAAGGAAAGGCAAACCCGAGGAGACGTTTGGGAGGGCGGCCAAGCCGGGAGCGGGGTGAAGTGGGTGTCAGGGAGGCTGGAAGGAGCTGAGCCCCACACGGCGGGTGGGTCACACCCCTCCCGCGCAGACTGCCCAGAGCCAGAGCCACGCTGTGTCCATCTTCTGTCCTGGCCCCCGGCCCACCAGCGGCAAGTTTGCTGCATTGAAGTCAACGGAACTGGTTCATCTTCAAACTGCAGACCAATCCCCCGTGTTATTCAGAACCTGCAAAGCTGTGAGGTGGGAGGGAGAGGCCCACACGCCTGCGTGAGGAGATGCCGTGGGAAGGTCCCCCGGAGAAGGTGCCGAAGAAGGCAGGCGACCAAGGTGAGAACTTCGGCTCCAGAAGGAAAAGAGGCCCAGGGCGCGTCTGTCAGGATTTGGGGCTGTGCGGCTGAGCAGGAGGCAGCTGACAGAAGTCTAAACACTCATACCTCACACCAGAGGAGCACAGGCTCCCTCCTCTGAACGAGGGGGCCCCTCCTGAGCACACTGGCCCGTAGCGTTCTTTTAAAAAAAAAATATTTTATTTATTTATCTGAGAGAGAGAACATGAGAAGGGAGAGGGTCAGAGGGAGAAGCAGGCTTCCTGCTGAGCAGGGAGCCCAACGTGGGGCTCGATCCCAGGACCCTGGGATCATGACCCGAGCAGAAGGCAGACGCTTAACCCCTGCGCCACCCAGGCACCCCGGTCCATAGCATTCTCAAATAGTCATGTTTGATGCTTACGTAGATCCAAGAATAACAGAGCCATGACGGGTGTTTAAGGAAATCTGGGTCTTGCGGGGTTTGTCCTGTGCTGATATTTACACAGTGTGGGCTTGTGATACCTGCCTTAGTTTCCCTGACTGTGTAACAAATAGCTGCATGTGCAGTGGCTGAAACATGCACGTGGTCCTGGGTTCCATGGGTCAGCAGTCTGGGCAGGGCTCAGCTAAGTGCCCACTACTCGCAAGGCTGCAGTGATGGTTTTGCTGGGCTGGGGCCTCATTCCGAGGCTTCCCTGCAGAAGGACCCCCTCCAAGCCCCTCCGGTTGGCAGGATTGTTTCCCTGCAGCCGGACAACCAGAGGCCACCCAGCTCTCCTCCTTGCCACACAGCTTCCCCATCCGCTCAGGAGAGCCGTGTGCTGCAAGGCGCGTCTCGCCGAACCCAACCTAAGGTCAGCAGCACGTCCTGGGCCGGCCCGCACTCACAGCGAGGGCCTCAGTCAGAAACGCAGGTCTGAGCCCGGACGGCCTGGGGCTAGTGTGTCCCTGGGGTGGCCTGCTGACCCCCCGGGAGCTCCGTCATGTGTGTGAGGCCGTGAGGCTACATTCTGTGCTTGCCCCGCTCTGTCCCCGCCACGCCTCCCTGAGCTGCTCCCCCTCCTGGCACCCCCCCCCCAAGTCAGGACTCCTCTGTGCCCGTCCTTCGGGCTCAGACCTTAGTCCTGCCCCCAGCTGCCTTGTGCTCTTATCGTGACTGTCCTGCTTTCAGATTCTGTTTTCTCCAGCTCTGCCGCCAATGCTGATTGTCCTGAACAGGAAATAGACTTTCTTTCTCTCCCATTATCGGCTTTGCCATCACGCTGGTCTTTTTCCTGTTCTGAACAAAATTTACTGCATCTCCACTGTGCCTTTTCCCCAACTTCCCTGCCTTTGCAAAGTTAATTGCAACCTTTAACATCGAACAGTCTGAAAAAACACACCTTCTTCGTTTTATATCCCACCACATCCGCACTTCTCTGTAAAAATATTACAATAATTTAGCTCCTCCTTCCCTTTCTTGGCACTTGTGAGCTGGGAAGTGTGGGTTCTCACCGCTGCTTCTCGGGGGAGCAACAGACCCTTTCCTGGCTCGCCCGGCCTGCTCTGCCATCGGCCCTCTCCTCAGCACGGGCCCGGTGTCCGGCTCACAAAAAGTCGCCTCCCTCAAACACCTTCCACCAGTTAAAAGCCCTCTGCCCCTAGCTGGGCCATGTCTGCGTGCTTCACCACAGCCCAGGCCCAGCGGCCAGACACACCCATGTCTGAGGAAAACAGCAGTGGGCGGGGGTCGGGGGTGGGGCCACCAGAGCCCGCAGACCACCGTGCAGAACTGAGACCATGCCCCCAGCCACACGGGGAGCTCCGAGGCAAAGGGACCCCTTCGGGGTGCACCCCACCATGGGCTACCCCGGCTGCAGGGGCCCCAAGATGGGGCGCCCTGCCCTAACCGGCAGGTCCCAGTACCTCCAGCGTCAGCTAAGGGCTTTGAGGGAGAGGGGCAGCCATGCAGCCTGACACGGATGTCCAGGAACCTGTCCTGGATGCTCACCCTGACCTGGGAGAGACCCCACCAGTGTCGCCCTGCCCAGACCTGGGCAGCATCTTCAGTGCTTCTAGAAAGCAGGCCATTAACAAACTAGAGGAAGAACATCATTTTCTGCAGAATTCACGGAAAAGTGCGACACTCGGGGGAGACTGGTCCCACAGCGTGGACACTCAGGCAACAGTGGTCAGATGGCGGCACAGACCACAGAGCAGGATGGGGGCAGGAAGGTCCCCTGGCTCCTTCCAGGCAGATTCACAGGCAGAACACCCTTTTAGCAGTGTTGCTTGGGGCCCACTCAGGGCGGTGGAGCCAGCTAGCTTTCCAGAGACATGCACATCTTGTCTCAGCGTGTGGCACGGCTCTGGCTCCTTCCCAGCTGCCCAAGCAGGAGCTGCTGGCTCCAGAGTGCACCTCCCAGATTTGCCCTTGGTTTCTGAAATAGGGGCTCTCCTCCCTGCTGCAGCCCCACTGTCCCTTTCACACCTGGGCCTCACAGCTTTCCCACTAAGTCGTCTCTAGTCCCAGCCGGCCTAAGGCCTCCCGCTGCATCCTGCTCAGCAGTCACAGATGCGCATAACCTAACGCCCTGCACTCCCCTAATCACCTGCATCCCACCTAACCACCTACACCCCCAACCACCTGCACCCCAACTAACCACATGCACCCACAACCACCTGCACCCACCTAACCACCTGCACCCCACCTAACCACCTGCACCCCAACTAACCACCTGCACCCCACATAACCACCTGCACCCCACCTAACCACCTACACCACCAACCACCTGCACCCCACCTAACCACCTGCACCCCAACTAACCACCTGCACCCCACAGAACCACCTGCACCCCACAGAACCACCTGCACCCCAACTAACCACCTACACCCCCAACCACCTGCTCCCCACCTAACCACCTGCACCCCACCTAACCACCTGCACCCCACCTAACCACCTGCACCCCACAGAACCACCTGCACCCCACCTAATTAGATGAACCCCACATATAACCACAGGTACCCCACATACAATCATAGGCACCCCACGTTTGGAAAGGCCTACCAGTGCTTCCAGAAGTCCTTTTTCCTAACACAAAACATTATCTCTTTTCTGTGCTTTTGCAATTCTTTCTGTTTTAGAGGAAGAAGCCTCTGTTCAGGGCTGAATTTTCTCGCACTTGCCAGTTTTCTCCAAGGCCCCATGGTGACCTGGGCCCGGGAAGAGCCTGTCATGATGGGGTTAAGTCTGCTTTGCATCATGTCCAGCACAGACGGTGGAGGAAGGTGGGCCTGGGCAGGATTGGTATTTTAAAGCGATGCCTGATCTCCTAATCGTCAATGAAAAGATCAACCACATTCAGATTAAATAGTATTTACTGAGTGCCTCTAATATAACACCCATAAGTTTTATTTAATATCTCAACTAACCTCTGAGCACATTTTTTTTAAAGATTTTATTTATTTATTTGAAAGAGAGAGAGAACGAGAGAGAGAGAGCACATGAGGGGGGGAGGGTCAGAGGGAGAAGCAGACTCCCCGCTGAGCAGGGAGCCCGACGCGGGACTCGATCCCGGGACTCCAGGATCATGACCTGAGCCGAAGGCAGTCGCCCAACCGACTGAGCCACCGAGGCGCCCTCTCTGAGCACATTCTTACGGACAAGGAGACAAGGGCTCAGATAGCATCACACAGTGGTCAATGTGCCCCAGGCCCGCCCAGCTCCAGGCTGGGACACACGCTTCACTCCCAGGGGGCAGATTGGGATGGACCCTGCCCTGGTCACTGAGAATGAAGACCCCTGACCCACCATGCCAGGCCCCATGGCTCTAGGTACCCCTCCCTACGAAGGCCCTCAGCCTCCCACCGAGTAGAGTCAGGCCCCGCGGCAGCCAGGGTCCACGAACGCTGTGGGGTTCCCACAGCCCATCCCCGGGTGACCAGAAGGTCGCTGAAGAGAGGGACCCCTGGGGCCCCAGTGTTCCCTAGGGTTCCAGTGGAGCACTAGGGCTGATGGGCGAGAGGTGCCGCATCCTGAGCACACACTACGTGCTGGTTACCTTGCACACACATGCCAGCGGATATTATAAATGCACTGTTGATTGCCTCATTTTGGATGAGGCCCGAAAAGCTTGAGGACATTGCACGGGGTCACAGAGCTCGCTGGGGGCAGAGGAGACTCAGACTGAAGCTGACAAAGCTCAACCCCATCACTCTTAGCCTTCTGCTTGGTGGCAAGGCCTACCCCGGTGTAGCAGATCCTTGTCCCAGTGGAGAAGCCCGGACTCGGGCCACTCCCGCACGGGACGAAGAAGTGGTGCTGAGAACTCTCCCCACTTCAGTCTTACCCCATGGTGGACTGTCTTACGTGTCCCCACCCCGAAATCAAGCCAGCCCACTGGAAGGCCCCGTGACCAGAGTGGGAGTGGTCCAGAGACACTGGAGGCTCTGGGCTCCAGGGGGTGGGCATCGGCGTCGAGGGGCCTGGTCGGCACAGATGGGGACCCAGGGGCTGCAGGAAGCAGGGAAGGGGGCACCAGAGGAACCAGTGGGGGGCAAGGTGTCCTCGGGAGAAAGTGTGCAGCAGTTCGGGGTGAGGGACGAAGACATCAGCTGCAGACTTGGGGGGGTGTGGCCCTGCTGGGCGGGTCTGTGGCTGCTCAGATGTCTGTGCAGATGCGGACCCCTGGGGTCGGGCATCAGAGAGGAGTGTAGACCTGTGCCCAGAGCACCTGCCAGAGGCTTGGGGGCTTGTCTCCATAATGCCAGTGGCGCTTGAAGACCTTCGCTGGCCTCATGGGTCAAGCTGGGGTCCACCTCTTCCCAGGGGATCTTGACTGACTTTGGGGGGAGCTCACGGGGGCCCCGGGGGAGAGCCCCTGACTGGGGGGTGGGGGGAGCTCGCAGGGGTCCTGGGGGGAGAGCCCCTGACTGGGGGAGGCCTGTGAGGCCCCTGCTCCTTCTAGAAGGAAACCCTCACAGAGCTGGGCTGGTGCCCATGCTGGCAAGCACAGATGAGTCCCACCTGTGCCCAGTGTTCTGGCAATGGTGTCTGTTCCCCAGGCCACCAGAGGGCTTGGAGAGGTCACACTCTGACCCTCTCCTGAAGGCCAAGCCCCTTCCTGTGCCCACAGTCATTTCTCAATGGCTGGACCTTGCCCCAGAGCCTGAGCCTGAGCCCCCATGCCTGCTCCAAGGTGAGCCTGACCTGGGGCCGCAGCACGGAGCTGAGGCCCAGCTCTCTGGGGCCTGCCCTGAGCGCCAGTTCTGCTGTCAGTGACGCCCAGCGTTGACCAACCGGCCTGACCTGGTAAATCCCCCTTCTTAAGGCAAAACTACTGAAATGGCATAAATTTCCCCTGAATTATTCAGGGCTGTCAGCACGTCATTTATAAGGGTCCTGCCTTGCTGGAGACGAGAAAACATACCATAGGCTGGGGGCCGGTCTGGCAGGCCACAGTGAGCGTGATAAAGCAGAGTGGGGAGCCTCGTGTGGACCCACTCGCATGGGCTTCCTCCCCTCCGGGCAATCTGAAGACTCTCAGAGCCCGCCGCCCTCCCACCCCTGCCCCCAGGAGCCTCCGAGGAGGGGCCGGGTCACCGGCCCAGCTCAGGGCTCTGCCCCTCTAAGCAAACTGGTTTCCCCCCCCTTCTGACGGGCCTCTCTGGGGGCTGGTCGCTCCTCCCGTGCTTCGTGAGGAAGCCCAGGCTTCAAGAGTTACAGACAATCACCAAGCCCCCTGAGCACGCAGCCCGTGATTGTCCACTTAGCCGAGTGACATGCTCGGGTCACCGGAGGGCTGCAGCAGGGAGGCCTGGGGCCAGCTTCCTGTTCCAGCCGCCGAAACTCCGCACGGTAAGGCAGAGGCCCTGCCCGTGGACTTCAGGAAGGTGTGGGGGGCCCGAGGGATGGGGTGCCTGCCCACGGCTGCAGGGGAGCCCCTTCTTCCCCACAGTGCTAAATGGCTCCATCCATCTTCCTGGCCTTCCAGAGCAAGCCCGGGGCGGAGACCAGTTGCTGTCTGTTGTGCATTCATAAGGGGATGAACAATTCCTGCACTTGAAGGAACCCTATCATCAGCGAGAGGAAAAGACTATTTTCTGTAGCATGTGAATTCAGCTTTTATGACTGAATGACAACTTGAATCTTAAAGCCCTAATCATTGCCATTTGCTTCCTAAAAATAACTGTCTCCCTTGTCCATATTTAGAACAGAAAACACCGAGCTTGGGAGCGAGGCTGGCCCCTGGGAGGAAGGCGCCTCTTCCCAGGGCCCGCCCGCCCTGACTGGTGCTTAACCCCTTCCTGGCTGTGACCAGCCCTCTCTGCTCCCCTCCCCGCAGGTTGGCAAATGGAGAACAAGGTCACCGGTCACCACCATCACCTCAGACATGGCCTGAGGGCCTGCGCAGGTCACCGGACCCTTCTGGGCCTCGGTTTCGCACAAGCAAAATAAGGTTCTGGGAAATTCTGCCCCACACAAGTCCTGTCCTGGTGGAGAGGGAGCTCCCTGGGGGCAGGAGTCTCTGAGGCCCTGAGGCACAGCTCTGGGGGGACCCTCCCCCTGCAGAGTGCGTTCTATAGAAGTGAGGCCTCTGGAGGCATGGGCCTGAGTGTGAAGTTGCCCACCAAGGCTCCTGAAGGGCAGACGCGCGTGCGCCATCCTCGGGGCACCCTTGCCGCCTCTCCGCAGTGCTGGGCGTAAGCACAGCTCCCCAGGAAGCAGCCAGGCTGACTCACGGACATGACTTGCCGCTCTGGAATGGTCTGTCATCACAGGTCTGCACATTCCTGGCAACAAGAGGAGGACCAGGCAAATGGCCTGGAGTGACCAGCACGTGCTCCCACCAGGGCAAGGGAGGGGCCCTCGGGGAAGGGCCCAAACCCAGAGGAGAGTGGCCAGCACGGAAAGGACATGGCAGGAGGGCAGGCCATGGCGCTGACGCAGGGCCTCTGGCTGCAGTGGGCATTCCCTGGGGGCCCCCACGACGAAGTAGGAGCACACGGGAGCCCCCAGGGACCCCAGAAAGCAGACAGACCTGGCACAGCAGTAAGCTGCCCTGGATTAGGTGGACTGCCTGCCCCAAAGGATAGCAGGAACCCTGCCAGAGGTGGAACATCGTCACAGGTGAGTGGGGGTCGTCACTGGGGACTTAATACCACGCATGCTTTTCCATCCGCCCAGAACCTCAGACAGCAGGGCGACGTGGCAAGGACCGTGGGAAGTCTGCCACGTCACCCACCTATAAGCCGGTTGGAGACGCTGCCGAGGTGCAGGGATGTTGATGGAAGGCGGGAGAGGCCTGGCTCCTTACACGAGGAACCCGCTGAGATTCTCAGTGATTTCCTGGGCTGTCTCCCCGGCCCCTTTCCTGCAGGTGCTGTAGACTGAGCCACACCTGCGAGAACGTGCTTCCGACATGGGTTCTGGGCGAGGAGCTGGGGCCTTGCTCTCTGGGGAGATGCATGCCTTGCAGGCCTTCTGTGCATGGGACCTTCCGGGGGGCAGAAACACGGAGACCTGGGAGCATCGTCTCTGCCAGATCATTGTTTCCAGTGCCATAGGGGAACCCCGAACGTAACCCAAAGGCACAACAGGGGCCGGTTCCACGGAGTCAGTCGTGCCCACGCAGGGGACTTTTGTACCTTTGTGGCCATGAAAAAAATAGATTGTGGAAGTATGTTTACTACTACGTACCAGTCCACAGCCCGGAAATATCAGAATCCACTGGGAAGTGAAAAAACAGGTTACAAGTTTATGCTGCAGATTTCCACTTTGGGAGGAACAAAGCATCAAAAATAAAACAAAATGATAACAGTCATTATCTTGGGTAATGTGTTTCTGAGTGATTCCTATCATTTACCTTCTGCCTATCTTTATTTTATATGCTAGTAAAGTACATTAAAATGCATTAATTTTGGAAAAACTAGGTTAAAAAAACGTGAATGTCTTTAAAGACCATGCTGGTTCTCTCCCCAGGATTATGCCATTGGGCCGAGGGCACCGGCACCTCAGGCCTGGCCCGCCCTCCACCTCACCCCTGCCACAGCGGCCAGCGTCAACCCCGAACAAGGAGCTGAGCAAAAGAGGGGATGACAGTTGTCGGTCACGCTGGGGCCGTTCAGAAAACCCTGCTTCTCCCAGCGATCGCGACGATGTCTGCCGCATCCCCTGCAGGCGCACCCTCCTCGGACACGGCAGCCCCACTGGCCTGGAGCCCTGCACAGAGGACGCGTCTCCTTGCTGTGACCCAGCACGCTGCCCGCATTCTGGGAGAATGGGGACCGAAAGTCATTTTTCTTTCCCTCCCAACGGCTCATCGTCTAACCACCAGCGATCATTTTAGCTAAGCACACACCCGTAGGCCCAGAATTTAGATGAAAATGCCCTGAAGATAGAAGGGGGAGTAACGAGAACTTTACTGGGAAATCCTAGGGTGTTCACAAGAGGTGGAAACACCTCCCAGAAATCGACTCATAGCTGCTGTGCCCTTTCTGTGAGGTGCTTGGCAGAAGAGAAGGAGGAAGGAGGCCAGGAGGGTTTGCTGAGGCCCCGACCCCTCCACTCCCATCCTCCCTCTGGGCAGCGCCACCCTCCGGCTCCCGGTGCCCTAACCCCTCGCCCTCCTCTGGCCGACCCAGGCCTCTCTGCTCCAGACGTCTTTCCACACTGGTCCCTCTAGTCTGCTGTCTTCGGGGTTCAGACTGAGATCAGCTGCACGGGATGCTGGGGCGTCCTTCTGATGCTGATGCTGATGTCTCCCTCACCAAACCCAAGCCCACCCTGTGGGTCCCGGCCAGACTAAACTCCAAAACTCGACATCATGTAGTCAAGTCGTCTGCCTTCTCAAACGCCTGCAGAACGTCCCCGCTTCTCGCCCTAACCGATGATTTTCATTGTGCTTCCTTTCACACGGGATGCAAGAAGGCCTGGCAGCCTCTCTGTGACCGTCCACCTGCAGGGACGGCTCCCCGAGCCAATTCTCACCCACCCCTGCTTGCCCCACTGACTGCAGGTCTGCATCTCCAGAATCGCTGAATTCAGCTCCTAATCATAGGCTGTCTTTTCTTACGTAATGATTGTTTTCAGTCCCCATTCCAGTCGGAAATTCCTCAAGGAGAAAGGCATATACATAGGAAATCCCAAAAAATACGTGCAGAGGGATCGGAATGGGATTGAAACGTCAGGGAGTTGCCTCAAAAGCAGGGAAGCAGCATGAAATGTGGCCCTGGCTCTTCAGAAAACTAACCAGCCCCAAGCAGAAGTAAGAATTTAAATCATATATAAATTTTGCACATATTTGCTGAGGAAATGCAGCGTCGTGGGTGAGAAAGTCCGGCAATAGACAAGGTGGATTCCCATCAGGGTTCTTGGGGAGGGGCGATCCGGTGCCGGAGGGCGGCCAAGGACCCCTTTGATCCCATTGTGCACCTTCCTGCCTGTGCCCCGTTTCCAGGTCAATAAACCAGAGTGTGAACTACACAGATCCTCATCTTCTGGGCCCTTGTTTCTGCTGGGAGGGGAGCAGAAGGGGAGCCGACACGGAGCCACCTCCCTGCTGGCCTGGGGGTAACGGGCCCGGGACACCCGCCAAGGAGGATGTGGGAGGCTGGGGCAGGGCTCCTCAGAAAGGAAGCGGGCACCAGCTCAGGAAGCCGCTCAGGCTCCCGCTGACGGAGGGCAGGACGGCCATCCTGGGCACCCGGACCCACACACCAACACCACGGAGGCAAGCTTCTGCCTTTGCCATGCTTTGTGGTGGCCCCGAGCAGGACAGAGGCCAAACAGATTTGGGGAGTTAGTGGGGGAGACGCCCCACTGCAGGCTGCAAGCCTCCTCCCGAGACAAAGACACAGCCAGACGTCTGGGACTCAGACAGCAAGGACCCTGCGTCCCCAGTGTGTGACCTGAAGATGGAGACAGCAGGGCCTCCTTCACGTGCCACTAGGAAGGAGGAACAGACTATGCACGTCAAGCAGCAACTTAGATATCCAACATGTGGCAGAATTTTCATCATAAAATTGTCTCTGTGTACAAGTTCAGCACTTGAAAATACCTCAAGTGTGTTTTATGTTATCCCAACACTTGCAGAATCCTCAAGTCCAATGTAGTTCACGTCCAAGGCCCCAGGGAAAGGACCTCAGGGCCCCCTGGCTCTCCCGAGCTCACTCAGAAGGCCTAGAGGCAGGGAGCCCCCAGGAGCTTCCCCCGGGACCCTGTCCCCTTCACCTCCCAGTCTGGGCCCTTCGTCCTGGGGTGAGCAGGGCGTGGGTGCCGGTGCTGCGCGTCGGCCCCTTCCAGAGCATGTGGGAAGCCCGGCCTGTGATCATCACGAGGTGCTGATCGCAGCTTCTTCCGTGACCCTGCCAAGTGCTGGGCCCTGAACCAAACTTAGGATGTCTTCAGTTTTAACGCCCACCTTAGCCATGTGCGTTAGACCTCAGCATCAACACCCTCACCTCAAGTCTTGTGGAGGGTCTAAAGTCAGAGAGGACCCCAAAACCACACCTTTACCTGTATAGGATTCTCTATTAAGTTAAAATCAGCTATTTTTTGTCCTTGATGGTCTGATGACCCAAACTTGCATTTTCCTGTCTTCTGTCCATCTGCTTTAAGATTAACCCCTTGATGACTTCGGCCTCCTACCAGTGTGACCACGGTGGGCAGGGGACGGACCACTGAAACAGGCCACATCAGTGGCTCCAGAGAGAGGCTTGACGTGAGACATGTAAGATTACTAATTAACGCAAGGTTTGTATATTCTCTTAAAAAGGCAAATGTGGACAATTCCAAATTCATAGAACCATAAATGATAGCCTACTGAGAAAATGTTAGCAGTTTCTCATAAAAATAAATATACACCAACCTATGAACCGACAATCCCAATCTGAGGTGTTTATGCAAGAGCAACGAGGCTATATGTCCACAAAATTACCTGTAGGAAAACACTCATAACAGCTTTATTCATAAAAGCCGGACTGGAGACAGCCCACACAGCCATCTCTAGGATGGGGTCAGTGGGGACAAGTGCCTGGCTCCTGAGGAACTATGTGGACGAGTCACAGACATGTGCAGCTCTTATCTTTACGACCACACGCCCTCAGTTTACACACTCGTGCAAAGCCAAAACAGACCTGTGTTAGAAAAGAACCCAGAAGAGTCAGACAGAGATGGACGACAGGGCCGTGGCGGGGGGTCTTCTGGCCTGATGTCCCCTGCTGCCCTTCGTTTTGATCTACCTGCCTGTGCTCAGCCATGGCACTCAGCGACGGGCAGAAGCTCTGTGAAGACAGCCACTCTTGAAAAACAAGCCGCCCACGATCTACCTTGGTCTCTGCTGAGTTTTCAAGGTCGGGTCAGTCCCAAGGCTCACGGGTCTCACTGTTACACTCTCCCTGCTGCACTGGGGGAAAGCCCTCGTCTCTTTAAAATGCATGTGCTGAAGCTGATCTTGATCCGCACCAGCTGTGAATTGGGTTCACTGTTCAATTTTTATGGCTCCAGGGATGAAATGTCTCTGAGAAAGACCCAAAAGTGTTCTGTCTTGCTCAACAAGGTCACAGCCGCTCAGTGGAGGCAGCTCAGTCAGGGGAGTTGCTCTGGCCAATGAGACGTGAGGCCTGACATGGAGGCCATCTCCATCCAGTACAGTGTCTATGAGCCAACGTGTGAGTCAAAGGCTCTTGGTCCTCTGCAGGGCTGACTTGCAACAGTCCAGACAAATGCTGCTCCAACAGGCTGGCTCCTGAGGAAGGGGACGTGGGACCACCACAGCTGGGCCACGACCCACGTGGAGCCTGACAGGAAACCAGCAAGTGGTGTTGGAACAGTGAGATCCGGGGTCACTAGATATCACAGCATAACCTGGTCTGATGGTCAGCCGTTAGGAGAATATGAATTCAGTACTATGAGGAAGTGTGTGTGTAGAAATCTGCAGACCAATGTCTTTCATGAACATAAATGCAAAAATCCTGAACAAAATATTAGCAAATAAAATCCAACAATAGATAATCTGACCAGGACCAAGTGGGATTTATCTTAGCTATGTAAGGCTGATTCAACATTTGAAAACCAATTAATGTAATCTATCACATTAACAAGCTAAAAAAGAAAAATCACATATCAATAGATGCAAAGTGACACACTCCAACACCCATTCATGATAAAAAAAAAAACTTTCAATAAATTACAAATAGAGGGGAACTTCCTCAAACTGAGTTTTTAAAATCTATAAAAAACCTACAGCGAACATCATGCTTAACAGTGAGAAACTGAAGCTTCCCCACTAAGATCAGTTACAAAGCAAGGATGTCTCTTCTTACAATTCCTTTTCAGCATTGTACTAGAAGTCCTTGCCAATACAATAATGCAAAAAATGGGATAACAGGTACACAGATTGGGAAGGAAGAAATAAAGCTGTTTGCATACAGATGGCCTGGTCATCTGTGTAGAAAATCCAAATAACCAGCAAGAAACCCCTGGAACTAATAAGCAATTATGACATTACAGTTGCAAATTTAATATACAAAGGTCAATCACCTTCCTATATGCCAGTAACGAGTAAGTAGAATTTTTTTTTTCATTGTACTTATTTTTTTATTGTTATGTTAATCACCATATATTACATCATTAGTTTTTGGTGCAGTGTTCCATGATTCATTGTTTTTTCATAACACCCAGTGCTCCATGCAGAACGTGCCCTCCTCAATACCCATCACCAGGCTAACCCATCCCCCTACCCCCCTCCCCTCTAGAACCCTCAGTTTGTTTTTCAGAGTCCATCATCTCTCATGGTTTTAAAGACACAGCACCTTTTACATTAGCACCCCCCAAAACGAAATACTTAGGTATAAATGTAACAAATTATGTACAAGATCTCTCTGAGGACAACTACAAAGCTCTGACGAAGGAAACACAGAAAAACTAAATAAATGGAGATATGTTCCATGTTTATGGATAGGAGCACTCAATATTGCCAAGATTTCAGTTTTTCTCAACTCGATCTCTAGATTCAATGCAATCCCGATCAAAATCCCAGCAAGGTATTTTGTGGATATGGATGATCTTATTCTAAAGTTTACATGGGACAAAGACCCAGAATAGACAGTGGTTCAATAATGAAGGAGAACAAAGTTGGAGGACTGATTACCTGACTTCAAGACTCACTATCAGATAGCTGCGATTATCAAGACATTGTGGTATTGGCAGAAGAGCAGACAACTGAACAGGAGAGAAAGCCCAGAAACAGACCCACATAGATACAGTCAGTTGATCCTTGCAAAGGCAACACAATGGAGCAAAGATCGTCTCTTCAACAAATGGCGCTGAACCTACTGGACATCCGTATACAGAAAAATGAATCTCAACAAAGACCTCATGCTCTTCACAGAAACTGACTAAAAATGAATCATTCATTTTTGCAATGAATGCAAAATGCAAAACTATAAAACTCCCAGAAGAGAACATAGGAGGAAACCCAAATGACCTTGGGTGTGGCGATGAGTCTTTAGATCCAATAGCAAAGTCATGTTCAAATTAGAACCTTCTGCTCTGCAAAGACAAGTCTAAGAGAATGAAAAGACAAACTACAAACTGGGAGAAAATATTTGCATAAGACATATCTGGTCAAGGAATGTTATCCAACATATACAAAGAACTCTTAAAACTCAAAAACAAGAAAACCAACGACTTAAAACAATGAGCCAAGACCATCATGACACTTCCCCAGGGAGGATGTACAGATGACAAGTAAGCAAACTCCACACCATCCACCCTGAGGGAAACGCAAGCTAAAACCACAACACTGCTGCACACCTCTTAACCAGCTCTGTGTGATGGTGCGGAAACGGGTACGCAGTGCTGGTGCGAATGCAGACTAGGGCAGCTGCCGTGCAAGACAGTTGGGCAGTTTCGTACAAAACTGATCATTCTCCCACCATACGATCCAGCACTGATGCTCCTTGGTTTTTACCCAAAGGGATTGAAAACTGTCCACACAAAAGTAACAATACTGTGTGCGATATAATGGTGAGTACATGTCATTATACATTTACCCAAACCCATAGAATGCAGGACAGCAAGAGCCAACCCTAATGTAAACTACGGACTCTGAGCAACAATGATCAATTCTAGCAAATGTAGCCTCTGGTAAGTGATGCTGATAATGAGGGAGCATATGTGCTCACGTGGGGCGGAGGGTACATGGGAAACCCCTGTACCTTCCCCTCAATTTTGTTGTGATCCTAAAACTGCCCTAAAACAAATCATCTGGGGAGGGGGGCAACCCTAAGGTAGGGATCTACAAGTTGGAAGGGGTCTACTTCTGCCCCTGATTTATCTAACTCATTTTGTGAACCACAGTTTAAAATTTGCTTTTTCCCCCCCACAAAGCCAGTATAAGCAGTAACACAAATCAGTGCAAGTTGGCAAAAGAAAAAATTGGACTTCCGATGGGAGGGATTGGGCGAGTTACACTGCAGGGCACTTTAGCCTCTCCTCTCCCCTTCCGCTCCCCTCTGACCCTCTCCCCTATCTTCCCCTCCCCCTCTCCCCCTACCCTAAGTGTTATGTCTCAGGAGCATCATTTAACCTGAATGTTTTCTTTCAAAATTCATACGGTTTTTTTTGTGTGTGCTATATTCTTAATGAATTTCCTTGAGCTATAGAACTCAGTCTGGTTCTTTTTGTTTGGGATTGCATTGAATCTATGGATGGTTCCGGTGAAAATCAACCTCTTTAACATAGTAAGTCATTGCATGCAAGCGTTCTCCAGAGAGCATCCTCCTAAGCACCTACAGCTTCTTCCTGATGCCCCTCAGCAGAGCTCTATGTTTCCGCTTCTCGCCACATTATTTCCTTGGGCACTTTAGAGATTTTGTTGCTATTGTGAATGCATCTTGTTTCCATTATATTTTCTACTAGGTTACTGGTATAGATAAACACTGTAATTTTGTAAGTTTATCTTAAATTTGGCAAACTTGTTGAGTTCTCTTGCTAACTCTAAGTCATTCATCTGTTGAGTTCAATGATTTTTCTATTTAAATGATCAGAGTGCATGCCTAGAACAGGTTCCAGATCTTGAGTCACGGGTTTTCTCCCCACATGACATCAGTAAGGACGTTTTGTGCTATTTTAAACAGAGTCATAGTGGATCCTTAAGTCTTCTTTCCCACCTTAAAAGTGGTATTTTATTCATCATGATTTAGTTTACAGTAGGTTTAGAATATATAACTTTTATAAAGTTAGAGAAGCTCTTTTTATTTAGCTTTGTAAGAATTTGTATTGGAAATAGATGCTCAACGTTATAAATTGGCATCAGATAATGTTGAACATTAGAAAATGACTTTTCTGCCCCTCTCAAGGTAATCGTGATTCTCTGTCGTCAGCCCTTAGCTGACCAGCTCTTCGGCTGCCAGGAGAAGGGTTGGCTTCTGTGCCTGGGAGAAGCATCACAGCCGGGGGGCACTCATGTGGGGCCGCGGTCTCCAGGGCCGGGCGTGTGGGTGAAGAAGCGGGAGCGTGAGGAACAGCCCACAGTGCTGTGTACGCAAGCTGCCGAAAGCTGAGGCTGCGGAAACAGGCAACAGTCTTCACTGGCCACTGGGGAAGAGCCACAGCATGGACAGCTGCCCGGCACATCCCCCCACTGCTACGTCCGAGTCCCCGACACACACACTGTATTCTGTGACCCACTGGCTTCTCAGGGTCTCTATGCCCCTCAATCCACATATCTCTCTTCCTTCGATGGTTCTCCTTAGTTAATTCAGGAGCCAACAGTCATGCTGGGGGCCATCTTGTAAAAAAAAAATTCCACAATCAGGCTCAAGGCAGCAAAAATTAAGATCAAATTTGAAAAGAAAAAAAAAAAAAGATTCTCGTCTCCTACCTCGCATTGCCTCCAGGAGGACATGCAGCTGTGCTTTTGGGAAAGAACCGCTAAACCAAATGCTCCCCTCTCCCCCAGCCGAGCCCACAGACAGGAAGTGACATCAAATAAATACAGGTGTGAAGCAAGTCCTCTGTAGAGATTCAGAACCCAGGTCTGTAGTGACTATCTGCCACAGACAGGTCTGCTCAGGAAACTCCCACAATGTGTAGAATCAATCAGCAAAAAGTCTCTCTGTTATGAAAACGAATTAATATGTCACAGGTTACATGGCATATTAACCAGGGACGTTCGGGTTGCAGGTTCCAGAGAAACAACGTAGGCCAGCCTCATAAAACTATGCTGCAGAAGGTTTACTGGCCCCAGGAACATGAAGAAGCTGGAGGCATTCCCCGTGGGGAAGGTGGGCGCTGCCCCAGGACAAGGGCCCTTCCAGACTCCACAGCATCTCATGCCCCTGAGCACCCATCATGCACAGTGCGTCAAGAGCTTCCCTGTGTTAGCACGTTTGCTAATCGAAACAACCCTCAGATCTAAGGTGCTACGAGCATTTCCTTTTACTGATAAGGACCGGGGCTGGGGGCGGGGGGCATAGAGACTGAGTAACACAAGCACATGTCAGAACTTCAGCTGAAGCAGACTCCTTCCGAATCCTTGAGCCCTGAGTGAGCCAGGCATGACTATGACTGTCCTTGCTCCCACTTCTCGGGGGTCAACCTCACCCTTTGCCCATCTCTCCACTCCACATGGCACCAACAGCTCCAGAACTCTTCATGTGCAGGCTTTTTCCCCTGATGACGGGCTTCCTCGCGCTCCTGCAGCTCGGGGGGGATGGCCCCAAGAAGCGCTCTCCTGGGACCCCGAGGGAAGTTTGGGCTCATGAATGAGCCTCCCTGGGAGACAAGGTGGGGCCAGGAGCCACCCAACAGGGAACTGATGCCTCCAGCAGAGAGATTTCCGAGCAACGTGGTCAGGGCTCTTTCTGGGTTTGATTTCTTTTTTGAAGCTCTGTTTATTGACCTAAATTTTAAGATTGATGTGTTTCTTTAAAATTATAAGTTATGATGTGAGACTTCCTGTTTTAACCCTTCAAGTGCTCCCTATGCTGAATAAATATTTTTATAATTTTTTTTATAATCTACCAACTGATTTCGTTTCCCAAGCACTGAATGGTGTTCCTTAAAGAAAAAGGAAGACAGCCGTGGATTTGCCCCATGAGAGAAGAATGTGCTTCCGCCCTGGAAGAAGACCCTGCCTTCTGCAGAGAGAGAGGCTTGCCTTCGTTGTATCCCTCTGCTCCAGGGATTATGGATTCCCACCCCTCAGCTTCTTTCTCCCTGAATGTTAAACTAATGCTTTCGTTACCGACGATGGCTTGAATTGTTTTCATAAGAAGAGTGTTAGTGTGGCTGCAGATGTATTGTATTTATATTTTTAAATTCGTGACTAAATTATAAGTATTGGTTTTATTAAGTTATACCATCAGCTTCTTTAAGAAACATTTTCAATTTAAATTTTTGAAAAAAGAGACTTTAGCTAAAAAGACTGGCATTAAGAATGAGAAAGTCATAAACCAGAGACCATTATTCACCTGATGGCAACTACCCAAACTGAAGCCCCCTCGAGTGGAAAGAAGACGCAAGATCACAGAGCTCCATCTTTAATTAATGGGGGGTGTGTGGTCACCTGAGTGGAGAGTGGCGTATTCAAACCTAATGCAGAGGGCAGGCTCTCCTGCCCCAGGCTCTGTGCACCCATCAAAAGGTGATGCATCTGAGCCAGTGCCCTAAGTCAGCTGCTTCGACTCAGGTGGACCCTTCCCAGGTCGAGTGTGCAGCTGAGGATGCTGCTCCCTGCCCAGCACCCCATGAGGACATGGACGCCCTTGATGCCTGCACAAGGGCTGGCCTTCCCCCACCCGTCTTAACGCCTGGTTTCCTTGTCTGCACAGTGCAGGTGAGGACACCTCCGCTCCCTGGGTCTGGGATGGCAGGAGCTGGGGCTTATCCCCCTCAAGGTGCTCAGCAGGGATGCAGGACCTGGTCCAACACATACAGCAAACATCTGACGCAGAGGTCTTGAGAATGCTTCTGCCTTTAGGGGCACCCACAGTAATGGTTTGTTCAGGGAGGAGGGTCAACGTGTAAAGGGCCATGGTTGGGGGCCAAGGGAGTGCAGACCCCACAGCTGCCGCAGCCTCATGCTGCTCCAGGGGGCCCTGTGGGGTGCAGACTTCCCCTGCTACTCACTAAAACCACTTCCTCCAGGACGCACGGGGCACAAATACAGGATTCACCACACAGAGTCGCAAGATGCTAAGAAGCGTTTCTGTGATGTGCTTAGCACTCTGGACACCCCCGGAAGGGACCACCGATGGTCTGTCCAGTCACACAAGAGAACAGGCCGCCCCTCCCTGAACCTACGTCACTCTGTACGGCCCTGGGCTCACCATTTGCTTTGCTCTAGGAGAAATGGAATTGAAGGTCTTTTTTATCCAAATGTCCAAGTGCTAGGACCAGTCGTGACATCTATGTTTCGGTAGCCATTTTGACTCTTTCCAAATACTGCCGGAAACAGGCCTTGTTCCGTGACACAGCCCTGCAAGGGCTCCCGGGCATCTCCGGCAGGCCCCTGTGCCTGTCATTCCACAGATGAGGGAGCTGGAAGTGGGAAAGGCTTGCCCCAGGTCACATTCGGGGAGTGGGGAACCCACTCAGACAATGAAGATTAAAACAAAGTAAAGCGAGGACCCCACCCGTTTACACATTTGTCCAAGAATTGAGAGGCTCAGACGCGTCTATTTCCCACTAGCTCGTTAGAAATCGTGCCCAACCCTACTGAAAGAGCAAAACCTCGCGGAAACTAGAGGATAGTCGGGCTTACATCAACTACGGCTGGCTGCCTGCCGGGCTATTGGGCTGATGGGAGTCACTGGGGGACACAGAAAACCAGTCCCCGGTTGCTGAAGGGGCTGGGACACAAGGAAGACAATGACACACTCACGCTGCGTGGGGGAGATGTTTCATGAAGGAGAGACCCTGAGCACTGCCCTGAGGACACTGAGTAGAGCAGAGCTACCTCTGAGCAAGCGTGCAGAGGGGTCTGTGGAGCCTGAGGCTGGAGGGTCCCAGAGAAGGGGCGGGGCTGGAGAGCATCATGCAGGGAGGATGAGGGAGAAGCCTAGCATCCCAGCACGAGGAGCACATGCAGAAGCCAGCCCCGTAATCTGAGCGGAACGCTGGGGGAAGGCACAGGCGGGTCGGCCACCACGGGCCGCAGGAACTCTGTCTCCTGCCCCAGGCCTTAATCCAGAGAGCCCCGCACCGGCCCCCAGACCACTGCTGATTAGAGGCTGTGCAGAAGCGGGCTCCACTCTTCTACACCCCACCCTGCCAGGACCGTTTCCTCAGTCACCCAAGGCGGGGATTCCAGAGCAGCCTCGGAAGGAGCCAAACCACCACAGCAGCGCTGGGAGGCAGTGCGGGTTGATCTCACTGGGGTGGGGTCTTTGCGTGTGCGACCACACTGTTCAGGAGCCTGATCGGAAGGACACCTGGCTTTATTACGTGAGTTCATACGCGGGCCTTAGCGGCGGTGGGGACAGGCCAGCTCCAGGGGCAAATCCCTGCTCTCTCCAGTCTGGAGGAAAGGCCTCTCCCAGCAGGCTGGTGGGCCCTAGTGGAGGGGCGGGAGCTGCTGTGCAAACAGGTGGCTGCAGAGAGGTGACCTCCGATGAGGGCTCCCTGCTGGATGGCTGCCCCAAGCTGTGCGGGAAGGTCGCAGCCACGGAAGCCCCCCCACAGCAGAGCCACTGCAGGAAATGTGGTTTTGTAATGATGTTTCCATCCCAAGCCACTGCTCCCGTCCATCTCCGTGGCGATGAAGTCTCAGACCTGTGGGACCTGCCTTCTCCCCACACACGGGCCCCACTCACTCACACTGTGATGGTGACCAGCCAAAGGTCCTCAACCCACTCCCAGTCTCTGAATCCCAACACACTCAGGCAGGAAGTTCCTGGTTCCTGGAAATCTCAAACGACCAGGAAGGTTTTGTAGAGCTTTCTTGTTGTTGTATTAAAAAAAAAAAAAAAACTCTATATTTGCTTTTCTCCCAAATACAGGATAATGCATAATGTTGAACGGTGACCTCTCTTCTCCTCCTGGGGGTCTGTCTGGAGTGCCGCGCAGGCGTGGGGCCAGGAGGGAGCTTTTCCACCACACAGAGCCTTTCCCAAGGCCTGAGGAGCTCGGCCAGCAGCCCCAACAAGGAGTGAGACCTGCGTCCCGGGTCTGGCTGCAGCCCCGTCACCTGGTGAAACAGAAATCAGGTGGAGATGTAGGTACAAATGTAGATTCCATGAGACCGTGGGCCCAAGTGCCTTACCCGGGGACCGTAATCTGGACCACGGTGACAGTGTCGTCTGCAGAGAAGTTAGTGCCATACTGACCACAGGAGGTGCTGGTGCTGCCCAAATGCACCTCAGGAAGCGAGGCACAGGCCCCAGGCTGCTGCCCGGTGTTCCTGGCAGGCTACGGTCCCCCCGGGTCTCACACCCCAGTCTGAGGGAGCCCACGCCTGGTGGACTTGTTTCTCGGCCATTCTTCTCTTGGCCTCTGCAGCCCCTGTTGGGCTCAGACTAGGGGCAAAACCCCGCCTTGTTCCTGGGCATTCAAATACGGGTCCACCTGCCATCTGGTCTCCACCCCCAACCCACAAGTTAAGGCAAACTCATGTCCCCACGGCCTATGTCCTTCCCCAGCTTCTCCTCCTCACGGCCCCTCCTGCAGCACCCTGCCGCATGCCTGTCCTCTCTCCTTGTCCTCCACCCCTGAAGGCACCTGCTCTCTGCCCTCTTTCCAGTGGACCCCACACATGCCGCCCTCAGCCACCACATTCCCACCCAGGAACATCCCTGACCCTTTGAGCAACCCGTCCTCTGAGCTCTCCGGGCAGCCCCAGGTCTGCAGATGTCTGGCTGGCCTGCCCCATCCCCAGAGCCACGGTGCTGGCCCGCCTTTCCCTGCCCCTCAGTGTCGGGACGGGGATGCCTGTCCTCCTGCCACACCCAAGCCTGAATAGCACCTCCTGGACTTCTCTCTTAGGATTCTGGCTTTTAGTGCCTTGTGATTGTGGTGTTTATTCACACGTTCTAACTCCATGTAGGCAAGAGCTGTGTCTCCCTCATCTTTCTAGAGTGAAGCAAATATTTATCAAATCCAATTTAGCACCAAACCCAAAGCATAATTTTAAATATCCTTCTAAGACACCTCCAGGCCGTGCTTGGGCCACACAGGAGAACGTCAGTTTGGCTGGAACCCTAAACCCGGCGCCCCGCTGACTAGCTAGCGGCCGAGGTCTCACCTCCATACCTGTAAAGTGAGCGATTAAACTAAGTCAGCACTTCCTAAACTTGGATGTGAGTCAGCTGGGGCTTGTTAAAATGCAGACTCTGATTCAGGAACTCTGGGGGGGGGGGGGGCGGTGCCTGAGACTTTGCATTTCCAGTGAGCACCCAGGTGACATCAGGGTGGTGGACCCAGGGGACCTTCTAGAACTTTCCAGAGCTACCACTCCACAACAGGCATGATAAAACTGTGGCCGAGGTGCCGGCAGAATCCTTGCCTTCAGGCCTGATAACCTTGGGCAGCCATTGAACAGCCTAGCCCACAGGCTCTTACTGGAAACAGGGGCTAAAATCTGTGCCTTGTTCTCACGGTTGCTGAAACAGTTATGTGAAGACAATTCATATAAAGATTGGCCTTGTGCCCAGCTTAGAAACGCCTCAACTGGCCAGCTCTTCTCTTGATTTTGGGAAATCCCTATCCTGGCAGCTTCCTTAGGGTCCTGGGGTCCTGAGGCACAGAGGAGGCCCACCCTCCACCCCTGAGCCGGTCTCGGGGGCTGCCGGCAACTTTGGAGCCGCCAGCCAGTGTCCCTCCTAGGTCACCTTGGACCAGCTGGGTCACAAGAACGTCTGTCCTTCTTCAGCCTACACTGGGGCCTCTCTGCCCGGCAGCATCCCCATCCTGGGCAAGATGTCAAGACCTGCAGGGCCAGGAAGTGCAGGAGAAGATCTTCTGTTGTGAAAACACAGCTCTAGGTTTTAAGAAAGATGAACTCAAACCAAAGACCTGGTCCCACAAGCCAACGGTCCCTCCACAGTGCCCACCTGACACCATCTCTACCCCCTACAGGAGAGCAAAGATGACTTCTGAGGTGTAGCATTCATGCCCAGTGAGATGCAAATGACGGCAAACTGTTCACAAGATTCCACCTGAAAATCTGGGCCTCTCCAGGGTGCCTTTGCTGGGAATAACCATGAGCAAGTATCAAGCACCTAAGATGCCCTCCCTTGTGCATTGTGTAGGTTCTGGGGGCATGGACCCACTGTAGCACCGGCTGAACTGAGACAGAATGTCTTGGATCTAGTAGGTACTCAGTAAGCAAGAGAACAGTAAGAAGGTATAACACTAAGAATAATTAATGTCCTCTGCTTAAACTGGCACTTGTGTGGTCCAGGCTGCTGGTCGGCTCTGCTCTTGCCCGCGCAGTAGGAATGCGGGTGTTTCTCTCACCATGCAGAGGTGGAAGCTAGCAGGTGTCTGCCTCATGGCCCAGCTCCAGGGGAAGCGGTGGTGATGTGGGCAACACACTTCCTCCTGACTTTCCCAGGCTGGCCTGGGCTTTGGGCTGCTCAGAAAGGGCCACTGAGGCAGCTCAGTGCACAGGGTCCCTGGGGCCATGCCCCATGCTGGGGCAGAGCTCCAGGCATAGCAGAAAAGGGAACACTCTGTGAGGAAGGGACACTGGGGTTTCGGGGACACTTACCCTTCACAGATAAGTGCAAACAACATGGGGTTCGGCTCCTGGGTTACTTAGGTGACGGGCAGCAGCTTCAGGATTCCGGCAGTGCCGGGAAGGGACCCGTTCTGTAGAGGAGAGGTGCTTTCTAAGGGTCAAGCTGGAGGCTGGGCCTGGGGTCAGCAGCAGAAGGCACTGTTCTTGGCTGAAGCGGACTGTTTTCCATTGACTGTAAGTTTTCCAAGCATTTTCCATGCACACCCCCGCAGAGGATATTTCTGTCAATTGAACTGAATATTTCCTCCACTTAGCCACCCAGAATGAGGTGCCCTTACCCCTCTGAGCGCCCATCCTCCCAGCTGCACACGAGGGGCTTTCCAGGGCCCAGGGCCCAGCGTCAAGGCCGGGCTGGGGTGGGCCCACAGCCTGCCTCCCGCAAGACGCTCAGAGCCTGCTTTGTGTCAACAAGAGTGAGGTCAGGCTGAGCCTGCAGCTTTGGGAACGAGCTGCCTCTAAGACCCCACCACTTGACACCCCTCCAAGCCCACTGCCCTTCTGGGCAGAACCAAGGTCCAGCCCTGTCCTCGGCCAGGCCCCTTCCACCCTGTCACCCCTGGGTGCTCCTTTGAGGGGGCCCAGGCTTGCTGTTGTTTTCCGTACCAGCCCGACCTTTCAAGGTGCACCACTCATGACTTTTACTGCAGTGTAGATCTGAGTAAGCACCCAGCCCCAGCACCCAGCACCCAGCACCCAGGGCAGCCCCCACAGTCACACACACACACCCCCACCTCACACCCCAACCTTCTCTCTAGTTTTGACTTCTGTCTGGTTTGTGCAAATGGAATACTTTGCCTCTCACCTTTGAGTCTGGATTCTCTCGTTCAGCAAAATGCTTTGCGCTCCCTCCGCATGAACCCCTCTCTGCCCAGTGGCGCTCTGCAGCTTGGACCATGGTTGGTTTGTCCATTCACCCTTCAAAGAACATTTGAGTTATTTCCAGTTTTTGCCATTTGTGAAAACTAGTGTGGTAAGGGCGCCTGGGTGGCTCAGTTGGTTAAGCGACTGCTTCCGGCTCAGGTCATGATCCTGGAGTCCCGGGATCGAGTGCCGCATCGGGCTCCCTGCTCGGCGGGGAGTCTGCTTCTCCCTCTGACCCTCCCCCCTCTCATGTGCTCTCTCTCATTCTCTCTCTCTTTCAAATAAATAAATAAAATCTTTAAAAAAAAAAACTAGTGCGGTAAATATTCATGAGCAGGTTTTCGGGTGAAGGTAAGGTTTCACTTCCCCAGAGCACAAGTGAGGTCGCTGTGCCCTGTGCAATAGGCGTGTTTGACAAGAGCGGCTAGTGTGCATTCCCACCAGGGCCTGGGAGTCCTCGTCAGCACTCGGTGTTGCCGGTCCTTTTATTTTAACCATCTAGGTGGCTGTAATGGGCACCTCCCTAAGAGCTGATGATGTTAAGTATCCTCCCAAGGGCCAGTTTCCAGCTTTACATCCTCTTAAATACTCAAGTATTTTGCCCATTTTTAATTGCTGTTTATTTTCTCATTATTGGGTTTTGAGGGTCCTTTCCCCACCAGGCACAACCCTTTGTTTACCTGTGGTTTGCAAGTGCTCTCTCTGGCTCATCTTCTCCTCTGGGAACCGTGTCTCTCACAACACGGGAAGCTTTCATTTTAGTGCAGTTTAATTTTCTTATGGGGTATACTGTTGTGTGACATCTGTCCACTGAATTGTCTTTGAGCCTCTGTGGGAATCACACGGACACACCTGTGTGGGTCCACCTCCAGGGCACCTGCCCCGCTTCTGTGGATCTGCGTGTCTGTCTTTGCCAAGGTCTCACCTGCGACACCGTTTAACACTGGACAGCGAGTCTCCTTCAACTTACTCTTCTTTGTCAGAATTGTTTTTTGGCTCTTGTAGTTTTGCTCTTCCATATATAAATTTTAAAATCAGCTTCTCTCTATATACACACAAAATCCGTCTAGGACTTTCACTGGAATTGCATTAAATATGCGGGTTAACTTGGGGATAGTTGACATGGTTACTATGTTGAGTGGGGATGAGCTTCCTGATTGACGAATACGGTGTCTCTTCATTTATGTGGGTGTTTGATTACTTCCATTAGCATTTTGTAATTTTCAGCATATAAACCCTTTGTGTGTGTGGTTAAATTTACAACTAAACAGTTCATGTTTTGGTGCTCCTGCAAGTGGTATTCTTATTTTAATTTCACTTCCATTACTGATTGCCTTATAGATTAGGATTGATTTTTATATATTGATCTCATATTTTACAAACTTGCTAAACCCCCAGTTAGTTCTAGGGGATTATTGTGGTGTGTCCTTCGGGGCTTGTACGTGGACAATCGTGCTGTCTGTGCATATATACCTCAGTTCTTCTTTGCCGACCTGCACACCTGTGGCTGTGAGTGCTTCCAGAGTGAGGCTGACGAGGAGAAAGGACGGTAGAACCCTCCCTTCTTCCCCGGCTTGGGCTGGAAACATTGGTCTTTGACCATGAGGCATGAAGTCAACCAGAGGGTTTCTTGTAGCTGCTTGTTAGGAAGATGAGGAAGTCCCTCTTGGTCCTGGCTCACCGGGAGTTTTTATCATGAGTGGACGTTAAATGCCAGAAGCTTTTTCTGCATTAGCTGACGTGATGCAGACTGAATAAGGTGGGTTCTGCGGGTCGACCACCCCTGCGCCCCAGCAGTAAGCTCTGCTTGGCGGTGCACACGCCACAAGTCTCATTCACCATCCCGTTGCTGTTCCTGAGCCTGTGTTCATGAGGACGCTGATCTGTGGTTTCTAACACTGCCTGGTTTGGGCTTCCTGTCCAGGTAATGGGGGCCTTACAAAAGAAGGTGAGCGACTTCCCTTCCTCTTTTGTTTTCTGGAAGACATTTTGTAGAATCGATGTTATGGTTCCCGTAATGTTTTGGTAGAATTTGCCAATGAAATCACCTGGGTCTGGAGTTGGTGCATCTCCCCTCATTATCCCTCTCATTCTCCAGTTCCGTTTCAACATCCCTCATTTGTCCCTGATATTGGAGATATCTTCTCTCTTTGTCTTTGCTTCTGTTCTTCTGTCAATATTGCAAGAGCTTTGATCAATTAATCATTTCAAAGGACCAGCTTTCAGGGTCATTGCTTTCTCCAGATTGTCTTTATGTTTTCAGTCTCATTTCTGCTCCTATGTTAATTCCTTGGGTTTATTTTGCTCTTTTTTCTGATTTATTAGATTTAAGGCTTAGATTACTGTTTTGAGTCCTTTTTTTCTTTTATGACATGAGCATTTAATGTATACTTTCTCCTCTGAGCATTGGCTGCAACTCATAAAGTTTGAGATAATATAGGTTCATTTTCTTACAGTTTTCTAAGTATTTTCTAATTTCTAATATTTTCTAATTTCTCTTGAGACTTCCTCTTTGAGCCAAGGATTATTTAGAAGTGTTCTGTTTGATTTTGAAGTATTTAGGGATTCTCATGTTCTCTCTTTGTTTTGACTTCTAGTTTAAAACCCTTAAGTTCAGAGAACATGTGTGATTTCAACTCTATTCAATGTGTTACAGGGTTTTCTTGAAGATTTATTTATTTATTTGAGAGAGAGAGTGTGTGTGTCGGGGGGAAGGGCAGAGGGAGAGAGAGAATCTCAGTCAGACTCCACGCTCGGCACAGAGCCCTACGCGGGGCTCCATCTCCTGCCCCTGAGGTCACAACCTGAGCCGAAACCAAGAATCGGATTCTTAACTGACAGCGCGGGCCAGGTGCCCCTCTGGGTTTGTTTTGACCCAGGATAGGGCCTCTCTTGGTTGCTGTCCCACCAGCACTCAGATACCGTGTGAATTCTGTTGCTCAGTGGTGCTCAGTCAACGCAGATTACATCCGGTTGACAGGTGTTGCTGCTCTGTTCTCAGATTTTCTGTCCACTATCAGTTTTTGGGCCAAGAGTGCTGAGGTCTGACTGCAAATGCAGATCTGTGGGCATCTCTTTTCAGTTTTGTTTTCACTTCACCTATTTTGAACCTGTATTTGGAAACACACTCAGGATTGTCATGTCTTCCTGGTGAATTGGGTTTTTTGTTATTATGTGATTTTCCTCTTTGTCTCTGGAAACCGTCCTTGCTCAGAAGCCTGTGCTGTCCGGTGGTAACGCGGCCACACCAGCGTTCTTTAACTGCCCATTGTCCTCCTTGAAGGGAGCTTCCTCTTCCTAAAGGTCATTTAATTGATGTGTTTAGATTACTAACGTTTAATAGGATTATCGATACCTTTGGATTTAGACCTACCAGTTCGTCGTTGTTTCCTGTTTCTTTCATCCTCTGCTGCCACTTTCCTGCCTTCTTGAACTCTAGTTTGATTCGGCTGTGGTGTTTTCACTCCAGCCGTTTGACTAGTGTTAGCAGTTGCTCTAGGAATTACAACGTACACAATTAGCTTTCCGCCGTCCACTCAGAATGAATATTTTGCTGTTTCCAGTAGTGCGAGGCAAACCTGCCACCACACGTCTCCCTTCACTCGTGCTTCATGCCGAGTGCACCTATACACCGTGAGGACCCCAGGGGCTTGTCAATGTTTGCTTTCACAAAACATATTTCAAAGAACTCCAGAGGAGGAGAGGAATGTAGTAGGTGCCCAGGTACTCCGCATTTCTTCAGGGCTAGGGTCCCGACTTCCTTCTGGAGCATCTCCTTTCTGTCCAAAGTAACTCCCTGAGCAAACACATCTGAGTTTTCCTTCATGGGGATAGACTCTCGTTCACCTTCGTTCCTGTAGGACCAGAGCTCTGTGTGGGGGTCCTCTCCTTTCCGTGCTCGGAAGATGCTCCTCTGCCTCCCCTTCCGTCCCGGGCGTCCTGGTGAGAGACCACCGTGTCAACAGCTTGTCCCTGACGCTTTTCTCTGGCTAACTTCCGGGGCTCTTGTCTGCAGTTTGCAGAAAACTAAATTATGACGTGTCTTGGCATGGATTTCCTTGAGTTTATCTTCTTTGGAGTTCACTCATCCTCTTGAATGTGTAGATTTGTGTCTCTTGCCAGATTTGGGGAGCTTTTGGTCAGTACAGCCGGCAGGATTCTAACATGACCAGTTCCTGCATCCTGATACACACCCAGTTCCCATAGTGCAGTCAAACATTAATCTGGGTGCAGCTGGGAGGCGATTTTGAGATGGAATTAAGGCCCAAATCAATTCACTTTAAGAAAGGAAGATTATCCTGGATGAGCTTGACCTAGTCAAGTGAGCCCTTAGGGAGGAAGTGGGCTCTTCCTGGAGGTAGGACAGGCTTTGATGTGAGGCCGCTGCCCGTGGCTGACTCTGAACACAGGCAGGGGCAGGACTACGGTGCCTCCTGCCACGGACACCGACCAAGCAGGCGCCTCAAGGGGAGGGGGATGGGGGAGCGCGGCTGCCTGCCACCACCACTCGAGCCTGAGCTGTTATCAGTCCCATGCAGGGAAGAGTTCCATCTTGTTTTTTTCAAGCTGATGTGCTTTTCGTTCTCAAGTGTCCACAAGGTTCTTCTGTGCATCTTCTGTCTCTTTGCCGATAGACATTCATTCATAAGGGTTCATCCTCACTTGGAGAATGTTCCCAACAGCTACTCGGGAGTCTTTCTTAGATAATCTCAACATCTCTGTTGGAGCTTTGGGGTCCGTTGACTGTCCTTCCCCATGAGTAGTTGTGATTTTCCTGTTGTTCATGTGCCGAGTACTTTTTGAATATTCTGCCATTAGACGCAAGCCCTTCTCTCAGTTCTGCAGCAGGAGATCCAACCAGCTGGATTCCAGCTGCAAGTTCCAACCTGACTTCCATGGTTTGTTGCTCCAGGGTCAGCTCGGTGCTGACCAGACCTGCCCCATGGGCACCCCACACTGGCCAGGTGGGGGTCACATGCCCTCCTGAGACCTCAGCCCTCCAGTCAAAGAAGAGAGTCCCATCCCCAAGCACTGGGCCCTTTGGGTTCCACCTGCTGCTGCAGCCTCATGGGGCAGCTCGGGGACAAGGCACAGAACACAGAAAACAAGGAAGAGGAGGAAAGTGGGGCTCCCCCATTCCACGTGGGCATTGGGGCCCCTTCTCCTAGAGCTCCTCCTGTGTTTACTCCATCTGCTCCATGCCCATTGGGCTTGAGGCTACCTTCAGTGAAGCCAGGGACTCTGGAGCACAAGAAGGCAAATTCACTCCCAGCTAAGTGACACTCTGGGCTCTGGGCTCCCCCGGGCTGTCTGCCATGACTCACTGTTCGGAGCCCCAGGGATGCTCCCTGCCCCTGTCAAGGTGTCAGGGTGAGGTGCAATCCCTCCACCTTCCCATGTGCAGGTTTGAAAACTGGATTTGGGTGGAATTGTATTATTTCCAGTTCTGGTCAGCCTGTAAGTGGAGAGACTCCAAAGGTTTCAGCTTAGTTTCTCTGTCTCTTGGGCAGTAAATAGACATTCATGTATATTGAAGAACAATTCTCTCTTTAACAGAACCCTGATAAACCCTTTTCAAGCAAAAATCCATTTAATGTGAATAATCCCAGCCTAATCCCTTCTGCACATTTAGACATCTAAGTGAAAAAGGCTTAGATGATCATCTTCCTCTGCAGCGAAGTAGGTCTTTCCGGCAGAGACAAAGTCGATTTCAGGCACAGTTTTAGCTTGTGCATGGACATTCTATTAGGCAAGGGGGTATCCCAACAGTCTATAACAGAGGGCAGAAAACTCTGGTGTCTGACCAAATTGGCCAGCAGCCTGTTTTTGTAAATAAAATACGATCAGAACACACATTCCAGACAATGGCTGTTCTCAGCTACAACGGCAGAGTTGAGTAGTTACAACAGAGTTGGATGGCTTGCAAAACCTAAAATATTTCCTCTCTACCCCATTACAGATAAAAGTTTGCCAACTCCTGGCCTACAGAGTATAAAAAAGGTAAACAGAATTCTCCTATCCAAGATATAAATATCTGATGAGTGCAACACCTGCTCTTATTACCACACCCAAGGCAGACATTGCTAATCCATCTCTGCTCTCTTTCCTGGGGAGCAATATCCTCCCTCAGAATCCTGAATTCAGTACTACAGGTAGCTCCAGCGTGTGATTTAAAATTAACACATGAAATGAAAACCAGTTGCCATGTCTATTCTAGGCTGTGGTTGAAAGAAGGAATCTAAAAAAAAATTCTAAAAGTGATTTCCTCACCTAAGGCAAAAACAAATGCTGATTTTGGAGCACATGAAATGGATATAATTTGGGAGTCCCCTTGGTAAGGAAATTCAAAATTATGAATATAAAATCACCACAGGGCCTTGAAAGGACCTATACAAATAAGGACCAGGAAGTGAAAACTTCCTCAGCCGTGTGAGGCTTTGCAAATTCAAATGCTGGCCCCACCCCAAAATATATACATGAACCCAGCACAGACACATGAGTATGTGTGTTATAGTGCTCATAATTGTGAAAAAATGGAAATGATGAAAGTGACCATTTGTAAAATGAAATACAGTGTTGCCCTGGGAGTTAGGCAGACTGTCTGTTACAATATTAAAAGATGTTCACAGTCACGAGAAAGAAAATTTGTAACAGCATGTTTAAGATAATGCCGTTTCTGTAAAATAGATAAATAATGTGTGTTTGTTCAGCAGAGAAAAGTCTGAAAGGATATCCACCAAACTACCAATAGTGATTGTTTGGGAGGGATCAGACTACACAGTAATTTTAATTTTATTTCTTTCAGAGTAGTTGAAGTGTTTTACACTGAGCGTGCTTATCTCTACAGTCAGAAAAACAAAAAGTGAGCCTATAATAGAATAAAATCTATAAGTGATGTCATTTAGTAAATATTTAATTTGTATTTTACATGTACACTAAAAAACCTGAAAGGACATATAATATTTAAGAATGATGTTTTTTTCCTCGTGTGAGATTTTGGAGGATTTGAGTTCTTTTGCAATGGTCATATGTTATTTAAAAGAAGTATTTTTAAAAAATGAATGCCCAGATAATTACATATTAGAGGCCTAAGTTCAATGGCAAATTTCCTCATGATTATTCTTCTATTCAAATAAGCAGATAACCTAAATTGTAGGGTGTGCATTTTTCTACGAGCTCAATAAAGATATTTTCATTTTGAATAAACATGAAAAGTGACATTTTGTTTTTCCTGACTTGACCCCTGCAGAAAGCTGGCTCTCACCACTCAGCTGAGGCAGAAATAGAGCTGGGAGTTGCATGGCTTCAATTATAGTTTTGACTGAGTGTGCAATCCCAACTGTGAACGTTCATTTATGGACAAACCCTTGCAGTGCTGGACAATCCATTTGCTAGAAAACACACTTCAATGTTGATGAGCAGACTACGGAGGGGCAGAGCCGGGCCTGAGAAGGGAAAGGGTGGCCCCAGAGCTGCAAGGAGACAGGAAGGAGGGTGAGGCCCCAGGCATGGCTGGAGCTCCCAGAGACCCATGGCCCGGGAGGCAGCCCTCAGACGGACACAGAGCTGGGGTCAGGCCCTGTGAGGATGAGGGAAGACCAGGCGTCTCTACAGCCAGGGACACAATGGGTCTGAGAAGCCCTTGTTGGCACCGGAGAAGAACAGAACCAGCTAGACCAGGTGTCTGTGACCCACCCCCAGAGACACTGCCGGCAGAGACAGACAGCAGGACGGGCCCACTTGCAGAGCCTCTCTCAGCAGAGGTCTGACCACGCGTGGGGGCACTAGCCTCCACCCCCCGCAGACCCAGACACCCTGTAGGTCCCTCTATGCTGTGTGACACCAGTGTGCTCTCCTCAGGACACCCCAGGTGACACATAGATGGTCCCTCGGGGCTTCTGCTCTAGTGACCTTATAGCAGGTGGAATGCAGGCTGAGCCCCATCCCGAGACCCACTGAACAGGCCCCACTTGGGGCTGTGACACTAACACGTCCCTGTCAGGAGCCATGTCCAGGAGGGCAGTCTGTCCCCGTGAGCCAAGCCCACACCTCTCGGAGTGAGGGGCGTCTGGGGGCCTGAGGCCAAGTGGTTCAGAGGGCTCTCCGGTACAGAGCTTCTCTGCTCTTGGTTTCCCCTGGGGCAAGTGGGAGTGAAGCAGCCTTCTCCGGCAGGTCAGAAACGCCCTCTCTCAGGCGACCAGCCACAGAGCTGTGGCCAGGGGGTGCCCCTCTGCACACCGCTGCGGTGCCCACGGCCTCTCCTGTTTTCCTGATCCCCTTTCTTCCCCAGAATTCTGTTATCACATTTGTGGCTCACTTCACATTTGGGGCCCGTGGTGCTCTCAAGAGTGCTCTGAGAAGGAGCCAGGAGGGAGGCCTGGGGCGAGCCACAGCCCTGATTGAGGGGCCCCGTGTCCTCTGTCCACCCCAGAGCCCCTGGCCGTCCATCCACCCATCCCTCCCTGTCCCTCCCCGTCCCTCCTCGGGAACAGAAGGCCCCTCCCCCATCAGGGGCTCTCATGGGAACACCTCGGATCCAGACCTGGTCCTCCTGCCTTGTGTGGCCCCTTGAGTCCAGCCAAACCTGAAGCCCCTGAGATCTGTTTCCTTAACCCGCCCACCCCATCTTACAAGGTAGAATGGGAGGCGTGCACATCTGAGGGGCTCTTTGGAGGCATTCAGAGGCTTCCCTGCCCCCATGCCCTCTGCCTGCAGCCTCTGAACACACTTTCTATTTGCAGGGCCCAGCGAGTGGCCGGCTAGTGGGGCGGTGAGTGTGCCCTGAGCTGCTCGCATTCTGCTGGCACCCAAAGCGAAACCAGCCTGGCTGGCGGGTGGCCCAGCCCGCACTGGCTGGCTGCCTGGGGGAGCAGAGCAGCTAAAAGTAGCTCCCATTGACTGGGATGATTCTCGGCTACACATCTTTGTCCCCTCCCTGTCCACGGTCCCCACCCTGCACCATGCCATCACCTAGAAAAGCTACGTGGGCGTGGGTTATAACAGAGCCAGGCTCAGAGGCGGCATGCTCTCCCCTGTCCTTTGACATTCCGGCTGAGGGACCTGCTGGGCTTGGACACCTGTTCCCCATGACAGGGAGATGCTCTGGGAGTAAATCGGGTGCCCCCCAGAGGCCCAGGACTGCGCTATTTAGACTGCTCAGGAAACAGAAATCACGGCACATAGGAGTTGTCAGCAGGAACCGTTACCCTAAGCCAGGCACCGCTCACGTGATCCCATGAGGTAGGTGCTCTGAGCTCTGTGAGCTGCAGGGGCGGAAGCTGAAGCCTGAGCCCGTGTCCAGCATCCCTGGGGAAGTGCCAGAAGGGACTTAAGTTACAAGTATCTAACGTCCGAGTCCAAGCCTGAACTCCTGGCCATGTGGGGGAGCTTTCCGAGTACCTACCAGCCCTCATGAATGCTTTCCCAGTGAAGTGCTTGACACGTGAGGCCGATGAACTGTGCAGCACCAACGCAGGGTGAGCCCATTCGGCAAGACCTGGCTTGGGCGGCCCGTGGCCAGCCCGAGGTAGGCCGCCACCGGCGGAGCCCACACAGCTCAGCAGAGACTGGGTCAGCTCCTGTAGGAATCAACCCCCCAGAAGAAAACCCAGATTTCACGACAAACAACCAGGGTGTGTGGGAGAGCACACTCACAGAGCCGGGGCTGTGGGGCCAGTGTTGGGAGGCCCAGCCTCTATGGGAGGAGCCGTACGGCCCCTTCCCAGGGCACAGGGCCTCAGAGGGGCTGTTGGAGCAGACTGGGAGCCAGGAGCACTGCAAGGTGGTTGCAGGCCTGTGAGCAGGTGTGTCTGGTGGGGGTGGGGGGGGGACTCTTATGGCTGGGAGGAGGCAGCTGATATTTACCCGGCGTAACCCTGGGCCAGGCACTGAGCCCAAGCCTGACTGCTTTTCTGTCAGGCCACAAAACATGGTGGTGTGGGCACTTGATCATGCCCCCCGTGAAGATATGGGGTCCAAGCATGAGGGTTGCCGAGTGGTTGTTGGGGGTCACATGGAGCAGGCTCAGCCCCATGCTTGGCCTGGGCCATCCCACCTGTGAGCCAAGGTGAGATGCTGGCTCTCACCCATTCTGGGACCTTCTGGGGAAGAAGGAGTTCTCTGCATGTCCACCTGAGCCTTGTGGGGACGTGGTGGGGCTTCCCAGGGCTACCAGAACCTGTTCCGGCTGTGTGGCACGAGCCCTTCTCTGAGGAATTCCCTCGCTGTTCCTGAATGGGGCTCCCTTGGGAAGCTACAGATCCTAGAGGCTGTGTTTTCCTGGCAGCACCAAGCAAGGGGCCCCATGCAGGACCCAGAGACCTCCCCTCAAGTCAGTGCTGGAAATGCACTGATGCGCCTACCCTGTCGGACACCGACACCTGGCTTCATAGGGATTTTCTCCTACCAGACCCCATGAAGCCAGCCCCACAGGTCCATCACATGCACCGGTGCAGAAAGGCCCCAGAGCACAGGCCCGCCGCACCATCACCTGGCCGCTGGTGAAACCTGTCCAAGGCCAAGGACTTGGGAGGGCCAGTGCCAAGCTTGTGACCCCGAGGTCACTCTGGGGCTTCACTCCACACCCACCCGCCGCCTGAGCAAGAAGTGGACACTGGCTTCCCACCCAAACCAGAAGCAGCAGGCACGTTAGCTGCTCCCCACTCCTCACCTCTGTGCTAGGAGGACAGCAGCCCAACAAAAAGGCCCACATGCAGATTAAGTACTTTTGTCAAAATTGTGATAAATTCTGCATATCGGACCCTTTGTTTTCCTGTTTTTCTAGATCAGGGCTCTGCAGACTTTCTCTGTGGAAAGCTGGACAGTGAATGTGTCAGGCCATGTGGCCACCAGCGCAGCGTAGGCAGCCGTCGAAAGTAGGCAAATGAGGGGTTTGGCGGGGTTCCAATCAGACCTGCAGAAAGAGGCCGTAAGCGGAACTAGGCCCCAGGGCTACCGGGTGGTGAGCCCTGACACAGAGACAGCTTTGATCCCTGAATCTCATGCCACGCTTCCCTCCTGACACAATGGTGAGGCCGCCCCTTCTGGCCTGACCAGGTGGGGTCTGCGGCACCCCGACATGCACATTGGACAGAGGGGCACCTGCCTGAGGCCTGGATGGCAATGCAGCCCGTTAGCTCCACACCCGGACCAGGAACCCGGGCCCCTGAGTTCAGAGTGGTATCGAGGACAGCGTCAGCAATAAAAGCACCTGAGGAAATTTGGATCAGTGAGGATGGCATTTCTGGTCCTGCAGGACCTGTCAGAACATGCAGCTAAGCCTCTGCTCTTCTGGAACATCGTCGTGTCCGGTCTCTGCCCAAACCCTGCAGCACCAGCAGTGAGCTGCCCCCTACTCTCTCTCGTCACTGCTGTGTGGGGCAGCGTGAGCCCCTGACGCGCTTGCACGGCCCTTGGCAGGCCACCGAGAAAGCCCGTCTCCTATCTTCTAACTCACCGCCTCAAGTTCAGGCCCTCCCTCTTCTGGGGGATCTGGCTGGCTCAGTCCGTAGAGCACGTGACTCCTGATTTTGGAGTCATAGGCTCAAGTCCCACGTTGGGCACACAGAGCTTACTCTAAAACAAACAATAATAAAATTCAGGGTCTCCCTCCTCAATACAGCCGTCCCTGTAGGAGCCCAACCCCCTCAGTCTGTGGGCTTGCGCACTGTACATGCTCTGCCCCTTGAGGCAGGATGCTCCGGCCCTTATCCGCCTGCTCCCTCGGCAAGGGCGAGGACCTCGTCCGTCACTCCTGGTTTTATCTCCAATGCATGCAGAACACCAGACACAAAGGGGGCACGCAGCACGCTCAGGGACTTAACTGATTCATCCATTACCTGGTTTCCCCCGGTCGGACTGTGCTCGCCACGTGGAAGGACTGCTATCTTACACAGGTGGAGCATTGTTGACCAACCGGCTGGCACGAAGGTGCTCCATCCACCACCTGGCCTCCCCAGTGCCATCCCTGGACCAGCAGCACGGACACAGACCCCTGGGCCCTCCCGACCTCATTCTAACAAGATCCCCAGGTGATCCAAGTGCTCCTTCTAGTCTGAGAAACGCGGTCTGCAGGGAGCTTCTCCAGCAAATGTGGGGCTGACGTTGACTCACTCTCCATATGGGCAGTAGCACTGAGCACAGGCAAGGTGCACGGTGAGTATCCATCACGTTGGCAATGACTCTCCACACTGCTTGGTGCTTGGCCATCAGTGGCTCCCTGTGCAGGACCAGGTCCAGGCACCCCCAGGCTCCCAGCAGGAAAGACCACAGTCCTTGCTGAAACTGGGATTCCATGTTGCTTAACCCTTGAGAAAGTTCACAACCTCCTGAGGTCAGGGTGTTGGACCTCCAACCTCTATGCCCCTCATGCTCTGGATGGGTGTGTCCCAAGGAGGAAGGCCTGGCGTCCTTGGCCAGTGCTCTTGGACACTCCTTCTCAATGGTCACTTTGTACCCGAAATTCCTCCCAGATCTGCTGACCTGGATGATGCTGAGCTAACAGTGAGCCCCCAGCCAACAGATACACTTAACTGCTACTCTCACTTGCATCTTATTTTGGAACAAGCTCCTTTTTAAAAAGTTCTTCTGAAACTTATTGGACTGTTTTCTAGCTTGGCTGAATGATATTGTTAACCAAGACCGTGGTTGAGAAATCATATGATGAAACCGGGGTAATTAATCTTCAACTAGGCGAGGGAGCCTCAGGAAGAAAAATGACACCCAATCGGGCATCCTCACCCCCTAGGACATTTTATTCTAGGTGATTATTCTTGCATCCCCTGACCTGACCTAAGACCTGTTGTTGAGGAGCAATAGGAAACCAGTGGTCCATAAAAAATTCAAAAGTCCAGTCCTGAGCCCCTTCCTGCATCCTAAAAATACAGTCAATTCCTGCAGCAGCTATTTTGGAATGGGACAACAAACTGCTTCCTCAAGATGAAAAGTCCCCGATGCACCATAAACAGGATCTCAGACCCATCCTCTGGTCAGACTGGAGGTCAAGGCCCGCAGGGACCCTGACCAGCTGTGAGAGGACATGAGGAGGCAGGGGGAGAAGTGGCGTTTCTGGTTTAAGTATTTTATTTTGTTTTTAAGTTCAAACTAACTCAGAAAATGTGGGGATGAAGAAATACGTACAGATGGGAAAGGAGAACTCGAGATTGGTGTCCTGGCAGGACACCGTCTGCAAGCTCACAAGCCCCTTCCTCACTGCCTCTCCCCTGTGAACAAAGACCTCACTCTCAGTGCCTTTTCCTGGCTTATTCCGACCCAGAAAGCCTGTTTGCTAGGAAACAGGGGCGGGGCATGGAGCAAGCCAGCCTCAGACATGTGCTCCTTACGAGAGATCTCCTGGGGGCTGAGGCCATGGCTCCCAAGCCCCGCCTCCCTATGTTTCCACCAGACATGGCCCCTGAGCCACAGGTCACACCCGTTTCTTCTCACAGATGAATCTCTCCTCTGATAACATTCTGGGGCCCCTGGGGTACGGCTGTGCCTCTGCAAGAGGGAGAGAGAGAACCGCCTGGCCCAGGTCTCTCTGCCTTGGTTCTTGCAAACCACAAGCATGTGCATCTGCGGGGACAGTAGACTGAGACCCATTGGTCATAGCCACACTTTCTGTCGCCCCCATGGGTCCCACTGCAAAGTTGGTTCACTTTTCCATGTTCCTGTCCTGCCGGCAAAAGAGGCAAAATGGTGATCTCGGCCCCCAGATTCCCTGTGCACACAGAGAGCGCCTATTGGCGCCCAGGCCACCAGCTAGCAGGTGGACTTCCTGCATCCTTAGTGTGGATTCTGGGCCGTCCTCCATCCCCAAACAAGTCAGACCTCCCCTCTGGCTTCTCTCCCCTGAACCCAGTATATTTCAAGAAATTCCTTGGTCCCCCTGTTCATTGCTACCCCCTGACCAGCCCTCTCTCCAACCCCAGGATTGGGGCACGTGAATATCATCATCCAGCATTGGATGAAGGCACCACCTTCCACTCTGGGTGTGATTTGTCTAAGACAGGGATCCTTCTAAGAAAAAGGCTATGTACATAGATGTTCGTTGCAGCGCTATAATAGTAATGATTTTTTAAAAAGAAAAACATCTTAAATGTTACACAGGAGGTTGGCAATGCAGTTATCATTGCGAAAATTCAGAATAGTAGGAATCAAAGTTGAATTTTCCAGAGAAGATAAAAAGTGGCTCGGTCCCATCTGAAAGAATGCGACAGATAGCGTTGGTCCTACAGACCAGTCAGGCCAAGCGAGGCCGCATCACCGTGTGACTCGCGTTCATGGGATATGATGCAAAGGGTACTTCCTGGTGGTCCTCCCTCTAGTTCTTGACCCCAGTCCAACTGTGAGAAAAACATCAAACACAAATTTAGGAACATTCTACAAAATCCCTGACCAGTACTCCTCAAAATTGTGAAGGTCATAAAAAACAAAACCAAAGAGAGACTGACAAATTGCCACAGCCAAGAGGGGCCTGAGGGGACCCGGCAACAGTGCCACTTGGCCAGTCCCTGGACGAGATCCAGGAGCAGAACAAGGACATTAAGGAAAAACACGTGGAATCCCAACAAAGTCTGGAGTGTGTTAACAGTAACACACCGAGGGGAGTCTTGATTCTGACAAATGGGCTGTGGAAATGTACGAATATCAAGAGCAAGGGAAGCTGGGTGAGAGTTCCCGGAAACTTACCACCTTTGCAACATTTCTATAAATCTAAACTGACTCGGGCGCCTGGGTGGCTCAGTTGGTTAAGCGACTGCCTTCGGCTCAGGTCATGATCCCAGGGTCCTGGGATCGAGTCCCACATCGGGCTCCCTGCTCAGTGGGGAGCCTGGTTCTCCCTCTGACCCTCTCCCCTCTCATGCTGTTTCTCTCTCTCTCAAATAAATAAATAAAATCTTTTTTAAAAAAATCTAAACTGACTCAAAATTAAGTTTATTTTTTTAAATGGCATTAGCCTTATCAAAAGCAATACTAGATGTATAAATTTTATATCAAGCAAAGTACCAATGACATATGAGGCTGAAATGAAGACATTTTTAACATGCAAGGAATCAAATATTGATCTTCCTGTGCACTCTTCCTTGGTGCACAAGTGGAGGACAGAGATATGGAAGAACAAATCCAGAAGGAGACAAGCATGGACCCAGGAATTGGAATGCTTGCCCAGGCTGAAGAAAGCCCCAGTTCAGGGTTCTGCACCAGGAGCAGGCACAAGTCAACAGATGTGTGTTTGCTTTGTGGAAGAATTATCGCCAGGCCTCTGACAGATTTGTAGGAGTACTTGGAGAAACCATAACGCTCAGTACAGAGAAATCTAAGGAAATAGAATTGTGCCTTAATCATTAATCCCAAGAAAACTAAAGAACTAAAAGATTACAAGCAATGTGGTTATAGTACACTACTTGGCTCTGCAGTAAAAAAAAAAAATCTATTAAGCTGGTTACTTATTAAAAATCATTATATAACTATAGTGAGAATAGGGGTAAAGGATCATGTTAGTGTGAGAGAACTAGATCTTCAATCACATTAAGTGGAACTAAGCATTTGCTATGTAAAACTTATAGACAGCATACTACTTTAAAATGGCTGCCTCTGGGGAGCAGAACTGGAGATGTGGAGAGGAGAGGGAGACAGAAATCCACTGTATTTTTACAGAACTGTTTTGATATTTTAAAAAGAAATTATATGGATATGTCACTTTAACATTTTGAACTTTTAAAAGGAAGATGTTTGAGATTTAATACTGAAAAAAGAAAAGCAAAAATAAATTGAATATGCAAATTATCAAAATTGGACAGGGCTGGTGTTGAGTTCTAACAGTTGTTAACGGCCAATCCATTAGATTTTCCAGTATCCCATTATGATGGTTGGTGCTCTGTTTTGATGGATGGTGCCCTTTTCTGATGGTTGGTGTCCTGTTCTGATGGATGGTACTTGTTCTGATGGTTGGTACCTGTTTTGACAGCTTGTACCTGATCTGATGGTTGGTGCCTATTCTGATGGGTTTTTTAACCTGGTCAGTCAGGCAATAGCAGTGGAAAACACTGCACTTTTTAATTTAATTCAGAATTTAAATTATTTGAAGAAAATAAATTTCTTTTCCATGTGCAAATACGTAAAGTGTTAGGGAAATACAACAATCAGAAATGTTTTCCTGTAGAAAGCCACTGTATGTTTTTAACTGATTTTAGTGCAAATGTGTATACCACCAAAAAGAATGGTTTCAGAAATAATTGATTTTAAGTAGGTGCCCGCATTTCACTTTATTAGAACACATTTTATATAGTGGGAAAAATTGCACAACTCCCTGACAGTGAACTCAGAGGCTTAAGTTCCCTAACTTTTCCTGTGCTCTGCCTTCTCCTTCTGTTACCTGCCTCACCACCAGTTCCCGGCCTCACCTTCTGTTCCCTAACTGCTGCAGTTTATTCACTCTCCTCTGTTCCCTGCTCTCTCCTGCTACGCCTCAGCTTGTTCTGCTACCACTGCCTTCCCCTCTAGTCCCCTAGCTTCACCTCCTGGGCCCTACATTCTCCTCCAGGTCCCTAATTTCTCCTCCAGGTCCCTAACTTCTCCTCCAGGTCCCTCCCTTCTCCTCCAGGTCCCTCCCTTCTCCTCCAGGTCCCTAACTTCTCCTCCTCGTCCCTCCCTTCTCCTCCAGGTCCCTAACTTCTCCTCCTCGTCCCTCCCTTCTCCTCCAGGTCCCTACCTTCTCCTCCAGGTCCCTCCCTTCTCCTCCAGGTCCCTAACTTCTCCTCCAGGTCCCTCCCTTCTCCTCCAGGTCCCTCCCTTCTCCTCCAGGTCCCTAACTTCTCCTCCAGGTCCCTCCCTTCTCCTCCAGGTCCCTCCCTTCTCCTCCAGGTCCCTAACTTCTCCTCCAGGTCCCTCCCTTCTCCTCCAGGTCCCTCCCTTCTCCTCCAGGTCCCTACCTTCTCCTCCAGGTCCTTCCCTTCTCCTCCAGGTCCCTAACTTCTCCTCCAGGTCCCTCCCTTCTCCTCCAGGTCCCTCCCTTCTCCTCCAGGTCCCTCCCTTCTCCTCCAGGTCCCTACCTTCTCCTCCAGGTCCTTACCTTCTGCTCTTGGTGCCTACCTTCTCTTCCTGTTAACTACCTTCTCTTTTATAAAACCACCAACTGCTCCTTCCCTTCCCCTTAGCTGATGGTTACCTCCCCTGTGCTGAGGAATAATGCCCAGCATAGAGCATCCTGCAAGTGTCCAGCTGGCCCTTATTGGACAGAAGAACATGTATGAACCTGGAGGGAACAGGGAGGGAAATTAGAACTCTCTTTTTGTCCTCCTCTTGTTTCACTTCTGATCGTCAGGAAACAAAGACTTCCACCAGTATCCTCACTCTTGCTACCATAGGTCTCTTTTTGTCCATTTAATTCTGTTTTTCTTAACTTACCTTTCCTGCATTCCTGACATGGGCACTTGCAGTGCACTTTTTATCCATGTTTTCAGTTACCACACTCTGGTAACACTGATGAGTATGCATGAGTCCCCAGAAGAAAGTGGGAGGGGCACTGTCTTTTTACGAAAGCCCCATCTTTTCTCCCCTTGTATCTCAGTCATCTGGTCAGCCCGCCCACAGTGATCTGAGGCCCTCACATGTTTAGGGAAGCCCACCTTCTTTCCTGTTCAGAGACTGAAGTCACCCACAGCCCCAGGAAGGAGGCACCTGTACCTAGCGAGCCTCTTGCCTGCACAATTGCAGAAATCCCCAGGTGAGCTTCTACTTCTATCCTGAATTTCCACTGCAGGGGAAGGAGGGGCACATGGAGAGCAGAGGTGCCTTCCAGATGTGTGAGGCACATGCCCCACTGAGTGGACTAGAACAGTGGGGTGGCTTGCTCTATTTTAAAAAGGTACCAATGGCAAACAGGGTTCATCAGCAGTTCCCAGAAACCAGATGCTCTGCTTAGGAAGCAATGAAAAGGGAGGAATCTATGTGGAAGTGCCAGTCAGAGGACCATGAGCCTCCCTGAGGGATAGGATGGATTTAGGCTGTCACCACCCACTTGCACAGTGAGGTCGCCTCTGCCCTGTGCAGGCTGTGAGGGTCCCTGCCTGTCCTCTTTACAGGGAGGCCCCAAAGTTAATGGCGACGCCTCCTGAGAGGGGAGGCTCCCACTGGCCTATGAAGCCCGGCCACCGCCAGCATGGGTGGCCTGATATTGAGTGAGTCCTGCCAGCCAGCAGTGTAGACCAGATAAAACTACGGCGATGTTCACCGTCCACAGGCAATACTGAAGCCAACGCTAGGCACCCTTCTGTGCCTCTGGATGCAGCAAAGGGGAAAACAACACACTGTTAAGAGAAAGGTGGGCTGTCCTTTCAGACTCTGGCTGGGATGTCACACAGGTATTACGTCTCCCAGGAGAGGGACAGTCTTGGAGCACCAGGTGGCCGTGGTCCTGCCACCTCCCCTTCAAGTGTCTGCAGGAGAACGTCCACCCTGAGCCAGGGGCTTTCAGCCAGGAGGGCTCCCTCCCCTTCCGGGCCTTCAGGGGAGAAGCCGGGTGGCGGGGGGTGGGGGTGGGGGGGAGCAGTATGCAGCTGTTGGATGAGAAGGAAATGGCAACACCACAGAACTCCAGAATGTTCTGTGACGTCACCCACATAATCTCCCCTGACTCTGCAGTGACGGGCCTTCCGGGTGGGGCGGTGACCAAGTGCCGTCCCCCGCTGGACGGGCCGCTCAGGTGACTCACCACCCACCTCCCGGAGCCCCCCACGCAAAGACAGCTCGCAGCGACGGCGGTGCGAGGGTCGGCCTAGCAGACAGGGCACCACGGCAGAGAAGGAAGTGTCCCTCGAGGTATATGACGGCCCGTGGACGCCGCTTGGACACTTCGTAAAGGGGAGCGCGCGCAGGAGGCAAGACAGAAGGATGCCGACTTCCTGGCGGCGAAGGCGTGTGCCACGGGGCTCCATCCAGGGCGAGCAGCCCTTGCCTCCTCCCACGCCTCAGCCTCGCCTCACCCCTTGAGGCCAGGGATGAATGACTTTCAAGAAAATGGACTTCTGGCTGGGCCAAAATTGTGAAATGAGAAGAAGCTTGGAAGTTTATTTTTTTAAAGAGGAAATGTTTGTACATTTTTCTTAAAAAAAAAAAATGTGAGCAATGAATTCCCCTAAGGCAGTGCCACTTCCTGCAGGAGCTGCCGTGAGTGGCGGGAAACTGGTGGCCTTGCCCTGGGGAACGAATTGCCCAACTGCCGCCTGCAAGGTTAAAACGGGCAGGATTCGTGGGGAGCCTGGAGAAGACTACTGCTGAGCGGGCCGGGGACGGCTGTTTCTAGACTCCAAGCTGTTTCCAGAGCTTAAGGCTGCGTGCCCAGAGGAGGGTCCAGCGGCACAGACCCCGGCTGCAGCTGCGTGTTTAGCAATCCTAGGGGAGAGCCTGGGACAGCACTCAGAAGAAGAATTTTGGGGGCTTGTATATTTTTGTTTCTTTTTTTTGTAGTATTTTATTTATTTATTCATGAGAGACAGAGGGAGAGACAGAGGGAGAGGGAGAGAGAAGCAGAGGGAGAAGAAGGCTCCCAAGGAGCAGGGAGCCCGACGCGGGACTCGATCCCCGGACCCCGGGATCATGACCCGAGCCGAAGGCAGACGCTTAACCATCTGAGCCACCCAGGCGCCCTATTTTTGTTTCTTATCTGGGGCAGAGAAACGAGAGTGAGGGAAGGCACTCTCCCCCCTGAAGCAGCCTCTGGCCGTCATGAGCCTCCAGCCGGGAGCCAGCAGACACAGGCTCTGCCGGGCCCTGCCCTGCCTGGGTTCTGCTTGCAGCTGAGCCAGACAAAGTCAGCTCTTCTCCCTGCTCACCCTGGTGGCCTGGGGGCTCTTCATTCTCAGCTGAGATGTAGGGGCTTCGTTCATGCAACGGAACTGTTTTGATAAACCTTTTTAAAAAGCTAAATTGCCCCTCAAGTTGCAGGGTGCACCCTCCCTAGACATCCGCCATCGATGCTGTGAGGGCAAAAGTCTGGGGTGGTTGGATCGGGAGGGCGAGAGTTGGCGCACATTCACAGCAGGGACGCCTGCATGGCTGTTGGGCAGCAGCGGCCCCCGAGTGTCCCCACACGCAGCCTGGCTCAGTGACAGGGGAGGGCTGTTGACCTGAGGGTGTTCCCGTCACACACCTGACACCAAGGGCTCAGCCCTGCAGCCGACCTCGCTCTCCCTCAGCCGCACGGCCTCCTCCGGTCCCCACTTCCTGGTACCTCTTTGCCTGTGGGGCACAAGTGGTGGACGTTTGGGTCAGTGCCAGTCTGCAGATTCCTGACCAACATCTCTGCCTCCCCAGTCACATGCCGCAGGCCCCGCGTGTCCACTCCGCGCATTTGCTGGCAGCCCCCAGCCGGCTCAGGCCGGAGGGCAGGGGTGGTTGAGGGGTCAATTGTCACCTCTCCCCGGGCCTTCAACCTGTTTTATTTTTAAATTTTTAATCGAGATACAATTTACAGACAGTGAGTCGTGGGAAGCACAAAGGTATAACATGAGGGCTTGTGGGCTGGCCAAAGCGGGAGGACTCGGGGGGGCAGGGGGGAGGCCCAGCAAACGAGACTTCACTTAGAAGTTACTTCAGATGGATTAAACGCCTGTCACCACCAGTGCTTTGGAGCCAAGAGTGTCTGCTCCCTGCCCGTCATCTGCTTGCTACGATGGGCTTAGGTTCTCTCTCTGGCCTATTTCTGGAGGCCAAACCTCAGGCAACTTGGGGAGAGACCTTGGAGAAGCAACAGAGCGTGGGGCAGGGGTGACCATAGCAGGAACCGTCAGGCCTGGCAGGCTGATCGCGTGGTGAAGCAGAGCGAGCCCCGTGCTCCCCAGAAGCAGGAGGCCCAACCGTCAGGCCAGGGCTCTGTGGTGTCAGTATTTCCTGCTGCCACCTCTTTACAAATTAGCTTCCCCTTCCCAAGCCAGGCAGGCCGTCTGGAGCTGGGAAGAGCCTGTCCATTCAGCCGGCGCCCACAGCGGTCGGAGGGCTCTTGGAGCCAGTGTCCGTGGCCCCAGTAGGAGCACCACATGGTCCTCCTTCCCGGGACAAAGTCCTTCCCGGGGCCAGCCCAGCACTGTCCCTCTGGACAACAGTCAGCCCAGCTGACAATGCACAGGGAGCCTCAGCCTGCCAGGTGTTCACAGGCTCCTGGTTTAAAGGATCACAAGTTGGGGATGGGGCTGGCAAGGGTGTGACCAATTACCTGCTATTACCCATCAGCTAAAACAGCAAACAAGCCAGGCCAGGTGCTCGGGCTAAGCCATACTGAGAGAAGTCACTTCTGCAGGATGAAACTCGGTGTTGTTCTTCAGCCTCCAAACTGTCCCCTGGCCCCCACGTTGTGCCTGGGTGTGGGGACTGAGCCCCTGCCTGGCCCTCTCAGCCCTACCCAGGCTCCCTCCTGCTTCAGAGGACTAGGCCCCGCTAGCCTGGCAGGAGCCGGGCACTGTGACTCGATCCTGTTGTGTTTTGTCTGTGAACGGCTTCACCATTAAGAAAGTAAAGGGCCGCAGTCCAGTGGCACGGATCCCTGACACATTCAATGTTCTAATTATCCAGGATGAATCAGCAGCTCTGCTCGGCGGGCACCTGAGGGGCCTGGCTGCCAGCCCACAGCCACAGAACTGCAGAAGGAAGGAGCCCCACGTGACCCTGTCCCAAAGATGCCCCTCTGTCCCCCTTATTTGTATCCTTGGGGGCTGCAGGGGTGAGGGTAGCTAGCCATGACATTTTCATTTGAAGCTCATGTTCTGGAAAGAAATATAATTCCCAGAAAATCAGGCCTCTGAGGCAATTTTCACCGTGACCATGAATCACGTAGGACGGCCCGCCTAGAGGAACGGAAGAGGAAGGTCATTATAGGGTACCTCTGCAAAAAAAGGGGCCCCGGGTAACCCCCATGACCTCCTCCATCTTTGCTGTTTCCCCCTTTTCCACCTCTTGTCTCCAGTTTACTCACTAATCCACAAGCAAACCCAGAAAGAAGGAAGTTGGTGATCTCTGTTGCAGGTGTGAGGCCAGGGATGCCGGGCACGCTGCTGGGGTGAGGTCTTCCTCATCCTCTGCCGAGGCACCTGTGTACATGCTCATCAGCTGTGACTACAATCACGGGCACACCATGTGTCCCTGCTGCCTGCCTGGCACCTCCTCCTACACCCCACTCTCCCATGTCCGGAGGGGTCACAGTGGGAAGCCCCCAGGCTTCCTCGGAGCACCGTTGGTTTTCTCTTTTTATTTGACAGGCCTACATGCCAGCCCCTCTGGGGGTGTCAGCTGAAAGGGACACGCCGTGGCCACACTATGTCCTGCCATCCTTGTCTGTGCCCTGCAGTCACATTTCTCTGCATGTGCTCCAAGGGCCCTCCGCCTCCCCCCGTCAAAACCCTGCTGAACCACCATTCTCCACAGCACTGCTTCCAACCCCACCCTCCCCCTCCTGTGTCCTCACAGACCCTGGCCCATGCTCTACTCTGTGTGCCTTACGAATCACATACCCGGGTCAGCACCCCTCCAGGGCTGAGACACCCACACTTCCTTTGCATGCAAGCCAGGCTTTTAAGGAGGGTAGTGATCATTTCCAGCCTTCTTAGGGCTGGTGCCTGACTCCCTGTGGCATGTGGAATGCTCACACACCCTGAGCACGCAGAGTGTCCCTGGATGGGGGTCTGCTCATGAGGGTCTCGCCCATCTTTCCTCAGGCCCCTGGTTGCAGATCCTTCTGGGGCCATATTAAGTTTCTTGCCAAGCCAGGACCTCACAAGGGGAAGCAAGACCTTCTTAGCTTTCATTGTCCTGAAAATGGGGGTGATGGGGAGGACCTGTTCTGACCACTGCTGGGACTTCCTGAAAGCCCCTATCTCAGCTCCAGCTGGGCCGTGGGCCCCTAGGCAGGAGCCTTCAACTTTCCCATCCTGGTGCTGAGCAGAAAGCCTGGCGCACACCAAGGGCTGGAGCCCCTGTGAGCATGGAAACAACAGAGGTTCCTGTCCCATTAACTGTATGTATGGCTTTGGGAAGTCACTGAGACTCTTTGGGTCAATGTCCTCTTTGCAAATTAAAGAGGTAGACTAATCAGTCATTTTCCTAACTTTCTTTGGTCATAGAGATCTTTATTTATTCATTCAAAATCATACCCAACTGGAACCCAACACATGAAACCAATAAAAGTGAGTTAACTCCCTCTCGTCAAAGAGGGACTGAGCATTTTTCAGAGCTGTTTCCTCAGAGAGATGCCTCTACAGAAGTCCTGGCCTGTAGAATCTCATAGGAAGACTGGGGCCGGGGTTCTCTCTGAGACCCCAAACACTGTGTGTCCCTGTGGCCCATCCAGGCTATTGAAAATTGTTGCTTAAAAAAAACAAAGTTAAAAAAAAAAAAAAAAAGCAAAGCTGGAGGCATCACAATTCCAGACTTCCAGCTCTATTACAAAGCTGTCATCATCAATACAGTATGGTACTGGCACAAAAACAGACACGTAGGTCAATGGAACAGAATAGAGAGCCCAGAAATGGACCCTCAACTTTATGGTCAACTAATCTTTGACAAAGCAGGAAAGAATATCCAATGGGAAAAAGGCAGTCTCGTCAACAAATGGTGCTGGGAAAACTGGACAGCCACATGCAGAAGAATGAAGCTGGACCATTTCCTTACACCACACACAAAAATAGACTCAAAATGGTTGAAAGACATAAATGTGAGACAGGAGTCCCATCAAAATCCTAAAGGAGAACACAGGCAGCAACCTCTTCAACCTCAGCTGCAGCAACTTCTTGCTAAACACGTCTCCAAGGGTAAGGGAAACAAAAGCAAAAATGAACTACTGGGACTTCATCAAGATAAAAAGCTTTTGCACAGCAAAGGAAACAGTCAACAAAACCAAAAGACAACCCACAGAATGGGAGAAGATATTTGCAAGTGACATATCAGATAAAGGGCTGGTATCCAAGATCTATAAAGAACTTCTCAAACTCAACACCCAAAAAACAAATAATCCAGTCAAGAAATGGGCAGAAGACATGAACAGACACTTTTCCAAAGAAGACATACAGGGGCGCCTGGGTGGCTCAGATGGTTAAGCGTCTGCCTTCTGCTCAGGTCATAATCCCAGAGTCCTGGGATCAAGCCCCATGTCTGGCTCCTGGCTCAGTAGGGAGCCTGCTTCTCCCTCTCCCTCTGCTTCTCTCCCTGCTCATGCGCTCTCTCTCTCTCTCTCTGTATCTCTGTGTCTCGAATGACTAAATAAAATCTTAAAAAAAAAAAAAAAGACATACAAATGGCCAACAGACACATGAAAAAATGCTCCGCATCACTTGCCATCAGGGAAATACAAATCAAAACCACAATGAGATACCACCTTACACACTTAGAATGGCTAAAATTAACAAGACAGGGAACAACAAATGTTGGCAAGGATGTGGAGAAAGGGGAACCCTTCTACACTGTTGGTGGGAATGTAAGCTGGTGCAGCCATTCTGGAAAACAGTATGGAGGTTCCTGCCATTTGCAACGACATGGATGGAACTGGAGGGTGTTATGCTGAACGAAATAAGTCAATCAGAGAAGGACATGTATCATATGACCTCACTGATATGAGGAATTCTTAATCTCAAGAAACAAACTGAGGGTTGCTGCAGTGGTGGGGGGTGGGAGGGATGGGGTGGCTGGGTGATAGACATTGGGGAGGGTATGTGCTACGGTGAGTGCTGTGAATTGTGCAAGACTGCTGAATCACAGATCTGTACTTCTGCAACAAATAATACATTATATGTTAAAAAAAAAAGAAGATAGTAAGAAGGGAAAAATGAAGGGGGGAATCAGAGGGGGAGATGAACCATGAGAGACGATGGACTCTGAGAAACAAACTGAGGGTTCTAGAGGGGAAGGGGGTGGGGGGATGGGTTAGCCTGGTGATGGGTATTAAGGAGGGCACGTATTGCATGGAGCACTGGGTGTTATACGAGAACAATGGGGGCGCCTGGGTGGCACAGTCGTTAAGCGTCTGCCTTCGGCTCAGGCCATGGTCCCAGGGTCCTGGGATCGAGCCCCGCATCGGGCTCCCCGCTCCGCAGGAAGACTGCTTCTCCCTCTCCCCCTCCCCCTGCTTGTGTTCCCTCTCTCGCTATGTCTCTCTGTGTCAAATAAATAAAATCTTTAAAAAGTATATATATGAGAACAATGGATCATGGATCACTATATCAAAAACTAATGATGTATTGTATGGTAATTAACATAACATAATAAAATAAAATTTAAAAAAAAATAGAGCTACCCTATGACCCAGCAATTGCACTACTGGGTATTTCCCCAAAGATACAGATGTAGTGAAAAGAAGGGGAACCTGCACCCAATGTTCATAGCAGCAGTGTCCGCAAGAGCCAAACTGTGGAAGGAGCCAAGATGCCCTTCAACACATGAAAGGATAAAGAAGACGCGGTCCATATATACAAGGGAAGATCACTCAGCCATCAGAAAGGCTGAATACCCAACTTTTACATCAACATGGATGGGACTGGAGGAGATGATGCTAAGTGAAATAATTCAATCAGAGAAAGACAATTATCATATGGTTTCACTCATATGTGGAACATAAGGAATAGTTGCAGAGGACAATAGGGAAGGAAGGGAAAACTGAATGGGAAGAAACCAGAGAGGGAGACAAACCCTATGAGACTCTTGACTCTGGGAAACAAACTGAGGGCTGCTGGAGGGGAAGAATGTGGGGGAGGGGGTAACTGGGGGATGGGCAGGAAGAAGGGCACGTGACGTGATGAGCACTGGGTGTTATGCACAACTAACGAATCATTGAACATTATATCAAAAAGTAATGATGTACTATATATTAGCTAATTGAATTTAAATTTAAAAAATTTTTTTAAAAAGTGTTGCTAGTCTCACAGGGTGCAAGTTTTCTTTTATATATATATAATTTTATATTTTTTATAAATATATATATATTAGATTTTACTCAAATTCAAGTTAGTTAACATATAGTGTATCATCAGTTTCAGGGTAGAATTTAGTGATCCATCAGTTGCATACAACACCCAGTGCTCATCACGTCACGTGCCCTTCTTCCTGCCCATCGCCCGGTTACCCCAGCCTCCCACCCTCCTCCCCTCCAGCCACCCTCCCTTTGTTCCCTAGAGTTAATAGTCTCTTAAGGTTTGTCTCGCTCTCTGATTTTGTCTTATTTTATTTTTCCTTCCCTTCCCTCAAGTTCATCAGTGCACAAGCTTTGCTGAGCTCACTTTCCTTCCTAAAAGCGGGTCTGACTGGGGCCTGCTGATTGCTGGGGGTTGCAGTGGAAGCAGGAATTGCCTCCTGTCTGCTATTCAAGTGGTCATATCCTGAGGCTTCAGAGGTGCTTGCTGCTTCCGTTTGCCCTCCTCCTGGTGGCCAGCACATTTCATTCCTCTGAATTTCCCATGTGAATGGTCCGGAGATATCATGGGACCCAGGACTGTGTTTTTGAGTCTGTGGAGGAAGCTTCTGGATGAGCCAGAAAGAGACAGACAAAGACAGTGGTTCAGCTCTGCAGCTTTATATGGGTCCTGTTGTGACCAAAACTGCTGTGGAGAGGTGGGCAGCCATTTTGGGAATGGAAGGGCTTACGAACACAGCTTCCAGAACCGGACAGCTAATTCAGAGGGTGAGGGGCTGGCTGACAAACCCACTGAAGTATGAGATCCAGTCCTAATGAGATAAAGGATCAGGGACGCAGTGTCTGGCCATTGAGGATATTGAAATAAAAGCCTCTTACAGGGAAGTAATTATGTGCTTAGGACAGACTCTTAAACCCAAAGAATGAGAAACCACCTTGCAGCCACCATAAAGCAAGCGCTAACTTGGCTCCAACTTTTAAGAACTTAGGTATTCATTTCAGAAGAAGAATCTTCCACCAGTGTTCCTATAGGAAGTCCAGGCATCCCTGTGGGATGACGGACAGGCTGTTGTTCTGAACTAGGGTGAGCCGTGATGGCAGGGGTCGTGTCCTGAAAAGTTCACAGAGGGAACTCCCCCAATGTCCCCAGCCATGTGGACCTTCCCTGAAGGAGGCAGGCCCAGGAGGGTGTTGGGTCAGATGAACGCCAGACGCCCACCATTGGGCTGAACCCCTAATGCTTTGTCCCCTCCACTGTACTCTAGGACAGGAAGTGAGGGAGAATTTCCCGAGGGGCTTCTCTGCTCCGTGCCTCACCTGCCGGCGGTCTTCCTGCCCCGCACAACCAAACCCGGACGGACGCTACTGGTGTCGTCAGGAGAAGCGGGGAGATCGTCCCTCTTTCCGAGCTTGTGCAGAACCCATCGGCGGTGCAGTCCGAGAAGGACTGAGTGATACAGCGCAGGACCTAACACGGACTGTGACAGCTAAGGGGCCTCTCTGAACTCTGAGGGTCCCCAAAACAAGGGCGTCACATCTGGGGCCAAGGAGGGGGGCATTCTCCTGCAACAAGAGAGGCAGGATCCAGGATATGGAAGAGAAGGCAAACACTGGCAGACAGACACATCGGAGCTAAAGGGGCACCGCTGAGTTCTGCCCCACGACCTACTTTGTGCCACGCTGGCCCTTCAGAGACAGGGCTGAGTCATTTTTGTCTGAATCAGGTGGTCATTTCTGATTAAAATCAAATTCTGTTGTATGCGATCCGTCAGTTCATACATGAAAAAGATCAAGGAGGTCAGTAATTTGACTTAATTTTTCAAATTAAAAATGAGTTAGGGCCTTTATAATCGCTCTCCTGAGCCATTTCAAACATCCTAATTGCCCCCTCCAGGGCCCACCGTTGCCAGCACGGGGCCCCTGCCCCTGATCCTCACAGCACCCCACGGCCACGGCAGACTTCGTCCAACTTCTGGTTGATGGAGCAGTTGCTCTCGGACTTTGGTGTGAATCAGACTCAGCCAGAGAATGTGTAAAAACCGCAGATGTGAGATCCCACCTCCCCAGCGACCACGTCATAGAAGTGTAAGTGTATTAATTCCTATCGCTGCTGTACCAAATTATCACACTCAGGTGGCTTAACACAACACCAGCTATTCATCCTACAGCTCCACAGGCCACCGGTCTGAAAGGGTCTCGCCGGCCCACAAGTAAAGTGCTGGCAAGATTGGCTCCTTGTGGAGGCCCCAGGGAGAATCCCCACCTTCCCCAGCCTCCTTGGCCTATGGCCCCTTCCCTCATCTTCAAAGAGCATCACTCCAACAGCCACTCCTCCTTTTCCTTAGACTGCCCCCTCTCTCTTCAACTTACGAAGACTCTCATGACTGCATTAAGGACCACCTGGAAGATCTAAGATAAGCTCCCCATCGCAGGCTCCTTGATTTAACTACAACCGAAAAGTCCTTTGTGCTATGTAAGGTGACATTCACAGGTCCAGGGACGGGTGCATGGAAGTCTTTGGAGGCCTCCAGCAGGCTCCCAAAGCTTGAAAGCTGCTAGACTGTGAGATCCACCCAAACTTACCCCAGGATGGGGAGGTCTCCCCATTCCAGCCCCAGCACCCAGCCCACAACTCTCATGCTCCTGCACAGGCTGAGCCCTTCCCAGCCTTAGACCTTAGGAATGCATCCCCCAGTGTCTACCTGAAGAACTCCCATTTAATAACCTGTAAGGCCCCACTCAAAGTGGCCCCTTCTCAGTGACATCTTCCAGTTCTCACTGGAATTGCTACCGTGTTATTAAAAAATGAAACAATTCTGTACCAATTATTAAGTTGCCCCTTCCCTGAGCCCGTACTGGTACCCACATCAGTCTCCCCACTGGACCTTAGGGCCCCCAAGGATCCAAAAACCACAGAATTAACCCCTGATGCAGAGCCCACCCCAGGGTCATATCCAAAGTCTGCTCTGATGGAAAGTTGTTAAAACACAGAGCCTCCCCATCTTCTCCTGCCACACTGCGGGACTGTGACCCTGGACCTGCCTTGCTGGCTCATCTGGCTGTTCCTGGGGCAGGCCTCCCATACGTTCCACAACCTGGCACACACGGAGAGTCTGGACACTGGTACAGTCCCCCTAGGTGAGTGCATAACACTAATTATAGCCGAAGTACAGACGGTCCAGGAAACCAGGCCCTACACAGCCTGCTGAGGACTACAGGGGGCTAACTCAAGTCCTCCTCTGAGGCTGGCAGATTAACACCCCTAGGCATCCACGCCCCAATCCCCAGAACCTGGCAAGGGCAATTCAGGTTGCTAGTCTCCTGGCCCTGAGATGGAAAGAGTGAGCTGGATTATCCAGGTGGGCCCAAAGTGATAAGGTCCTTAAAGGTGGAAGAGGGGGCAGGAGAGGAAGCCAGGTAAAAGGTGTGTAAAAAGGACCCGATCTGCTGTTGCCAACTGTAGGGATGGAGGACAGCACCACGAGCCAAGGACTGTGCATGCCTCTTGAAGATGAAAAAGCCACGACAATGAACATGAACATGGGTTCTCCCCTGGGGCCTCCATATACCCCAGGGGCAGCAGCATAGGGCCCCCCAGAGAGGAAGGAGATGCTTTAGGAAAAAATTAAAAGGTTTTACATTAACTAAATTTAAGAGAGAAACAGCTCAGAACCTATAAAAAGTGGGGTTTTTCTTAGAAAATTAAAAATGTATTTATTTATGTTGTATCAAATGTAAAAAAGACTAATTATCAATAATAATAATAATAATCCACATTTGGGATTATTTAGATTTAGAGTTTGCAAAGCACCTTGACATATACTATACTATATGGGCCTCAAAACAATCCTCTAAGGTGGGCATTACAGACAGGTCTGTGGCCAAGTGCAGTCAGGCACTCACTTGAGCCGCCCGGCTACAGGCGCAGTTAGGAGGCAGTGTGGTCTCTAACTTTGCACCATGACTACATCTTGGAGCTTGCAGACAAATGTTAGGAGAATCATCTTTAATCTTGAAAGACAGAGATTACTTTCAAAATTAAACTCAGTTCATTCTTCAAAACTCAGAAACAACAGCAGTAAGAATGTAAATAATGCCTCAAAACTGTATTTTTTTAAAGATTTTATTTATTTATTTGAGAAATAGAGCACAAACTGGGGGTGGGGCGGGGAAGGGCAGAGGGAGAAGCAGGCTCCCTGTGCAGCAGGGAGCCTATGGGGCTCAATCCCAGGACCCCGGGATCATGACCTGAGCCGAAGGCAGGCACTCAACCGAGCCACCCAGGCATCCCTCCCCAAAACTGTTTTATATTGCTTTACCTGAGTGGACACCCAGAAAAGCCTATAAACAGAATAACTGGTAGAAAACACATGGGTAATTGTCTCTAAACAATGGGGATGGGGGAACAACTAGAACGTCACCTGACAGCGGCCCTTCCTCTAACCCTGCTCCAACCAAGTTCATTAAATCAGCAAAAACCATGGTCTGGACATTCTCTCCCTCAGAGCAACACAAAGATCTCGGCAGCAGTGGGATAATGTGTCCCGTTGCACCTGCCCTGCATCACCTGCTCTTTAATTGGGAAGCCCCAGCGTCCAAGGCCTGTGGTAGTGCCCCCACCGCCCAGCCCCCTTTCATTAGTGTGCACTCTTAATTGATTAAATGGATGATTGATTATCAGGCTTGAGCCATTTGTTTTCCAGATCCTCGTTTGCTTGGAATGGAAAGTGATGCTTAACCTTCGTTAGGAGCGCAGCAGGCATCCATCACTGCCCACTGCCCGTGCAGACATGAAGGGAGGGGCTACTGCAGGTGCAGGCACCAACGCCATTTGTCACTAGCCTCGCCTGCAGCAGGTGCGTGCCCTCCATCCATTTTTCTGTTTTGATGTGGGCGTCCCCAGCAGGCTGCTGCCAGATGCTGCTTCCACGGGACACACTGCTCCCAACATTCAACAAAAAGCCACTCAGATCCCCATCTTCTGGCACCTCACTGAGTTCCCCTCCCAAACACACCAGTGGTCCAGGGCCATGGCCTAAGCTGAGCTACAGCCCCCTTAGGGAAGAGGCCACAATAACAGGATGAGGGGACATCACCTGCAGGACACAGGGAAGGATGTCCATCTTCCCCATCCTTCCTGACTTTACCTTTCCCTAAAGGATAAAATCAAGTAAGCCAGCACTGGGGCTGGTCCTCCAGCAAGAGGCTCAGGAGATGCAGGATGAGGGCCCAGTGGGTGATGTCTGCACATGCGGCTTACCCAATCTTATGATTTTCCCTGACCAGGAATTCAAGTGTCACCTACATACTGTCTACATTGTCTTGAGTCTCAGGTACAATGTCTGCTGACTCTATACAAATCTTCAGTGAAGGAGAAGTTCTTTTTATTTATTTAAATTCAATTAGCCAACATATAGTACATCATTAGTTTCAAATGTAGAGTTCAATAATTCATCAGTTGCACATAACACCCAGTGCTCATTACATCAAGTGCCCTCCTTAGTGCCCATCATACAGTTACCCCATCCCCCCACCCACCTTCCCTCCAGCAACCTTCAGTGTATTTCCTAGAGTTAAGAGTCTTTTGTGGTTTGTCTCCCTCTCTCTGATTTCTTCCCATTCAGTTTTCCCTCCCTTCCCCTATGATCCTCTGTGCCGTTTCTTATATTCCACATATGAGTGAAACCATATGATAATTGTCTTTCTCTGCTTGACTTATTTTGCTCAGCATAATACACTCCAGTGCCATCCAGGTTGATGTAAATGGTAGGTATTCATTCTTTCTGATGGCTGAGTAATATCCCAGTGTGTGTGTGTGTGTGTGTGTGTGTGTGTGTGTATACATATTATGGGAAGACTGTCCATGGTGGGAACACTGTATCATGATGGGAATGCTGTAACATGATGGGAATGCTGTAACATGTTGGGAACACTGTCTCATGGTGGGAACACTGTCCCATGGTGGGAACACTGTATCATGATGGGAATGCTGTAACATGATGGAATCACTGTATCATGATGCAAACAGTGTATCATGATATAAACACTGTATCATGATGGGAATGCTGTAACATGATGGGAACACTGTATCATGATGGGAACACTGTCCCATGGTGGGAACACTATAACATGATGGGAACACTGTCCCATGGTGGGAACACTGTATCATGATGGGAATGCTGTAACATGATGGGAACACTGTCTCATGGTGGGAACACTGTATCATGAGGGAAATACGGTAACATGAAGGGACCCCTTCCCATGGTGGGAACACTGTAACATGATGGGAAAACTGTCCCATGGTGGGAACACTGTATCATGATGGGAACACTATAAAATGACAGTAACATTGTATCATGATGGGAACACTGTACCATGGTCGGAACACTGTAACATGACAGTAACATTGTAACATGATGGTACCATTGTCCCATGATGCGAACACTTTATCATGATGGGAATGCTGTCCCATGATGGGAACACTGTATCATGATGGCAACACTATAATATGACAGTAACGTTGTATCATGATGGGAACACCATAACATGGTAGGAGCATTGTATCATGATGGCAACACTATAACACAACAGTAACATTGTATCATGATGGGAACACTGTAACATGGTGGGAACCCTGTACTATAATGATTACACTGCCCCATCATGAGGCCTGGTAACAGCTGCACCAAAGAGCAGGAAAGTGAGGAACATAGTTGACACAGATCTCAACCTGGATATGAAAAAGCATGTGGAGAAATGAGAATGAACTTGGCCAATCCAGCTGCATGGAGGCCCTTCATGTAGTCCAGCTGGGCCTGGGAGTTGGGCATAAAATCAAACAGTGAAGCAGGGAGTCCTATGTGACTGTCACATGCATGCCTTAGCCACAGAGCCAAAACTTCACTCACCCATCCTTGAAGTTGACAGGGGCTTCTCTAGTGTGGGTCTACAGCGGAGTGTTTCTGGCATCTTTCTTACTTCACCCACAAATTTCCACTTTGTCTTTCTTTAAAGTTAAGCAAGGATTGGAAGTCAAATGTGAAACATGTATATTTTTATCATTTTTCCCTCAATCTTTTAACAGGTGTCTTACCCATGGCAAATTTAGAAGCAGTGTTTTTAGCAACTTTATCAAATCTTTCCACAACATTTAACTCAATCTTCATAAAGACATCAGTTCTTTCTTTTTTTCAGACTTCACTGATTTGCATGCCACTTAAATAAATTACATAATTACAATAACAGTCATAAACAGATTTAGGACCAGACACACTAGCTCTGGTCGCAGTAAATGGGGCCAGCAGTGGTCACGGAGCCAGGCCTTGCAGAAGGTGTGAGGCTCCCTGGCCAACCCAGACAGCCCAGTAGAGAAGGTGGGACCAGGGCATCTACTGCACCAAGGATGGTTGGGGTCATATAAGCAGCTTAACATCTGCCTGGAGAGAGCGTCTGCTCTGCAAAGGCCCATATCAAGGGCCGCTGGGTACAACGTGACTCTTGCTGATGCCCTTGAGTCATAGGCCAGGAAATATCACAACTAACTAAATCACCAATTCAGGCTAAGAGGTACGTGTTTACCTTTGCCATATGATGATTAATGATCAAACTAGAGTTTGGGGACTTTAGGGTTTTCCTAAAAGTGAAAAATAAACCAGAAGGCTCCAGCTTTCTAAAACCCTTCAAGAGAATTCACATGTTTTTACTTTATTTGGGTGGATTTTTTCAACTGAAAACCTTTCTCAATTTATATACATGTGTGTATGTATAATGCATATGTGACATGTTCTTATGTGTAACCAAAATGTGGGGGAGTAAGCCCGGCCACAGTCAACTTGCTCACTGGACACAGTACTTGTCAGCATCTCAGTGCCTGCAGCTTCACTGACGTGCCCGTGGCCTATGGATTGTGCTCAGAAGATGCTCCACGGCAGCAGAAGCTAGATGCCTCCCACCCCACCTTCGCCCACCTAGCCCACACTGCCACTGGCAGAGCAACTGTCAGAAACCTAGCAGCCTTTCAAAAGACTTTCCCAGTCTACAACACATTCTCATCTAGATGCTGAGTTGAGGATCAGTCATCATCTAAAGAAGAAGCACCTACAGGAAGCAAAAGCATCTCCAAGTCTAAATATGACTCTCGTTAGTGCCAGCCACACGCTGTTACTGGTCCTCCCAGAAACAGCACGATTTTCCAAATCCCCTCCAGGTCCCTCTCTCGGGCTCCCGGGCCAGTGCTCCAGATTGGAAGCCATGCTGAGGGCACAGGCAATGGGTTCGTTCAGTGCCAGCCCTGCAACTAGGGCCCCTCAGACCCACTCTCCTGAGGGTCTGCATCCTGCCACACTCACTGTGATCTTCCTGGGGCCTCGATGAAAAGAGTCCAGCTTGCATGCCCCTCCTCCAGGAATGGTTTTGTATCTGGATTTTTGTATTACCAGAATTTTCCAGGACAAACTGATCAGGAGAACCATCGTGTTGATGGCCCTCCCAGCATGGCAGCTCAGGTGGGGGAGACGAGATACACTAGGAAATCCTGGGATGTTTCCTGCTCCCAAAGTTGGACGCATAGATTCCCCAGTCCCTCTCACAGTGAGAGGACAGACTCGCCGAAGAACAGGCAACCCTCAGCCTGGTCAGGAAGGGGCAGGGAGTCTGCCCCGGTGTGGGTCCTCATTAGCCCCCCGTGGAGAGCCAACCAAGCAGCAGGTCAGCCTCCTACTGCCTGACCCCTGCCTCCGCTCATTCTTCCACAGATTAATTCCCCAAGCTGACAAATTACAGTGCCCGGTGTGCCCAGGGTCACTCAGTCACACTGGGTTCTGGTCAGTGTCAACCAGGGCTTTACCCAAGGGTTGGGGGAAAGTGATGGAGGAGAAGGCATCCAAACACACATGTGTGAGCTCAACCCAGAGAGGGGGGCTGCACAGGGAGAGCATTCTCAAGAACTTGCCAACAGCAGAATAGGGCCAGGAGGGATTGGAGTGATGCAAAAGCCCCTTTGCACCCGACGTTTTAGGATGTTTGAATATGCAGGAGGTCCTCCATGAAGAAACATACAGGTTATGGAAGCTCTGTTTCAGGACGAGGGTGCTATCACCTAGAATAATGTCTTGCATTTGTATAATATTTTGCAAAAACATCTTTTACATACACCCATCACTTACCCTCTCAAACTGCAGGATAGTAGGAGAGCAGAAATTACTATCCCTGTTTCTCAAATGGAAAAGCTGAGGCATGGCATTCAGAGTCACCTCCAGCTCCAGGCTGAGGTCAAAGTTCATCCTGTTGGGCAGCCCTGGCCTGCCTGTCAGATGTTGCAGTTCCTAAGACTCACTGTGTGCCAGGGTATTTGTGACTAAAAGAATGATGTACCAATTAGGTAAGAACAGCAAATCAACTGAAGTGTTTTTACCGAGACTTTCTACCTGCAAAGAATGGTCTAACGAGTAGCGAGTGACAGGTGGAGAGTGTGAAGTGGACCACCTCCCAGAGCCCTCTCTAGCCGGGAGGTAAGAAGCAGGCCCTGAGAAATCCACACGGCCCCTGTGGGGGAGGGTCCGGGAACCAGCAGACTGCCTCTCCGGGAGGGACTCTGAAGACCGACTCTGGAGCAAGGTGACTGCTGTCCTGGGCCAAGGTCACAGCACCAGTCCCCTTCCGTGGCCTCATTCCACTTCCCTGCATCTCAGCCTGCAGCCCCTGCTCCTGCCAGAGGAACAAAACCATGGAAAAATGAGGAAAGGCTCATCTCCATGTGGGGCAGGCCCTGGGCCCCTCGTCCCCATCCATTCTCTATCCCTGGCCTTGGTGCACAGTGACGGAGTACCACTGGGCCCCAAGGGGTGGGGTGCAGGTCATCTGGAGTGTAGTCCTGGGCACCAAGGATTCAACCTTCCCCATGATCGTAAGGGGCCGCCCAGGGGAGACACCACCCAGACAGGCCGTGGGACCCGCCCACCAGTGACCGCAGACACTCCCAAGGATAACATTAGATCCCTGCACGTCCACGGACCACACACCACACTCGGTACTTTAAATGCACAGAAGGGTTTCATATAATCCTTGTGACAACCCTGTGAAGGCACACTATTAATACCCCAATCACAGACAAAAACACTGAGGCCCAAGAGGGTAGGGGCTTGTTTGAGGCCGTTCAGCAGTGAACAGTGCAGACAATTTGAACTTTGGCTCTCTTTCACCCTGAGCCGGGCTCCTCCCTTTGGGCTACACATTCTCCCCCAAGTAACTGGTGAGACCGACCCTGTCACCGCAAACCTCTCTCCAATCACTTCGTTCTGTACTCATTCTTTCTAACAGGGAAATTGTAGCTTTGCAAATTCTGACCTCAATGTCTACTTCTCGTGACCATAACAATTATATCTGTGTAAACACATACAGATGCACATGTAGGTCTATGTATCTTTCTGCTACCATAAGTCGTAAAACATATCTCTCCAGGCAACAAAAAGATCAGGTCAGCACAGACATGTCTCAGTGGTGCTTTTAAGACCATGAATTGAGGGGCTCCTGGGGGGCTCAGTCGTTCAGCGTCTGCCTTCGCCTCAGGTCATGATCCCAGGGCCCTGGGATCGAGTCCCGCATTGGGGTCCCTGCTCAGCGGGGAGTCTGCTCCTCCCTCTGACCCTCCCCTCTCTCATGTGCTCTCTCTCTCTCTCATTCTTGCTCTCTCAAATAAATAAATAAATCTTTAAAAAAAAAAAAAAAGACCATGAATTGATTCTGCTGCCTGGACATCCAGTCGCAAGGCATTCCCAAGTGTCAGAATGCGAACGCACAAACACCCAGCTGTCTGAAGCCTAAATTTGCTCTCCCCCGAAAGGGTGGCATTAGACATCTTCTCATTTTACATACTTTCATTTTTATAACAACATCCCTTCTGTCAAAGCTGCTGTAGGCGGGTGTTAACATGGCAAAGGATGAGAGCACCACGTGAGGACCAGCCAAAACTGCCTCGCTCTGGTCTCCCATCTTCCGCATTTTCAAGGGGTGGTCATCTCACACCTGTCCCGGGTCCACCCACACCTTGGTGAGGCCAGGCCCTCACCACTGACCTGCCTCTATGGGCCCCTCCTCCTTCCGAGGGAAGGACATGGCCTCAGGCTTTTGTTCTCCGCCTGCAACGCACACCTTTGTTTTCCAGGTTAGAGGGAAAAGCTGCCTGGCTGGGGATGCGGGTGTCCTGTCCAGGTCACGGAGAAACCGTGGCAGCTACGGGGTCTCCAGGGAGAAAATGGGAAACGCTGACTCTCCAGTGTTGCCTGGGTGCTACATGCCCTTTGCTTTCAGCTAAAACCCTCACGGCAGGGTTGGCTCTCTGGCTGCACCCAGGGACGTGGCGGCCGAGGTCCAGCATCCACTTAGAAGCACCCCTGTTATTCAGAAAGCATCCCGTTATTCAGAAAGCGTCATCTCCTAATCCAGGACAGGGAGGCTCAGCTTCCAAGCACCACATTCCTGGGGCTTTTAAAAACAAAGTCGGCTGGGAAGCCGAGGGCCAGGCCGAGGGAAGGCCCACAGTCGGGGATGCGCAGCAGGAGTGTGGGGCGGCTGTGGCTGGCGGGCCTGGGCCTCCTGACTGCAGTCGGGACGATCCTCCGTGGGCCCTGAATGCCCACGTGCACATCCTCCGCCCAGACTGGGGCCCTGGGTGCCGCGGGCCCTGGAAGCCACCGAGCTGAGTGTGATTGTCTCATCAGGAGGGAGGGGAAAAATGTGCTTCCAAAGAGAAGCAACGGCGGGTCGGGGGCCAACAGCAATGCCAGGGAGCAGCTTCCCGCAGTTACGTAAGCACAGAAGACACCAGCAGGGTGGCTTAGTCAATGCCCAGGGAGAAACGATCGGGTAAAATCTGAGATAACATTTAGAGATGCTTTATCTTTACTCTCAAAGGGCCTTCAATTTTAGAAATTTCTTTCCAACAGTTTAGGAAGGCAGTTTCCTACTCTTTCAGGAGAAAGAGAAACCGAAAATAAACAGAAATGACTTTCCAACCACAGCGGTGCTGGGCTCTTTTTCTTCAGGAAAGACATTTAAACCACAGACTTGTATTCCTTTGTTCAGAGTGAGTGGGGAAGCTTCCTGATGCCTGTGAGCCCAACAGGGAGGCACAGAGCTCCTTCAGAGCCTGGGGCCCCAGGGTTCCGGACTCTGGTGGGCACTGCTCTGCTCAGAGGTAGGTTGGTGGCCCGCCAAGGGAGGGGTTGACCTCAGGCTTCTTCCTACAGGGGTCCACAGGGTGAGCGCTCAGAAGCCCAGGCTGGAGGGGGGCAGGACCCATCCACCTGCTCCCCAGCCCTCTCCTTCGCCCCAAAGTCCTCACTCCTCTTTAGTTATCACAGGGAGCTCCGCTGCTGATAAGCTGAGGGAGCAAATAAAGGCATTTAGAAAACCCTCTAGGAGGCAGTTCTGACGCCACATTCAGTCTGTGCTGCTTGTCCCCGGAGCAGATTGCTCGTGCCCCCACCCCACTTTCAGCCGTGAGGCTAAAAGTGAAAGATGAAGAAAGTTTAAAAATACCATTCTTTATGCACCTCAAGTGCTCAGAACAACCAGTGTTCAATATTTCTACTTATTTCTTCTTAAAAAAAATAAAGGCTGTGTGTTTCTGTGGCCAGCTTCTCTCCCTGTGGGTCTCCTCAATGTGGGTGCACTGCAGGTGGGGTGAGCAATGTTTCCTAAGCACACCCCCACACCCCTGAGTACCCTTGCCAGAACTGGGGTTCCACAAAACTCTCTTTGGGAAATGGGCCCAATTCCTGTGAGGAACTCTGCCACCTGGCCCTCCTGCCCAAGGAGAAACCAGGACACTTTTCAGATGGCAACCCCAGTGAGAGTTCCTTCCTTCCTAATCTGCCCTGAGGTCAGGGATGTTTGGGGGAAAGTGCTAGCAGATTTTTATTGAAGCTCTTAATTGACCGAATGGACAGATCTCCCTTCACTAGACTGTCAGCCAAAATCCACACCCACCCACTTCCTCAAGGCCAGAGCCCGACAAGGGTCTGCTCCAGGGAGGACAGCTCCATCGCAAGCCAGCCAGGTGCAGGAGGGAGCGTCTCCTGCCGGGACTTTGGGGTGTCGATTTCCAAGGATGTGGCAGCTTCGGGCGCCTGGGTGGCTCAGTCGTTAAGCGTCTGCCTTCGGCTCAGGTCATGATCCCAGGGTCCCGGGATCGAGTCCCACATCGGGTTCCCTGCTCCTTGGGGGCCTGCTTCTCCCTCTGCTTCTCTCTCTTTCTCTCTCTCTCCTCCTCTGTCTCTCATGAATAAATAAATAAATAAAAAATCTTTAAAAAAAAAAAAGGATGTGGCAGCTTCATGGCCACCCTGACTCAGTATTCCCCTGGTGCGAGGGCAGCTTTCATTCTGAGGCTCCCACAGCCACTCAGGACCCGTCCAGCTGGAGGAGACAGGCCAGGGGCCCTCCTCACAGCACCTCCTGGCTTTAGCTACCGTGTAAACAATGCACAAGTCCAGGTTGTGGCCTTATGTAGCCAAAGAGAAATCACAACAATCTTTTCCTTGTTTAGATATTACAAAAAGAGTGGCTTGATGATTACTTTGGCTCATACAGGAATAACACCGAGATAAGTAGGAGATTAAATATGAGTACACAACCGTCTTATTTTTCCCAATTCTAGAGAATTTTTTACCCTGTGAACTCTCCTTCTCCACCCTCTTCACTTTCCATAAGAAACTGCTAAACGAACTAAAATTTTTAGGAAGTAGATTCACTCACAGTGTCTCTGGCCCCTCACACTCGGGTGTAGATGCAGGTGTAGACACAGGGTCTCTGGGCCCTCCCACTTGGGTGTGGATGCAGGTGTAGACACAGTGTCGTCTGCACTCACAGGTATGGTGGAGCCCTGTGTTGGACCCCAGTGAGCATCAGGGCACACAGCTTGGGGTCTCTGTGTCCTCCTGGGGTGGCCCTTATTTCGGCTGCACAGTTTCAGTTCGGTTGGGAGTGGAGCCTGCTGACAGCCCACATGTTGCAAGAAAGGAAGGGATCTGGTTTCTCTTGGCTGGAGCATGCAGGAGCCCTGGGTGTACCTGCAGGTAATCAGCAGGCCTCAGGACCGGGCAGGACAGAGGCTGGGCTGGCTCCTGCCCATCCCTCCCCTCTCCCTTCAGGGACCACACACGTCGTCAAGACAAGTTTAGTGGCGTGGCAAGAGTACTGGAGCCCTGGGCTCTCCCCCTGGACGCGTGAACCCCAGTCCTGCTCCGTGCGGAGCCCTGGGAAGAAGGAAGCAGCTGGTGCACGGTTGTAGCCTTCCTTGTGCCCCCCGCCCGAGGAGCCCGTGATGTACCTGACCCTGGGTCCTGTCCCGTCCGGCACTCTCCCTGGGACGGGGCTCCTCCTCTGTCTGCCTTGGTTCGAAGGACAGCAGCTGACCCTTTAAATGAAACCACCCTTTCTTCCTGGTGACTCAAAGCTCCCGCATGTTTCTTCGGTGAGTTCTGCTCTCCCATGAAACATTCATCACCACGAAGCATCCCTCCCTGGAACGTGGCACCGTCTCCACCACTGCAGAGATGAGACGTCAGGAAGGGGATGGAGCAGAGGCTGTTGCATTATTCGTGTAAATGGGAGCCAGGGTCCTCATGGCCCTTCGTGCACAGGCGGTCAGATGAGACGTGGTTGCCATGAATATTTTAAGGTCTTTTAGGTGTTGGGGGATGGACTGCAGCTGTAACACAGTCCACACCATCGCCATGATGGCTTCCTGGGGAGTGGGGGAGGAGGGCCACTTTGGGGCCAGGGCCAGAGGAAGAGAAGGGCCTGGCCTTGGGCATAGCACCAATGCGGGTCCAGCTCCAGGTCCAGGAGCAGAACCCGGGTGTGGGGTCATTGTCTTGGTGAGATAGGCAAATAGCCACGCCTCTGGTTTCGTCATGCTGGTGTCTCCCAGTTGGCCCCGGAAAGCCAACTGTAAATGCTTTAACAACCAGTGTTTAGAGCAGAGAGGGCGAGGCTGGGGGCACCACCATGAAAGCCAGCCCCCCCTGAAGTCCAGAAGCCTGGTAGAAGATGCCCCCATCCACCCCCTGCTTCCCACCTCACTCTTTCAGGCTCTTCTCATTCTCTGTTTCAGCTGGAGGGAAAACACCGCACCCACACCAGCTGTGGGCAGGCAGGCTCATCACTTACCACTCGGTCTGCAGAAGCCTTGGCCTGAAGGCCCTGTGATGGCCTCTCCCGACCCCAGAGCTGTCCTGGGCCAGGGCCTTCCACCCACCCTTCACCCTAAGTTCAACCCAAACTCCGGTGCGGGTAAGAGGCGAGCCAGGTGGAAGCCCAGGCAGGTCTGAGCTAGCTGCCTGTAAAAAGACGGCACTGTCCGGTGTGGAGCCAGAGGTCACAGCACGCCTGAGAGCACCGTCTTGCGTGAGTTTCATTAACATTTCTTAAACATGGGGAATTGATGAGCATTTGAAGCATGATAATTAAATCACGGGGGGCCTCGTCTGCACACACGTACCTGGGAATGTGGCCCACCCTTTGTTAGTGTCCACACCCCAGGGAGCAAACACCGACCGGGTGCCCAGCACCCCCCGCCCCCCCCGCGCTGGGGGCCAGAGCCCGGACCACTGTGTCCAGGGCAGGACCGGTCCCAGGCCTTCTCCCTGGGTGTCTTCACATTGTCCTCCTCTCAGCCCAGATCCCCCCTTCCCATAAGGACAAGAGTCACTGCACTGAGGCCCACCCTGCTCCCTGCTCTCATCTTAACAAACAACATCTGCAGGGACCCTGTTTCAAATAAGGTCATGTTTTAAATCTATACTGGGGGTTAGGAACTTTGGGGAGACACACCTCAGCCCATGGCAGACCCCTGTTCGTTCACTAGCTGCTGGATGACCCACATTCTGCAAGTGGAAGAGCGGGGTTTGGGTCATTTCCACACACTAGTGACCCCGACACCCCAGCCCCGGTGGTGCCCACGCACCCCCGAATGGAATGAGCAGCCACCCCAAGTGTCTCCCTCATTAGGGCTGTGGGAGTTGGCTCTTCCTCTGGCCTCAGACCGCTGGAGGGTCCGGCTTCTGTCAGCCGGGGGCTGCATGGTGAGGAACTGGAGAAACACGTCCACATGTGTCCCCAGAAGCCCTCGGGGACACCACACGGGGAGCATGTGGGCAACACTCAGTCTTTGTTCTGGGTCCCCAGGTGCCTGCCACCCACCCCTGCCTCGCTCAGGCCACCATTACTGTCCAGCCCCAGCTGGGACATCACCTCCGTCTGACTCCTGCGTTCACTTCTCAGTTGGTTTGCCATTCCTCGGGGCTGAGTGCCATTTCCTCAAAGAGCCACAGGACAGGGACCAGGAGACGTGCTGGGGAAGGCAGCATGCATCTCAGGGTGCAGGCAGCCAGTCCCTGCAGAGGGCACCCCGCACCCACTCCCTTGGGGAGCACCAACCAGGCGCCCTGCCAGGTGCTGGGGACCAGCCCCGCTTTGGCTGGGCTCACTGTCTTCTCTGCAAGAGAAGCCAATAAACAGATGCACAGTCAGGTGACAGATGATCAGTGCCATAGAGAAAAATCAGGTGGGAAAGTTGGTTGGGGTGAGGCTCTTCCACGTGGGTGACACCGGGAGGGGGGGTGTAAATGAAGTGAGGGCCAGCGGTCAAGTGTCGGGGAAACAGGAGAGGAGCAGGGATTCTGAGGCCCTGCAGGGAGCGCAGGTGCAGAGCCCCCGGTCAGGCGGGAGATAGGCCTAGAGCTCTCGGGCGCCGCCCACAAGTGTTGGGACCCACATTTCAGCTGAACCCCTCCAGCTGCCACGTGAGAGGACCATGGGACACGTGGTGTCTGGTCCGCTGATCCTCCAGGGGCCCAGAAGAAATCGGATGCAGTTGTACCTGTGGGCGGGCTAGAGGCTTGTGCCTGAGACAAATGCACCGACGCGGCCCGAGGCTTTCCGTGTGAGCGGCTCCAACTACCAGCCTGAGGAAGATTATAGGAGAAGCAGTGTGAATTGGACGAGCTCAGTGCAGGTGGGCGGTCCCTCAGACGCCCAAGTGAGATCCTGGGGTCTGGGGGTGGGCTTCCTGGGCTGGAGCTGTGCATTTGATGAGTTTGGTGGTCATCAAGCCTTGGGGGCCATGCTGACGGACACCCCCGTGGGGATGAGCATGAATAAGGAGTCAGAGACGTCTAAGGACCAGCCGGTGGGTGAGATGGGTCCTCCGGGTGGGGCAGCGAGCCAGGGCCACTGACGGGCAGAAGTGCTTGTGGGGGGGGGTGGCCAAGAGCGAGAGAGCCACGGCGTCTCATTTTAGGGGGGAGGGCCATCACATGCCCCCCACCATGGAAGGCCGGCAGGTTCTCTCTCCTCTGTGCTTCGTCTGCCAGCACAGACATATTACTGCCTTTGTACTTAGAAAACAGCAGTTGCTAAAACAGGTGCCTACGTGACTTGCTTGCTCACCCACCCACACTCCCAGCAGGCCAAGCCCCACTGGCTCCCTGGTTCCTACCCCCTGACTATGCCCTTGCCTCCTCGGATGTAAGGGGTCTCCCCAGCCAGGACCCGATGTGGTGGGTTGGTAGTTTGGGTGGGAAGTTTGATCTCGACAAAGACTGAGATCTCTGCCTTTGGGAGGCCAGGTCACAGAGGGAGACAGGGCAGACCTTTGTTCCCAAACGAAGCCAGTGAGTGGCAACCAGATGCCTAAGCAACTCTTCACCAGCCCCAGGAATTCCCAGGCACCTTTGATTTCAGTGGGTTCCCTGAGCAGAGGCAGGTGTCCTGCTGAGTGCCCACACTGGTCAGGACCAGGCTGAGTCGTACCCTCAGGCTCCTCAGGGGCAGACTGGTCACAGGAGCTGTCCTCAAGGTCCAGATGCCACCAAAGGTCCATTCGAGGGTCTCTGGAGGCCACAGGATACCACACGGCCACTCAGCCTGGGAACAGTGCGCCTCCCTCTCGGCCTCCTGCCTGTCGGTTGCATTACTAAAGGGGAAAGAGTCGTAGACGAACACTTCATTATGTGAATGTTTCTTTTGGCCAAAGAGGGGAAAGTGGCAGCACCCTCTCTGTGCTGCTGCCTTCACCTCTGGATGTGATGACCCCACCACCTCCTTCGACACGGAAGTGGAGACCAGATGTGCGTTTCATTGGCCCCTTCTTCCTTTAGCTTGACCAGAGCTGTGAATTTAAAATCACTGGCTAATGGTAACAATGCAGAGCAAACCAAGTATTTAGCTGGCTTGATTGTTTTAAATTCTCCGCAGACAATGGCCCCAGGCTGCACCAAGGCGTCCCCATACATCCCAAGATGGGCAGTCTCCAGGGTGGAAGGGCCTCTGGTCCAGCAAGAACATTTCTCACAAAGCCCAAAGCTTTGGACAGGCCACTGACTCTCACTCTAACGCATTCCTCTGAGCAGTCTGCTCTTGCAGATGCTGGGGTCCCCTATTGGGACCACGGCACAGCCCAGTCCTTACTCTGGCCAAACTCATGTGGTCTCCAGGCAGGTCCAGAGCTCCACGGCTGGTCAGATCTGGGGGGAAGCCCAGACCCTGCCGTGGGTCTGAACAGCCTGCAGGGCCCTGCCAGCTCCAAGCCCCGGGGAATAATGGCAGAGGCTCCCCACCATCTGGACACCACCCAGTGAGCCTCCTGCCCAAACCTCCCCCTGTTTCCCTAGCAACCCACCCCGAGACGTCATTCAATTTGCAAAATATCGGGTCAAAACAGAAGTTTTAGAATTTGTTATAAAAATAAAAAATAAAAATCTTGACTTATCAGAACGTTCAAAGAATCCCGAGAACATACCACTATGTAAGCAGAAAGTTTCAGCCACCCTTCCCGGTGAGGGGTCTAGGCCACAGAGGGTGCCCACGGCCCCACAGCCTCCCCAACAGGGCAGCCTGTGGGCCCCACTGTCAAGCCGAGGGCCATCCAGGTGGCACCAGTGAGCTCCAGGACACTCCCTCTGGCCTGGGGGACAGAGGACACATGAGTCTGAGGCCAAGACCCCATGTCAGCAGCATGTGCAGCCATAGCTCCTTTGTGTCTGGGCTCACGTGGCATGGCAGCTGGCGGTCTGACCCAAAGTCCGGTGGGCTGACCAGCGGAGCAGGATTCTGCCAGGGTCACGGCGGGCCAGATCCCTGGGTGAAGCTGAGCCTGTGAGGGCCCCAGACCTGCTTTTGCTCTGCCAATCGGGAGAGCAGGAGAGAGAAGAGATGCTCATCTCTTACACGCCTGCCAGACGAGGACTAGAGTCATCCCACCACTGGGGCTCCAGGCATGAGGAACAGGTGTCTGTGGGCAGGGACAGCTGCCCCCGGGCTGGCAGGACGCCTGGCCAGGGCCAGAGTTCAGCTGCCCCCCAAGCTGGACGGCTGAGGGACACGGGCCATGGGGCAGGAGGGCTCTGTCTGAGTCAGCCCCCAGCCCCCAGGGCAGTGGACTGCAGGGCGAGCCTGAGGGAATTCCATGCATGTGGGCAGGGATCCCCCAGCCTCTGGGCAGCTCCAGCCCCCCTGCCGGGGCCCAGCCTCCACTCAGAGGGGCTTAGGACACACGAGAGCCGTTCTCGCCACAGGATGCTCCTGCCACCTCCTGAGGCTCCCGCAGGTGGCCACAGGTGCCCGGGGGTGACAAAAACTTGGCAGACACTGAGTCCTCTCCTCACCATTGATGCCGGTGCCACTGGAAGCATATCTGACTTGCTGAAGCAAACCAGCCTATAGATTCGGGGAGGACAGAACCCCCAGGCCAATGGTAGATGGTGGTGTTTCCAGGATCCTGTCCAGCCCTTCCGGAGGAGAACTGCCATTGAAACCGTGAAGGTTCCAGTGAAACCCTTTTTCCTCGTCCCACCACGCTGCAGGTGCAGCCTTCAGGGCTGGGAGGAGAGGGGGGCCATGCCTTGCCCCGGCTGCAGACAGCCATTACCCTCATCAAAGGAGCTACACAGACCTAATTACAGAGCTTGACAATGAAGGCAGTGAATGTGTTTGCCTATCGTGGGGATGGACATGAGGTTAAGGTCCCAATCCGTCCGCACAATGCAGGGCAGCTTCCAAGGTCACCTCATGGTCTCCTTCCCCTCCTCGCCTCAGCAGTGGGGCAGGACCACACGGTGCACAGTCTAAACTCAGATGGCCACGCAGTCCCTGCATACAACACCCACTTCACATGAAAGGAGTGAAGTTTTCAGGCTCAAGAGAGAGAAAATAAGCCCTGATACTTCCCTGATAGAGACATTACCATTTGGAACACAGTGAAAAATCCGGGAGCTCATAGGGTAAAGGCAAATAGCTAAGCTGACAGAAATGCCACTTCTCCAAATGGCCTGGTGCCAAATGGCACAAGTGTCACCCCTGAGAGCCTTCTAGCCCATCTCTAAAGGAGCACCCAGAAGCTGAGGGACAAAACAGCCTCACACTGAACCTAGTGGAGGCCATGAGGGTACCACCCAGGCCTCCTGCTGAGGAGACAGAATGGATCGGACCCAGGCCTCCTGCTGCAGAGACGGAGTAGACAGGGCCCAGGGTCCTGCTGTAAAGACAGAATGGATGGGACCCAAGCCCCTGCTGCAGAGACAGAGTGCCTTGGTGCATTCTTACTCTTTTCCCTTTGCCCAGGTGCATCCACACTGTACAGACCATGAAGGGCTGCGTTGTTGCAGTCAGAACTGGAGCCCGTTTGCTGTGGAGGACGTGGCATCAGGCAAGGAAGGTCATCGCAGCTACTGGCATCAAGTTCCAGAGACTTGAATCGTTACAAAGGGCGAAGCTGTATCATCCAAGGTTCTCTGAAGAAGCAACACTAGTAAATGTGTGTACATACAGAGAGGGTTATTTTAAAGATTTGGCTGACGCCATTGTTGGGGCTGACAAGTCTGAATTTTGCAAAACAGACCAGCAGGCTGGAAGCCCAGGCAGGATTTCTATGTTGCGGTCTGGAAGTAGAATTGCTTCTTTCCCAGGAAAATTCCGTCTTTTTCTTGGCAGGCCTTCAACTGCTTGGATGTGGCTCACCCACTTTACGCAGGGTCATCTGCTTTACTCAAAGTGGACTGGTTCAGATGTGAATCGCATCCAAATAATACCTTCATAGCGACCTCTAGACTGGGGTTTGAGTGAACACTGGGGACTCTGGCCCAGCCTGGTGGACACTGTAATCTGACCATTCTTGGAACCGTAAGTCACCTAGTCAGGTGGGGCAGCTGACATTGCCAGAGGCCATTCTGGAAGTCTGTTCCGTCTGTACATCCCCATTGAGAAGCAGTGAAGATACCAGACCATGGTCCCGTGAAGAGTCAGGTGTCACAGGGACAGACTTCGTGTGTCCCTTCCAGGCTTGCGGCTCCCGCAAAGGTTTTTCAGACGTCCACAGTGGAGGCCTTGGTCATGGTGCCCTTGTGGAAGGAGTGGGGTCAGAACTCACCTGCAACACAGCACAAAGAATGGTCAAGATGTCAGGGTAGGTTGGAGATGCACCAGGGGAGGCAGCACCAGGGGAGGCTCCTGTCACCTTTCGGTCCCCAGCCACCATGTTCTGGGAACCTCTAGCCCCAAGTCCCCGTGGCTCCCTGGGTGTCTGACTGCAGCTGACAAATACTCTTGGCCCCAGAAGGGTTGGGACATCAGTCACTTGAAGGTCACCAGCTCTGATATCCAGGACGAGTGCCGATGCGACGTGACGCCTCTGGGGAGGAGCATTTCTAGCACAGGACTTCCAAACCTGCACCCGATCATGTCCCTCCCTGGTGGGTGTGCTCTGGGGCTTCCTGGTAATTACTCTTGGAATAAAATCCATGACCATAAACCTGAGTGAGACGGAAACCCTCTGCTGCCTTCCTCCAAGCCATCTGAGCCCCCGCCCCTGGCCCACTCGGCTCCAGGCAGCCACACAGTCTGTCCACCCTGCAGATCCCAGGGCCTTCCCCACCAGGCCCCTCGCCCCCTCCCCCGACCCTGGAGGGCTGGATCCGCTCTTCCTCCCAGCCTCACCAGGTTGGCTGCCTCCTTAGGTGTCCCTCACCACTGGCCAGACAACCCCACCTGTTTGTTTCTTATTAGAATTATCCTTCGTAGATGTGGGGCCCTCTGTGATGTTGCTTCTTCAGCAAGACACCCCAGGGCCCAGGCTGGATCTGTAGATGCTCAGAGAACAGTGAGCACCCAGCTCAAGGCTCCTGGGGTGCCCCGGGGACCCGTACCCAAGCAGCCCTCCACATCACACCCCTCCCTGGCTTCTCTCTCATGCTGACCCAGGCCTAGGAGCCCTCACGCAGCCAGCACACACCGAGGAGCTCATGTTTTCCCAGCAGGCAGTGGAAAAAACGCCAGGCGGGCATGGGGACAGCAGGCCCTGGACCCATCAACAGGTCCCTGGGCCACTCTGGGCCTGCTGTCGTGTCCCATCCCTTCTCCCCTGAGGGTAGTGAGACTGCACGGAGGGACCTATCTGCAAAGCCCCTCCAGGTCAGGACTGTGAGCTCCTTAGGCTTTGTTAGCCACGGTCCTTGAAGGAATGCAAACCCCTTCGATGACTGTACAGCTGAAGTCTGGAAACAGGCAAGCATGGCACCTTCTTCTATGACCCGTTTAGGCTGTCTCAGGCAACAGGATGCCTTCCTACAAAGTGCCCTTATTCAAAGGTGACTGGTGCAGCTAGGAGGTCACCACCATGGTGGGCCTGAGCACTTGTCATGTTTCAGGCTGGCAGAGAAAATGCTGGTGTCCATGCCCAGTGCAGCCCTGTGGGATTGCTGTGGTCAGGAATGAGCATGGGGTCAGTGCTGCCTGAGCAGGTGGGAGGCAGGCTGCTAAGGAACACACAGCTCATGTGCTCATAGTGTTTGTAAAGTTAGCACTTCTTGCAAGAAACCTTCGCTGTCCAGCAGCCCCCCAAGAGTCCCGCGGCCCCATCAGCACCCAGCGTGTGGAACTCCGGGCCAGGCCATCCTCCTGGGGGCAGGGCGAGAGTCTGCCTTGCTCTTCACAGTGACCCTGACCGCCAGTACACCAACACACTAAGGCATGGGACGGACTCAATAAGCGTTTGTTTAGTGAGTGAATAGAGGCAAATATTAGCCTCTTAAATACTAATCTTCCAACTTAGATTTAACAGCTGAGTGAAAGGTGGTGCCTGAGATGACATGTTATGAGTAAGTCCAAGCCTCTCCCAGGTGTGTCTTGCTCATTTACTAAACAAATATTTGTGCTTGGCACTGGTTAAAATGCTGGCATGCTATTCCACTGAATCATGCATTATCATTTTTAAACTATTTTTATTAAGTCCATTAAGCAAACGAGACTGCCAGAATTATTAAATTAAAATGTGTAATACACAATTAAGTAAAATATCAAGAAACATAAAACCTAGCCAGGATCCCTCACAAATATTCACCTATCATCAGTCATTCTTCAGTGGATCTTTATTTTCTTCCAAAGGAAGACCGTCATTCAAGAAGAGAATTTTACAGGCAATTTATATAACATAAATATATAAATTTACATCCTGAAGACATACATAAATTAGCAAATAATTAGTCTCTTTATCAATGCTTCTAAGAACCACTTCCTCCAGAATAGACAGAATTAGCCCTATAGGAAAGCCATTTTAAAAGAAGACGTGCCCCTATTTGTAGACTATAACTTATTAATTCTGTTTGAAAGAATAGAAATGCTTCCAATTTTAAGTTTGTAAGCCAAGTATACAGCGAAGCCCTTCCTCATCTGTACATGGGACCCAGAAATGACGGGAAAAGACACAGCAGACTTGAGGCCTGGCTCCCCCAGGGGTGAGAGGCAGGAGGAAACCCAGGAGCTCGGACTAAAGACTCAGCTGCTGTCCACACTGGTCAGGGGACAGCCACACAGAAGTGGGGAGCGTGGGGCAGGGGTGCCTGAGGGAACCCCACGGGAGGAGCCAGGCTGTCTGGCTCCTGCAGAGAGCTGCCCTCGGCCAGGCATACAGGACAGTGACTGGGCCAGAGAAAGGTAGGGGCTCACACCTGGAAACCAGCAGCCCAGCCACCTCACCGGCCAGACTCACCTGGACCTCGAGTCCTGGAAGAGGCCTTCCCCACCGTCCCTGAGCAGACCTTTGCACAGAATCGTTGTCTGGAAGGGAACATCCGCACAGATGAGCTCTCTTGGAGAGCGTTCAGACACTCCGTGAGGAGGACCACATGGGGCATTGCCACCTGCAAGCACGGAGCTCCGCAACAGGCAGGCAGGGCGCTGGCCGTCAGCACCGGGCGACATCTCCGAGCCATGGCCGGAGCACACAGCACGTGCAAATCACGAGGGAGAGTGATGAAAAAGAACCAAGTGGAAATATTGGAAATGAAGAATATAAGTGTTGAGATTTAAAGACTCGTTTACATTTTGAATTTTAGATTGGACATAACAGAAGTGAATAAATGAGCTGTAAAAATAGAGTGAGGGACAGTGTAAACATTAAAACACATGAAAGGGAGATGAGACACATATGTTCACTCAGGCTCTTGAAGGAGAAAATGGAGAAATTACAGAGAAGTCGTTATGTGAATAAGTAATTCCTCAGAATTTCCCAACAATTAAGAAACATTAGTCCGCAGTGCCTATCAGGTGCTGAGCAGCATACATCAGTGAAACTCACCCCGCAGACACACCGTAGAGAAAAAGAAGAACATCAATGGAAGAGAAAACCTCAAAACTACAGAAAAAAACAACAACAGTTTTTATCAGCATCCCTGGATGCATGAAGAAAGGTGGAGTAATACTTTCAAAGTGCTGAAGGAAGAGAGTGTTGAACCTAGAATGCTGTGTCCGGCCAAGCGACCATCCAGGGAAGGTGAAGAAAAGGGAACTTTCAGGAAAACTGGCAGTCAGGGAGGCTCTTCTCTCCTGAACCAGCAGACGACACACGCAAACAAGAAGGAAAACAAGCCCACAAGAAGCAGTGAAATACAAAAAGTAGGGTTAGCAAATAAGTTAATAAAACGTATCATTGCCTAAACGTGTATTGTCCTTAAGGACTTTCAAAATAAGTTTAAAATAAACTAAGATGATTTTTAAAACTTTTAAAACAGTCATCTGAAACAAGCCTCCAGGCAGTGAGACAGGGAAGGAACAGACAGACAGGCACAGAGGGAATGAAGATTACATTAATGCTCTGTTTTCTCTTGTAGAATTTAGATACTTACCTGTTTAGACAGTCTTAGAAAGAAAGAAATTTATGTATTTGTCTTAATAACATAAAGATAAAAACTAAAAAAATAGAAATATACCATGTCACTTTAATACCCATAGAAGAAAACCATTAAAAAGAAAACTGGATCAATTTACAAAATAAAGGGGGAAGAGCACCAGTAGAAGAAAACAGTGCATAAAACACATTGTGGGTAGAAGATACATAATAAGAGGGCAGAATTAATTTCCTGAAATCACAAAACTGCACACTGGATCAACCAATGAAGAGACATTCCTCATTATAAAGAAGAAAAATCAATCCAGGTACCAGGGACCCTTGAACAATGTGGGGTTGGGGGCACCTGCATGTCACTTCTGATCCCTCAAAACTGAACCAGTCCGAGCCTACTGTCCACTGGAAGCCGTACCCCTAATAGAAGCAGTCGACTGACATGCATGTTGTGTGTCACATGTGCTAAAGACCGTATTCTCACAACAAAGTCAGATGGAGAGAAGAAAATGGTATTAAGAAACTCATAAGGAAGAGATAATACATTTACAGCACTCTGCCGTATTTACTCAAAAAGCCTGCTTGCAAACAGACCCGTACAGTTCAAACCCATGTTGGTCAAGGATCACTCCATATGCTCTTTGTAAGAAACAAACTTCAAACAAAAGAGAAAAATTGAAAATAAAGAAATGGGAAAATACACGGAGGGAGAATATTACCAAAATGGAATCAGGGCAGCAGTATTGATATTAGGCAAAATAGATTTTAAGGTGAAAAGCATTAAAAAGTACAAAAAGGAATCCTTCTAAAAGACTGAAGGAAGATACGCCAAGAAGGTATCAATTATAAGCCTATGGGAACATAGCATTACAATGCATAAAGCAGAACCTCATTAGTCGCTAGGAGCACCTGACACATTCCCACTCACTGGCAGGAGTCCCTCGACTTCCCTCAGAAACCGAAAAAGCAACCAGAGAAGTTTTAAGTAACAATGTGGTAGCTTTCAATAACTTGACTGATTAGCTAACAATAATAAATAGACGCATACATAGAGAGATACAAAGCATGATGCCCCCAGAAAACAGACAATAAAGATCCCTCTTGAGTACACATAAAAAACTTAAAATATTTAGCACAGTTGGGTCACAGGGGCTCTGTGACAAATTTCAAACAATCCATATCATAAATACCGTGTTCTCTGGCCTCTGAGCATTAACACTGACAACAACAAAGAAGATATCTATAAATGCTGTTCATCTGGAAATGCAGGACCATGGATCAGAGCAGACTCCACAATAAAATCTTAAGGATTTGTAAGTATGCCAGCAGATTCCCACAGGTCCAGGTCCCGTCCTCAGTGACCTACAGGCTGGGCTCCCCAGGTGTTGACCCTGAGCCAGGTTTGGAGCGTAAGATATTTACTTGAGATCAGTATGTGTGGAAGGGAGGACATTGGTGGCAGCGCAGGCTGAGCTAAGCCCACAGCCAGGCCCACAGCCATTCAGCAGCCGTGGCCTACATGGGCTGCCACCCGGCCCAACCATGCTGGCCCAACCACACTGGCAGGGCCAGTCATGCTCACGGGCTGCCACGAAAGCAAAGCCTGAAATGATGGACAGCCAGAACCTGCTTGCTGGGCCAGGTCACCAGCCCTTCCCTGAGGGTTCTGCAAGCCCAGCAGAGGGTGAGGCGGCATGCATGGACCCCTCGACCAGAGCCTGGGGGGCCAGGAAGGTGCATGACGGTGATGATGGTGGTGATGGTGATGATGGTGATGATGGTGATGATGGAGGTGATGATGGTGATGATGGTGATGATGGTGGTGATGGAGGTGGTGATGATGATGGAGGTGATGATGGTGATGATGGTGATGATGGTGGTGACGGTGATGATGGAGGTGATGATGGTGATGGTGATGGTGATGATGGTGATGATGGTGATTATGGTGGTGATGATGGTGGTGATGGTGATGATGGTGATTATGGTGGTGATGGTGATGATGGTGATTATGGTGGTGATGATAATGGCGATGATGACATTTATCTCAGAGCACGTGACAAAAAAATGAATGATATTAATGTTTCAATTATTAGATGAAAGATATAATTAAAATCCAAAATATTGGCATTTTATGTCATGTTCCCGGTCCCAGCTAGATTTCTGAATTATAATTCATATAAGTGAGGCACAGTAAACTATGGCACCCTTTTGGAAACCACAGCACACTCTTCCTACCACCAACTACTTCTGTTCATAGCAGCTACCAAAGATTAGAAAGGATTTTAGATGGTGGAACTCCTCCTATTGCCTTCCTTTTATAAGTACACAAGACCATTTCCCTGGGGATGTCTCTGTCCAACACAGACAAACATACGCCCACTTCAACAGCCGAGGAACGCCACCCTCATTTCCATTTCGCACTTGGTTTCCAGAGGACAAGGAAAGAAAGGAGAGGACAAGACCAGAGTGACAGCCCCAAAGGCCACGCTCCTGCCAGCACTTCCTGAGCCAGAGCAACAGGCTGCCTTGTGCGACTGGGCTCATTTACACGGGGAAGTGAGGCAGGTTTTGTCTGCAGTAAACACAGAGGAGAATAACCAGAGCCAGACAGCAAGGCCACGGCCGCAGGGACCCCCTGCTGGAGCCAGGCAAAGGGCCACGGGTTCCAGGACGAGGGACGGGATCTGCCTCCACCGCCCTGAGAGACTGGGACTTTTCATGACTCTGGGTGAACTTTGCATTTAGTGCTTTTTGTCTTTGTCTGTGGCAGAGGTGTAACCAAAAGCTAGAGCATGTGGCAGACAGGAAAAGACTCATTCTCATTTCCAGAACTTACTGCAGCTGGGACAATGGGCAAGTTACTCGCCTTTTTTAGGTCTTTGTCTTCAAATATTAATCAATAAAAGTTAAATAATTAACTTTTTCTCCAATACTCATGAAGTAACTAAGGGATGTTTATGATGTATCTGTGAATTTTCAGAAGTTTAGGAAATATAATTATTATTACTCAGGGGAATACATGTATCACACTTTTAAGAGAGACATCCATCAGTCGTCTGAACACCTCTAGGAAGCCTTTGCTGATTTGCATTCCTCCCTCCCTGCAGGCTGAGTTCACACCTCCTCTCCACCCTTGGTGGGACACCATGCTGAAATGGCACTTAATCACACATGCTTCTGTCCACGTACTCACCATCCAAGCGTGCCCAGCTCAGTATCTCCAGCATTTCGCATTGTGCTACAACACAACAGGGGCTTAGTAAGTGTTGGCAGAATTGAGGATTTTCTAGAAAATGTTGCATTTCTAACAGCCCTCTCTGAGCTCTCTTTTGCATTAAACAAATTACACCATAATTTTGTGCCCCCAGAAATACCAATCCACCTGTGTAGAATTCAGATCAGATGATGTCTCAATAAAGTCTAAAGAATCTTGTTAAACATCTCCCTAGTCACCAGCAGGCAGGACTTAGCCACTAAGATCAGTGGGACCTATTGTTCTTCTCCCAGGCTGGATGACTTCACTTGCCATGTAGACACTTCTCCTGTTTTGTTCCTCTTACTATCCCAGTAATGCACTGATTCCAAGAAACTCGGGACCACTGACTAACCATCACCCACCCAGACCTCTATGTGCCATTCTCCTTTCCTTGGGAAAATGGCAGCAACAACCCAAAGCTTCTGGAGAGACAAGAAGAACTTGGGGAAGCACTGAACCAGGAGTCCAAGATCTGACTACCAACACTCACACTGGTGTCAGACCACACGTGTGGTCTTCTGAGCATAGTGGCTTGTGGTCTTCTGAGCATAGTGGCTTCTCCAGGACTCAGTGAGGAATATGAGGGGTAGCACTTGCCATGGAGATGGGCCACACCATGCACTAAAGACACTTTCAAGGTTGCATTTACTCTTCACAAGGACAACAGCATGCCATGACACATCTGGACCATTGGAGTGGACTTTCCAATGCATTTGGAACATAAACTGACCTGCTCAGAACGCCAAGGCCAGGAGACCAAACTAACCCTACTCAGTTTGGGGAGTAGGGACAAGATGATACATGTGAAGGGGTAGAACATCATTCTGAGTTTCCACATTGAAAGGGTTTGCCACTTGCCATTTATAACAAATCATGGCAATGGGGTTATGTTGCTCCAAAATATCTAACAGAAGATAGTCAACCAGTGTCCCCTCTCTCCTCTGGGATGTGGTGGATACAGGCTTCGTCATGGGAACAAGAGGAGGGTAAGAGGGTGGGGGCTTTACTTGACTCCTCCCTTCCAAGTGGAATACTTGAAGATAGCTCCTTGGCATCTGCCTCCAGTATCTGGGTCTCTAATAGGACCTGCACAAAGAAGGGCCTCCCCCTGACAAGCATGCTCCCAGGAGGGCAGATATCTGCTTCATCTATGAGCCTCCCCTGATCTTGATAGTAAGGAAACACGCATCTCCCAAATCTCATCCTGTCGATGAGGGTGGGTAGCACCTTCTCCCTACACTCCTTGATGTTCTGTGTCTGACCTCCTCAGCTGTGAGCAACCTGAGCTCAAGGATTGGATATGATTTATCTTTACATTCCCTTCACTCAGCCCGTGCACACAGTAGGTGTTTAATGAGTAAGTACAGAGTAGAGTGGATGGACAGAGACCCCGTATGTGACTTTTACGTTAGGACCAACACGTAATGACCCTGATTTAGAATCCCTTCATGGTGAAGGTCCTCATGTGGGCATGGCCCACCAGGATCCCTGACAGCATTTCATACCCCACACAGTAAGTGGCACACCATCTTGGTTCACATGGACGGTGTTGTCTCTGGCCCATGCAGCACGTACAGATTGGTTGGTCTTCCTGGGAGATGTGCTGAACAGGTGATACCCATTCTCTGGGTATCAATAGTGAAACCCAGCTTTAAGGTGACAAGTGGAGATTAGGGAAACACAGGCAGCAGCCGTGCAGCCTTGCAACCTCAGCCCTGTAGCCCCAGTGATGCACTGACCAGCTGCACCTACCCCATGGTTGTACCTTACTGCTCCCTACATAGGTTCTCACCGACCTCAACCCTCTATCAGTCTCCATGCCCGTCCCACAGGATTGGGTTCTGCCACATTTCCCTTGCCCACCATGCGTTCTGCCCCCCTCTGCCCCCTTTTCATAGATACCCATCCTCTCTCCCTGTTCTCCCTGTCCCACATTCATAAGAGGCCCTCCCTGCTACCCTAAATACATCCTTCTTTCAAAGCCCAAAACAGCTGGGTTTGGTACTGAACATGGTATCAGGTGGAGACATGTGGGGTCTGGTGATGAGGCCTTGTGCTGGCCCTGGCCATAGTCACAGGGCTGTGGGAGGCCCCTGCAACCATCACTTGCCTTCCATGGCATCAGGAGCCTACATCACCCCAGAGGAGCTTGGGGCATAGTCTCTGTTAACCCCTCTCCCCTACCTTTGCAATGATGCAGGGGGATAGCTCCCCTTGCAGAAATCCTCACTAGTAGCTTGGTTGTGGCTGCTCAGATATGCAGACCCAGCTCCCATTAGGAGAGGCCCCCGCCACTGTAGTTGGGTACAGTGGGGCCCTATGCGTGGCAGAAACCCCACAGCAGTCTGGCTCCTGCCCTGTCAGCCTCTGCCCAGTCATACCCCTGGGGCAGGTTTTTTTCTGAGCTACACCTGGAGCCACAGGCAGAGTCAAGCATGGTGTCTGGGCAGAGACCTCACTACTCCTACCCTCCCCCACGCAAACACACGTGTGTCTACATGAACTGCTCCACCCTGCACAGCCAGGAGGGTGGGATATCCTGAGTCCTAGCCAGCTCAGGACACCCTCCTACACTGTGGGCCTGGGAGCCCCGGTTATGGACTCTTCGGGTGCGGCCTCCAGGCAGAGGATAGGGGACCCGAGCTCACATACCGCAGAGCTACGGTGCAGCCAGCACAGGGCAAGGATTTCCTGGGGAGGAGGACTTTCCAGATTGAGGATGAGCCATGAAAGGCTGGGCCTGCCAGGACTACAGCCTGCAATACAATTCCCTCAGGACCTCGAGCTGAACCCCAACCACATGCCCAAATATGAAAGGCCAGGCATTATCCGTTAAGCTGCCCGGCCTACTGGAAAATCTCTCCTGCGTTAATGCTGAGGAAAAACAAACCCAGCTTGCTCTGGGAGCCTGGCCAGCCCTGCACATACCGCGTGCTCCATAGCGGGCAGGGCGGCAGCCACCCCCGGCAGGCAATTTCAGGCTGGCAGCTGCATTTACAAAGGATGCTGGGGGTGTGGGCTGCAGGTGATCTGAGCTCCTCCCAACCAGCAAAGACCCCCGTACATACCCACACCGGTGACAGTGAGACCCACGTCCTAGAGAAACACCCTGACTCCTCCCCAGCCTGGCTGCCTCACACACAACCCAGGCCTGACAACAAGCCAGGAACTCTGGAAGCATCCCCAGCCTCTATGAGCAAAAGCTCACGTCCATTTTCCCCTCAATTCCGGCATGTTTGCGTGTACGCCATGTCCCAGCAGGTACCAGGTGCTGACTGTGATAGGAGCAGGTGTGGCCTTCGGACTCTGGTTTGGAGGCAAGGAGCAAGCAGGTAAGCAGGAAGCACTCTGGGGACCCAGAAGCAGGAGCAGGCTCCCTGCTGGGGAGGAGATGCATGCCTCTCTGCATACCCCAGCGGAGGGGCAGCAGAAAATAGGGCAATAGTCACCTTTTTGGCCACCTTCACGGTATGACTCTGACCTGCTCCTAGAGCTCACTCAAGTGACCAGTCCTGGAACAAGGCAGGCTCATCCCACGCCTTGGTGAAAGTTTGCATCCAGAGTTCCCCAAGTTCATGATGGTTTATTTTAGATGAATTGGCAGGTGCTAGCCTGGAAGACAACAGGGAAACATAGTTCCATTGTTTCTGCTTAAGAAAAAATCTGGTGCACGCCAGATTCCCACACAAACTTCTGCCCAGGCCACTTGGGCCCATCCCCATGCTCCAGTGGGGTGCAGGCTTTCCCTGCCCCTCCCCAGGCCTTGCCTTCTACCTGCTTGTCCACAGCCATCTTGGCCTCCGTAGCGTGCTGCCCAGCTGCACCTCTCCCTGCCCCTTTATATGGGCATGCTGCTCACCTGCCTTTGGGGTCTGCACTCCAGCCAAGTCCCTGCACACGGACTTTGGAGACTGGGGGCTCCACCTGAGACACAATGGTCCACCCACAGTTGCACCCAAGGCCCCAGCTCTGCACTGCCTGGGGGTTGAAATGCTTTAGGCTTCACCATGATTTGCTGAGTTCCTAATAGATGCCAGACAAATGTATCACCTCTTTAATACAGATGTTACTGACAGCCTATTTTATCAACAAAGAATCTGAGATTTGAAGAGATTAGGTAACTTGTCCGACCAGAGTTCCATGGCTGGAAAATGGTGGGGGATGAGGTTTTACCCAGGATGGTCTGAAAGCCAGGTGCCTACAGTGAACCTCACCTCTAAGCAACGGTCCTGGAGAGACATGGGCCAGAGGCACCAACCTCAGTGCTGTGCTGGCCCTGGGGATGTTGGTCCTCTGTGTGCACAGTGAGAATAAATCAGCTCATTCTCCAGAGTCAAGCAAGGATTTATCAATTATTCTTTGGCCTTGGTCTGCAGCTGCAAATAAGAATGCCACAGAACTGCTCAAATCCCATCCCAGTGGGTCAGTGACAACTTACCCTCAGAGGCCGCACTTCTGAAAGTCTGCCCATCTCCTCCACCCCCACCCCCAGCCCAGGGCCCAGGTCCTGCTGACCCCTGACCCCAGGCTTCCTGGCACTCTGGGGCAGATCACACATTTGCTCTGCTTGGAGACCATGCTCCCCTTAGCTGCTCAAGGAATTGATTCAGCCTTGTTTCAGATGATGGTTGGTTTCCCTCTTGAATAGTGACAGGGGCAAGGCAGGTCCAGGCTTGGATGGGCCAGCCGCTATCTTTGAGGAGCCAGACCCAGCTAACAGGCTAAGGCAGTGCCATCCCCCAGACCGCTGCATCCAGGCAGAGCAGGACCCTGGCCGTGCTTGGGAGATGGTGATGTGTTTGAACCCCAGGGAGCAGGTCGGACCACACAAGGGGCTTCTCTGCCAGCAGGATTTCCACTCTGTGGGGACCCTGAGGATGAAGCAGACCCGAGGCCAGAGCCCAACCTGAAGGTACAGTGAAGTGCCCCAGCTGCCATGGAATGGCTCACTGGGCTCAGGCTAGATGAAGAGTTTCCACTGCTGCCTGTCTTGGGAGCGGAGCCCAGCGTACCTCGAAGGCACCAGGAGGCCACATGGAAAGACTGGTCTGCCCGAGCCTGCACCTGGTGGGCTAGTGGTTCCTTTATACCAACATTCACCCAATGCCACAGGACCCAGCTGATGATACCAAGCAGGTCAGCACAAATTGTTATGCCAGGTTTTAAAAAAAGCGTTTTGGAATTAGTTGTAATGGGACCCTCCCATAGACAAAGAAAACCTGCAGGTAAAATGCCAGATAATTACAATTTTTGGAGAGGATCTCAGCCGTACTGAGTGAGAACAGGGCCGTGCTGGACACCACAGTGAGGAACTGATTTTCAGTGAAAGTTCAGGGATCATCGATGCCGTGTCAGACATCTGCCACCTGCATGGGATTGTCCTTCCCTCACTCTGCACAGTCGTAGCTGCACTCATATTACACACGGTCCCCAGCCCCTGGTCTTCCTTCGACTCCTCGACCCTGTTTGCTTGAAAGCTGACCCCAAGTGTCAAGTGTCTGCATGGGTCTTCCTCCAGCCCCACAGGCCTGCCCACATTTTCATCCTAGGGGTATAGCACCTTAGGCAACTTGGGGTGCAAAGGTGTGCATGACTTTCTCTCTTTTCTGCCCAGGTCTCAGCCTCTACCTAGAGCCAGTCCAGGGGAGCAGGGACACTGCTGAGAGAGCAGACAGACCACAGAGAGTGTGTGTCCTGAAGGCGAACCACTGAAGTCAACTCAGAGTTGAGAATAAAGATTATGGGAAGCATAACTGGAACCTGCTATGATGTAAAAAGATTTATTTTTCTCCATTCTTTCCCATTTTAACTTGAAAATTACAGATGCAGTTCTGCAGAATTCAGTCCTCACTTGGACTCAGAGTCAAGGTTGAGTCTTCTTCTGTGCAGGGTACCCATGGCCTGGGTGTGTCCTGTGTCTTCACAAACGGACTGCATCCCCTGGAGGCAGACGCCATCATACAGACCCTCCAGCACACAGCTTTCCTGAGCACACCGTTAACACAGATCAACTGTTTGTTGCTTTTTATTTTTAAAGAGAGAGAAAGATATAAAATCAACCAACAAGAATGTTTCACAAACCCTATGAGATTTCAGTGAAATATCATGCAAAATGCTCCAATTGGGGGCCTTTTGCTAAATCCTACTTAGCAAGAAATTATTTGTCATTGTTCGTTCTCAGTCATTTCACATTCTCTTTATTCCTACTCCTCCTCACCCCCTACCCCAAACATTGCAAACCTACCTTTTTATTGTAAGCAGCGAGAAAAAAAAAATACTACTTCATGACTTTTTTAAAAGACCTTCTTGCATGGAAATTATCTTCTCAACAATGTCGCAAGCCTATATGAGGTATCTTCCCTCTGCAGAGCAACCTCCCCGTGCCTCACCATGTCCCCACCCGAGACAGCCATCTTCCTCAGTGATGTCCCCACTTGTTCCAAACACATGAGCCCATAACTCAAAAAGGGCCCTGTAGGGAGCACCCAAGGGCATGGATTAATTAAGGAGCAAGCCCCTGTGTGGTTTAACCCTAGGGGCACAGGGGAGGGTACCCACCAAACTATGAGAGTATGAATAGAGGTGGAGCCCTTCCAATGACACCAACTTCAGACATTTTCTAACCAAAAACCCCAGAAGCTGTTTCTGAGCAGCTGTACAGTGGTGGGCACGTGGCAGATTTGTGGGTCAGAGTATGGGGCAGAGCAGCTGAGCTGTAGAACCAGGGTTCCAGGGGAGTATGTGCCTTCATTTGGACTCAGCAATTATGGATACTGCAGTCTCCAGGATGTTAATATCAGTTTTGATGTAAGTGGTCATTAGGGACTGTGAACTGGTATATGGGGAAGAGCATCACCATCACAGAGCCCAGAGACCCAGGGGGGTCCAGACCAGACATTTGCCCTGGACACTGAGGCCCTGGTGAGATGGGGTTGGGGTTAACACAGAGCCACACATGGAATCTGTTCCTTGCATGCATTTGATGTATATGTACATATATGCTTAAGTTACTGAATGACCTGTACATGATTTATCATTAGAATGATTTAGTCATGGGGTGCTGGGGTGGCTCAATCATTTAAGTGTCCAACTCTTGGTGTCAGCTCGGGTCTTGATCTCAGGGTCATGAGTTCAAGCCCTGCGTTGGGCTTGAAAAAACAATGATTTAGTCATTTAGTCATATCACAAATGGATTTGTCATTGTAGTCACAGAATCTCTTCAGATGAAAATACTCCAAGTACCTCTGTCAGAGGCTTGGATCCATTCCAGGCTGGTATTGTGACTTACAGAAGGCAGGAGCCAGGTCTGAGCACATCCTCACAGAAGGACACTTTGGTAAGAATGCAGGGCATTCTCTGCTGTCTCATGCCTCTCAGAGAGAACAAATCATGAATGAAGAGGGAATGTCCTGACAGCCTAGAATCCTGGAGAAGAGAAAGAGGGTGGAGAGGAAAAAGAGCTCAAAAAATAATAGTTGAAAACTTCTCAAATTTGGCAAGAGACATAAACCTACAGATTCTGAAGCTGAGCAAAGGATAAATCCAAAGATCCTAAATCAAGGCAGACCATAATTAAAATTCTAAAAACTAAAGACAGAGAATAAAATCCTAAAAACAGCCAGAGAAAAAATGGCATTCTGCCTTTAAGGGAAAAACAATACATGGAATAATGATGTAAAAATACATGGAATAACCATGTATTTCTCATCTGAAATCATGAAGGCCAGAAGGAAGTGACATGATATTTTACAAATGCTGAAATAACTGTCAGTTCAGAATCTTACATCCAGTGAAAATGCCCTTTAAGAATGAAGAAGAAATCAAGACATTCTCAGACAAAGGAAAACTGAGAGAATTCAGTAGACCTATCATAAAATAATGGCCGATGGATGTTCCCCAAACAGAATGGAAATGATAAAAGAAGGAATTTTTCAAGTAAAAATATAGCAAACTTAATACAACAGACCTTTCATCTCTTCTTCAGTTTTCTAAATTGTGTTTAACAGTTGAAGCAAAAATTATACCACTCTCTGATGTTGTTCCAAATGTAAATAAAGAAAATATTTTAAAATGTTATATTTAAAAATAAATAAATAAAATATATTATAAACAGGGAAGAGTAAAAGGATATAAAATAGGAAAGATTTCTATACTTCACTTGCACTAGTAAGATGACAACACCAGTAGACTATGATAAGTTACATATATATAATGTAATACCAAAAACAACCACGTAAAAAGTTATACAAAGAGATGCACTAATGAACACTAAACATAATTCAAAACGGAATTTTAAAAATGTCCAAGCTAACCAAAGGAAGACCAAAAAATAGACAAATGAAAAGCAGAGAGAATAAAGAAAAAAAAATAAGATTACAGACTTCAGCCCTAACGTGTCAATAATTACATTAAATGTAAATGATCTAAATACACCAATTAAAAGACAGAGGTAGGCAGAGTGAATTAAAAACCATGACCCAAATATTTGCTGTCTACAAGAATCACTCATCAAATATAACATAAAAAGGTTGAAAACAAAAGGATGGAAAAATATATATCATACAAACATCAATCGAAGGAAAGCAGGAGTGGTTACATTAATATAAAGCAGATTTCAGAGCAAAGAAAATTACCAGACACAGAGAAAGACATAATATAATGATAAAAGTTCAATCTACCAAAAAGTTATAGCAATCCTAAATAGGTATGGACCAAACTATAAAACTGTAAAATATATGAAGCAAAAACTGATACCCAGAAGAAGAAATAGGCAAATCTATAATTATACTTGGAGACTTTAACATCTCATTATCAACAATAGAACAACCAAGCATAAAATTATCAAAAATAGAGAATAACTTAACAATACAATCAACCAACAGAATCTAACAGACATTTAGAGAGCACTTTACCCAACATTAACAGAATACACATTCTTTTCAAGTGCTTATGAATATACACCAAGATTGACTACATCCTGAGCTATAAAACAAACTCAACAAATTAGAAATAAATGAAATTATAAAGAGGGTGTTTTCAACTACAATAGAATCAAACTAGAAATCAATAGTAGAAAGATAATAAAATTGCCAAACACTTGGAAACTAAACAATATACTTCTGTTTTGTTTTGGGTTTTGGTTTTTGTTTTTTTTTTTAGTCAAAGAAGAATTCTTGTAAAAATTTAAAAAATACATTGAACTGAAAGGAAAATACAGTATGTCAAATCTGTGGGGCACAGCTAAAGCAATGTTGAGAGGGAAATTTATAGCACAAAATGTATAGGTTAAAAAATAGAAAAGTTCACAAATGAATAATCTAAGCTCCCAGCTCAAGAAACTAGAAAAAGAAAACAAAATAAACCCAAAGTAAGCAGAAGGAAGGAAATAAGCATAAGTCAATAAAATTGAAAACAAAAAATAAAGAAAATCAATGAAATGAAAAACTGTTTTTTTGAAAAGGTCAATGAAATTGACAGACCTCTACAAAGATTGAAAAAGATAGAAGACACAGATTGTCAATATCTTTAAAAAAACAGGGGATATCACTACAAACCCTGCAGACATCAAAAGGATAAGGAATACTATGAACAACTCTACACACAAAAATTTGCCAGCTTAGACAAAATGGAGCAGTTCCTCCAAAAATGCAATCTACTGCAATTCGCCCAATATAAAATAGATAATTTGAATAACACTTTAACTCTTAAGGATATTGAGTTTGTAATTTTAAAACTCCCCAAAGAAGAGTTTCCAGGCCAAATGGTTTCACTGAGGAATTCCACCAAATGTTTAAAGAAGAATTATCACCAATTCTACACAATCTCTTCTAGGAAATAGAAAAGAACACTTACCAGTTGATTTAATGAAACCAGTGTTACCCTGATACCAAAACCAGTCAAAGAGAATATCAAAAAAGAATGACAAACCAATATCATGATAATAAATGCAAAAATCCTTAACAAACATTAGCTTACAGATTTCCACAACATATAAAAAAAAGATAGCCAAGTGTGTTTTATTCACACCTGAATTGCAAAGCCAGTTCAATATTTAAAAATTGATCATGTAATCCACAACATGAGCAGACTAAACCCATATGACTATATAAGTTGATGCAGAAAATGCATTTGACAAAATTCAACACTTACTCATGAATTTTTTAATTTTATAAAAATAGGAATAGAGTGGAATTTCCTGAACTAGATAAAGAATATTTATAAAATCCTACAGCTAACATCATGCTTAATAATTAAAAACTGATGCTTTCCCCTAAGATTGGGAAGAAGGCAAGAATGTCTGGTCTCACCACTCTTATTCAAGATAGGGCAGGAAGTCTAACCAGTGCAATAAAGTAAGAAAAAGAAATAAAAGGCATTCAGATACGAAGGGAAGAAATAAAATTGTCCCTATTTGCAGATGACATGATTGCCTATGTAGAAAATTCCAAGGAATCTACAAAAATAGACAAGCTTCTAGAATTATAAGTGAGTTCAACAAGGTTTAGGATACAAAATAAACATATCAAAGTCAATCTTATTTCTTTTTTGATAGTAATGAACATATGGATAACTAAATTTTAAACATAACATGGAAAATTGCTCAAAAACATGAAATTGGTATAAATCTAACAAAACACACATAGGATTTGTATGTGGAACTACAAAATACTGATGGAAGAAATCAGAGATGATCTAAAGAAATGGGGGGCTACACTATGTTCACAGTGTAATAGTATTACTAATAATAAGATAAGAAATGTAATAAAATAATAAAACAATAAAAATGTCAGTTCTTCCCAGATTGATAGTTTTAACACAATTCCTACCAAATCCTAAGACTTTGTAAATAAAGACAAGATTATTCAAAAACTGATAGAGAGACAAAGGAACTCACATAGCTAAAACAATTTTGAAAAAGAAGAAAATGAGAGGCATTCATCTGCCTGATTCTAAAACTTACTATATGACTACAGTAATCAAGAATGTGTAATATTGGTACAGGGATAGACACAAAGGTCAATGGAATAAAACAAACAAACAAAAAAACATAAATAAACCGACATAAATATGTCCAACCAACTTTTGACAAAAGTGCAAAAGCAGTTCAGTGCAGGAAAGATCATTCAACTAACGGTTCCAGAGAAATTGGATAGCCACAGGCAAAAAAATAAAAATAAACCCTGACTTTAGTTTCACATCTCACACAAAATTTCATTCAGAATGGAGCACAGATTTAAATGTAAAACATAAAATTATAAAACTTTAAGGAAAAAAGTGTACAAAAAAATCTCCAGATTCTAGACCAAAACTAAGAGTTCTTAGACTTAACACCAAAGGCATAATCCATAAAAGGAAAAATCAATATATTGGAATTCATTAAAATTAAACATTTTTTTCTGTGAAAGACTTGTTTAGAGGAAGAAAAGACAAGCCGCAAACTGAGAGAATATATTTATAAATTATATAGCCTACAAAGGACTAGTATCTAGAATATATAAAGAATTCTCAAACTCAACAGAAGAAAAATTAATGCAATTAGAAAATGGGCAAAGACATGAAGAGACATTTTACCAAAAAAAAACAAAAACAAAACACACCATACAGATGGCAAAGGAATACATGGAAATATATTCAACATCACTAGCCACTAGGGAAATGCAAACTAAAACCACAATAAGATAACACTACATATCTATCAGATGGCTAAAATAAAAAACTAGTGATAACACCAAATGCCAACAAGAATATGGAGAAACAAATGTAAAATGGTACAGTCACTCTGGAAAACAGTTTGGCAGATTCTTAAAAAGCAAAACATGCAGCTATCACATGACCCAGAAGTAATATTCTAGGGCACTTATCCCAGGGAAATGAGGACATATGCTCATGCAAAACTTGTACATGAATGTTTACAGCAGCTTTTTTCACACTAGCCCCAAACTGGAAACCAAGTAAATGTCCTTCAACTGGTGAAAGGTTCATCAAACTGTAGTACATCTATACTGTGAAATATTACTCAGATAGAAAAAGGAACAAACTATAGATACAGGCAACAACGTGGATTAATCTCCAGAGAATTACGTTGAGTGAAGAAATCCAGTCCCAAAAGGTTACATACTGCATCATTTCATGTATATAACCCTCTTTAAATGACAACATTAAGGAAATGGAGAACATATTAGTAGTTTCCAGGGGTTAAAGATGGAGTGGGAGCAGAAGGGAACAAGGTGTGGCTGTAAAGGCTCCGTGAGGAATACTAATACGGGTGGAAATGCTCTGTATCTTGACTGCATCGAAGTAGAATCTTGGTTGTGTGACTGTTCTTCAAAATGATACCATTGGACACAGGGCACACAGGTTTTCTCTCTGCATTATTTCTTACAATTGCACTGGTGTCTCCAATTATCTCCAAATTAAAAGTTTAATCTAAAAATAGTAATAACACACAAATAAGAAAACTAACCAACATTTTAAAAGCCTTTGTAACTTAATTATCTAAGGGATTATCTAGGTTGGAAGTACTTCAAAAGATAAATGTCTCTCTCCATGCTTTCTCTTTATCACTTAAGTAAGAAAGAAGTCCTGGTCAATAGAAGTGGTCAAGTGAAACTGAATCAAATTTTGAACAGCTACATGGAAAGAAAAAGAAGTCTCTGTCTGAATCCTCAGTGCCACCCACATCCCACAGGTAGAGATGATGAAAGCGTGAGTCAACAGTTAAGAATTCTCACCAGTCTGCACGTTTGAAGTGGACCGAGGAATAAAGCCAGCCCATAAAAAAGTGAAAAAAGTCTCTGAAAATAGAAGCTTTACCTACCCTTACAGCATCTGTGCAAGAGAAATGACCAGGGTGTGCCCCCTCCCAGGGCCCACAGTGGATGGAGGGACTTCAGAGAGCCCAAGGCTTCCCCAGAGGCAATCAGATGTCAGGTAATGTGTAAAAGATGCCAAGAATCAGTGCGCTTTCTGTCATACAGGCAGGATTTGTGTTAGCAAAGCCACTCTGGTTACCAGTAACAGAACCTTTACCCAGACTGTCCTCTGAAAAGAAAGTAAATGGGTGGCTTTTGTGGCTAAAACTTCCAGGAAAGATACCAGGACAGAGCCTGCATAAATCACTGAATCTAACAGATAAAGAAAGGGACAGTTTCAAGCACATTGGTAGAAAAAACAAGCTGCTAACAGGGGGGAGATAGCAGCCTGGATAAAGCACGTCAGTTCCAGAGAAAAAGGGGCTGTGTAAGAACCATAAACTTCTGATGAAAGGTGTGGCTCGAGAGAAGTGCGCCCATCCACACCATCCAGCGAGGCATGAGGCAGTGAAAACATTAAGGCAATATCACCCCCATTAGCCCTTCCAATAGGGATAAAAGGCACTAATAACAAAAAAAAAAATAACAAAACTCCAAAAAGGGAAAAAGGAAAAAACTGGGTCAGCTGTTTGAGTGTAGGGCCTGGAGCAAAGTCAAACTGGATCTAACCAAGGTTAGGTTACCAGCTGACCCTGATGGAGGAGAGGCAGGGGCTCACAGGATGTGCGAGGAGCAGTGGGTGTGCTGGGTGTGAATCCAGCTGAGGGCACAATGCATAGTGGGAAAGCATCTGTGCACAGGCCTCCGAGGCAGCCCACCAAGGCTGCTGCCCCAGGCACTGGGAGCTAAAAGATGGGAGGGAGATCAGAGAGGAGCTCTCTCTATAGAATGAGCCCGCAAAGATGGGCTGAGTAGGGTCGGAGGGAATGCAGTGGAAAGAAGCATGGGCACTTGGAAGAGTCAAACAAAGTCTGGTGTGACTAAAGTGCAGTGAGGTTGGGGGTACAAATACTTTCAAGAACGAATAAAGAAAAAAAGGGGGGCACACCGGAAAAATGGGTAAAAGTCATGAGTAAGATTTCACAGAAAAAGAAACACAAATGGCTAATAAACACATGAAGAATGTTTTAAACCTCATTAGTAACCAGGGAAATATAAACTAAAACACAATTATATATGAGTACACCCTAAACTGGCAAATAAATAAATAAAAACCAGATAGAAACCAAGTCTTGTTGTGGATACGAATAGATGAGAACTCACACCCTGCTGGGAAATTGAAAATTGATGCAACATTGGGAAACATTGATCATTCATGGCGAAGCTGCAACATGCAGAGCAATTTCACTTGTAGGTATAGAACTAAGGAATCTCTTTCTCTTAGCATAGTCAAGCTGCTATAACAGAATCCATAGACTGGGGGCTTATAAACAGAAACTCATTCCTCCCAGCTCCAGAAGTTGGAAGTCCAAGATGAAGGGGCCAGCAGATCCAGTGTCCTTACATAGTAAAGGAGCGAGAGAGCTCTCTGGAGTCCCATTATAAGGGCACTGATCTCATGCAGGGGGGCCCACCCTCATGACCTAATCACATCCCAAAGGCCCCTCCTCCTAATGCCCTTGTATTAGGGTTAGGGGTTTGATGCATGAATTTGGAGGGACACAGACAGTCTATGGCTCTCATGCCATGTGTACCAGAAGACCTGGGTGAAAATGTTCAGAGCAACATCGACGACATAGCAGAAGAACTGAAATAGCCAGTGTCTGCCACCAGTGGGATGGGCACATGAGTTGTGGTATATTCTTGTCATCCATGGTTGTGCACCTCAGAAACTCCATGTCAGGTAAAAGAAACAAGTCACAGAAAGAAACCACAGTACAAGTCCACTTGTATGAAGCCCAAACACTTGCTGTAGGAAATATCATATTGTTCAGAGATGTAGAACTACCTACTAGGTGGTAAAACTATAAGAAAATCAAGGCAAACTTTGTAACAATTCAGGATAAGGATCACCTCCAGATGGAAGGGAGTGAAGTGTGTGTGGCCAGTTGGGAGCACCTGGACATTTCAAACAGGTGAACAAGGTTCTTCTTTCAAAATTGAGTGGAGGGTACCTAGGTGTTCCTTTTATTAATATTCTTTAAAATCTTCTATATTTCATATACTTTTGTATATTTTTTTGTTTTTCTATCACTCTTGGAAGCATTTTTTACTCGTGTGACTTTACATAGTGTATCTCATGCAACACTCTGTATCAAAAACAGCCTTTTCTTCGTGGATAGATGTTTTTGTGTATGTGATGAAGTACACATAACATTTACCATCTTAGCCATTTTTAAAAGTAGACTTCAGTTATATTACATACACTCTCATTGTCACGCATCCATGACCATCATACATCCCCATTACTCTAAAAAAGAGTTTTAACTCTGAAAAAAGAATTTTTCATCTTGTAAAACTGAAAGTCTATACCCAGCCCCCAGAAACCACCAGTCTATTTTTTATCTCTATGAATTTCATTACTCTGGGTGCTTCATATAAGCGCAATCATACAGTGCTTATCCTTTTGTGACTGGCTTATTTCATTTAGAGTAAAGGACCTTAAAGCTCATCCATATTGTGGCATATTGCAGAATTTCCTTCCTTTTCAAGGCTAGGTAATATTTCATTGTATGTTTATACTATATTTTGTAATGCATTCATCCATCAACAGATAATTTGTTGCTTCCATGCTCTTGTGAATAATGCTGCTGTGAACCAGGTATACAAATATCTCTTTAAAATCCTTCTTTCAATTCTTTTGAGTAAATACCAAAAAGTGAAATTGCTGGATTGCATGGAAATTCTATTTTTAATTTTTTGAGGAACCTCCATTCTGTTTTCCAGAGCAGCTGCACCATTTTACATCCCCACCAACAGTGCACAAGTGTTCCAATGTCTCCACATCCCCACCAACACTTGCTATTTTCTAGTTTTTTATAATAGCCATCCTAAGGGATATGAGGTGGTATCTTGTGGTCTTGATTTGCACTTCCCTAATGATCAGCAATGTTGAGCATCTTTTCATGAGCTCGTTGGCCATCTGTGTGTCTTCTTTGGAGAAACATCTGTTCAGTCCTTTTTCCATTTTTGAATTGGTTTTGTTGTTGAGTTGTAGGAATTCTCTCTATATTCTGGTTATTAAACCCTTATCAGTTTTAGGACTTACAAATATTTTCTCCCATTTTATGAGTTACCTTTTTATATATAATTTGATAATGATGTATCTTGGTGGGTCTCTTTGAGTTCATCTTACTTAAACTTTGTTGAGCTTCTTAGATATTTATATTCATGTATTCCATCAAATTTAGGAGGCTTTCAGCCATTGTTTCTTCTAATATTTTCTCTGTCCCTTTTTCTTTTTTCTCCTTCTGGGACTCCCAGGTGCATATACTGGTCCACTTGATGATGCTCCACAGCTCCCTTAGAACTGTTGGCTTCTCTTCAATCTTTTTTCTTCCTTCAGACTCCAGAATTTCCATTGTCAATCTTCAAGTGTGCTAATTCTTTCTTCTGCCTGCTCAAATCTGCCTTTTATCCCTTTAGTGAATTTTCCATTTCAGTTACTGTACTTTTTGGCTCCAGAATTTCTTTTGGGTTTCTTCTTAGGTGTTCAACCCCTTCATTGACATTCCCATTCACACACCATTCTCTTGAATTTCTCCACATCTTCCTTTAGTTCTTTGACGATATTTAAAAGTTCTTTTAAAGTCTTTATCTAAAACAAAAACTAAAAGTGTTCATAACCACTAAACCAGCCCTGTAAGAAATATTAAAGGGACCTCTTTGAGTGGAAAAGAGAGACCAAAAGTGACAGTGTGAAGGTAGGAAACACAAAGCAGTAAAAATGAATATTTCTGTAAAAAATCAAAGAACTCACAAAATAAAAGGATGCAACATATACCTAAAACATGGGGAGGAGAGGAATAAAGAATGGGTTCAAACTTAAACAGCCATCAACTTAAATTAAACTGCTATTTACAGAAGAGGTTTGGTACAAACCTAATGGTAACCACAAATCAAAAACCACTAATAAATATGCAAATAATAAAGAGAAAGAAATCCAAATATATCACTAAAGAAAATCAGCAAACCATGAAAGAAGGACAAGAAAGAATCAGAGAAAACCTTTAGAAAAACCCCAGCAAATAATAAAATGACAATAAATACATATATATCAATAATTACTTTGAATGTAAATGGACTAAAAGCTCCAATCAAAAGATAAGGTGACAAAATGGATTTAAAAAATAAAACCCATCTATATGCTGCCTACAAGAGACTCATTTTTAGACCTAAAATTGATTGAAAGTGAGGGGATGGAGAAACATCTATCATGCAAATGGATGTCAAAAGAACTTTGGAGTAGGAATACTTATAGCAGACAAAGTAGACTTTAAAACAAAGACGGAACAAAGACAGAGAAGGACACTACATTATACAAAAGGGACAATCAAACAAGAAGATATAACAATTGTAAATATTTATGCACATGGAAGAACCAACATGGAAGAACCCAAATACATAAAACAACAACAAACATAAAGGAAATAATTGATATGTTACAATCATAGTAGGGGATTTTAACACCCTCACTCACATCAATGGACAAATCATCTAAACAGAAAATCAACAAGGAAACAATGGCTTTGAATGACACATTGGACCAGAAGGATTTAACTGATATATTCAGAACATTCCATTCTAAAGCAGCAGAATACACATTCTTTTTAAGTGCACAGGGAACGTTCTCCAGAATAGATCACATATTAGGCCATAAAACAGGCCTCAACAAATTCAAGAAGACCAAAGTCATACCATGCACATTTTCTTACCACAACCCTATGAAACTTGAAGTCAACCACAAGAAAAAATCTGAAAAGACCGCAAATACATGGAGTTTAAATAACATGCTACTAAACAATGAATGGGCCAACCAGGAGATCAAAGGAGAAATTTAAAAAGTACATGGGAACAAGTGAAAATGAAAGCACAATGGTCCAAAACCTTTGGGATGCAACAAAGGCAGTTCTAAGAAGGAAGTTTCTAGCAATACAGGCCTACCTCAAGAGGCAAGAAAAGTCTCAAATAAACAACCTAAACTTGCACCTAAAGAATCTAGAAAAAGAACAAGAAACAAAACCTAAAACCAGCAAAAAGAAGAAAATAATAAAGATTAGAGCAGAAATAAAAGATACAGAAAGTAAAAAACAAAAAACAAGGGCACTTGGGTGGCTCAGTTGGTTAAGCGTCTGCCTATGGCTCAGGTCATGATCCCAGGGCCCCGGGATCGTGCCCCACATCAGGCTTCCTGCTCAGCCAGGAATCTGCTTCTCCCTCTCCCTCTGTGCCTCCCCCCGCTCCTGTTCACGCTCCCTCTGTCTCTCTCCTCTCTCTCAAATAAATAAATAAATACATACATACATACATACATAACAAAACAAACAAACCAAAAAGGAATAGAACAGATTAATGAAATCAGGAGCTGTTTCTTTGAAAAAAAATCAGTAAAATTGGCAAACTTTTAACCGGACTTATCAAGAAAAAAAGAGAAAGGACTCAAATAAATAAAATCACAAATGAGGGAGGAGAAAGAACAACCAACACCACAGAAATACAAACAATTACAAGAGAATATTATAAAAAGTACATGCCAACAAATTGGACAACATAGAAGAAATGGATAAATTCCTAGAAACATATAAATTGAAAGAAGAGAAAATAGAAAATTTGAACAGACCAATAACTAGCAAAGAAATTGAACCAATAATCAAAAAACTCCCAACAAACAAAAGTCCAGGACCAAATGGCTTCATAGATGAATTCTACCAAACATTTAAAGAAGAGTAAATACCTATTCTTCTCAAACTATTCCAAAAAATAGAAAAGGAAGGAAAACTTCCAAATTCATTATATGAGGCCAGCACTACCCTGATACAAAAGCCAGATGAAGACCCCACTAAAAACGAGTTAGAGGCCAATATCTCTGATGAACATGGATTCAAAAATCCTTAACAAAATACTAGCAAACTAAATCGAATCCAATACATTAAAAAAAATCATCCACCATGATCAAGTGGGATTTATTCCTGGGTTGCAGTGGTGGTTCAATATTCACAAACAAATCAATGTGATACATCAATCAATAAGACAAAGGATTAGAACCATATGATCATTTCAATAGGTGCAGAAAAAGCATTTGACAAAGTACAATATCCATTCGTGATAAAAACTCTCAACAAAGTAGGTTTAGAGGGAACATACCTCAACATAATAAAGGCCATCTATGAAAAACCCACCACTAACATTATCCTTAATGGGGAAAAACTGAAAGCTTTTTCTCTAAAGTCAGGAATAAGACAAGGATGTCCACTCTCACCGCTTATTCAACATAGTACTGGAAGTCCTAACCATAGCAATCAGACAACAAAAATAAATAAAAGGCATCCAAACTGATAATGAAGTAAAACTTTCACTACTTGCAGTTGACAAGATTATATAGAAAAGCTGAAAGATTCTACCAAAATACTGCTAGAACTGATAAACAAATTCAGTAAAGTCTCAGGATACAAAGCCAATGTACAGAAATCTGTTACATTTTTATACACTAATAATGAAGCAGCAGAAAGAGAAATTAAGAAAACAATCCCATTTACAACTGCACCAAAAACAATAACATACCCAGGAATAAACCTAACCAAAGGGGTGACAACTATGAAAAACTGTACTCTGAGAACTCTAAAACACTGATGAAAAAAAGTGAAGAAGATACAAAGAAATGGAAAGACATTCCATGTTCACAGATTGGAAGAACAAATATTCTTAAAATGTCTATACTATGCAGAGCAATCTACACATTAAATGCAATCACTATCAAAATACCACCAGCATTTTCACAGAATTAGAACAAATAATCCTAAATTTGTATGGAAATACAAAAGACCCCAAATAGTCAAAGCAATCTTGAAGAAGAAAAGCAAAGCTGGAGGCATCACAATTTCAGATTTCAAGCTGTATTACAAGGCTGGAGTAGTCAGAACAGTACCGTACTAGCACAAAAATAGACACATAGATCAATGGAACTGAATAGAAAACCCAGAAAGAAACCTACAACCATAAACCTGCAGCTCATCTTTGACAAAGCAGGAAAGAATACCCAATGGGAAAAAGAGTCTCTTCAACAAATGGTGTTGGGAAAACTGGACAGTCACATGCAGAAGAAAGAAACTGGACTATTTCCTTTCACCACGCACAAAAATAAATTAACAAATGGGTTATATGGGTGATGGCTAGGAGGCACTTACGATGAGCACTGGGTGGTCTGTGCAAGTGAGGGATCACTGAATGCCACTCCTGAAACTAACATTACACTATATATTAACTAACTGGAATTTAAATAAGAACTTGAGAAAAAATAAATTAATTTTAAAACTAAAAAATAATAATAAATTCAAAGTGGATTAACGACCTTTTGCACAATGAAGGAAACAATCAACAAAACTAAAAGGCAACCTACAGAATGGGAGGTGTTTGCAACAAGGAGTTAGTACCCAAAATATATAAAGAACCTATACAACTCCACACCCAAAATCCAAAAAAAATCTAGTTAAAAAATGTTAGAAGACATGAACAGACATTTCTCTAAAGAAGACACATGGATGGCCAACAGACACATGAAAATATGCTCATCATTACTCATTATCAGGGGAATGCAAATCAAAACTACAAGGAGATAATTGCTTCACACCTTTAGAATGGCTAAAATCAACAACACAAGAAACAAGAGGTATTGGTGAGCATGCAGAGAAAGGGGAACCCTCATGCACTGTTGGTGGGAATGCAAGCTGGTGCAGCCACTCTGGAAAACAGTATGGACGTCCCTCAAAAAGTTAAATATAGAACTGCCTTATGATCCAGCAATTGCACTACTGGGTATTTATCCAAAGAATACAAAAACACTAATTCAAAGGTATACATGCACCTGAATGTTTATAGCAGCAGTATCTACAGTAGCCAAAATATGGAAACAGCCTAGTGTGCCCATTTACTGATGAATGGATAAAGAGGAGACGGTATATATACACAATGGAATATTACTCAGCCATAAAAAGAATGAAATCTTGTCATTTGCAACAACATGGATGGAGCTAAAGACTATGATGTTAATTGAAATAAGTCAGTCAGAGAAAGACAAATACCATATGACTTCACTCATATGTGGAATTTAAGACACAAAGTAAATGATCATAGGCGAAAAAAGAGAGAGAGATGCAAACCAAGAAAGAGACTCTCAGCTACAGAGAACACACCGATGGTCAGCAGAGGGGAGGTGGGCGGGGGCAGGGGGAAACAGGTGATGGGGATGAAGGAGTGCACCTGTGATGAGCACAGGGTGCTGTACAGAAGTGTTGAATCACTGTATTGTACACCTGAAACTAATAAAACACTGCATGCTGTTAACAATGGGACTGGCCAAAGTACAGAACAACCCAAGGTCCAGTTCCCTCAGAGCGACATTGACCCTACGAGCCAGTCAGGCCGAGCTGCCGGCCCAGAAGTCACCAACCCAGCCGCAACTTGCAGCCATCCTGCAGCCCTGGGGGCGGGTGCCCCACTGGATTTGTGCAGAGCCCTCGGAGCCGGGGGGAGTCCGGACCAGCATCCCCTCGGCACCTGTCACGGCACAGCACAGGCCACCCTCTGCCATGCGACAGACACCCGGGGCCGCTGGTGTGGAGGGAGGAGCCACTTCCCTCCCATGGGTGCCTTCCCCCCACCCCCAACTCTCATTGCTCCCTGTGAATCCTCCCCGGCACGCCCCAACCCCCTTTGACGCGTGCAAGGCTTCCTCAAACACCTTCAACAAACAGGACTCTGGAGTGGGCTAAAAGGTTGCCCGGTCACCTGTAGTGCCCAGAAGCGTGGGGGGTCCTCCATCTGTGCCCAGCGGAAGTCTGCGGGCCTAAACTCAGAAAAGCCCCACGTCCTACCGTGGAGGAGGCAAAGAGCCTACAGATGGGCATCCCCTGGCAGACAAGGCTAAAACCAGCTGCCAAACTGTCTTCCAGTGGAAAACGAAATTGGGAGAAATGGTTTCAACTGTTTCTTTCCACCGGCACCCATAAGGCAGTCACTGCCCACACAGGACTACGCACACACCCCTTACACAGCCTGACCCCCATCCCAGCTTAGAAACCCTCCTTCAGGTCAGCACCCTCCCACCACAACATGGGCATCGGTGACTCTGTCTAACCCTCCCGTAACCCGGTAGAGCCCAGACAAGCTTCCGCCACAACCCCTCCTCACGGGCAAGGGGCGTTCTCTAGGTTTGGGGGCTGAGGGTGGGGTGCAAGAGTCTGCCACGGGAAGCGAGAGGCATCTCCAAGGGACTGAAGTGCTGGGCGTGGTCTGGAGCAGACCCTGCAACATCAACGGCAGCACCTTTCCCTTCAAGTCCCGAGGCCTGCGGAAAAACCCAGCGTCACTGGCATTTGTGGACTTGGTTGCGTTCTTGGGTATAATCTCTTGCATCTAAAACATGCCAGTAGAGTTTTAACAATTACCTTCTTCTTATTGACCAAATTCTCCTGAGAACTGAGAAGGCACAGTTTCTCTTCCACTCTGATTTTTAAAGATTTGCTGTTGCACAGTTTCACAACCCATAAAACCCAACGCCTGGAACCTGTCTAGCGTCCCACAGATCACAAGGGGAAGCTGCAGAGGAACGAGCCCCAAACTCTGGCACAGACTTTGTGTCTGAGTGCATGTGAGCAGGTAGGTGTGTGAGCGTGCGTGCCTGTGAGCACATGTGTGTGAGCACACACGCACGTGCTCTGTCTACTTGGAAACCAAGTTGTGCCCTATTCTTCCTTCCCCTCCGCTGGCTGCGGCGAACGGACCCCTCCACGCCCCTACTCCGCAGCCCCCGCTCCCCGGCGATCTGGGCTCTGCATCTGCCCCTCCCGCGTTGCCCCTCCGGGTGGCTGTACAGTGGGCCGAGCCAGGAAGAAGACGTGCTGCTCACACGGCCCTGTACAGCGGGCGGAAGGTGCTTATCGTGGATTTTTGAACTTTAGAGATAAGCTGATGGGACTGGAGCCCGTGTGACAGCCTCCCTCCCAGCAGGGCTTCCCGTTCCCAGGTCGGAAGGAAAACCCTCCTCCTGTGGGCCTAGGGCCACTGCCCTGAGACCCTGCCCCGCTCTGCAGGCAGGAGGCAGACCACGGGCCGGCGGCCTGCAGGGGCTCAGAGGTCCAGGTTTGGGCCCACGGAACACCATGTGCAGGGAAGAGGGAGGCTGCAGAGCATGCAGGAGCACGTCCTGCTGAGCTCACGCCATGGCTCAGAGGTGCGGCCCGCCCCACGGCCTGGCGGCCGGGCTCTGGCACGCGGACGGCAGGAGCCTGGCTTTCTGAGAGGAGAGTGAAGCGCAGGGCCAAGGAGCCCCTCGAGTGGTGAGCACCGACCAGCAGAGTCCGAATGGGCAGCCCAGCGCTCTGAGACACAGACATCCAGGATTAACAAGATTCCAGCCAAAAACAAGTCACCGCCTACTTATTTGGCATCTGTGTGGCCCAGCTCTCTGCTAATAGGACAAGTTGGCAAGGAAGCCCCTCTTCCAGGGATGAGGGCTCTTCCAGGAGAGTCTGGGAGTTGGGAGACGGACCCCAGATAAACTCTAGTGCATCCTTCTCACTGGTGTCCTCTCTGAGGGTCAGGAGACGGTGCTCCCACCATGGATTTTCAGGTGGCCCCACAGACTTTGGACCCTACAAAGGTAGCGCCGGGTTTCCTTCTGGGTTTTATCCAGGAGGGCCCCCTTTCTTGTGTCAGGGGTAGGAGAGCAGGTGCTGCTTTCTCCTGTGCACTCCATCCCAAGAACCTCCTAATCCACATGCCGGTCCCTGGTGACGGATCCAGTTCACCACTTCTGTAACAGGAGCTCAGTTGTTGCTGCCATTGGAATCAAACAGATCACTTTTTCCAGAGAAGACTGGGCCACACTGAAAACAAAGTAGAATAAACCCACAAAGCCGCCCCCACCCAGGGTGACATATCCTCCATTTGGGTTTCCTTTGGCTTTTGTTCATGGTAGGAATGTGGAAACATTGAAATTCAGTCTCTTCCCTGGAGACATGGGATTTTGTTAATGTTTGGGAAAAATTGAGGCTGAGCATGGGGCAGCCCCAGCGATATAACACCCAAGACGTCCAATCTCCAACAGTCAGGCTGGGCTGCAGCACCATCCCCCATGCTGGTGAGCACAGACCCACAGGTGTCCATCCGTGGCCATGGCGCCAGGTCATTGGCCCCTGCCCACACCTCACAGGGCTGTGGGAATGGATGCAGTGCCCAGACCTGCAGGAGGGTCCTCTCTGGCTGCAAAAACATCGGACGTATCTGTGCTGGATGGCACAATCTAGCCATCACCACGAGTGGTGGTCATTATTCAAGGATGTGCAGTGTCACTCCCTGGGAGTGTGATCTCTGTACATGTCTGTGTTGTGTTTAAGGGCAGATTTGCATACTTTGAAGATCAACCCTAGGGAAGATGGGATAAGAGCTGCTTGTGAAAAATGAGAAACATGACCAGGAAATGTGCCAAGTATGTGACCACCGCCTCTCCAGGATGGAGAGTTTCTGGGTGCTCTGCAGGAAAGCAGAGATGATGCTGAGCAGGGTTTGCTAGCACGCCAAGGCAGTCGGTCTGTAGGATCATGGAGCACAGCATACAAGACCCAGCCCAGCACAGGCACCTGCCCCACCACCATTTTCCTCCAGGCTTATCATCTTAATTCTACCCGGAGGTTCTGTGCTAGAAGGCGATTTTAACTAAAACTTCCTTGCTCCCACCAAATCTTGAAGCCTATAATCTTAGGCAAAAAGCCCATAGTAATTCAGGGTTTGGATCTGGGTCCACAAGGAGCATCATGGTGGGTGGTGGTTCAGGGTTTGGAGTATAGAGCCAGGCCATCTGGATGCAAATCCCAGGTCTGCCACACACATCAGCTGGGTGACCTGAGAGAATTGATTTTAACTCCTTGGGGCTTGGCTATTTTTCTTCAAAATGGATATATTAACAGTGTGTCCCTTGCAAAGTTGTCGTGAAGACCAAATGACCAAAATTTGCAACATGCCTGGAGGAGTATCTGGGACCTTCAAGCGCCTAGGTAGCAAACAGACAAGGACTGGCTCCCTTGGATCTCGACCCATGGATACGTAATGGTGTGAGAGAGTCCTCACCCGGGAAAGCAGATGGTGTGAGAGAGTCCTCACCGGGAATGCGTGATGGTGTGAGAGAGTCCTCACCCGGGAATGCGTGATGGTGTGAGAGAGTCCTCACCGGGGAAAGCAGATGGTGTGAGAGAGTCCTTACCCAGGAATGCATGATGGTGTGAGAGAGTCCTCACCCGGGAAAGCAGATGGTGTGAGAGAGTCCTCACCGGGGAATGCGTGATGGTGTGAGAGAGTCCTCACCCGGGAAAGCAGATGGTGTGAGAGAGTCCTCACCGGGGAAAGCAGATGGTGTGAGAGAGTCCTCACCGGGGAAAGCAGATGGTGTGAGAGAGTCCTCACCGGGAATGCGTGATGGTGTGAGAGAGTCCTCACCCAGGAATGCGTGATGGTGTGAGAGAGTCCTCACCCGGGAAAGCAGATGGTGTGAGAGAGTCCTAACCGGGGAAAGCAGATGGTGTGAGAGAGTCCTCACCGGGGAAAGCAGATGGTGTGAGAGAGTCCTCACCGGGAATGCGTGATGGTGTGAGAGAGTCCTCACCCGGGAATGCGTGATGGTGTGAGAGAGTCCTCACCCGGGAAAGCAGATGGTGTGAGAGAGTCCTCACCGGGGAATGCGTGATGGTGTGAGAGAGTCCTCACCGGGGAAAGCAGAAGGTGTGAGAGAGTCCTCACCCGGGAAAGCAGATGGTGTGAGAGAGTTCTCACCCGGGAATGCGTGATGGTGTGAGAGAGTCCTCACCCGGGAATGCGTGATGCTGTGAGAGAGTCCTCACCCGGGAAAGCAGATGGTGTGAGAGAGTCCTCACCCGGGAATGCGTGATGGTGTGAGAGAGTCCTCACCCGGGAAAGCAGATGGTGTGAGAGAGTCCTCACCGGGGAAAGCAGATGGTGTGAGAGAGTCCTCACTGGGGAAAGCAGAAGGTGTGAGAGAGTCCTCACCGGGAATGCGTGATGGTGTGAGAGAGTCCTCACCCGGGAATGCGTGATGGTGTGAGAGAGTCCTCACCGGGGAAAGCAGAAGGTGTGAGAGAGTCCTCACCCGGGAAAGCAGATGGTGTGAGAGAGTTCTCACCCGGGAATGCGTGATGGTGTGAGAGAGTCCTCACCCGGGAATGCGTGATGCTGTGAGAGAGTCCTCACCCGGGAAAGCAGATGGTGTGAGAGAGTCCTCACCCGGGAATGCGTGATGGTGTGAGAGAGTCCTCACCCGGGAAAGCAGATGGTGTGAGAGAGTCCTCACCGGGGAAAGCAGATGGTGTGAGAGAGTCCTCACTGGGGAAAGCAGAAGGTGTGAGAGAGTCCTCACCGGGAATGCGTGATGGTGTGAGAGAGTCCTCACCCAGGAATGCGTGATGGTGTGAGAGAGTCCTCACCCGGGAAAGCAGATGGTGTGAGAGAGTCCTCACCGGGGAAAGCAGATGGTGTGAGAGAGTCCTCACCGGGAATGCGTGATGGTGTGAGAGAGTCCTCACCCGGGAATGCGTGATGGTGTGAGAGAGTCCTCACCCAGGAATGCGTGATGGTATGAGAGAGTCCTCACCTGGGAAAGCAGATGGTGTGAGAGAGTCCTCACCGGGGAAAGCAGATGGTGTGAGAGAGTCCTCACCCGGGAAAGCAGATGGTGTGAGAGAGTCCTCACCCGGGAAAGCAGATGGTGTGAGAGAGTCCTCACCCGGGAATGCGTGATGGTGTGAGAGAGTCCTCACCCGGGAAAGCAGATGGTGTGAGAGAGTCCTCACCCGGGAAAGCAGATGGTGTGAGAGAGTCCTCACCCAGGAATGCGTGATGGTATGAGAGAGTCCTCACCCGGGAAAGCAGATGGTGTGAGAGAGTCCTCACCCGGGAAAGCAGATGGTGTGAGAGAGTCCTCACCCGGGAAAGCAGATGGTGTGAGAGAGTCCTCACCCGGGAATGCGTGATGGTGTGAGAGAGTCCTCACCCGGGAAAGCAGATGGTGTGAGAGAGTCCTCACCGGGGAAAGCAGATGGTGTGAGAGAGTCCTCACCGGGGAAAGCAGATGGTGTGAGAGAGTCCTCACCGGGAATGCGTGATGGTGTGAGAGAGTCCTCACCCGGGAATGCGTGATGGTGTGAGAGAGTCCTCACCCGGGAAAGCAGATGGTGTGAGAGAGTCCTCACCGGGGAATGCGTGATGGTGTGAGAGAGTCCTCACCCGGGAAAGCAGATGGTGTGAGAGAGTCCTCACCGGGGAAAGCAGATGGTGTGAGAGAGTCCTCACCGGGGAAAGCAGATGGTGTGAGAGAGTCCTCACCGGGAATGCGTGATGGTGTGAGAGACTCCTCACCCAGGAATGCGTGATGGTGTGAGAGAGTCCTCACCCGGGAAAGCAGATGGTGTGAGAGAGTCCTCACCGGGGAAAGCAGATGGTGTGAGAGAGTCCTCACCCGGGAAAGCAGATGGTGTGAGAGAGTCCTCACCCGGGAAAGCAGATGGTGTGAGAGAGTCCTCACCGGGGAAAGCAGATGGTGTGAGAGAGTCCTCACCGGGGAAAGCAGATGGTGTGAGAGAGTCCTCACCGGGAATGCATGATGGTGTGAGAGAGTCCTCACCCGGGAATGCGTGATGGTGTGAGAGAGTCCTCACCCGGGAAAGCAGATGGTGTGAGAGAGTCCTCACCCGGGAAAGCAGATGGTGTGAGAGAGTCCTCACCCGGGAAAGCAGATGGTGTGAGAGAGTCCTCACCCGGGAAAGCAGATGGTGTGAGAGAGTCCTCACCCGGGAAAGCAGATGGTGTGAGAGAGTCCTCACCCGGGAATGCGTGATGGTGTGAGAGAGTCCTCACCCGGGAAAGCAGATGGTGTGAGAGAGTCCTCACTGGGGAATGCGTGATGGTGTGAGAGAGTCCTCACCCGGGAAAGCAGATGGTGTGAGAGAGTCCTCACCCGGGAAAGCAGATGGTGTGAGAGAGTCCTCACCCGGGAAAGCAGATGGTGTGAGAGAGTCCTCACCCAGGAGTGCGTGATGGTGTGAGAGAGTCCTCACCCGGGAAAGCAGATGGTGTGAGAGAGTCCTCACCCGGGAATGCGTGATGGTGTGAGAGAGTCCTCACCCGGGAAAGCAGATGGTGTGAGAGAGTCCTCACCCGGGAAAGCAGATGGTGTGAGAGAGTCCTCACCCGGGAAAGCAGATGGTGTGAGAGAGTCCTCACCCAGGAGTGCGTGATGGTGTGAGAGAGTCCTCACCCGGGAAAGCAGATGGTGTGAGAGAGTCCTCACCGGGGAAAACAGATGGTGTGAGAGAGTCCTTACCCGGGAATGTGTGATGGTGTGAGAGAGTCCTCACCTGGGAATGCGTGATGGTGTGAGAGAGTCCTCACCTGGGAATGCGTGATGGTGTGAGAGAGTTCTCACCTGGGAAAGCCGATGGTGTGAGAGAGTTCTCACCTGGGAAAGCAGATGGTGTGAGAGAGTCCTCACCTGGGAATGCGTGATGGTGTGAGAGAGTTCTCACCTGGGAAAGCAGATGGTGTGAGAGAGTTCTCACCCGGGAATGCGTGATGGTGTGAGAGAGTCCTCACCCGGGAAAGCAGATGGTGGGAAATTCATGTGTACACGCAGAAGTCCCCATGTGTGGGGAAGCCTCTGAGCCGACTTTTGCAGAGCCCTAGAGTGGTCTGAGGTGAGCCTCTAGAGTCCTAACACATTCCACAGGCTCAAGCAGGAATTTGAAGATTGCTTTGTGAGAAGTAGAAGTCGGTCATGCTGTTTCAGCTCAGACACGTGAGGTTCAGAGCTTTGTGACAGGATTATGCAGGGCACCCAGCGTGGCGAGCCCAGGAACAAGTATTAGATGCCCATCACAGGACCCAGCCCTTTTCACGGGCTCAGCGATGGGGCTGCTAACGCAACGTGGACTGTGCCCTTCCATTCAAAAGGAGCGAGTTCATCCCTTTGAGATGAGGAGGAATGAGGGGAAAGGTCCAGAAAAGATGTCCTGAGGACATGCTCATCCCCTCCTTGAGCTGTGGCCACCGGGACCTCCAATGACAGTGTCCTTCACCATTGTCAGGATGAGTACAGGGCCAAGGACATCACAGTGTCTGGTGCACGCATGCCTTTTCTCTTTCACTCAGTCACAGCAGAGTGTGCGACTCCTATGCATCATGACACGATGATGCAAACACTAGGAGTATATGGGCATCTTGTTCAAATCAGCTGGACACCACTAAATACCTGCTACTTTCAGAGTGAGCCTCCATGAAGGGTCATAAACACACGCACACAGCATGACCTCTGCACCGAGTTGCTCACACCCCAGTTAAGAAGGAGGGAGAAGCATAGACAACCTTCCAGGCTCTGTGTAACACAGGGAATAAGGGGGCAACTGAGGTCGAGGATGTCTGAGCTGGTCCTGAGGCTCAGGGCATTTCCAGCCGAGGAAAATCACAGAGTTATCTGACGCTGGTGGAAAAGACCGATGGACCCGACCAGCGTGGATGTGGACATCCCTCCACGGGCTGAGACGGTAGAACCATCCGGAAAGGAGGGGGGCCCAGACAAGAGGCTGGCTCAGAGCAGGTGTGACAGTGTCGGCCGGGCGTGCAAGGGGAAACCCCGAGTTCAGGTGATTACACGTGGAAGACAAGGAACACAGGTGCCAAATGGGTCCAAAGTTTCTAATGCTAACCTCAACACCATTCCTATGAGCTGGAATCCCTCCTGAACTACTGCTCTTCTTGGCTGCGACTTGGAATTAGCACCAACCGTCAGATGATAGTGCCGTACCCTGATGTTAGCGTCTGTGCTCCAGCCGCAAGGCTGTTCTTCCTACTTCAACATTAACTAACGACATCAGAAAGAGCGGCTGACCCTCAGACTGAGAGCAGGCAGGGCTGAGATCCTGAGTCTGGTCCGCCCTGTGGCCGCTGCAGTCCCTCCCTGTCCTCACCTCGCCTCTCCTGTCTACAGCCCCCCCCCCACACACACGGGATTTCAGAAGTGATCCTTCAGGGGGACGTATTTTCCCTCCCTGTCCACGCCACAGGAACGAGCAGGAGCACACTCCCTCCTACATGCGCAGCACACGGAGACCCGGAGACCGCACACTCTGTCCTCGAGCGCACGCAAGCAGTGTGCAGAGCCCACACACGAACCAGCCAGGAGGACAGTCAGTCACACTGGTGTCCTGCTGTGTGGACAAAAGTTCAAAAGGAAGGTCAAGCCCGCTGGGGAAGCTGATCTCACGAGGCTTGTCTGAGGACGCCCTCCGGGATTCATCCAAGAAGGGGTGGAGGAGCAGGCTCGCAGGCCTGTGCGGATGTGCATGGCAGCACTGAGGGCACAGAGTCCCTGGGGCGGGGGCGGGCCATGGTCTTGCACGTTGAGAAATTGCATCTGTGGGTTTTGACGTGCTGGCATCTAGGCAGGTCTTCTGTAGGACCTCAGGGTGGAGGGGAACAGGGCCGTCTTAGGAACGGGGCCACGCCTGGCGAGACACCCAGAAGGCAGGAACCCAGGCACCAAAAAGACTCTGCACCTTGGGCGTTTCCTGTGTCAGCACGTGTGATTCACGTCACTCGGCATGAACGCTCCTCCCAGCGCCATGCAAGACACAAAAAATACCGGAAAAGTAGTACACATTATCTGTCCTTGGGGACGCAGGCTGTCCCGCAGCTCAGGGGCCTCTGATGAGGCTAAAATTTTAAGGTCAGTGTGAAATGTACTGTGCAGAGCTAAAATAATACACCACCCAAATCTCTTTTGGCCAGTAGCGCCCACTACTCCTCAGGCAGAGGGCAAGCCCCGAGCACTGTCTCCCGAGCTCGTGTGAGCTGTTCCCTGTGCTCACAGCAATTCACCAGGGATGCCTGAGCCCGGCCACTCCTCTCCTGCATGCCCAAAGTCTTAAGGCCAGTAATCAGAGCAGGTGGGATTCTGAGACTAGCTCTGTTCACCCGACCACACAGCTCCGTGCCAGAAGGGAGCCTGGCCCAGCGGCATCGTGACGGAAGGAAGGTTGAGCTCCATGAATAACAGCCAATGCAAAAGAAGGAGGGCCGGAAGCCCCAGCCCCAGGCAGCCGCCCTGAGGCACAGCCCCATGCCAGTCACTGCCGTTTCTGCCGGCTTGCCATGGCTGATGGTCCAGCCAGACTGTTGACCATCAGTGAGGCGACAGGACCCCCACCTCTTCCCTGTACCCTCCCTTGGAATGAAGATGCTCAAGACGGCATGCCGGCCCCACCTTCTCCTCCAGCTCTCCCTCACATGGCTCCTGAGCCCTCCGCACCCACCTCCTGCCACCCCCAGCCCCGACCCAAGGCCCTAAACAGCCTGGGCCCCTTTCGTTGCCGGCCAGAGATCCTGCTCCTCCCGCAGCATGAGCCTCGCAGGCACCTTGGGAAGCCACCTCTGGCCTCCTGAGGGTCGAAGCAGCATGGGCGTCTCTTGGAGCATTTTCCAGTTTACTTTGCGTATTCTTAAGTGACCACTGGATTAGTCCCCCTCTCCTGGAAGACTATGAACTCCATTCAGTAGTGACTTTCCGAGTTCCCGGGGGGGGGGGGGGGGGACTGTATACCACAACTATACCACTGTATACCACTGGTATACAGTGGACCCACCACACTGTATACCAGTGACTCACACAGGTAAGTATTTCACATGCATCTGTGGGATGAGCAACGATCAGCAGCCGGACCTGGACACCGGGAAGATTGCAGCTCCACGAGGCAGGACAGTGGTCTTGACCTGTCTGGTCAAGTCTGGGGTCACGGTCACCTTGGAAGCTGTGCAGGAATCTGTGAGCAGCCACAGACCAGACTTAGGGACGACAGGCTGAGGGGTCACAGACCCCGCCCCATGAAGGCTCAGTGCCGGGAAGACAGAGGGTGCGTCCCAGGGCAGGAAGGAGCAGTGGCTCGGTGTGCAGAAGCCCAAGGTCAGCGAGACCAGGAGCCACCAAGAGGTACTGCCTCCATCATGTGGGGGCTCGATGCCAGGATTTCCATTTTATTTCAAAAACAGATTCGTCGGTGCCCCTGGCTAGCTCAGTCAGTAGAGTACATGGCTCTAGACCTCAGGGTCGTGAGTTCGAGCCCCACGATGGGCAGAGACATTACTTTAAGCAAAATAGACTCATCAATGGAAGCAAAGCCAGTGGAGTGCAGCCCCAGTCATAGATTTGTGTGTAGAGAAGTCCTTGCCCAGCTTGGAAAAGCACAGCCCGCGGATTCGTGGGGGCCGAGGGTGGGCTGCCAGGCAGGGGTGGCATTCCAGACCACACAGGCCAGAGAGATGCTTCGAGAACAAGAGGCCCCTTAACTCAGCGTTTCTCCAGGGTGCAGACTGAGAAGAAAGTCAGGGTAGAGTTGGGATAGTGGAGAAGATTCTGGAACAAAGAGAAACAATGAACTCTGAGAGTCCTGCTCAAGTGTGACAGAAAACTCGCAGAAACTGGGCTTGTCCTTCGGATGTGAGGGCAGGCGAGGCCTGGCTGGACCCACCACCACCACGGCTCCTGTGTTCCAGGGGTCGTCGTGCCGGACCTTTTACCTCAGGAACAGACAGGGGTCCAGTCGGTTGACAGCTCCTGGGTGCGGAGGGCGGCAGACAGCCACAACTGGGGATGCACCAGCCTGACCTCTGGGGCGTCGTGCTCACAGGGCATGGCAGTACCTGGAAGACATCTGGAAGCATGCCTCTTTAAAGCACGTGTGTGGGCTTGCGGGTGGCCGTCCATCCCCGGGTCCCTAGGGGAGACCTGACCCCCAGCATCTTCATGTGACCCCACACAGGGTCCCCATGGCGCCTACCCCCTGACATGCTCTCACTGTCTCCCCAGGGCCAAGACAGAGCTTGGGGACCAAAGTGAGAGGTGAAAATGAACTTTCAGGTAAGACTGAACCAGGTGCTGTGTCATACTAACCTGCTCATCTTTTCACAGTGCGGCCAACGGTCGGGCACCCTCTCTAACATTTCTGATGGAGCAGGGCCCATGGGGTCTGTGCCAGGGAAGGGGCTGGCTCCGGGACAGCACAGCTCCCGGCAGGGTGGGGTGAGGGGGCCGGCACGTGGACAGGCAGGCTGCCGCTTGTCTCTCGGGTCACTGGGAGTTCTGCCGCCCGCGCTGACCACCCCTGCCCTCCGGGCCCTGGGCGCAGGGTCGGTGCAGGTCCACGCACGCTTCTGGGTAGGCGTGCAGCCCCCTCCGATCGTCCCTCCTTCCCTCTGCCCTGCATTCCTGGCCCTTGCCTGCAGCCCCAAATTCCTGCCGTGCTGGAGGCAGGATGTTCTGTCGGCGAAGGTACGCAGCTCAGGAATTCACTCTTCACCCGGCCTGTCCCGGCCTGAGCCCGGGGCCCGCGGGGCCTCGCACAAGACCCAGCTGCTCACCAGGCAGACGGCTTGGAGGCCGTGACTCAGGCGAGGGAAGCCCCTAGGTTACGGACTGTCAACCCCCAAACCCAGGAGGCCAGCTGGCCCCCCCTTCCTCTGAACATCAAATAAGGGAAATGGGCTCACTGTACTCCCTGCTTCTGAAGAGGAGTCAGCGTGCAGGTGCCCAAGGCCGCGATCTCCCATGGGTTGAGCTCCGGGCTGGGTCTCCTCACCTCCAGGTGTATGCGCCCGGAGCCCTGACCCTCCCACTGCCACAGGGGCCTGAGGAATGTTGTCAGCCCACAGGAATGTTATCTGCTGGGAAGGGCCCAAGATTACACGAAGCAATCTCTAGCAGAAACACTACCTCCAAAATCAACACCTTCACAAGGAACCCAGCAAAGAAAGAGAAGTTGCCAAACGGCTTCTTAGAGCACAGGCCACCCCCTCCCCGGAGGCGCAGGGGCCCTGCACCCTCACCTGCAGCCCAGCCCGAGAGCTTCCTGCCACGGCCAGCACTGGCATTTCCGGGGCTGGCCTGCACCAGGAGGGGACAGGCAGGCCGCTGGCTGCGGGACCCGCAGGGCCTGTCCCCCTATATGTGCGTCCACCACCTGCAGCTGGGCAGGGGGCTCTGCTCTGCCTTGCTCACCCCACTGAGAACCTCGCTGAAGTTACACGGGTCGTGGATGCGGGTTTTTGTCTCCTTAAATGAATGGACTCTAGAAACATAGTTTTTTTTCCTAAATTTAAGTCTTTTATCATGTTTTTACAAATAGGGGGTGGGTCTCCTAGAACCCATTTCTCCTAATCAGCCACCATTTACCAGAAAATCAGGCACGCGCTCACCTCACAAGATTTCAGTTTCAGTGGGTGGCTCTTGTCAAACCACCCTTGGAGATGCAGTTTCCAGAGGCGGGAGACACCCGCACAGCCATCTGAGCCCGCACCCTCATTTTGCACAGGAGGACGACAGGAAGTACTTTGTGACCTGCCCGGGTCACCAGGCTGCCGCCGGAAAGCCAGGACCGCACCCAATGCCCATCTGGTACACGTGACTCCCGCTCCACTGGCCGCTGAGGCCCCGGGTAGTGGCGCTGCCTCTCTGCCCAGGATCCCGTCAGTGAAGGCTAACAGCGGAGGGATGAGTCATGGCCATGAAAATCAGATTCCAATCCACCTCCTAAGCCTTCTCTCCAACTCCTAACGAGCTTACGCTTGCCGCTGGAGCCTGCCGTCAGGCGTCCCCGCTCCCAGCACCCACGCAAATGCAGCTGTGTACCCATGAGGGGCTGCGTGACTGTCAAACACACCACGCGGGCAGGCTGGTCTCGCACCTCTGTGGACGCACCGAGCAGAGGGACGCAGGAGAGCGGCTCTTTCCCAAGGTGGCCCCTGTAGTTCCCACGACGCTTGTCAAGACCTGAAGTAGAGTTTGCAGTCTTTAGGCAGCCAGGTGAAAATACAAATAAGTTTAAGACGTGTTTGGCAAACTCCTGAAAGATGAACTCAGCATGTCCGATACAGGGTCCTGGGACTCTGTGGGACCGCTGTCCCCTCTGTCTGGCAACGTGCCCCTGGCACCAGCACACCCAATACGGGGCCCTCCACAGCTTCAAGCCAACGGCGCACAGTTCACATTTCCCAAGCAGATCCCCAGGGAGGCTTCATTTTCTTTCACCTTGTAAGACACTGTGTCCAAGTGGTCCTCACACAGGAGCTAGCACCCCTGTGCCCCCTGCCTCCCGTTCTCTCCTATCTGTGTATGAAGCAGAACACAACTGCAGCCCAGTCGAGGGCCACCTGCCCTCCGGATCTGCCCAGGCCATCCCGATCTCAGCACTCAGAGTCCACGTGCTGGGAGGCTGCCTCACTGCCCACAGATAGGGTGTTGGGCACCCTCTGACCGTCTAAAAGTAAGCAGCCCCGGGGCGCCTGGGTGGCTCAGTCGGTTAAGCGACTGCCCTCGGCTCAGGTCACGGTCCTGGAGTCCCGGGATCGAGTCCCGCATCGGGCTCCCTGCTCGGCGGGGAGTCTGCTTCTCCCTCTGACCCTCTTCCCTCTCGTGCTCTCTCTCTCTCATTCTCTCTCTCGCAAATAAATAAATAAAATCTTAAAAAAAATAAAAATAAATAAATAAAAGTAAGCAGCCCCTAGTCTTAGATCAAGCAGATTCTTACAAAACAAAGCATTTTTTTAAAAATTCAAGTGAAGATTTTGGTGACGGGGCACCTGGTGGCTCAGTCAGTTAAGTGACCGACTCTTGGTTTCAGCTCAGATCATGATCTCAGGGTCGTGGGATCGAGGCCCACATCAGGCTCCCTGCTCAGCATGGAGTCTGCTTGAGATTCTCTCTCTCTCTCCCTCTCTCTCTCTTTCTCTCAAACAAATCTTTAAAAAAGAAAAGAAAAGAAAATTTGGGGACAGAGGACAATGGTGAGAAACGTGTCCCGGATCTGTGATGGGGGAGACAGGAAGCAGGACCTAGAACCTTCTCTACAAGAGCTCTGGAGGTGTTGTCCTTTTTATTTACATACAATGTAGCACCGTATGTGTCAGGGAGAGAAAGTAGACGCTCCAGCAGGTTTCCCTGTCTCACGTCTCACCAGGAAGTGAGCTGGAAGGCTGAGGTGCAGCCGGTCCTGGGGCTGGGCCACCTGCTGCGCACAGTCAGCACCCGCTCCTCGTGTCTTCGTTGCCCTACGGCCCTCCTCCCCAGATTTCCACCACGGGATTGAACCCTAGGACCGAAGGCACTGACATCGGCCCGGGACTGCATCACACCCCACCTTGACGGGCAAGGACAAGGACCCGGCATCAGGCTGGAGTGTGTGTAGCCCACAGCACACAGGACAGGCCAGAATTCCCAGGGTTGCTGTGTGTTCCCAGAGGGTGCTGGGCCAGCATGCTCTCGAGGAGGTGAGAGGAGATGCCTGCAGTCAGTTTTTAGGACAGAAGGATCTCAGCAAGGCCAGGTTCTCCTTCTGGGAGCAGGGCCTTCTGGCCATGGGGCAAACGGCAGCCAGCACAGCCCTTTCCCATCCCATTGCAGAAGCACTGGACCTGGGCACAGTCCCAGGAGGGGCTGGCCTGGACTCATTTCCACATCTGCTCTGATCTTAGGGAATGGAAAGGAGTATGGGAAAATGTGCAAGCATGTGCATGCGTGTGCAGCAAATGTTTATGTGCACACACACACACACACACACGCAGGGGCAACATGTGTCCAGGGCAATGGAAGAATTCAAAAGAAGGCATGCAGACGGCCACAGAAAGTCAGGTAGGAGGAAGAACGCATCACAGAAGGAAAAAGGACAAGCAGGGCGACAAGGGAGAACCAGGGAGCATTCGTGGAAAAGAGAGGAGAGAGCACGGCCAGGAACACGGTCACACCGGAGTGACTGGGACACTTGGGGTGGAGGGAGCTGGGCCCCAGGGTGGGGGCAGAAGGGTGGGAGCTCCTGCCCCAAACCAGCACGAGCGCTGAAAGATGAGCTCAGCGTGTTCAATACGGGGGCCCTGGGACTCTGTGGGCTCCCATCCCCTCTGACGTGGCCAGCACGAGCGCCGGCAGACGTGGCTGGGTGGGGCCGCTGCCAGCTGCCTCCAAGCACAGTCCCAGCACACACAGGAGCGTGCCCCAGACACACCCACTTCTCTTTTATTTCCAGCAGGTCAACTTCAAGCATTTACCAACACTCAGTGTCCAAGACGCCACGAACTGGGAAGAATTAAAACATTCAGGGAGTTTGCTTTTCCAAAGTAGGTGAAACACAGGGGCTTGGCGAGCTATTCCTTGTGCATGATTCACCCACCACCATGGTACAGAAATGGGCTCCAGTGTGCTAGCAACCCTGCACAAAAACTCCCAGTTGTACAGAAAAAACATAGTGGAGCAAACTTCCCATTTAGAAAACACTTTCACACCAGAGAAAGAAATAACGCACTAACAAAGACCCATGGCCACACTTGTTCACAGAAGGAAAAAGGTAAGTAGAACTCCAATCAAGGATCATTGAGAGCAGAAGTAGATCAAGAAATGGAACAACACCAATCCAGCTGGTAACTTAATCTTTCCACTCTGTCCTCACCACTCAGAGACCATTCCTGGTCAGTATCCACATCAGAGCAAGGGGATCTCTGTGTCCACACCAGGCTGAAGTAGTCTATCTCTGGGGTTACACCACAGTGAGCTGGTCTCTTCTGGGTCCACACCACGGCGAGGTGGTCTCTCTCTGGGTCCACACCACAGCGAGGTGGTCTCTGAGTCCACACCACAGCGAGGTGGTCTCTCTCTGGGTCCACACCACAGCGAGGTGGTCTCTGAGTCCACACCACAGCGAGGTGGTCTCTCTCTGGGTCCACACCACAGTGAGGTGGTCTCTGAGTCCACACCACAGCGAGGTGGTCTCTCTCTGGGTCCACACCACAGCGAGGTGGTCTCAGAGTCCACACCACGGTGAGGTGGTCTCTCTTGGGTCCACACCACGGCGAGGTGGTCTCTCTCTGGGTCCATACCACAGCGAGGTGGTCTCAGAGTCCACACCACGGTGAGGTGGTCTCTCTTGGGTCCACACCACGGCGAGGTGGTCTCTCTCTGGGTCCATACCACAGCGAGGTGGTCTCTGAGTCCACACCACGGTGAGGTGGTCTCTCTTGGGTCCACACCACGGCGAGGTGGTCTCTCTCTGGGTCCATACCACAGCGAGGTGGTCTCTGGGTCCACACCACGGCGAGGTGGTCTCTGAGTCCACACCACAGTGAGGTGGTCTCTCTGGGTCCACACCACAGTGAGCAGGTCGGTGAGGCAGGTGATCTCTCCAGGGAGGTGGCATCTAAGTGGACATTTAGACTTGTTTAAGTTCTTGTTATTTTTGTTTTTCTCCTGCAGTTATGAGCTTCCCCGAGTAACTCTGATACAGGTCTTCTAAGGGACAGTTCAGAGAAGGGGCCCTGATCCAGCTGGGGGAGGCAGAGAGCCTGTGCTCCCCATCTCCCCTCGGAAGCTCTTTAAACACAGAATTCACGTTCATCGGCCTTTCCTGGCGGTGTTGGCGGTAGCCCTGCCTTGTCCTCCCCAAGTCCACGGCTCAGTGAGTCAGGCAGCTCCCCGACCCAAACTCACATGCTCACTGTCACGTGTGAAGAGCTACCTCAGTCGGAGAGTTAAAATAAGTCCTTGGGGGTGGGTCGAGACCGTCACCCCCTTAACTATGAAGACATGGGCAACGAGGATACTGAGTCAGTGCAAATACACAAATCATCTCAAGAAAATGTGGCGAGGGCCCCTAAAATCAAATCCCATGCACAAGAGTGAAACGTCGGGGCTGCCACGGTGAAAGTGACATGCGTCCGTGTGTGCGGTCACTGACTGCGTCACAGAGCCTCATCCACTCAGCAAGTCCAGAGGCTGGACGCAGTCTGCACCTCGATGCCGGTGCTGTCCAGCTGGTGAGCATTTCCACAGCCAGAGACCAAGATGAATTCAGAGAAAGAACCTCCCCGGGCTGGCCTGTGGCTACAGGAGCTCCAGGAGCCCCTCAAGGGCTCCATCACTGGGACTTGGCAACAGTGGGAACATCTCAAGTCAGATGCCGGGGGAAGACCAAGACCTTGCTGTACCGACCAGCCGGATGCTGGCATGCCCCACAAACGACTGGTCCCTGCAATCCTGCAGGCACAGGGCCATTTCTGTCACCTGAACCCAGACATCTGCCCACCCAGAGCTACAACCATCAGGAGCAGAGCCTCGGGGGCCCTGGCCCAGTGAGCTGCAGCAGAAACAGTTGAGTCCCATGCACCTCGCAGGGCACAGCTCAGAAAAGCTGGCTCCTGAGGCAGGGAGAGGGTTATGCCACAAGGGGTGATGTGATGTCTCAGTGGACACCGGCTTGTTGGCAACGACCCTTCGGCCCAGCAAAGGGATGCTCCTGTGCATTAACCCTTTCTGCACTTGACTTCACTCCTTGATTGAGGCCCAGTGTCCGGCCATGAAATTCTGTCCCACGTGTGTCCAGACTGTGCTCGGGCCGAGAGAAGAGCAGTCAAGTTTCTCTTGGTCCCTCAGCTCCTTGCTGGCCCCTCTGGCGAGAGGAAGGTGCTTGGGTATCAAGAACTAAGAACAACTAAGAGCTTGTCGGGTGCTCTGCTCATCCGTGAGACAGGTGTCTGAACCCCAGCGACCCCTCCAGACCCAACATCCCATGACTCTCCCATGAGGTTTGGAGATTTTGCCATGATTTTTATTACCCGCATGCTCCTTGCCTTTCTCTCCCCCGAAATAACCAGAACCCCACAGGGTCAGAAATGGCCAGAGTTCTGTCTCCCTCACGGCAGCCCGCATGAACAGACGTCCTGAGGGGCTTTGATGAAAGTATCAGTCACTTCCCAGTGATTTTTCTACTTGGAATCACTTTCCTGCCGAGGCGTCTTAAGTTCTAGATGCTCAAGCACCCAGATGTGTCACAGGGTTTGGAAAGCGTGCAGACAGGGGAGGCCCCAGGTCACCTGACATTAGCCCAACCGGACAGTGAGTGCCACCCTTCCCGCCAAGTTTGCTCATCCGCCACAGAAACTGGTGTCCTCCCGAGACGTGGGGACTCGTTCAGTTGTGTGGATGCTAAAATCACCTGGCCATGAACCAAGTCACAGCCCTCTGATGGGAGTGCTGGTGTAGGCGCCCCCAGACAGGAAGTCCTTCCTACAGCCTGGGGAGAGCGCCTCAGAGCCCAAGGGTCTGTGTCAAGGCCAGGCGGTTAGTCTGTGCACCTTCCACCTGCTGCAAGTAACAGGCTGGTTAATGGGAGAGGACCCTTGTGTGGAGAAAGCGCTGAGAACCGTTATTACCCTGCTGTCACAGGAAGCAGTCTGAGGGACAAGTCCCTCGGACCCAGGAGGACAGGGTCTTGGCCCCCATGCACTGCATGTTGGTGTCACTATTTCTGTCACAATATCTGTCCAACGAAGTCATCGTGGGACCGCCCAGCCTGCTGACTCAGGCCTCCTTAGAGTTGTGATCCGAATGCACACACCTGAATCCCAAGGGCAGGAGTCTGCCCTGGTATCTGCCAGTTTTCAGTGTTTCCTCCATCCGAGCGCCCTGACGTTGTCTTTCAGCCCTAGGACGGTCTGGCTCCTCTGGGTCGCCTCCTGTGTGGGCACGGGCTTTTGCCTGGGTGCTGTCTCTTCTCACCCGTCGGGCACTGTGGGGAGTAGCCAGCCATGGGGTGCAGGTTTAGATAGAGCACAAAAACCCTGGTGACTTTCAAAACACCACCTGTGGGTTCGTGTCGATTCCCAATCCACGGAGGGCCTATTTTGTGCCAGGGAAGAGCAGGAGCATCAGGAAGCCCGCCGGAAGGATTGTGGGGTCCGCCCTGGTCGCGCAGTCAGACGTGGGGGGGGCGCACGTGTCCTGGGGGGGCAGCACTGGGACGGAGTTGGTCGTTTTCGGTGGGGCACCTGGCTAACAGAACGGGCCAGCCTGGGGGACGGCCTCCAGGACACACCGCGGCCTCGCTGCGGGAAATGCAGTCTATCTCGTCAGCCCCTGTGCATTTTCTGTTTTTTTCTCTTGTTGATGGGAGAACGCTTGGCCTTTGTGTTTACCCTGTCGTGCTGAAAGAAATAGCAGCTTCACAGAAAAACCCACTCTCACAGCAATGTGGGCTATGGCACTAGAATGGGAGACAGGAATGTGTCGCTGCGGGTCAGTTCACCCTGGGTAGTGCTGAACCACAAGCCAACCTTAAAAATACTCCCCTTCCCACCAAGAGAAGTACAACACGGGAACTTCAAACCTAGGGGCAGCCACATACACAGGACAGAAGAATGTACCAAGCTTTCCAGGGCTTGTTAGATTACTCATAAATCAAGCTGGCTTTCTGGTCTTTTAAAAAAGGACCAAATCCTGAATGCACAGAAATACCTGCATTTTAACCTCGGACTGTGCTCTGTCCTGCCCTGGTCCCCTCCACCCTGAGGTCTGTGTGGCTCAGTGCAGCCTCACAGGCTGCCAGTCTTCTGGAACCTTCTGCCAGACTCCAGCCGCTCTAGGCCCCCCACTTGGCCTGCAGGGCTGCGTGTCCGTGTGCACTGTGCGCCCGTCTGTGGGCTCTCACCATGTGCGTGACTGAGGAAAACCCTTCCCACCGAACATAAAAATCCCACTGAAGGAATTCAGCTAAGTTTCCAGCAAAACTAGTCAGACCCTTCGCTAAACCCCAGTCATCCAGACTAGATTCTGTGATTAAATCTGGGCTTTCGCAAGTCGCAGAGGAGATTTGAAATCTGTAAACTCATGGGATTTTATTTGAAGTGATGACAACTCCATTAAAATATTTAATCAATTAATAGAACATTCAACAAAAATTGTGGCAATAAAAAAGCATATTTGGAAGAAATAAGTAAGATTCCACCAAATGCGGGAGCTTCAGAATGTGTGCAGAGTTTTGTTGCCTCTGTTTTCCGTATTTATCTTTTCTTTCCTCTTCCTTTTAAAAACTGCCTGTTAGATGGATTTAAAACTCAACCAAGGCATTTTTTTTTTTTTTTTTAATGAAAGGGGACCATTTTAGTTTGAAGAGCAGCGGATTTAAAACAGAAATTCCTCCCTGCTGGGCTCTGATCAGCTATTGATTAGGGGAGGGTGGCTAACCTAAGTCACCAATGCCAAATAATAGGCCTTCAGCCTAAAGGGCTAAACGGAGCACGTTTGTTATAGGAAGAGTGAAGCCGACCTTTTGTGGAAAACCAAAGGCTCTGGTCTCTCTTGAGGAAAAGAAATGTTAATTGAAAAATTCCTCAAATAGGTAAAGGCTCTGAAGTTGCTTTACATAAAAGGTGTGAAATCACAGAGGGCAGGACAGAGAAGACCCTGCCGTTGGTTCTCTCTCCAATGGTGCTGATTAACTTCCCGTTCACAGACGCCAGGGGCTGGCAGGACGAGCCCTTTCAGCAAAAGGGACAAATGGTGGCTGGGCCTGCAGGCTTGGGGGAGTCTGGGTTAACTGGCCCCTTGACAGAATTAAACCAAAGACGCTTCCCATTAGATGCAGAGAAATGAAACCTGATGATTCACGTACATAACCAGTACATGGTCAGTCATCTTCTATCTTGTACGTCAACAACCTCAGAAAACTCACCCTGTTGCTTGCAGTGAAGTTTCTCAGACCTTCCTTAAAATCCCTGGACAGTGACTTCATCTCAGAATGTCTCTGCAAATGCTGCCCCAGATAAGAGGTACGCACCGAGTGTAGACAGAACTGAGAACCCACCTGCCGGGGCGGAGCTGGGGGCCCAGGGAGGCATGGGGGAGCCATCCTGGGGCAAAGTGGTGGTCCCGTCCTGGGGCCCTGCCCCTTCCTGCCATCCCTGCGGCGTGGGGCGCAGGTGGTGCTGCCCCCAGAGCACCTTCTGGGCTCCCTTCCCCTCTCTGACCGCTACACCATCCAGCCCTTGGCATTGACCACGATACCAACCGACAATGAGGCTGAAGCCTCCTGAGGCCATGGGCATCAGTGCTGGCTGTCGGGACAGTCCAGGCACCCAGACCTAGGGGAATGACATGGGCACAGCCTGGCACAGGGTCAGGAAGCATGTCCAGAGCACGAAGGAGACGGGTTTCCCTAAAGATGGGGGACTTAACACCATTTGTGGAAACCATCAGGGCCAACAGAAGAACGAGATGTCATGGGATTTAGATTCTGGCTCTCAGCTATCAGTTATTATTAGAAACATGTTTATTGATCACTAACAGCATCTACAGCATAGCTGCTGTGTCCTCTCCTCACCAGATAGCAAACATTTTCTTAACATATAATGTCTGTCCTGCTAAAACTAAATGAAATGCACATTTGTGAATTTTAATTTAAAACTCTTGCTTCTGACTAAGGAGGGAGAGTCTCATTGAAACCAAGGTGTCTTCTGCTCCCTCCTTTCCACCTCCAGACTCTGGTAAGTGAAGCAGACGTAGATTAAAGGTGTCTGGTGGCCTCATCAGCCCAGGGAGACAGACAGGAAGAGGTAAATAATATATCGGCTCAATCAGGGTGGAGGAAGCACCTTAGTGCAGAGCCCACCTCAGGTGGAAAACACCCCAGTTTTCACCAGAAGGAGGGCCTGTCATCTGTGATGGAAAAGGTCTGAGGGGGGAAGAATTGGCCTTGTCCAGCCCGAGGGGCTTGGTCTCACATCACGATGGCTCCCTAGATATTCTTAGAACAGAGCAGAACCAAGTCCAGGCTGAGCCAGGTTTGTCGGGACTGGAGTTCCACCAGCCAACGGTTAGCTTGTGGAAAGAGGAGCGGGGTTGCCCACTGAGACGCCCCGGACCTCACTCCTGACGGCTTGCACAGTGTGTCCAGAGGCAGGACAACAGGCACCACGAGGAATCCACGTCATGTCCTGGGAGACAGCTGAAGGGTGATGAGGTGCCCCAGCGGGCACTTGGCCATTCCTGCTGCAGAATGGGAGCTGGCCTGCTGGGGGTGGCTTGGACCTGGGTGGGGAGCTGCTGGAAAGCCTTTCATTGCTGGTAACTCGTCACCAGTGCCTCACAGGGAGGCCTCACTCCTGGCTGGGCCTGTTGGTTCTCATCCACTCTCCAGGCCACGGTTCAGATGGCATCTTCTTCTTCAGTGGCACGTGCTTCATGCCCACTGCTGTCCCCAAATGAGGTTTGGCGCCATATGTAGCTTCTTATGGCCACTGGCCCTGGCCTTCCTAGCCCAAGGACAGCCATAACTCTGCTCCATGAGGGAAGGCCATGTCCACCTGGACGCATGTCTCCAGGACCCACATGGTGCCTGCTCCACGGGAGCCTCCTGACCAATGACAGTGGAAGCATGAGGTCCCAAGTTGGGAGGGGCTCCAGATGGACTTCCCCTCATGCACGCAGACATTCCAGCAGAAGCCACATCCCTTGATGGGATAACAAAGGAAACTGAGGCACCAGGACTGGTGTGCTGAGTCAGTCGTAGAGACCTATAAACAATCAAGACAACAGAGAAGAACGTTCTTTGTAAACTCTATGGTGCTGTGCATCCTTATAAAGACATCCTCCAAAAAGAGAAGGGGTGAAGCCCTTGCAGAAGAACATGCTTGTCTTATGAGCTGAAGTATGTTTCTGGAGTGCCTGTGAGCATGTCTGTGGTTTCGTCTGCATGGACACCTGCAGCAGCTCTGAGGACAGGTGGAGGAGACGCTGCACATGGAGGCATCCACGGGGCTCCTGAGGCACAGAGAAATGGAATCATGCTCCAGTCACAAAGCCGCATGTGAGGCTTCAGAAGGAATGACCCACAGAAGAAAGGCTACAAATTCCAAATATCAGAAACTCAGCCATAAAAACACCTATCTGTAATGGCAGAATATGCATAAAACCATTAAAAAACCATGTTTAGAAGGAATTCTAACCAACACAAGCAGAATGTCTGGTGTCTGGGATTCATACACCTGATATCCAACCAAGCTTATCTCGAAATGGCTCTAACTTCCCGGGACAGTTTTTCCCTTTCAGCCAAAGAGCTTAATGTTTTGAAGGCATGACCCCTTTGCCACGCCGATGAAAGGGACCAGCAGCTCTCCAGAAGCAGGCACTGGTGTTTGCCCAGACTGAAGAGCCTCAAGCAAGAGAGCCCACGCTGGCTATATCCCAGGGGCTGCATCAGCCACCTCCTCTCCCACAGGCCGTGAAGGCAGGCCCTGTGGACCTGGAGGGGTGTTCACCATGTGGTCCTCAGCCCCAGAAGAGCCAGGAAGAGGGAAGAGAGCTCGGGAGAGCCCGAGGCCCTTCCTGAGAATCCTCTGCTGGGTTTTTGTAACAGGCAAAGAGAAAACATCACTGGACCTCCACTCCATCGAGGAGGAAGGGGCCCCTGCATCAGGGAGGGTCACCGCACACACCTCCAGGACAAAGCACCAGACGACGCGGCGCTCAGACCAGACAGTTTTGCGCAGGCTGGCAGACCTGGAGACACACTCCCGGCGAAGCCTGCACTCCCCCGTCAGACAAGAGGGGCCTCGCGGACCAAGGGTCTCCAGCGTGCTCTGGAACCTTTCCAAAGTATCCACAATGAGTGTGTGTCGCCTTTATGAGCAGAAATAAAGGGGGACTATTTTTTTCATGTTCCTACATGTATCCCATTTTCTACCCCTGGAAAATTAGCCTAAGGAAATAAATTGAGCTCTAGCAAAGAAAATATTTTCAAAACAAGTTCATGCCAGCTTTATCCAGAAGAGTAAAGAGTTTTACCATTTCGAACATTCAAATAAACATTAAAAAGACAAAAATGTTGAAAAAGCAAACTGAGTAAAAGGAATGTTATGTAGAAATGATAATACTTCAAGGGTAGATAAATACTTCTATCATAATATAAAGCAAAAAACATGAGATGAAATTATGTGTATAATCCATAAATCCCTAAAAACAGACAATACATGTTGCGTGTGGAGAAAAGCCTGGAAGGGCACACTAAGACATGACCTGTGGATGGTAAGCACAGATGATTTTGTTTTCTACTTGTGTCTCTTTCTAGATTTCCTGGAAGGATCAGCTATTGCTTTTGAATTTGAACATTTTATTTTCAAGTATGAAAATCACACCTAGGTATTTTTTTCCTCAGGGAGAGAAACTTATTCTTTAAGGTCATAGACATCTGATTCCTGGCTCTGCCCTGGTCGACCGGCGGGCACCCAGCCAGACGCTGCCCTGAAAGCCGGCCCCAGACAGAAGGGCCCGTGGCAGAGCGCCGCTCACCACCGCAGACCAGCCTCCACCAGGCTCCCGTGCGGGGTCAGAAACAAGCTCTGTGCCTGGGAAAGGAGCAGATGTGGCTTAAAATATCACAACGCGGATGTTATGAAGGATCCTCCGAGCTGTGTGGGCCATGGGTGTGTCATGACCCTCGCAGGGTCTCTCAACTCCTTTCTGAAGGCACGTGAGACCCAGGGGTCATTGTTCCTAGGGTGCTTTGGTGAGTGGCCGCATAGACTCTAACCACATGTCCGCTGGGACCCCGGGCACGGATGGCGCCTGCAGCAGGCTGTGCGCCCTCCACAGTGGCCAGAAGGTGAAAGGTGGTGAGACATCCCAGCTTGCGCGAAAAGGGAGTGAACATTTGCCTTATAATGAAAACAACCTCCTTCACACAATAGGATGATGGATAATGTATCAAACCAAACATAGGAAGCTTTTAAAATTTCACATTTGGAATTGGCCAACATCAATTATTTAAGCACAAATTGAATTAAGCAAATATTCGACATATGTTCTCTTTAAACTCTGCTAAATCTGACGCAACATCTGAAGGCGGACGGAGGGTCAGCCTGCTGACAGGGAGGGGCCCCAAGGTGGGCAGCACGCCCTGCGCAGAGGCCTGAGCTCGCAATTCCCCGAAGGAACGTATGATTAATGCCGCCACGAAATGTATGCCTCTACCTGACCCCGATCTCATCAAATCCTGCCGCCACCATCTGCTGTTTTTAATTCCTCTGCAATATCTGTATTTGCCGCCTCCCTCCGACAAAGGCGGGGGCGGGGAGGAAATGCTCCTGCTCCGGCGGCCGGCGGGAGCTGGTTGGCTGGCGGAGCCGCGGCCAGAAGGCATCTGTTGCTGGTAGGCCTGCAGCATCTGCTACTATTTCTCACTTTCCCCGCATGCTGTGGGGTACGGTTTCTCCCAAAGGTGGGCCGTCCGCGCTCGCTGTCAATCCGTCATTGTCCGCCCCCCTGTTCCCACGGCGCCGGCCTCGTTACCATGCTGCCGGCCTTTGCTGGCTGGCTGTCTGTAATCCAAGATATTGTGTCATTGGGCAATGCCATTAACCCTTTTCCTACGCATCAGGACATTCAATTAAGCCCGGCAGGAGAAGCAGATTGAGAGGGAGGGCCGTCTGGTGGGGAGGGACCATCGCTAGGAAGCCAGAAAGTTTACCAGGACGACAATGACAGCAACCATCAGCATTGTCAAAATAGCCCTTGCTTTCAGAGAGGCAGAAATGCTCTTGGACAGGGCAGCGTTCCCTCTCCCACGGGTTTTTAACGTAAAATGCTATCAAAGGATGCGTTGTTTTTCCCCTGGTCCTTGATATGGCTATTAAGCACTGTAATAAAATGTGTGCGTGAGTGCTATTATTTATGTGTCTGGTCTGTAAGCACCTCTGCTAATGGGGTGCAGCCTGGCGGCCGGTTCTCAGAGCACCCCAAGCTGTCATCTTCCCGCGTCCTTCTGTCACACCCTGAGCAGGCGGCTCTTCTGCTGGGGCGACACACAGAGCCGTCCTTCCTCCCGGGAGCTGTTTCTGACTCAGTGTCGGGTCCCAGGGGAGCAGGCAGCAGGGAAGGAAGGGGTGTGTGTGCCCGCCGACCAGTGGAGTGCCTTCGCAGAGTCAGGAGGGCTCAGGAATCCCACCTCAAGGCTCACAGCTGCGCCTCCCCCTGCCTCCCCTCCTTGTGCCCTGGGGAGGGGGGGCCTGAGCTCATAGACCTCGGTGCCCCAAACTCCCTCCAGGGCACCCAGCAGCAGAGGGAGGCTCCAGCTCCAGCCTCCAAGGAGGTTTTTTTTTTAGACCAAGGGCCCCAAGGCCACATGCTCACTTCGCACATGATGTCCAGAGCACAACCAAATTTGAAAAAGTACTGAGCAGGAAAAGATTTTCTTAAATGAAAACATTCTTGATGTCCCTAAGTATACCATATTGAGTATCCTCTCAGTAATCCTGGGCATTCCAAATTTGTAAATCATTGGCAATTTGTAAAAAGAGGGGGACATTTATCGAATGCCTACACTGTGTACTAATAGTAAATGAACAACGCATTTGTTTTCTGCTCCTGCCAAATCCAGAGATAACATGGTCGCCCCACTTTACAGATGACAGATGCCTCTGGAGGCACTTCCGACTGGCCTGGTGTGGGCTCCAGGGACAGATGGGAGGGGTTCGTATCGCATCTGGCCTGGCTTATTCCCCAAAGCCCTTGATATCACAAAATATAAATTCACAAAATGCAGGGGGCTTGCAGCTTTGTCGACAGCAGGCAAAGTGAAGGAACCCGCCTGTCCCCAGACAATGCTACGCAGGTGTTTTTGTCATCTCGGGGTCAGACTCCGCAGGGCAGGAGCAAAGCCTAAGGGCTGGGGACCCGCCTCAGGACCCACTGCACAGCCCTGTCTGTGGAGACCCATTCCACAGGAGCGGTTTCTCCCTGGGGTCCTGGCCCGTGGGAGCCCAGCAAGGGTGAAAGGAGCTGTCTGCGTGCTGGGTGTGTCTATGTCCTCCTCGGCGGGAGCGTGGGAAACCAAATTTTACAAGTTTGGTTGTTTGCCTCCCAAACCAGCGTATGTGATCATCCACTATCTTGCTATTAATTAGAATGTGTCCAATCCCAATTAGTATTTCATGGCCACATAAAACACAAGATCAGTGCCCAGGCTCTTGGACATTATGTTGCCACCTGCCCAGAAGGTTCTGGTGTCTGGGAAGGAGAATCCCCAGCTGCCTGCCAGCGCTCAGACGCTGGTGCCATCGCTGTCCTTTCTTAGATGAAACCATATGTCTGATGGACAGAAAAGAATGCAAAAGGAATGGCTTTCAGAGCAGAAAAGACCCTGTTTCAGGTGATGGCTTCTCTCTAGCTGGTGGAGCGTGCACATGAGGCCTACCCACTCGGCACCTCAGGGCCCTTGCAGGGGAAAAAAACCAGAGCGATGGTGTTGGGGTGCTGCCTCCCCAGTCCTGTGAGCTGGCTACCTGAGTGATTCATGCGAATGATGTCGTGACCACGTCAGGGGCTCACCTCCCGCCATATCAGGTAGTCTTCTGGTCAGCTGCCACCTTCATGAGCTGCAGAAAGAGGTAGGGTCTAAGGACAAGGGCCGCTGGGTCATGGATGCCGCCCACCCTCCCTACCGTCCCACTGGAACTGCACCCCCTGTAGGTCTGGGAGACACCCACAGTTACTCCACCTGCTGTCAGAAACCCAGCCCCTCCCCCGTGTACCCAAGCACCTGGGGGTGGCCACAGACCCACCCTGGGCCCCTCCATCCTGTGAGATCCTATCTGCTCTGCTCAGCTCTCGGGGCTGCCGGGACTGTCCTTTGTGAGCAGTAAAAGGACAATAATCCCAGAGCTGCAGGTTTGTCCTGGATCCCTGCAGTACGGCTGCTGCTGATGGCGAGCTTCTCCCACAACGACGGAGGGAGGCGAGGGAATGTAGCCCACACCCTGCATTACAGAGAGGACACACTACGATGACACGAAGGGAGGGGACTAACCCAGGTGTGCCAAGGACAGGCCCATGTCGGCAGGCTCCAGGCCTCCCCAGGCCGCCCACGGGTTCACCCCACGGAGGCAGCTTGGGAGCTTTAAGACACACACTAATGAGGGCAGGCGCCTGACTCCCACAGAGAGGAGCATGGCAGTGGCGAGGAGGGCAGAGCAGGGGGGGAGGCAGCCCCACTCGGCCGTGGCACAGGCTGTGAGGCCGCACAGAGGGGCCCATGCACAGCTGCCTGGTGCCTTCTCCCCCGCCCCGAAGCAGCCCGCCTGTCCGCTGCGTGCTGTCACCTCCACCCCACCAGGGGTGGGACACCCCCGGGGCCAACTACAGCCCTCCATTCAGGCCCCCACTGCCGGTGGCCACCTCCTAGGCCCCCAGAGCGCTGGGCAGGGAGGGGAGGAGGGCAGCGGGGAGGAGGGCAGCGGGGAGGAGGGCAGCGGCGGGAGGAGGGCAGCGGGGGGAGGAGGGCAGCGGGGAGGAGGGCAGCGGGGAGGAGGGCAGGGAGGGGAGGAAGGCAGCGGGGAGGAGGGCAGCGGGGGGAGGAGGGCAGCGGGGGGAGGAGGGCAGCGGCGGGAGGAGGGCAGCGGCGGGAGGAGGGCAGCGGGGGGAGGAGGGCAGCGGGGAGGAGGGCAGGGAGGGGAGGAAGGCAGCGGGGAGGAGGGCAGCGGGGGGAGGAGGGCAGCGGGGAGGAGGGCAGCGGGGGGAGGAGGGCAGCGGGGAGGAGGGCAGCGGGGGGAGGAGGGCAGCGGGGAGGAGGGCAGCGGGGGGAGGGCAGTGGGGAGGAGGGCAGCGGGGGGAGGAGGGCAGCGGGGAGGAGGGCAGCGGGGGGAGGGCAGTGGGGAGGAGGGCAGCGGGGGGAGGAGGGCAGCGGGGGGAGGGCAGTGGGGAGGAGGGCAGCGGGGGGAGGAGGGCAGCGGGGAGGAGGGCAGGGAGGGGAGGAGGGCAGCGGGGAGGAGGGCAGCGGGGGGAGGAGGGCAGCGGGGGGAGGAGGGCAGCGGGGAGGAGGGCAGCGGGGAGGAGGGCAGCGGGGGGAGGAGGGCAGCGGGGAGGAGGGCAGCGGGGGGAGGGCAGTGGGGGGAGGAGGGCAGCGGGGAGGAGGGCAGCGGGGAGGAGGGCAGCGGGGAGGAGGGCAGCGAGGGCAGCGGGGGGAGGAGGGCAGCGGGGAGGAGGGCAGGGAGGGGAGGAGGGCAGCGGGGAGGAGGGCAGCGGGGGGAGGAGGGCAGCGGGGAGGAGGGCAGCGGGGGGAGGGCAGTGGGGAGGAGGGCAGCGGGGGGAGGAGGGCAGCGGGGAGGAGGGCAGCGGGGAGGAGGGCAGCGGGGAGGAGGGCAGGGAGGGGAGGAGGGCAGCGGGGGGAGGAGGGCAGCGGGGGGAGGAGGGCAGCGGGGAGGAGGGCAGCGGGGAGGAGGGCAGCGGGGGGAGGGCAGCGGGGAGGAGGGCAGCGGGGGGAGGAGGGCAGCGGGGAGGAGGGCAGGGAGGGGAGGAGGGCAGCGGGGAGGAGGGCAGCGGGGAGGAGGGCAGGGAGGGGAGGAGGGCAGCGGGGGGAGGAGGGCAGCGGGGGGAGGAGGGCAGCGGGGGGAGGAGGGCAGCGGGGAGGAGGGCAGCGGGGAGGAGGGCAGGGAGGGGAGGAGGGCAGCGGGGAGGCGGGCAGCGGGGAGGAGGGCAGGGAGGGGAGGAGGGCAGCGGGGGGAGGAGGGCAGCGGGGGGAGGAGGGCAGCGGGGGGAGGAGGGCAGCGGGGAGGAGGGCAGGGAGGGGAGGAGGGCAGCGGGGGGAGGGCAGTGGGGAGGAGGGCAGGGAGGGGAGGAGGGCAGCGGGGGGAGGGCAGTGGGGAGGAGGGCAGCGGGGGGAGGAGGGCAGCGGGGGGAAGAGGGCAGCGGGGAGGAGGGCAGCGGGGAGGAGGGCAGCGGGGAGGAGGGCAGCGGGGGGGAGGGCAGTGGGGAGGAGGGCAGCGGGGGGAGGAGGGCAGCGGGGAGGAGGGCAGGGAGGGGAGGAGGGCAGCGGGGAGGAGGGCAGCGGGGAGGAGGGCAGCGGGGGGAGGAGGGCAGCGGGGAGGAGGGCAGGGAGGGGAGGAGGGCAGCGGGGAGGAGGGCAGCGGGGAGGAGGGCAGCGGGGGGAGGAGGGCAGCGGGGGGAGGAGGGCAGCGGGGGGGAGGAGGGCAGCGGGGGGAGGAGGGCAGCGGGGGGGAGGAGGGCAGCGGGGGGAGTAGGGCAGCGGGGAGGAGGGCAGCGGGGAGGAGGGCAGCGGGGGGAGGGCCTGCAGGCCTGGGTCTAGATCTGCAGGAATATGTGAAGCAGGTGCCAGCCTGTGGCTTGTGGATCTTTGGTCGGTGACCTTGGGGCGGTGGTGCCGCTGGAGTCATTCCTGCTCTGGCACCAGGCCAGGCTCTGCAGGAACAGACATCCAGAGACCCGGGGAAAGATGCAGAGCCGCAGAAGGTTGTGGGGGGACGTGCAGCTGCTGGTCCTTTTTGTGATCACATCCACTTAAACCCAAATGGAAGGGCGGGCTGAAGTCTTGCTCTCATGTGAATACCGGCTGTAGGCTTGGGTGGCACTACTGCCCCGGGCGGGGATGGGGGAGGGACGAGATCTCACCCCCCGTCGAGCAGAGGGGGAGCGGGGCAGGAAATAGGGTAACCAAACACATGAAGAGCCAGCCAGGAGGGAGACTCGGAGACTCACCTGCAGCCAGAGGGGAGGTCTCACCTGGAGCCTGAGGGGAGGTCTCACCTGCAGCCAGAGGGGAGGTCTCACCTGGAGCTGAGAGTCTCACCTGCAGCCAGAGGGGAGGTCTCACCTGGAGGCAGAGGGGAGGTCTCACCTGGAGCTGAGAGTCTCACCTGCAGCCTGAGGGGAGGTCTCACCTGCAGCCAGAGGGGAGGTCTCACACCTGGAGCCAGAGGGGAGGTCTCACCTGGAGGCAGAGGGGAGGTCCCACCTGGAACTGAGAGTCTCACCTGCAGCCAGAGGGGAGGTCTCACTTGGAGCCAGAGGGGAGGTCTCACCTGCAGCCAGAGGGGAGGTGTCTCACCTGGAATTGAGAGTCTCACCTGAAGCCAGAGGGGAGGTCTCACCTGGAGCCAGAGGGGAAGTCTCACCTGGAGATGGGAGTCTCACTTGGAGCCAGAGGGGAGGTCTCACACCTGGAGCCAGAGGGGAGGTCTCACCTGCAGCCTGAGGGGAGGTCTCACCTGCAGCAAGAGGGGACGTCTCACCTGGAGATGGGAGTTTCACCTGGAGCCAGAGGGGAGGTCTCACACCTGGAGCCAGAGGCGAGGTCTCACCTGCAGCCTGAGGGGAGGTCTCACCTGCAGCCTGAGGGGAGGTCTCACCTGGAGGTGGGAGTTTCACCTGGAGCCAGGGGGGAGGTCTCACCTGGAGCTGAGAGTCTCACCTGGAGCCAGAGGGGAGGTCTCACCTGGAGCCAGAGGGGAGGTCTCACCTACAGCCAGAGGGGAGGTCTCACCTGCAGTCAGAGGGGAGGTGAGGAGATGCCCAGAGCAGACAGGATAGACTTAAAATGCCTATTTACTACTGTTAGCCTAGCCACTCCCTGTCCTGCTAACAGATCAGAGTGAGACTATACCACAGGCTAGGCCCTGTCCCTCTCCCCCTCCTGCTTCCTACCAGGTGCTAAACATGTGCAGTGGAACCCAGGGTGGGAAGTCCACCACCCCCAGCACCCCTTTAATGCTGGGGCCTAGGGAAATACAAACCAAACCCCAAAACCCAGAACAAAACCGGTGCCTCTGACTTGAGCTCCATTTCTCACCTGAAAGACAGAATCTGACCTTAAAATTGGGAGTGATTTAATCCTGGATGTTATCAGGAGGCTCTTGAAGAGGCAACTGGGTGGGGAAACCGAGGCAGAGGCCACGATGTTGACAGCCTCCCTGGGGAGCACGACGCTCACAGAGCCCCAGCCGTGAACCTGGACAGAGTTAGTGAACATGGGCTCTCTTCTGAGATGCCTCTTTTATGGCAGAAGGTGCTGTTGGTCCTCGTTCTTGGTGTTGGAACTGGTCTTCCCCTTTGCTTTTTGCTTTTTTCCTTGGAGGAGTCGCCTATAGCAGATTTTTTAAGGAAGAATCCGTTTATCTTTGTTTTTCCGAGACCCTCTCAGTGATGGAGTGGCTTCTACCCTCCGTGGGCTACACATGGAGCACATTCAAGCCGTCCAGGGAGGAGCACACCCCGCTGCTCAGGAAACTCCGGCAGCAACGGCAGTGAGGACCACTCAGGTAGATGGGGGCCCCACCCAACCTGAAAAACCAGTCACTCCACGGCCTGGCCAGTGGTGCCTAGGAGCTGTTTCATTTTCCTTAAGGGTTGTTATAATTCATCTAAAGAAAAAATAATTTTTATTTACTTAACTTTTTGAAGTTCCTGTTGGACACACTTTACACACTTTTCATTCCAAAGGCTCGGAGACTGGCAGCAGGACACCAGGGCCCACACGGTGGGGGCGGGTGGGGTGCCTCAGCGTCCCGACCTTCGGCCGTCCTGGGTTCTGTTTGTGGGGACAGCTTCGCTCATCCTCGGTGCCCTCCACAGGCTGCGACAGGAAATCAGGTTATGAAACAAATGTTGAAATGGAGAAACTGAGGCACAGAGATGGAATTTCTCAAGGCTGTGTGGAAATCACTTCACTGTTTGGAAGAAAGCCTTTAGCTCCCATGAGACCCCAGCGCTTTTATTTCTGTGTATGATTTTTTTTTTAATTAAATAAACCTCCTGGCACCCCCATGACAACAGGGCCTGTGCTCTGACTCTGAGGAGGAGAGAACGTGTCTTCCCAACCAAGAGCTGTCCAGACAGTCCGCGAACAGTTTCAAGAGGCGGAAAGTCTATGGTAAAAAAGGAAAAGAAAAGAAGACCCTGGGTACTCGGCGCAGACATCCATCGTTAGCAAACGCAGACTCCGGGCAGACATTCAGGTGCGTGGTCCTCGTCTGCAAAGAGTCGGTGTTTGTCGAACTGTCCTCAATGATCGCTCTTGGGTTTCAAATACAGTGAAAGCATGCGGCACCTCGTACACCTCGAGCCCCTATTGTGGTAGCGCATTCCCCCAGAAGAACCCGGGGGTCTCAGGTGCAGGCCCCGGTGTTCATCTTTCCCTTGGCCTCCAGATGCACAGGAAGTGGCCTTCGGTCGCGTGGGGCATGGGGTGACAATGTGATGGAAGTGAGCATGAGTAGAACGTGAAGAATGTGGCCTCTGATCTGCAGCCCTTTCCAGGTCCAAGTCCCAGTGGCCAGACACACATCTGGGGGAAGAATGTCTGTTGTCCAACAGCTCTGGGGACAGGCTCTCCACTTTGACCACATCCAAGAAAACCCCAAAAATCCTGTGGTTCTTGTCCCTGTTAAGAGCACATGCCAAGTGATCCTTTTGAGCAAAAGAGGGGGCAGTGAGTGAAAATCTCAAAGGGACTCGGGCTTCTAGAAGCCGGGCTGTCTGCAGGCCCAGGACAGGCCCCCTGTCACTCTCTTCCCCGGAGAGGCACTAAGATGTTTCTGAGATGCTGTTTGGGAAGCCTCGGATGAAGTGCACGATCCTCCGTTAGTCCTATGGGTCTGAGCCATGTGTAAACTGTAAGGCCTTCCACAAGCACATGGTACTACTATTCAAGCCTCCTGGTGGCTGATGCGTGCAGGCCTACAGCTCAGTGGCCATGACAGATGTCCCTGCTTTGGTGGCTCTTTCTGGAGGAAACAGGTGTCTCCAGGGATAGGCCGTGTAAATGGTGGTCAGAGGCTCCCGTGTGAGAAAGGCCCCCGACCTGGGGTGGCAGGAGAGCCAGGCCTCACAGCATGCATGGCTTCTGCCAGCCAGCGCCGATGCCCGGAATTGTCTGACGGGACGGCATTTCCTTGAGGTCACCTTCGCACTTGGGAAGCTCCTGTTGTACAACCACTGGGCTTTCAGAGCTGACCTTGAGAACCTAGGAAAGCAAAAGTCAGCACCCACAGCTGAATCCCACTGATGTGGGGGATGTGTTCATTGTGGGAAAGCCAGGAGCAAGGCAGATTCCTCGCTCTCTTTCCTGAGCACCTTAATCCGCTTTGTCCTCGCGGTTCTTTCTTGGGAGGTATTTTCAATAAGGGAAGTGGCAAGCGCACACCACTGTCAGAAGCAGAGCCACGCTGGAATCCACTCGGGGTAGGCAGAGCTACCGCCCAGCCCTTCAGGTGATAAAAGCGGTTTGACAAACACACACACATTTTTAAGATGGCTTTTCTCCAGTCTTTGTCGACCACGGCAACTTTGACATCTTAATCATTAATCAGCTGCATCGATCAGGTTCAGCGTGTGCATCAGAATTTACACAGAGATTACCCCTTGACCCTAAACTGACTCATTTGCAGCCTGATTCTGCAGACCCAGGTGCATGGCTAGTGACAAGCTCAAGCTGTAACAAAGACATTTTGGATAAACAGAAAGGGAGGATTGTCGGTTTTGCCAACAGTCCGTCAGGGAAACAGTCAGCCGGGAAGTCCAGAGTTATCCATTTGCACACTGTTTTCAAAGACTTCTCTTGGACTAAAAAACTGGGTTTCCAAAGTCAGACCAGCTGGGGTTTGATGGGGACGGCCCAGGCCTCCCTTGCCCTGTTTTCCTGTGGTTCTGTAGTTACTAGGCATATTCGACGGATATGCAGGTCTTCTTGGTGTTAAGATTAGGGCAACACTGAAACCCTATTCCAAGCCTAGAGGAAATGAACTTTGTGGTGACTCTCAGCACAGCCTCCAAGCTCCGGAGTGGGCAGAGCAGCACTCGGCCGTGGTTCCCATCCAGGTGTGGTATACACCCAGATGGAACTCAGTGCACGTCCTCTCAGGCCAGGGGTCTGTGAAACCTGCAGCTCAGCACAGAGCCTACCAGCTTGTTCCCCTGGACACAGGGTCCACAGCAGCTGCTCCAATCTGGGGAATGCGGTGGAAACAGGAGGCCAGTTTGCAAGTGAGCCCAGAACCCTGACACAGTGACAGAAAATCAGTCAAACCCTAAAATCCACCAAGACATAAACACTTTTTCTTAGAGTTGACAAAGCAATTCACCAAGATAGTATTATGTACTCCTACGTCTTATTCTCACTGAAGGTTATGAAGACATGGGGGAAATGTCAAGGTCAAATCTACACATGCATGGTGGCCTTGTGAGTACAGTTAGGAACCAGGGACTCAGGTTCTCTGTGTGACACTAAGAAATGTCACTCTGCCCTCTAAAACCTCAACCCAAAGACAGGATTTAAATTCTTCTTGGTTGAAATTTCCAAGAGAAAGTATAATCTCCCCTGCTTGCTGCATCTGAACTCTTATGTAAGGAAACCACATGGCCATGAAACTGTTGGCTGTCGACCTGGGTCTCCAGCCACGAGCGCACGCACACGCGAGGATAAGTTGGCAGCTCTGTAATTACCCTTGAGAAGCCATGAGAATCCGCCTGTCACTTGAAATGGAAGACAGGTACCACTGTGAGCCAGGTGGATACAACGTCCGGCCAGGAGCCAGGATAATGCTTCTTGGGAAATAAGCGTAGGTGTGAAGTGGCTTGCAGACACCTGCCCTCGTAGGCAGGGAGTGGGGCTGGGGCGGGGGGAGGTGATGGGGCACGTCTACCAAGCCACTCGCTGTTTTATTGAACATGACAGCAGTTGTGGATTTTGGAAATCCGATGCAGGAAAAATGGGATACAAATACGAATTCAGTACTTTTCATCTTTTTCATCTCCTAAACCTATTAAATTTACAGACTGTAAGCACCTAATATGTGCCAGGAACTGAGCTAGAGCAGAGGAGGGGCTCACAGACCAGAGGAGAGACACCATCCAAAGTCACGGCCACGTTAACGACAAATGTGCCAATGGACACGCCAGAGGACTGCCTAGGAGGGCCAGGTGGGCAGGGATGGCTTCCTGGAGGAGGCGCCAGTGAGCTGGGACTTGAAGGAAAAACAGGCCTTCTCTGTGAGAAGCACGGAGCACTCAGAACCTAGAACGCTGTCGGCAAACGCAGGTAGAGGAGGGTCCAGCGGCCAGCAAGAGCCGGTCCTCGAAGCCCGGACCAGGTGAATGTGCTCCGTCTTGTGTCCATGGGCCTGGAGCAGGAGACAACCACGCGGCGTGGAAGGCTGAGTCTTACTCGCACATTTCCCAAGGAAAAGCAAGGGGTCCATGTAGCTGTCCCAACGCAGACCAGACCACGTGTGCCAAGTTCCACGGTACACATGGTGAGTCTTCTAAATAGACCCATTATGTTGGTTAAAGCACTCTTGAAACAACCTTGATTTTCTTAAAACTTTCTCCAACTTGGTTCTTCTACACCTAAAATAGCAAAATGAATTTCTTTGAAAATACTTTGTGTCGAGCTTTTTAGCTTTTTACAAATTTGCCACAGCCTTCCCCCAACCAAATTTCAGAAATACTAAGATTTGGCTTACACTTTAAAAGGAACCCCTCATGTACATGTGGGAGGACACAGGGTAGGGTGCCTCTCCTCGCCACCCCCCCACCCCCGAGAAGCTCAGCAGCCTGCAGGGCAGCTCTGGAAAACCCACACCGCCCCCTCAGGTCCTGCTCCCCTTCCCAGGTGCCTGGACCCAGCACCTCCTTCTGGTCTGAAGACCAGCCTTCCCTGAACACTGACAGCCAGGAAGGAGTTTTGGGGAGACCGCCTCTTCCCACAAAAGCAAGAACTATCCCTGCAACCCCATCAGAATAATATCTCAATGCACTATGATAGAAGGAGCAGTTACCTGGTAAGATTTTACATCTGCATGAACTCGCCCAAAGGGTTACCACTGAGCTTTCCCCATACAGGTCTATCAGTCCAGGAAGCACCTACTCTCTGCCAACACTCTAGTGAACCCCGGAGATTGAACCTAAAACTCAAGCAAAGAAGCCCCCCGCCCCACCCACTACAGCCAAGGAACCATCTCAGAGGGAGGCAGCCCCAGTGCTGGCTGTCCTGACCTTCCCTGCAGCCTGCAGGGCAGGAACAAGACGCAACGGTTTGGTGGCTGTGAACCAGCCTGCCACCCAGGACCGCATGGACCAGGGAAGGTGCCAAGCTTCTGGGGGTTTTGAGCCTGGGCTTCTCATGCTTCTCACTGTTTGCCCACAGACCGCCTGCCTCAAAACTCCTTGGGGACGTGTTTAAGGAGAAGGCACAGAGGAGGCCAGCCCTGTAGCCTGTGGCCCCCCAAGAAGTGTTTGGGGTGCAGAGGCTTGGGCTCCAAGAGTGAGAGCAGCTGGGAGGGTCTCCCTGAGACCGAAAGTGAGGGTAGCCCTTCTAGGAAGGAACAGCCAGAGACAGGGGCTGCCCAGACCTCCAGGAAGCTCTTCACCTGCTCAGAACGTGGCTGGGCACGGCTGTCTGAAAGCTGGTGCCTGCCACCAAAGGCTGGGGCTGAGCATTCGGGGGCCTCTCTGACCCCACAGCCCCAGGTCCCCACCAGGAGCAGAAGACCACGCTCACTGAGGAGCAAGAACTGTATTTCAAGGGCTCTGGGCCCTGCTTTGCTACTCATCTTTGGGCTCCTCTGCGTCTCTTTCTCTGGGCATCTGCCTGTCTCCATCTCTGTCCTTGTCTCTCCTCGTATATTCTACAACAGAGAAGACTTTGCCAGACCCTGGATTGGAGCGCTGTCACCACTGATCAGCCATGTGTCTTGGGGTCATTTCTTATCCTCTATTCCCAGTTTTATCTGCAAATTCCTACCTTCCTTGTAAGTTGGCTGTGAGGAGTGAGTTATTAGCATACTTAAAGAGTTTTGTTCAATAAATGTGACATTCGTGCTGATAATTACCACTTAGCATATCTCCTTTACAGAGTAAGGTAAGAACTGAAGTTTCCCCAAATTGCAGGAGCGATGCTCTTGGCATTCTGATGTTGGGAGACAGACAGAAGGGGCCTGGTGGGTTAGTTCCACGGAGCCCCCGAGATGCTGGCTTTAATTGTGAAGTTGATCAGGCCTTCCCCACACAGCTGATACCACTCTTCCAGAGCCTTCGGCTCTCTGCCAGAAATGAGCCCCGACCACAGCTTGCACTGAGTCTGCAGAATGTCCCCTAAAATTAAGACACAGACTCATGATATGGGAAAGTCGCTCCCTAGAAATAGATCAGCTGCTTCAGAGAGAAGCTTCTGACGCTCAAGTTAAGCCTGGGTCAGTGGCAGATGCCGAAAATATCTCCCCTTGTGTTGCTGTGAATCAGGCTGCTCCCTCCAAAAGCCCTGTCGCCACTCCTGCGTGTGTCACCCCCACACCCACCCTGACCCTCCCCTGGCTGGGGGCCCAGGCCCTGCGTCCAGGGCCACCTTGGCGTGGTCTGCAGCTCTGTGGAAGGCCCTCAGAATAGTGGCCAGAGTTAGGGGGAAAAATAAAATGCAGGACAGCCAATTATATTTGGATTTAAGATAAACAATGAAATATTTAGCCTAAGTTTGTCCCAAGAAGTATTTGGGACATACTTATAGCACAAAATTATTTGTAATTTATCCAAAATTCAAGTTCAACTGAGATCCTGTTCTCTCTGGCAATCATGTCCTAGAGGCCTTTATAAACAGATTCTCATCAACCGGGGGGGTTCCACCTGGAGGTGGGGTGGGTGTAATGATCTCACGGCCCTCAGGTCCGTAGGATAATGTGATTCATTTACCTTTAGCAAACATTAACACTGCACAGGTGACAGAGAAAGGCAAAGCTCATGCCAAAAGAGTTCATTGTCTAAAGTGGAATGACACAGACCAAAGAAAAATCCAGGAAGTGGACAGTGCTGAGGACTGAATGAAATGTAGCCCATTAAACAGGCCCCACACCAGTGACCCTTAGGGGAAGCACCTAAGGGGCCAACTTGCTTCGGTGACACCAACTGTCCAGAAGCCATGTGTATGGCGCTTTCCAAATAAGAGAATTTGTCCACAGGCCTTGACGTGGCCACCTCCAGGAGTGGACAGGCCAGCACCTGGCCTTCCTGTCTCCTGAGCCTGCAGGGCACACAGGGCCCTGCCTCTTGGCCAAGGCCATCGGAGCACTACCCAGGCCGGCAAGTGTCCGCTGGAATCCCTCCGTCTTCCGTGGGGATGGGCCGAGAGTGGGTGGAGGCCGTGAGCCCAGCGTGGGGCCGTAGGTCAGACCTCCCGCTCCCAGAGCCACGTGGAATGTGCCTGTGTCGGGTTAGCACACCTGGGCGCGCTCCCACCGGACACAGGACGCTGGGTCTCTGGAGCCCCCATCCAAGGAGCAGGGAAGACCTTATTCCTCCATGTGATCCCACATGACAAGAAGGTGCTTCTGCGGGTGACGTTCCCGCGGCAGAACCAAGAGGTCAGGCTCCCTTCGTGATCGGTGCCTCCCAGCGCTCCCAGGCTCCGGGCACACGCTGTCTTGTTGAAGCTTGCGAGGCCATAGAGCGTCCGTCTGTCAGCAAGCGGGGCCCTGTGAGCTTGGGGACTTCTGAAAGTGACGGTGAGCCAAACGTGGACTCTGCCTTCATTACCGATATTGATACGGAATTGTTTGTTGGAATGATGATGTCAGGAAGCCGCTTGGGTTCCTGTCCATGCCTTCCACTGTTCCTAGGGTGTCTCCTCTGGGATACTTAGCGGAAGAGGGCAATTTAAGCAGAATGGTCATCATTTCCTGAACAACATTGCTCGGTTCAGAAACTACCCGTCCCTGGCTTCCACACAGATACCCCCTGAGTTTGCCAGCTGGCATTCCTTAGCATTCATTCCTGCCTGGCTTCTTCTCATGGCTTCTGTTGCACTGAGCGTGTGCATTGTCCATGTGGGTGCTGTCCGAGATCCGAGGCGCTCGCGGGGGACTGTCTCGCCCGCGGTGCAGGCATGGCGGGAGGGCAGGAGCGAAGGTTGTAAAGAGGTATTACAGCAACCCCAGGACAGCAAAAGGGTTTCTCACCAGCCAAGCCACTGGGAGAAGATAAGCCCGCCCCAAACAGAGAACGCGAATCCCAAGTGAGACCCTCTCTGTGGTACCGGATGGAGTTAACTGAAAGTCGGTGGCCTGACACATTGCTCCCAGGCCTCCTGAGAGAGGCAAGGCCTGTGTCTAGCTGGTCAGGTGAGGACCACTAGCCAGGACCCCCTGGACCCCGGCACCCAGCCGGGCTTCCTCCTGGAACAGCCTCAGACTCAGCTCCCCGGGGATGCACCCCTGCTCCCTGGCAAATAAATTGGAGAGAGTAACACCACCGATTACCCATAGGTCACCTGACTGTGGTACAGATGACATGATATGGTCCTCTGTGTGCTTTAAACCTGCTGGAAGAAAGACAAAGTGTAAGCATGGTCGTGAAATCTAGTATGTTCTAGAATTGCCGGCCCCATTCACTAAAATCGTGCCACCCAAGGGGACACTGCTTCCAAAGAAGAGAAAGACTAGAAGCAGGAGTGACCCCCCTGCCCTACTTCTCGTGAACTGTCCTCCGCCCTCCGCCCTCCTCCCCCTCCTCCTCCCCTTCCTCCTCTCCCTCCTCCCCTCCATCCTCCCTCTTCTCCCTTTACCCCTTCCTTCTCTTCCATTTCTCTTCATGCAGAAATGTGTATGAGATGTCACCACAGCGTCCACCCAGGTCCCTCGCTGGTGTCACAGTCTCCTCTTTAAGGTCACCTTTAGACATCATGTTAGCTACAAGCGACTGACTGTGATGTGCTTATTTGTGGTGACTTCATCCCACTGGAAACAGAAGTCTGGACTCTGTGCCGTCAGCTGCTCCCATCTGTCTGCATGTCCAGGGCACAGTTGGGCTTGGGGCCCCAGTGAGCACAAACCAGTAGATCTGGTTTACCACAATGTGGCAAAAATAAAACCTCATGCCAATAAGTGACCAAATCAAAATAGCATTTCTTTTTTTGGTTCATTGCTGCCACACAAAGACCTATCTTCAGAATCAGCTGAGACATGTGCCTGGGAGAACTCTTGACGCTGGCCTCATCCAGCCCCTGAGGAACTATAGGAACAGAAGAGAGCCCAGCACAGGCCATGCTGCATCAACCAGTGCGTGGCCAGCCCACCTTCCCAGAGGCACCTGCTCTGAAAATGCCACTCCTGGCTCCCATGGACAAGTCAACGCACAGGTGTCTGAGTGAGGATAGGCCCCGTGCTAAGTCCTACAAAATACTCCAAGATGGAAGAGCTGATCATCCAGTTAGGCATATGCATAAAAATGCACATGGTGGCCCAAGACCAGACGGAATCACTGACAACGGACTGTGCCGTATGGACTGGAACCCCAAGAGGCTCCCATTCAAGGGGAGAGGGCTTCTGCCTGGGATGTCAGCAAGCTTTCCTGGAAGTTTGCTTACCACTTGAGCCTTGAAAGAGATAAAATTTGACTCCATAGAAAGCTCTTCTCAATGGATAAAGTCCATTGTCATTACTGAGAATAAGATGAAGACTGCTTCTACTTAGCACTTTTAGATGACTTTACTTCACGGAACCTTCACAGCAACGCTATAAAGAAAGAACTATTATCCCCTTCCCCAGATGGGGAAACTAAGGCTCAGAGGATTTAAATAACCTAATCCAGGTGACCCAGTGAATGAGGTCGGCCTAGTTCCAGAGGCTCCCTCTCTGCCAGCCCACTCTCCAGTCTGGCCCTGCCACTGTGCTACTGTCATTAAAAGTCTGGGTGCTTGTGGGTTCAAGCCCAAGACCTAAGAGAAATAAACACTTTAACTGCCGAGAGCCAGGCCCTGCATGAATATCACAAAACCAAAGAGGTTTCATGCTCCTGAGGCACCATGCCCTGCTGTGGAAAACGGGCTGCCACCCAAGGGAAGTGCTCCATAATTCCACCCCAGCTCATCATTAGTGGTGTGCTGCTCGGTTAGCCACTTGCAAAGACAGGAAAATCTTAGGGAAAACAAAAAACCATTTCTTCCACTCTAAGTCCTGCGTCGATTACTGCCTTTAAAAGCTAAACACCTGTTTCATGTTTATTTATTGTATTTTCTAATACACAGTTATTGTTGAAACTCTTTTAATTACAAAGCACAAAAATGAAATTAAATCCCTAGGCAATTTGTCTGAACCATGCAAAGTCCATATTTGGCCGAGAGCATTGGACCAATCATCAGATTTGAAGTTTCAGGGAAAAGATAATGAAATCCCAGAGTGGTGTGTGGGTGCAGTTCCCATCCTCCACAGGACCAATAAATAGTCAGTGAAAAGAGCATAAAGTACAAACCAGCCATGTCACCTTGGAAAAGACACTTCACCTCGAGGAGTCTCAGATTCCTGGAGCCTGGAATGAAAATGCCAATCTCTTAGAACCCTGATGAGCACAGAGCCGGAGATATTATTTCGCACATTCTTACATGCGTATACGCATGGATTTATATTACACACATCCTTATATGCGTAGTGCAGGGCCTGGCAACACAGCTGATTCTTGTAACCAGCAATGATTTTCATCAATCCAGCTTCGTCAGCGCTCTGGGGGCAGAAAGACTATTTGGGGAATTTCCATGAGTCCTCAGGTGACTTTGAGTGAGTTCCGGGTGCCTGAGGCTCACCTTCCTCACCTTTCTGAGGCTCCCCCGGGGGGGGGAGGGCGGGCACGGAAGAAAGAACAGAGGTCTCCTTCTCCTTGCCTCCACCCCCCAGGACAGCGACATACCACCAGTGCTTTCTAACCACACCCTGAGCGATTCCGGAAGAGGGTGGCACAGGATTTGGGCTGCCTGAGTTGGTCATTGGAGAAGTGGAAAGTTGTCATGGGGACCGCAAGGGCTCACCTGGCCTACACAGATCAGCTGAACAAGGGTCCTTACTTTGGGCTGGATCGTATCAAATCAGATCGGTGCACTGGCCATCCAACACTCAACAGCTGCTCTCTTCGACGCTTGAATATGCCTTTGATCAAAAAAGAGTAAAACCTATCAAAGTAAAAGTGAACACGGGCTCTGTGGGGAAAATAGAAGGGGTCTTTGGTGATGAAAAGATGGCGCATCACTGTTCTTGAGGGGTTCTGAGAGCCCTAGAGAGGCCAAGGGACCATAGCAACATTTAAGTGTTGCTTATTATGTAACAAGATCAAACACTTGCTAGGAAAACAACGAGTGTTCTACTAGATAAAGGTGGGAGAAAAGTCGTAAGTCCTAATGAGAAAGTAGCCAAATTTGCTACTTGAGAGACTACAGAGTCAAATAGCGTAATTAAAATAATTTCTTACCTATTATGTCATAGAACATCAGTCAGTTATTCTCTCTATCTTCTCCTCTATCAGTGGGACTGAAATTGGTTCAGTTTTGGGGGGAAAGAGATTTGGCGTTTGGCAATGTGTGTCAAGAACAAAATCATGCTCATACTCTTGGATTCAGTAACTAGTGTGGGTGGGAGGGCAAGGGTTTTGGCCACAATGTCCCTATGTTAGTGAGATTTTCCCAAATAAATGAAACACTTCACGGAGTATTAAGCAGTGATGGTTTTGAAGACTATGGTGCAACACAGAAATTGCTAATTAATTTAATGTGCATAAAAATAACAGATGTAGATTTGTTTTTATAGGCTATGATTATAACTCTACAGGAAGTACATGCAGGGAAAAGAGATGCAGGAAAGGACAGCAAATGCCATGAGTCCTTGGACTAAGAAGTTTTGTTTTTCCAAATTTTCTATAACATGGCTTAATTTTGAATTTAAAAGTAAGACTACTTTTTACAATAAAGAAGAGTTTGGGTTTTTTCCCCTCTTGGTGGTGTTGAGGGATGACCCCACACCCAAACCGCACAGGCTCCTGGGAAGTGTCATAGGCCAGAGCCTCACACCCACCAGAGCGCCAGGTGAGAATTCCAGGTGGATCCCCAGGTGGGGCTGCCCACGGGTGCACGGGGGAGCTCTCTCCACATACAGCTTCAGAGACACCAGAGACTCTCTCCTTTAGAATACCTCCTTTTGTCAAGGGCTGGAAATAATCAAGACTTTAAAGAACAGCGATAGAAAATAAAGGTTGCATGACACCAACATAATACCTAGCTAAAGCTGTAATAAAATTGATTCATTCTGACCCGTTTTAAATGTAAAGGTTTATAATCTGGACTTACCTTGTTGGACCATTGTTCACACTCCCACTCTACCAAGTTTAATGTGTAAGTCAAAGCTGTATTTATCTGCTTACACATAACCGTTTTTCAAATTTGTCATTCCACAAAACAACTCTTTTCAAAGTGACAACTACAAGCTTAAAATATGCAGTAACTCTTTCTGTACCTTCTTCTAAATATTCATTAACTCAAATCTTGAAAATAGGTCCTGGAAAATATTTTTCCCATGCTTACATCTCCCTCTACCTCCCCTATAGGGACTTGAAGACACTGGTGTTACTGAGATTGAGATAAAACATGCATACGTGACTTGTAGAAGGAAAAACGAGTCGAAATTGTAGCTGTTGCTGTCATAATGTGGGGCTTTGTCACCATTGCTGGAGAGTCAACTATACAGAACCATCTTGAGTGAGCCCAGGGAAGGAGTCCACATGGAGTCAATGGGTACAAACGTGATACTCAGCTTGGGAAGATGCACAGAGTTGGTGCATCCATCTTTCTCAAATTCTCAGGAATTGCAGTGAGGAAGGAATAATGGCTGGCTTGTGTGAGGAGGAAGGGGGGCACGGCTCCAAGCCTACAGTTTTCCTCATCAAACCGTGTGAGTTGCAGCATGCTTCTCTTACAGGCAAGCACTTAGTGAACTTGAGGTGTTTGAGGATGGAGTTCAAGGCCCTTGGGATCAAATTACACAGCACGTTGTGACAAGAGCTGTTGCTGAGAAGCTCCAAACTGAGCATCTTTCTCTGGTGGGTGCTGCACACCACACATGATGAATCTGAGACCCAGTGAGGGAGAACAACGCGGCTGGGGGAGAACCCAGAACCTTCTCTGTGCACCAGCTCCCACACATGCACCTGTGCGTCCCCACAGATGGGGGTGCAGAGACGGGACGCCAGGCTTAAAGCTCCCGTTCCTAAAAGAAGAAATAGCTCCCCGTCTCCACAGTGTGGCCCTGCCTGGTCCCTGTGAGCCCTCAGGGCAGCAGAGCATCATAACTTCAAAGAAGCTTCTATTTAAAAAAAAAAAATTGATTTATTTACTTTAGAGAGAGAGCGTGCACATGGGAGGGAAGCGTGGAGGCGGAGGGAGAAGCAGGCTCCCCGCGGAGCAGGGAGCCCGATGCGGGGCTCGATCCAGGACCCCGGGACCATGACCTGAGCCGAAGGCAGACGCTTCACTCACTGAGCCACCAGGCGCCCCAGAAGCTTTTAATCAATAGTAAATCACAATTTTGAAAAGCTATAACACTTCCAGACATGCTGTGAGGACCAAATGACTCCAATGCCAAGTGCTCGCCTGGCACCGTGAGCCCCCAGTGGCCACCGTGATGGAATTCTGCCAAATGAGAGCTGGACGTCGGCCACCCAACACCCAACAGCATGAGAGCCTTTAGTCACATTAGCTTATTATCTGTAACCATAAATATCCCATTGACATCTATTAAAAACAAGGGAAAGGGGCGCCTGGGTGGCTCAGTCAGTTAAGCGTCCACCTCTTGATTTCGGCTCAGGGACGATCTCGGGGTCCTGGGATCAAGCCCCGCATCAGGCTCCCTGCGCAGCAGGAAGCCTACTGTGGATTCTCTCTCTTTCTCTCCCTCTGCCCCTCCCCCTGCTCACACGCCTTTTATCTAAAATAAATTAATAAATCTTTAAAAACACACACACAAGAAAAACACATACACGTGGACAGTTATAAAAGCTGAGTTTGAGCTCAAGAAAGCCCCCACCGGCTCTGTGACCTGTGCGCAGTCACTTAAACTCTCTGGGCCTCTGTTCTTCACATCGTGAGAGTTCCTTACTGCTCTGACCCTCCATTTTCTATTCTAGTCTCTATACTTAAATTATGGGGAAGAACTGGGACTTTTTTTTTTTCAGTCATCTGAAATAAGTCATGCAACATACATTCTCTCGCACATCCATGGAGCAACCTTTACTCCTTGGAACCTCATCGGGACATTTTCAGGGGACCTGCCCACTGTCAAAGGAGAAACAGTGTGCTCACACCCACAGATAGAGGTGGAGATGGCTCACGTGGGCATCCCGAGATCAGGGTGCCAGAGGCAAGGTGGAGGGTCACTGGCTCACCCAGGCTCTTAAAGGAGGCACGCACTGAGGAAGTCAGCCAGCGCTCCCCTGATGGCCAAAACCAGAGCAACATGGCTGTTTTCGTTTTCTGAGCAATGCCCAGTTTCCAAAGGTGGAAAGCATGGGGTCAGTGGTTTTGAACCACCCCCTCCCTGGAAATCAGGACTTTGAAACCTGGTTTGTGCAGAGATTTGTGTTTCTCTGAATTCTGTTTGTCGAAGTGAGTGCCGACTCCTTTCCTGTCCTGTGCTGACCCCAGGAAAGAGCTATTTTTCACACATTTCCATTCCAAGACTTGCATTATCTACCCAATGGGCTGTGTGTGCTTCGGTGGAGGGATCCACCACGAGGAGCAGCCCACTGCGACAGTCCTGAGGGGAGGAGTGACGGGCATATCGACCCTGCACGCCCAGAGTCAGGAGGCCGGGGAAATGCCCTGAGCATGGCAGGAACCCCACAGACACAGCAGGACTGGGCCTCAGCTCCCCCCATCTGTGGACGAGAGGCTCTGCCCAGGGACCCCCAGTCCCATGTGCTGGGGTGCACTGCACTCTGAACACCAGCGGGAGAGGCCACCCCTTACGGCAGGTCTCTCAAACTGGCACACCATGACCACGAGGCCCGGAGGCCTGTGCATGGAGCGCCTGCAGCCAACTGACCCTGTTGGGAAAGGCTTCTCGGGGGAGAAGGGGAGATATTCCAGCGGCCCCAGCTCTCAGAGGAGGGATCTCACCAGCCTGGAAACAAAGCGTGCTCTGAAACGTCTCTTCTGAAACCAGCCCACTCATTAGTATTCTTGGGAAAATGAGGCAAAGACTTGACAATTTCAGAGAACAAATTCACAAGGCTAATTAGTGCTTTTCCTTGACATTATTTACTTCTTAAAAAATTAAAGCCCAAATCCCCAGAATACAGGTGGTTAGGAGGGAAGCAGAGCAGGAAGAAGGGGGGACTGGCTGCCGTCGGGAGTGGGGGGGACACTGCAGCCCAGGTGCAGGGACAAAGTTAGGTGGAGACAGCCCGCCGTTGTCTGACCCGGGCCACCACACTGTGGCCGCGCCCATTCCTGCCACAGAAGTTTGGGTTACAGTTGCCTTGGTCAGTACGATCACTTTCTTTTTGTTTTTCAAGGAGGTCAAAGGTTGGGGGCTGGGGGCTAAAAGGGCGGTGGAGTGAGAGATGGGGCTCTGAGATGTGGTTTCTTGGAAAACACCCCCCAGGAAAAAATACTTCTGTCACAAAATGTCAGTGCTGACCAGATGTCACTGGATTTTCTTATTTTTTGCATGTGTCCCTTAACAGCTGACAAGAACATCAGCTCAAATTATTCACCACAAACACACACTTTCTGTTTGTCTCCAGATAAAGGGATTGAAAATCCTATCTGCCAGTAAGGGATGGTGAAACTGTGGGATGGACTTTTCTAGACCAAAGGAAAAGTAACTTTCTCTCCTCCCTGGTCCTGAGGGAGGGGCTCAGAGGCTCCATACCAGCTTCGGGCTCCGCCAGGTGGTGGAAACGGGCCCCTGGGCTAGCACACTTGCGGGCAGGTCCTTCAGCAGACCACCCGGGAAACAGGGATCAGTGTTGCTGTCCATTCAGTCTTTTTTATTGATATAATTCTAATTTCCTTACAATCTGGAAGTTTCCCACAATTCCTACAGCTTCCATTAGCACTTGGTATCCAGTCAAGAACATTCTCTCACACGTCCACTCACATAGACGGTCCTGGAGTGTTCACCAGCTTCCATGCACAGCTCCCACAGCTCGTCTCTCCAGAAATCCTGTTTCTACTTCACTTATACTCCCTGAGCACTTTGAACAAATGCGTTCTCAGAAAATACTCAAGAAAAATGTATAACAGATATGCTTTTTAAACAGTCATGTGATTGACAGTAATGAAAGCATCTATGGTAGCTGAGTGGTGTCTTGCAAACCCAGAACCCGGGAGCATGCCTTATTTGGAAATAGGATCTTTGCAGATATTTAAGAATGGAGATGTGCTCATATGGCATAGGGTGGGCCCTGAATCCAATGACTGGTGTCCTTGTAATCAGAGACCATGGGAGAAGAGGGGCAGAGATGATGGTGGTGCAACCAGCAGCCCAGGGGTACCCAGGATTGTCACCACCATGGGGAGCTGGGACAGACTGCCCTCAGAGCTCCCAGGAGGAACTCACCCGGCCCACAACCTTGGTCTTGGACATCTGGCCTCCAGAGCTATGAGAGAACACGTTTCTGTTGCTCAAACCCACTCAGTTTGAGAGAATTTGTTTTGGCAGCTCTAGGAAACTCAGTCAGTACCCAAGAAGCATAGACACTTCCAATTACTTCTAAGGGATGCAGCCGCGCCCAAGATAAGAGCCTGCAAAACCACTCGTCTTCTACGGTCCCATCCTGGATGCCCTCTGGCCACCCACCCCACCCACTCCCATGGTGACCAGAGGGCCTGCTCTGAGCTCTGAGGACACCCTCACCTCCTGCCTGAGTGGAGGGCAGCAGGTGCTACAGCCCCACCCCAGAAGGGCTTGCCCTGGGGAGACGCCCTGTGAGGTGGACCTGGGCACTGAACAGGCTCACGGAGCAAGAGGCCACGTGACCACCCAGCACCCTAAAATAACGTGTCCTCAGTAGCAACTTAGGAGCTTGTGGCTCCAACTGATTGGAGAGCTTCCCATTTCACCCCGAGCTGAAAAAATAGCAGAAAAAGGCAAAAGACCAGACACTGCACCCTCCACACAAGGAAGCCCCAAGATTTTGTCCCAAGTTGAGGATTTGGCTGGCAGTTATTGTCTATGCATCATGGAGACCCATTTGTGCTCTAGCTGGTGGAAAAGTCCTCAGCAGAAAACAGCCACCGAAAACCCCACCAGCTGTTATGAACGGGGCTAGAGGGGTGCTCCTAGTGCTTGAAGGAGAGATTCAGGGGGAGTGCTCCTAGTGCTTGAAGGAGGGATTCTGGGGAGGGTGCTCCTAGTGCTTGAAGGAGAGATTCTGGGGGAGGTGCTCCTAGTGCTTGAAGGAGGGATTCTGGGGGGGTGCTCCTAGTGCTTGAAGGAGAGATTCTGGGGAGGGTGCTCCTAGTGCTTGAAGGAGAGATTCTGGGGGAGGTGCTCCTAGTGCTTGAAGGAGGGATTCTGGGGGAGGTGCTCCTAGTGCTTGAAGGAGAGATTCAGGGGGAGTGCTCCTAGTGCTTGAAGGAGGGATTCTGGGGGGGTGCTCCTAGTGCTTGAAGGAGAGATTCTGGGGGAGGTGCTCCTAGTGCTTGAAGGAGGGATTCTGGGGGAGATACTCCTAGTTTGAAGGAGGGGTTGTGGGGGGTTTGCTCCTAGTGCTTGAAGGAGAGATCCTAGGGGACTGCTCCTAGTACTTGAAGGAGGGATTCTGGGGGGGGGGGTGCTCCTAGTTCTTGAAAGAGGGATTCCGGAGGAGATACTCCTAGTTTGAAGGAGGGGTTCTGGGGGGATGCTCCTAGTGCTTGAAGGAGGGGTTAAGGGGGGGTGCTCCTAGTGCTTGAAGGAGGGATTCTGGTGGGGGGGTGCTCCTAGTGCTTAAAGTAGAGATTCTGGGGGAGTGCTCCTAGTGCTTGAAGGAGAGATTCTGGGGGGGTGCTCCTAGTGCTTGAAGGAGGGATTCTCGACTCTTAACCTTAAACCGTCTGTGACCACCAGTGCACCTCATGGCACTAAATGGGTTTTCTTCGCACAGGTTCTGCCCCTGGAGACAGCGCATGGGGGCATGGGGCATGGAGGGAAGGGGAGAGTCTGCAGTCATCAAACTGAAGAAATAGCTTCATTGATTTAAGTCACACATTTTTTTAGGTGCAAAAAAATGGATGAAAATCAAGTGCAAATGCCTGACATTTTGGCAGTCCCAAGTCTGAGCGTCTGGCGCCCTCAGAGTCCTCTGATAACAAAGATCCCAGCTTGGTAAACACTGGAACCTTATTTCATCTCTTGTGCAGGGAACAGGGGACACTTCACATCTGCCCTGGAGCCATAAATGCACAACCAGGGCACCAGCATCGCGTTTGCTCTGCTCATCCATCACAAAGGAACCCCTTCAGTGTGTGAGCTGGAGAGCCACCATCTGCCCGGGAAGCTTCAGGATGCTGCCACTAGTCCCAGAGACAGATGCCCACTGGTCACGCCGGGCACAGTGGGAAGCCAGTCAGGTGCCAAACTGCCCTGGGCAGGGCCACCCCCAGCACCCCCGTGGGTCCCCTGCCCAGCCATGTTGTCTCTGTGTGGCTGTCCTAACCTAGGTTTGTAGAAAAGTCAAAGATTCTTCTCAGAGAGATGCCAGTGGAGAACCAAATGCTATTTCAAAGCAACTGTGGAGGGTCAATAACTTAGATGTTTTTCCCTGACTTTTTACTTCCCCACTTCTGCTGCAGGCCTCATGATTCAGCTTAAAAATACTAAAACTGTGGCTGTAATAAGAAAAAGCAAGAAACATTCCTTGAATATTTCAGAGCAAAATGCTTCTGAAAGCCCTTGGTTCCCCCACAGAAAACATTTAAAAGAAGAAGATTCATGAATCAGTAGCAGCTGCTCTCAGCACCTGTTATTTATTCCCATCATTAAAGTTCTCATGGCATTTTGGAAAGAACTGAACATTTTTCCTAGAGAAATACTCTGGGTTCTGGAGTACACAGTTGACTGCACCCAACTGTTGCTGGACACAAAGGACCTATGAGGTGTTGAGTGGGTCCAGCCCCCCAAACCACCAGAGACAGGCCACCTCCCATCAACCAGCCCCCCAAATCTCCGCATCACCCTGAAATGATCTCCTTGACTGGAGAAGTTTGTCATCCATGCCAATGACACCCTTCACCCAAGCATTAACTTGGATGATGGTTCTTCAGAGGACTCTGGGATATGGAAAGAAGGGCCATTTTTCTGCCAATAACTTGCTCAGCAAGTATTGATAAGCACCCACCACATGAAGACCCCAGGCTCAGTGTGACCAGGGACATGAAGAGGCCACACACCATCTGGCAGCCCCGTCACGGGCCAGGGAAGAAGGACACGGCCCTGAGCAGCCATCAGAAAGAGACCTCTTGCCATACACAGACTCAAAGAACGTAACTTTCCCCTCAACACTGTCCTTGGTCCAGAAGCCAACCTGGAAGAATAGAGGCTTCCAGCTGGTCCCACTTCCTGCCAGGTGGGCCCGTTGTGCGGGAAAATGCATAACTGGCACAAATCATGTGGCTCTGAATGTGTCTCTCATGCTAATATGGAAGCTTCACCTCTGCAGTAGACCAAAGTAAGAAAGCGAAAGTGTAGGAGGTCACACATTTCCAGGGTCGTTGGATCCCGAGGACAAGACAGGTTGTCGATGCAGCAGAGAGGAGCCGGCTCTGAGCCTCAGCTGCTGGTGGGAAGTCCTGGAGTCACATACCTGAGCATCCTCATGGGTCACAGTGGTTCTGAGTGGGGCCTGGACCACCTGCGTCTCACAGCTGCCTCATCTCTTTTGAACTTAGAGCCCTTGATCTTTCCATCCATCAAGTTCTTTACCCTCTTTGGCCTTATTAGTGAGCTCTGGGGAAGGGCTGTCAGTGTCATAGGTAAAGTCTGTGTCCTTTCCAGGCAACCCAGTCCCAGGACCCAAGATGCTCTGATGCTGGAAGGAAGACCTGGCTGAGGAGATTCACCTGAAATTGTTTGGAACCCATGGCACTGAGCTAGGCACACCTAACTGGGGTCGGGCCAAGGGCCAGCAGCAGCCCCTCCCTTCTGATAAGGCAACAAAAAAGCTCAGCATCACAATAAGAGAAACAAAGCTCTGAGCACCAAGAAATTCCCTCCTGAACCCACATCTTTGGCCTTATTTTCCGTGCTTCTCCTTCCTCTCTTCCACGGTGTCAGAACCTACCAGATGCCAGACTTCAAGCGCTATTACAAAGCTGTCATCATCAAGACAGTATGGTACGGGCACAAAAACAAACACATAGCTCAATGGAACAGAATAGAGACCCCGGAAATGGACCCTCAACTCTATGGCCAACTAATCTTCGACAAATCAGGAAAGAACATCCAATGGAAAAAAGCAGTCTCTTCAATAAATGGTGTTGGGAAAACTGGACAGCCACGTGCAGAAGAATGACACTGGACCATTCTCTTACACCATACACAAAAATAGACTCAAAAATGGATGAAAGACATAAATGTGAGACAGGAATCCATCCAAATCCTAGAGGAGAACACAGGCAGCAACCTCTGTAATCTCGGCCACAGCAACTTCTTGCTAGACACGTCTCCAAAGGCCAGGGAAACAAAAGCAAAAATGAACTTTTGGGACTTCAAGATAAAAAGTTTCTGCACAGCAAAGGAAACAGTTGATAAAACTAAAAGACAACTGACAGAATGGGAGAAGATAATTGCAAATGACATTACAGATAAAGGGCTGGTATCCACGATCTGTAAAGAGCTTCTCGAACTCAACATAAAAAACAAATAATCCAGTCAACAAATGGGCAGAAGACATGAACAGACACTTCTCCAAAGAAGACATCCAAACGGCTAACAGACACATGGAAAAATGATCATCATCATTAGCCATCAGGGAAATTCAAATCAAAACCACAATGAGATACCACCTTACACCAGTTAGAATGGCAAAAATTAACAAGGTGGGAAACAACAACTGTTGGTGGGGATGCGGAGAAAGGGGAGCCCTCCTACACTGTTGGTGGGAATGCAAGCTGGTGCAACCCCTCTGGAAAACAGTATGGAGGTTCCTCAAACAGTTGAAAATAGAGCTACCATACGATCCAGCAATTGCACTGCTAGGTATTTACCCCAAAGATACAAATGTAGAGGCACCTGCACCCCAATGTTCATAGCTAAAATGTCCACAATAGCCAAACTGTGGAAGGACCCCAGATGTCCATCAACAGACGAATGGATAAAGAAGATGTGGTCCATATATACGATGGGATATCACTCAGCCATCGGAAAGGATGAATACCCACCATTTGCATCGACATGGATGGGACTGGAGGGGTTATGCCGAGTGAAATAAGTCAGTCAGAGAAAGACAATTATCATATGGTCTCACTCATATGTGTGGAACATAAGGAACAGGGCAGAGGATCATGGGGAAGGGAGGGGAAACTGGGACAGAATCGGAGGGAGACAAACCACATGAGACTCTGGACCCTGGGACACGCACCGAGGGTGGCTGGAGGGGGGGTGGGGGATGGGGTAACTGGGGGGTGGGCAGGAAGAAGGGCACGGGACATGATGAGCACTGGGTGTTACACTCAACTAATGAATCACTGAACGACTACATCTGAAACTAATGATGTACTATATGTTGGCTAACTGAATTAATTTTTTTAAGATTTTATTTATTCATTTGAGACACAGAGATACAGAGAGAGAGCATGAGCAGGGAGAGGGGCAGAGGCAGAGGGAGAAGCAGGCTCCCCGCTGAGCCAGGAGCCCGATGTGGGGCTCGATCCCAGGACCCTGGGATCATGACCTGAGCCGAAGGCAGATGCTTAACCATCTGAGCCACCCAGGCGCCCGGCTAACTGAATTTAAATTTAAAAGAAAAAAGAAGCTACCAGATGACAGGCAGCCGATAGATAGCTCACCTGCAGAGAGCTCATGACCTAGGGGGAGCACCAGCTCTATGACATTATGAAGGACATGGCCTCAGGCCCCTGGTTGCTCCTGAGCAGTTCAGGGCAGACTCCCAGAAGGGGTGAGTTAGCAGATGAAGGGGAGCCTCCTGGATGGCAGAGGGAGAGTCCTCATGGATAGGGCACAGGTGGGCACAGGACATGTGACAAGCACACAGACCCAGTACAGGTCCCAGCCTCAGTTTCCCTGTTGACAAAACGGAAATCACGTCTCCCACTTAGAATCCAAGATTCAAACAGTACAGAGGCTCTGTGAAGTGAATCTCTGGTATCATGTTGGAAATAGTCTTGAAAAGATGTTTAAACAGGATTGCTGGTCACCAGGAAGCCACGTGGTATGGGGGAAAGTTCAGAAATGTCAACTGGAACTGGGTGAGATGTGTCTCACGGGAGCTGCCTGCAGGGCAGTGCCCCCAGAACCCCTGGGAGCCCGCTCCTGGGGGGGCATGAGAGGCTCTGCAGGAGAAGAGCAGGCCGGGCCCGGTGGGGCCACCTCAGGGACCGCCTCTGTGCAGAGTCTGCCCTGCAGAGGCCGCAGTGACAGGAGGAGCCGCCACACAGCCGTGCCCGGGCACGGCCATGGACACCTGTCCGCTCACAGCTGGAGCACCTGCTCTTGAATCTTCTCTGTCTGGCGTAATACTGCTTTTACCTCCATGGAAGGTCTATAGCACGACATCAAAAGGTCATTTGTAGTAACAGGTTAATTAAATCATTGATATCTGATAATTTGAGCCGTAAGGTTTGAAACCATACCATAAGGTTGAGTTTAGGCTCTTGATTTAATTTTTATTTATTTATTATTTATTGATTGATTTGAGAGAAAGAGCACAAGAGAGCATGAGCCAGCACCAGCACAGTGGGGTGGGGTGGGGGAGGGCAGAGGAGGGCAGAACGGGAGCAAGAGGGAGAAGCAGAGTCCCCACCGAGCAGGGAGCCTGATGCAGGGCTCGATCCCAGGACCCCGGGATCGTGATCTGACCCGAAGGGAGACGCTTAACGGACCTAGCCACCCAGGCGCCCCAGGCTCTGATTGATTTAAAGTCTTTTCAAATTCGTTGGACAATCGTTCAAACTTCACCTCAGTGTCAGGTGGAAGTAGCTTGAGGGCAGGTGTTTAGTTTGGGGTGAAGGGCTTCGAACGTGGGCTGTGACGCTGTCTGCCGCATGGACTCAAGCCAGCCTCCCGCGAGTGCTCGGGTTCCCCTGTCTGTACACTCTGGTCTCACATGCCGTCCAGCTGGCCCTGACCGCACAGGCCTCCCCTGGGCTGTGGGCAGCATCAGGGTCCACCTCGCTGTCTCCCTCCTGGCCCTGCTGACCAGCACTGAGGCTCACCTCTCCCTTCAGGAGGACGTGGTGAATGGACAGGCCTTGTCCCAGCTCCACCGGAAACAAGTTTTGAAGTCCTCCCTCAGCCCCGTCTATGTGGTGACAAGTGCCAGGGCTGTCTCCATCAGCACAGTCGGGATCCACCGCTGCCGCCAGCCTTAAGGGGGACAGCACGCTGGGAAACCACATGTGTTTCTTTCCTCAGCCACGCTCCCTAAGCTCTCCTGTCGCCGCCCTGCCCCTGCCCCTCAGCTGAGGAGACCCCGTGCCCCCACTGTGGAAGAGAGGGGCTTGAAACCACGCAGGTGGGCTGCCACGAGCTTGTCCCACTGAGGCCAGCTGTCCATGGGGCTCTCTGCCGCATCTGCAGACCCAGAGCAGTACAGCGCAAAGGTGAGGGTGTGCCCTCTCCGCACACCGGCCAGAACATGAGGAGCCCCAGGACTTGGGGTGACTGGCCACAGCGCCATGCCCCCTGCTAACGCTGGTGCCCGAGGTCAGGTGTTCAGAGTTTGCACAGCTGCCGCAAGCCGCCGATCTGCGAGCACACGTGCTCAGATTTAAACTGGGTTAAAGTGAACGTGAATCCAGGGAGAGCCCTTTCTCTCCACCAGACGGTCTCTCTAAGCAGGTGTGTCTGCGCCTCAAACACCGGGGGGCACGGGGAGCAAGGACAGGGCTGGTGAGGGCCAGGCAGCGTCGTGAGGAGAGAAATAATAGAATTGTTGCCTAGAAGTACTTCTGGTTTGTACGGAAGTAAGTAACTTTGTATTTTTGCTCCGAGCCCGTCTTTCTCTCCCAACAACCAGGAAGGCGGTGGGTGGGAACAGGTAGGAGAACGCAGTCCTTTGCGATCCTCATGGTGGACAGTCATAAGATGTCCCTCATTCCGCACAAGCTGCCCCGTCCTCCCTCCCCAGACTGGTCCCAGCCAATCCCCACCCCCCGACCCTGTTCTAGGTGTGGCTTCCCCAGACACCGGAAGGAGCAGGGGCATCAGGGCGGCTCCCTGGATCCCTCTGGCACAGGCCACCCCCTCACTGCTCCAACCTGTGCTCCCCACGGCACCAGCACCCACCGGTGCCGGCCCCAGAGAGGAAGCAGCCGACGCCATCTGCCTCTGTGGGGGCAGGATTCTCGGAAGCAAGACTGACAAAGCCTGAGAGACCCACGGAAGACCAGGTGCAGAGACCAGTGTCTGCGGGGACAGGGTCCGCGGGACGCCCCGTCCCACCCAACACATTCCTGAGCAGAGCAAGAGAGAAGCACGGGTTCATGCAAGAGCAGAGGCAAAGCTCAGAGCACAGTGGAAAAGATCCCTTTGCTGTGAGCTCCTAGACCCTGTCGCTACTGAAGTCATCTAACTGGGGTGGGGACTCTCCCTGCGAAGTGCACTTCTGGGGCTGATGGGCACATTCTCTGTCTTCACTGTGGGGTGGGCCTCACAAGTGTACAAGTTGCTCAACACTTGTCCAACTGTGAGCTTCATAGGCGTGCATCTTACCATGTGTAAGTCGTACCTCAAAGTTGTTTAAAAAAACAAAGATGATTCAATTAAATAAATATATAATAATAAAGATGAAAGAACACCCGACATAGGGAAGTGTTGGCTATAAAGACGCTCAAGCGATCTGTGGAAGCGACATTCCCACAGGAACACCAGTCCTTCCAGAAGAAAGGGTCATCTGTCCACACCGGCCTGGCTGGGCCCCTATGATGCCCGTGGCCCCTCTGCACCTCCACAAAAGGAAATGATTGGACTCGCTCAGGCATGTCATGAACTCTAAATTAATGTCTGACACACAGTAGGTCATCACTAATTGGCAGTGGGTAACTGGTGCAACGGAAAGAAGGCAAATCGACAGATAGAAAGGGCTTCAGCCACTGTTTAACAAACTAAAACAGAAATAACTTGGATACACTATTCATCAAATTGGTCAATAAATTTTAAAACCCTAATGCATATTGTTAGTGAAGAACAGCTGGTAGGGTTATAATTTTTTCTAGTGGGAATTTGTAAATAGATAACAAGAGTCTTTACAATGTTTATTCCCTTTGACAATATAATTCCCCTCCTAGAAATTTATCATAAAGAAAAAAATGAGACACAATCAATGATTTATGTAATGATGTTCAATAATATATTATTTAGACTGCCAAGATTTAGAAACAATCCAAATGTCTAAAAATAGGGGAAAGATCAAATTTATTAGGGTACAGCTGGGGAGTAGAATTCAGTGGTCCTTCTCCAACTGAGATTTCTGCCAGCTACATTATAAATATTGGGGAGTTTGGTTTATTGGTTGGTTGGTTTGAATGACAAATGTTTAAAGGGAAGTTCCTTGGGCAAGGCTCCGTTCAGTCCCTCAGACAGAAGACCCAGGGGTGTCAGGTGTCAAGAGACGAGATGTGGGAGAACCTTACCCCAGCACGTAAACCTTCCGCCTGAGCGACCTGACTCCGACTCACACCTGTTGACCACAGCTAATCATCTGGACGTTCTACCCAAGCTTTGGGAACCGGAAATCTCTGTGTACTCGTACGAGGGGAACAGAATGCTGGCAGGCACTCGCCATGTCCACCATCTTTCCTGGTGAGCTCCTAGGAGCGACCTGGCATCTTACTCAGCATTTATCCCCATTATCAGAACAGGGCACAACACAGAGCAGGTCTCGGTGAGTATGGCCTAAGGGAATCAGTGAATGGCAGACAAGTTTTCCAGGTAAAGGCAGAACAAGCAAACGGGGCAGCCAGACATTTGACAAGCACGTTTCACTTTACCTTAGGATTTCAAGGTCAAATTACCCCAGTTATCAGGAAGCATTTTGTTACCCAGACTCATACTTTCCAAAAAAAAAGAGAAGGAAAGAAATTTGGGGAAAATCAAATAGTCCAAGAACGTATTTCTGACCCCATCTGCTCTCCAGGTGCATGACGCTCACACACACACCCCAGATGTCCTAAGGTACTTACCCAGTCTGCTTGTAACATCACAGAGAGAGAGGACGTGTGCTAATCCAAATGCTTCCTCTGGCAAGCCGGCCAGGACCACTCCGTTGAGCCGCATCTGGAGGCCAAGGCCCGGCTCCCTTGGTCGGCGGCTTCAGAGGCCGGGACCCCCCCCCAAACTGCAGCTCCTGTCCCCACATGCAGGAAGAGTTGGAGGCTCCAGGAATTGTGGGGTGCAGGTCAGGAGAAGTGGCGCTCCAGCAGCCCACTCCCCTGCCTCACCCAGCAGCAGCACCCAGGCAGCAAGGGGCCTGCAGATCCAGCATGTCCCAGGCAGCCTGCTCCATGTTGGAGGGTCCCCACCTGCAGGAACCCCTCTTGGCTGTTGAAATGGAGCTGCTGGGAAGATCACCCAAAATAGCAGATGTAATAGAAACAGACCCTCGGCTCTTGGAATGAACCCTGTGGCAGGAACGGAGGATGATGACCGTCCACGTTCCACACCCATCAGTTTGCTAAAAGCAGCTTTTTCTCCCCAGGGACACATCAGTGCAGACATCTAGGAAACCTCAAGCTGTCATGACTAACTCACGAAACAGTCCCCACCTTGCCACACGTGGGCATCAGAGAGTGAGTCCTGCTTTCTGCAGGGTCCTTGGCAGCACTTGGAACAGGAGGCAAGTTTATGCCCTTGGAACTGAGTGTGAGTCAGGAGAGAGGTCTGAAAATCTCAGCCCAAGACAAGTGGCTCCTCTGGGAAGACAGAATCACTGAGCCTGGAATGCTCTCCTGCCCTGAGAACATCGGACTGCCACCTCCACTTTCCATTCTGTGATGCTGATTGGACCTGCCTTAAACACGTTATTTCTCTCCGTTCCTCACAGTTCTGCCCCTGCCCAGCACCCCGCAAACCTGCCAGGTCAGGCTGTGTAAACCAGGAGCTTCCTCCTCGGTTGGCATTGGCAATAGCCTCCCTTTCCCCCTGACTTTGAGGAGCACAAAGCTGGCGGAAATTGTGGAGTCTTCCGGGAAGGCGAGGAAGGCACACGTGTGGTAACCATCCACACATCCATCCTTGCACGTACCCCTGAGGGGCCCCCCCCCGCCCCGAATCCCAGCCAGCTTACTCTACGGGGTTAGCAGCATATTCTGGAATCACGGAAGGAGCCTCCCGGTGTGAGCATGAAGGAGCATGTGCCCTTAGGTAGAAATGCAGAAGGGACCATGGAGTTGGCGACCACTGAAGTCATGAGAATTCTTACTATTCTTACATTTCTGGAAGTCTAAAATTATGACCCGATGAAAAGTTAGAGGGAAAAATTCTCAGAAAAAGCACATACACCTCACTTCCCTCGTTGGTCTCACTGAAGCCTCAAGGAGGCCGGAGGGCGGGCGGGGAGACCCTGGGCTGGGGTCGTGCGAGTCTTTCTTCCTGGGCAGTCACCACCCCACACTAGGGTTCTTCCCAGGACCAGGAAGCTGCAAGTGCATGGTTGCTCCTTCCTTCCTTGTTCCTGGCAGGGTGCTTGCAGACACAGCTGGGAGCCATGGCATTGGGCCTGTGGGTGAGTCACTGCGGGTCCGTCAATGTCCATGTGTTTATATGGCTATTTGTGATCTGTGCACCTGACTTCCTGCTGCAGAGCACATAAACCCTGAAGGCTGAGAGGCCATCTGTAAATGTCAAATTAGAGTGCTTGTTAAAGCTTTTATTCATTTATTTGTGAGAGAGAGAGAACACAAGCAGAGGGGAGCAGCAGAGGCAGAGGGAGAAGCAGACTCCCCGCAGAGCAAGGAGCCCGATGCAGGGCTCCATCCCAGGACCCCAGAACCATGACCTGAGCCGAAGGCAGACGTTCACTGACGGAGTCACCTAGGAACCCCGTAAATGTCAAATTAAAACATCAGTCTCAGAAGGGACTCAGGGAGCCTCATCAAGCAGAGCCTGGGAGCTCCAAAGCTTCTAGTCTTAAGATTTGCTCCTTGGGCATTTTACCTGCCCCAGAGGAAAGGTAAAGGTATTCCCTGATTTTACAAGAAGGGTGGGGAGGTGATGGTGAGATTATCTTTAGGTATTTTGAGATTCTTTTATGGAATGGGCCTCACAAGAATTCCAGCATATTCCATATTCTTGAAAGTAGATGAGCTCTTCAATTATCCACATCAGGTCACTTCTGAGAGTAGAAGGGAGGACTAACCATGACTCCAGGCCAGCAAATGTCAACAGGCACAAGGTCTCTGCTCTCGAACCACATCCTGACTCTGGAGAGCAACATTGGTGGCTCCTTCCGTGATTCCAGAATATGCTGCTAACCCCGTAGAGTAAGCTGGCTGGGATTCGGGGGGGGGGGGGGCGGGTTGAGGATGGAGGAGGTTCAGAGGCCTGAATCTGGCCCTGCCACTGACTTCCTTCCATGGAGTAATCCCTCCAATGGAGCCCTTGCCTGTCAGGGGTTATTCCAAAGTAACAGCCCAGGTTACGAGGGGTCAGATACAGAAGCACCAGTGGGGGTGTCCCGAGGCTTCACATGTGCCGTTGGGCCCGCCTGGTGCCGTTCCGTGGGTCCCCCTCAGGGGTACGTGCAAGGATGGATGTGTGGATGGTTACCACACGTGTGCCTTCCTCGCCTTCCCGGAAGACTCCACAATTTCCAACTGTACAGTAAGCGCCAGCGATGGAAAGCTTATCATCGTCACCGGACAGAGGCAAGAGCGGGTGACTAACGTTCTCCCTTCGGGTAATTAGGCCAGGAAGCTCTGTTCCTCTGCCCCGACCCCAGAAATAAGCCACCTGCCCCAACATGGACTTGTCATCTTGGAGAGCTGACAGTGGCCACTGACCCTTTGGCACCACCAAACGCACCAGTGAGGGGGTCTATTAAATCTGACAACGAAGAATGAATGAATGAGCAAGGGTCTAGAGCCAGACTGCCCAGGTATGAACATTGATCCTGCCACGTACAAACCTGAGCAAGTAACTTCACCCCCACAACCCTCGACGTCCTCAACTGCAAGAGGGAGTAACACCACCACCTCCGGGGAACAGCCCCAGGAGGAGGGGTTACCCTGGGGCCGGTGGTCAGCACTCAATAAAAAGCGGTTCTGTCTTACTGCTATCTGTCCCCCCACAGCTGTCGAGGTAGAAGGCAACTAACTCTTTTGAATTGACTGGAAGTAACCCATAAACAAATGGATGAATAAGTATTATTCTGAGACAAAGAGCCTTTTCCATGGCAATACACAAGTGTCTCAGGGGTATTTGATCCCCAATGAGGCTTTGTTCCAGTCCTTTAAAGACATCAGGCTCCGAAAGAAGGTGGTCAGCTCTGAGGCTCCTTGGTACCCATCAAACGCGTGCCCGTGATATCCCAGGGAGTTCAGGGGCCACACTCGGCCTCTCCCCGGGCTGCCCGGACAATGAGCATGGACGGTTCTCAGAGGAGGGCAGAGGAGTGAGCACAGCCGCTTTCCATCAAGCCAGTAAAGCCAGGCAAGGATGTTAAAAATAGACGATAGGAAGCCGTCTCTGTCCTCAGGGAGTGAGCACAGGTCTGCTCCACGGAGCACTGAGTAAATACACCTCTCGCTGTCATTCATAATATTTATTTTGGAAAAATATTTTAAAAAGGATTTTCTTCATTAACAAAACAGTAAAAAACTCAAATAACATTTGCACAATATTCCATAAATACATTTATATACAAAAAAATATAGTCACATAGACCCGAAGTGCCTTTGTACATATTTACCAAAAATTTAAATTATAAAAAATGAACATCACAAAATACTCGAGCTTTACAGATATCATGAAAAATATTTTTACAAGTCCAAAAAAATAACACACATTTTTTTCCACCTAGAAAAAACACATTTTAGTATCAAAAAGGACGATAAAGGCAGTGTTTGTGATTCTAATTCAAGAAAAGACTGGCTCATCAGAATCCAAGATATACACTTCAGGCAGTGCATGCTTCTTATGCAGTAATTATGTCCATTCATTTAAATATATATTTTTTAAAAAGCAACTGTCCATAGTGCAATGGAAACATCCTAAAAGGCAGTGCAACAGGCCCCCTTGGACGCTGCCGAGCTGCAGCCCGCGCCGCGTCCCCGGCCGACCTCCGGGAGGGAACCGGCTCCGTCCGAATCGGTTCTCAGCAGCAGTCCGTGGGTCTCCCTTTCCTCTTTCAAGCAGCATCCGTTGGGGCATATATCCTTGGAATTTTATTTATTTTTAAGAGAAACGGGAATTTTGCCATATCACTTCCATTTTACACCTGGAGGGACCCACGAGACAGAACGGGAAGTTAGCTCCAGAGAGAGGTCAGCATCCTCCGGCCTCACCCGCTTCTGTCCCAACCAGCCCCAGAGAGCGGCAGTCCCTCGCCCCACACACTGACCTCAGTCGCTATGACACACTCATCCTTCTCCTCGGAGATGACGTACACCGACTGGTACTTTGTGTCTTTTGAAGCAGAGTACACAGAGTCCGGCCTCTTTCTTTCAGATGCTTCTCCGCTAGAAGGGAAAGAAGAGAGAACCACGATACACAGGAGAAAACAGTTCTGAAGATGACCAGCACCGGTGGCAGGACGCCCGTGGGCCCTCCTGCCCAGCCCACAGCACCCCAAGCGCTGGGCACCCACCCAGGCGGGCCTTCCCACGCAGCCCCTCCCGGCCCACCACACGCACCCCCTGAGCGTTGGGGCGCTCTTCTCCTCCCCTGCAGAGCCCTGGATCTGGCACTTGGTGTCCCGCTTGCTGTGAGGGTCCCTGACGGCAGCAGCAGCGTCACCCTTGAGGTCCTGCACCAGGTTATAGTCCACAGCAGGGTAGCGGGCCTTGAGGCCATTCTTATCAGCCCCGTGGTCCCCGTGGAAGTCGGCTTTCTTGTTGGTGTTCTTGATCTGCGTGGTGCCAAGGACGCTAATGGAGATGTCCTTCTCACGTTGGCAGTTGGCCAGGTTGTTCATGGTCTCTGTCTCCCCACGGCAGGGCTCCGCAGGGGGCCGGTCTTTCTGCAGCCTGAGCCGCACACAGACCACCACGGCAGCACAGCCCAGCAGCAGCATGAGGACCAGCACCACGCCGGCACAGACGGCCACCCAGGGGAAGGGCCCAGCCTGGCCCTCCACGTACTTCTCGGTGAGATCCACCACCACCGGGCCTGGGGGGGGCTCTGGGAGCAGGAACTGGCAGTTGGGGCCCCCGTAGCCCCGGGCACACTCACACAGGTAGCGCCGGTCCCTCTCGTGGCAGGTGGCCCCATTGTGGCAGGGTGCGTGCTCACACCTGCTGACGGGGGCACTGCAGTTCCTGCCTGTGTAGCCCGGGGGACAGGTGCAGGAGTACTCATTCACACCGTCCCGGCAGGTGCCCCCATTGGCACACGGGGAGGAGGCACAATCGTCCACGTTGTCTTCACAGTGCCTCCCGGAGAAGCCAGCCTGGCAGCGGCACAGGTAAGCGTCGCCAAGGTCCACACACTGTGCACCTGGAACACAGGACACATCTGTGTCTGCCCCTGTGTTACACCCCAGAGATGCAAGATAAGCCAGACCGCCTGTGGCCTGAACAGGGTGGTCGCTACTTCAAACACAAGCCCAGGGGGAGGCGTCTGGTCTAGCTCAAGAAACGGTGACTAAGACAGCTAGTATCTCTTGAGCAGTTATATTTCAGCAGCACTGTGCACAATGTTTTGGCTGTATTACTGCACTCACCTTCACAACATCCCACAAAAGGCCCAGTATGCCGATGAGGAAACAGAGCCTGAATGAGGCTGATGTGCTTGCCCATGGCTCCACAGTTAGTGAGAAGAGCAGGGTTGAAAACAGAAAGAAAAAGGAAGAAAGGAGGGAGTGGGAGAGACCTCTGTCTTTCCAAAGCCAAGTCTGCTAACCCTCCAGCTACTCTGCCTCTAAAATAAAGCGTCCGGTGCTTCTGATGGTTCCGTGGGTAGAAGCAAACAGGAGGCAAAGCCCGACCGCGCAGGGCTGCCACGCCTTCCATACAGCCCATGGAAAGCGAAGCTACAGTGGTTCTTCTCCATCAATTACCGTGGCCCAGCCTGTCTGGGGCCCAGCTTCGCTCCTCTACCCACTCACACAGTAGCAGGGGGCCCATCAACAGACCACACTTCCGCACACACAGACACACCAGACGGCGATGTTTGGGTAACAGAGCCCAGCCGGGCTTCCCTCCAGAAACAAAGAGGCTGGGTTGCCATTGGAGCACGATGTACTGAGTTATGGCCCAGACTCGGGCACCTGAGCTGCCGTATGACCTTGACAAGTCATCTCACCTCTCGGCCTCAGGCTTTCCCCGCAGAACGTGAGAATCCACACTCCTGCCTGCCTCTCTTGCTCCCTGAGCATTTCCAGACTCAAGGATAAAATTTCTGTGAAGAGTTTCTGACTGTTTAGTTGAAAGCCTCCATACACTCAGGGTAGCTTGCAAAATGAAGTGCTTGGTTTGAAAGTAAACGCATGTGCTTTCTAATGCGTTCTTATCAGTGCCGACCACTTTACAAAGTCTCAGAGCGGACAGGGCTGCCCTCCTACCATTAGAACAGGGTGAAGAGCTGCAGGGATCCACCTTCTTCTCACAGTTGAAGCCAGAGAAGCCCACGGGGCAGCGACAGGTGTAGCCTCCCTCGGGGTTGTCTGAGCACCGCCCCCCATTGAAGCAGGGGCCATCGGCACACGCCATGGCGCTGAGCTCACAGATTCTGCCGTAGAAGCCAGGCGGGCAGGTGCAAGAGTAGCTATTCTCAAGATCCTGTGTTGTGGAGAAGAGAAAGAGCTCTCAAACATTGCTCCGAGAGGCCCACATCATCCATATCAAACCCAGGCCCCCGTTCAACAGGAGGGCCCACTGTGGCTGGCTCACCGTGCAGCTGCCTCCGTTCCTGCAGGGGCTGGTGCCACACTCATCGATCTCTGTCTCACAGTTGGCCCCTGAGTAACCAGGCCGGCAAGAGCAGGTGTAGCTGCCCTGGCCCGTGTTAGTGCAGGTGGCTCCGTTCCTGCAGGGCTTGTGATGTGTGCAGTAGTTCAGGTCTGCGAGGGGCAGAGACAGGAGGAGAGGGCAAGTCCTGGGTTAAACTCAGGGTCCTCGATAAAGCCAGGGAAGCCCAGGGCTGCCAGATGGGGAGAGGGGCTCACCCTGGTTGCAGAAGAGGCCACCCCAGCCCTCCTGGCAGTTACACTGCCAAGGCTGCTGACAGGTGCCGTGGAGACAGCCTGGGTACCGGATGCACTGGTCACAGTACCGGCTCTGCCAACCCACTCTGCACCTAGGAAGACAGCAGGACAGTCAGGCGGACACTTGGCATCCCCAGGCTCACAGTGACACACCACCGACTCACAAGACACTGTCTTCCAGCAGCAGCAACGCTGCTGGCTCCCAAACGAGACAGAACACTGGAGTCTCCTTGGCTTTCCAACACCCCAAAGCCTCAGAGGGTCTGACTTCTGGGTATGAGGGCCCTGGGACAGCCTTTTCAGGGACTCCCCAGGTGGTCCTAATATGCCCAAACATTTGAGAATCCCTGAAGTGGACTCATTTTCTATGTCAGTTCCCCGCAAACTGCTCTCCGTAAGTTCCCATATCCCCTGAGGAGCTTAGGTGGCTGACACCCCACGACCCTACATGTTTCGATACATATACTAAGGAGAAACACCAGAATAGCAGCTCCAACCCAGCCAGTCAGCTAGTCTGACCAGCGCTATGTTACAAGTATTCTGGGTGTAAAAGGATAACCAGAAAAGGGAAAAAGCACTTTTGCACACTTACTTGCATTCCCCTGGCTTGTCACAAAACCCATGCTGCTCATCACATCCTGGCAAGCAGATTGCTACAAGCAAAGAGAGCACACAGGGTCAAGCCCCACCCCAAGTGGCTCCCCAACATCGCAGGGGTGGCTGCCACACGTGGGTGAGACAAAACTTGTGCAGCTCAACTGGTGAACCCAGCCAAGTTCATCTCCATCTGTGGAGTACTGAGGGTGCTGCCTAGAAACTGCGGACTCACTCCGCCCTGGGATGAGCATTCTTCTTAACACGGTGGCTCCAGGACAAAAGAGCACGGAAGCCCCCACCCCCACCCCACCCCCTTTTCTTCTGAGAGGGTCAGAAGTCCTTCCCCTCCTCCTCCCCCACTTCCCAATTCTATGCACAAAGCTCCACCTCTTAATACCCAGAAAGTGTGTGTGTAGATAAGGGTGGACAGCTGGTATGCAGAGTACCAGGGCAAGACAGCTGCTCCATTGTCTCCGCTCCCCCGGCAGCTGCCCCAGTGCAACAATACCGCCTCCCCCGCCCCCTCGCGCCCCCACACCCCCGGCGTGTACACACGCGCGCGCGCGCACGCACGCACACGCACAACAGACACACGCGCGCACACACACACACACACACACACACACACACACACACACACACACACAAACGCGCGCCCGCGCGCGCCCCCGTGCGCCCTTTCCACCAATGGGAGCTGGCGTGCGTTCCTGCCGCCTATCCCCAGAGAGATCTAATCGATGGCACGCGCTAGCTGGGGGGCGGGGAGAGACTCCAGTGTTTGAATAAGAAGGAAAAAGTTTAAGTTTATGGCTACCCCGCAGCGAAGAAGAGGAGGGAGGGGAGCACGGATGCAAGGCAGCAGGCAGGCCAGAGGTCCCCGCGGGGGTGGGGGCTGAGGTTGAGCTGGCTTCCTTCACTGGGTTGTGAAACTCATCAACAAGCTGCTCCGCAAGTTTCTAACACTACAGAGCCCGCTCGGGCCCAGGCGGAGCTCAGAACAATGACGCTGAAGGTGAAGACCTACCCTTGCCCCCAGGCACGGATCAAAACTGAGAAACTGCATCTCCCAGGCAAGTCCCTACCGAGAGGGACTAGAGGCTCACCTGCTACAGGGCAGGACAAGGAAAATTCCCAAAGGTTTCTGGGGAGCCCCAGGACCCACTCCACCCCTGACTAGAAGGAAACCTGATACCCAGGTGTGTGAAGCTTCAGCAGGCTGGAGAGAGAGGCCTACAAACCTGAACCGGGCCCAGGAGCCAGCGGAAACCTCAGGTCTCCTCCACTCTAGGGCCTGGCTTCCTGCAGCCTGGGCAGCCACCCTGCCTGCCTGGAGAATACCGAATAATGGGGCTGGCAGGGCCTATTTCATTTTTGTGAAGGTATTTCTCTGACAGGCAGGGTGCTGTGTGAGCACCCACCCAAACAGATGGGCACAGCGCCCAACACTGGCGGGTGGGCCCCTCCCCCTCCCCCTCCCCCTCCCCCTCCCCCTCCCCCTCCCCATGCAGCCCTGGCAGACCCAGGCCTCAACACACATTCTCTCCTGTCCACAGACCCCACAAGTGAAAATGTCAGTAATGATGTGTGTGCACCACACAGAATATTTGCAAATATGCTCACTCTTTGAAGAAGCCAAGCACACCAACTCTGGAGAGAAAAATGAAGCACTTTTCCAACAAGACACTGTCACAGCAAAGAGAACTGGTTTAAAGCATGCCCCCACACACATAAACTCTCCTCTCTGTTCCTCCCTTCCTTCCTCCCCTCCCTCTCCCTCAGGCTCACTTCCTGACCCCTGGCCCTGTCTCCAAAATCCTCCCTGATTAAGAAAGGCAGCTTCCCATAGCGGAAGTTAAAATGTCTGAGTTGACCCCAGCCCTGCCACTGGCTAGCTGTGAGGTCTTAGCAAGTTTCTCCAGCTCTCTGGCCTCGGTTTCCCCACCAGAGCCGTCCTGCAGCGCTGAAGTCCCAGGATCCCAGCAGCTCACAGAACACTCCCCCACTGCCCAGGAACTCCTGCCTGGAAGTGGGTCAGGGCAGGGAAGCAGGAACTCACGTTCAGTGCAGTACTGGCCTTTCCAGCCAGGGTTGCAGACTTTCTCCCCTCTCTCCCCGCAGGTGAAGTGGCCAAAGGCATCATCTCGGGGCCGGCAGAAGACAGAGCAGCCCTCCCCGTAGTAATGCTCATCACACACAAAGCGGTAGGAGTACTTGAGGTCTGTTCGGCCGCTGCTGTGCAGGTCCTGAGACCACTCCTCACCCACAGTCAGGTGCCTCTGCGTGGCCAGGCGGCTGATGAGTCTTTCTGGGTTTTCTGTAGGAAGAGGATGCTCCCATTGGTTCCTACTAAGAACCCAGAGGCTGGGGACACTGGGGGAGCGGAACTGATGTGTAATGCAAGGGCAGGAGGCCAAAGATCCTCCATCCTGAACCTCATGCAGGACTTTGCAGAATGAAAGGTATAGGAGCTTGTTTCTGGTGGAGATAGGAAATCAAATACATACTAACTGGGGAAGCAGTGAGTAGTTTGGGGGGTTTTGGTTTGTTTTTACCTGTTGTGAGGTCATCAGGAGAATCTGTGTGGAGAGCCTCAATGATCAGGGAAAAGGTGCCCTGGAAGAAAGGTTGGGGGAGCCATAAGATAAAGCAGAAATGTTTAAAAAACAAAACCAAAACTGAGGTAACTGGGGACAACCCAGTCATTAAGGGCCTCCCGTGCAGATCTGTGTGTGCAGTGTGTCCAGAGGGGGGTCTCTGTACAACTCCTGCCTGTTTTCACTTTCCTTAAGGAAATGGAAGAACTTTTTACAGAGTGGCTTCCTGACGTGTTTTTTCAGCCTGTTAGTACAGGATACCACGTTTAAAAAAAAAGAAAAGAAAAGAAAAAAGGCTGCGCAGGAGCAAAGGGCTGGAGGGGGTTGTCATCAGTCTCAGGGAGTGGGGGACTACACAGGGCTAGGGGTTGTCAGGCTAGCAGGGCAGCTCGACACCCAACCCGTCTAGGGACAGGGAAACGAGAACTCGCCCACGTGAAGGGGCTCATTCGACTTGGGGGCTAGCTACCGAGGCCGGATCCCGGAATGTCCCAGGTCCTCAGCCTCACGGCACACCGGATGTCATTCTTCTGCCGCCTGAGGGGCATTCCGGGCGTGGAGGCAAGGCTCTAGGCCTGGCCCCTTCTGCCGCCGCCCTGCAGACCAGGGCGCCCACCTGCCCTGGCCAAGCCCTCTGCAGACGCCTCCGGCGTCCCCGGACGGTTGCGCGCCACCACTAGGCCTGGAGCGGGGCTGACCCGCCGCCCGCTTCTCCCTCTCCTCCCCGCACCGCCCCCCAGGTGCATTGCTCACCGGCCAGGTGAAGCCGAAGGGGAAACGGATGGGGTTGCTAAAGGTGGGGTCGGCGCCGGCTCCATCGGGCAGGCTGAAAGAGTCGACGCCCAGCACCGGCGTGACAGCGCTGCCGTAGGTGCAGGGCGGCTCGGGAGACACGCTGGCCTGGTAGTGCTTGAGGCACACGCGGAAGAAGGTCCTGCAGGCGCACGGCGGCGGCCCCGCGCCCCCGCGGCAGCAGTTGCGGTTTCCCAGCAGCCCCTTCTTGTTGACGAACTCCTGCAGCTTCAGCTCGAACACGCCGGAGCTCCAGACCTGGGGGGAGGGGGGTAAGGACCGGGACGTGAGGGCGCGCGGAGCCCGCGCTCCGGGGTTCGCTTTCGGGTTGACAGCTTGCGTCGCTGGCCCTGCTCTCCACCGCTCTGCCCGCGCGCGGCCGGCGCCCCAGGTCCCCTCCGGGGTACCCCCACTGACAACCTACCTGACAGCAGGGCCCTGGAGACCCTACCTCACAACTTACCTGACACAGCAGGGCTGACACAACGGCGAGGGCTAGGGCGCACCGACGGCCCATGGTGCACCGCTGGACTCGCCCAATCTTCTGTGCCCCCCCTTTCTCGTCTTAAAACAGCAGGGAGTGCAAGGGGGTGGCCGTGCCCCAAGGAGCGTGGGCAGAAAAGCGCCGCCGCTTGGCCCCAGGCTGGGATAATCAGGACTTCTTTCTTCAAGACCTCGTCTTTCGGAGGCTGCGGTTCTGTAGATCCGCCCTTCGGTGGTGACGGTAACTCTGGGATGCACGAGAAAAAAGGCTCGCTCGGAGAGATGGCTAGTGGAGCGCAACTTTCGGTTTTCCTCCTCTTTCTTCCAATCCACGAGTAGGTAAGGGTCCTCTGCTTCCTGGTTTTGTCTCAAGCTTCTTTGAAGGAAAAAAAAAGGGGGGGAGAGAGAAAGCGTCCAGATATTCAGCTTAATTCCCAAAGAGCTGCCGAGGCTTCCTCCGAGTCCGATTAGAAAGCCGCGGTCTGGAAATCCCACCGGCGAGGCGATAATCCCGGGGCCCCAGCGGAGCGCGCGCAGGGACGCCCGGCGGCGGCGGGTGTGCGCGGCGCGCCCTGCGGCTCGGGCCCTTGTCACTCGGCGGCGGCGGTGGCGGTCGTTCCGGGAGCGTCCTGAACTCGTGTCCCCTGCGCCCCCGCGGAGACACGCGTCTTTCCGAAGAACCCAGCCGGTGCCATCCACGTAAACAGCACGGGGTCCGAGCGCAGGGTGGCGGGTGGCGGGTGGCGGGCGGAGGCGCTGCGCCACGGCTACGCGTCCTCTGCGCGCTCGGCCCGGCCGCTCTCCGCGGGTGCGCGCCGAGGTCTGCGCTCGCCGGCGCCGGCTGCCCTTATATCCAGCCGGCCGCCCGCATGGCTAATGAGATGCAAATGAGCAGCCCCCCAATCTGGCGAGAGCTGTCACAAAGGAGCCACTTTTCCAAACCCTCCTCTCAATGGATCGCCAAATGGTCAGTGAGCTGTAAAATGTGCAACCTCCTCCCCGCCCCCACACCTCCCCGCCCCCGGCCCTCCTCTGCCCCCGCCCCCAGCCCCCCCGCCTTCCTCCGCACCACACAAAACGCGCTCATTTACATTCCTGCAAAATGTTCGCCGCAAGAATCCTCTCCGCTCGCGAGGCGGGGGCCACCGCCCCGGCCCCTTGGCTCTCCCGCCGGCCACAGGCTCGCAGAGGCCCGCGGGGACGCGCGGGGACGCGCGGGGGCGGCGCTGCGCCTACAGCCCCGCCGAGTGCAGCCCGCCTGGAGCTGCCGGACGCGGCCTGGGAAACTCTCCCGGCTGCCGCGGCGTCCGCCCGCCGTCTCCCCGCGCGGGCCGTGTCCCGGGGTTTGGGGCGCCGGGGCAGCCCCTTCTCCAAGGCAGCCTCTTCCTCCGGAGGAGCCTCGGGGGGCGGGGGCCGGGGGCACGGTAGGAAAGGGGCGGGCGCGAGCAGAGGGCAGAGGGTGGCGAGCGCAGCGGCAGTTTTGGGAAGTTTGGGAAGGTGTGACACCGACAAGCCCTCACCGGCCGAGGACCGCGACTCTGCGTGCGGGAGCGCAGAGCCCGCATGCAGGGCAGGGCTGGGGGCGAGCGCGGCGCCCCCGGGGACCCCGGAGTCCCCGCGCCCACGGTGTCCCTGCATCGGTCCGAGGCCGCTGGTGGGGGCGGGGTCTGGGAAGCGATTCCCCCACCCCCACCCCCACCCCCAGCAGGGAGATCCCGACGCCTCAAACTAGTCCCCCCACCCTACCCCGCATACACACACACACGTCCTTCCCGAAGTGATTCTCGGCCACCACCACCTTTCCTGGGTGTCCAGCCCCTCTCTCCTGGGTATACCCCCTCGGCCTCCCTCCGCTTGGTAAAAAGTGAGTTTGGTGTGTGTCGTTCGCGTGGCTGTCATTAAGGCACTCTGTTATTGTGCGAGGCTGAATCAGTGGCTCTTTGTGCGCTCAGCTGTATGGTAATGCAGACCGCACCTGCTCCCCGCACAATGCCGAGAGAAAGAGCTCCCCTCCGCGCGCGCCGCGGCCTCTACAACAATGTCCGGCACATGTTCTAAAGACCCTCCAGCCCGGCCCCCCCAACCCGAAATCTTTACACAACCATCACCTTATTAGGTTTTTACACGTCCATCAGACACTAGAACTTTTGTTTTCATTTTTTTAAAGGGAAATGAGTTTATTGGGAGGGCTGAGTACACACGTATCACACAATGAATTATCTAAATTGCTCTCATGCTTTTGGGCTCAAGGCAGAATTAAGGTGGGGCATAGACTCCTACTCTGCCATCCAGCTTTATGCTGGCCACACTTCGAGGTCTCTTTCCCAACCCTGTCTGCTCTTCCTCAACCTCCCCCAACACCTATGGCAGCTTCGTTAGGATGGAAGGTGTGACTGTTGGAGTGGATGTCACTCTCTTTGTGGCACAGCCCCAGGGTGCCTGGCCACAATGGCCTCGCTGCAGGTGTGCTAAAGCCACCTTATTGGTGGGAGCTGGCACTGTCCTGGCAAAATGTGATTTTCATTGCAGCAGGTGTGGAGATCGCACAGTATCATGTCATGCACAGGAAGAGGGAAAATACCGAATAAAACCACTGTAAACAGCAACCTAAAAATCACTTGGTGAAGTCAGCCATGGCCATCCCTCTGGCTGTTAGGCAACAAGAACCTTGAATCTTTGGCTCACATATACCTGCAAAGTTTCTGGATTGACAGATCTGTACACTTCAGGTTTTCCACTGCTGCCTCATAGAGAAGCAAAGAATTAGTCAAAAGTAATGTGCAGGGTGAGGTGAGAAAGGCAGGCTTGGACTCCACCAGAACCCCCTACTGTTTGGTTCAGAACAAATGGAGACTTCAAAGGTACTGCACCCCCAGGATGGTGGCAATCCCAGTGTGGCCACCCTTTGCGGACTTTGTAAGGATGTGCTACATCCCCACAGGGCTGGGTCAGCATGAATCCTAATTTAATCTTGCCACCTAGTGTCAGCATCCTTTTTTCACTACGTCCATGTTTCCTCTGAAAGCTAATTTCTGAGAACTTTGCTCTGTACAGCATAGAAGCTGGTGTGTGTGTGTGTGTGTGTGAGAGAGAGAGAGAGAGAGAGAGAGAGGGAGAGAGATGGGGGAGGTGAGAGGGTTCCAGGAGCAGAGGAGCCACAAAAGAAGAAAGGAATGTGAGCTCTAAATCCTCTGTGCCTCTGAGACCAAGAGCAGATTTCAGTAAGAAATGAAATTTCAGGAACCTTTTAATTAGAAAATGGAAGTGGGAAACAGTCTCATTTGAATGCCTGTTTAGAAAACTGGAAATAAAAAGTTCCACGCGTAAGGGCTTAAACCTTGGGGGGAAAAGACTTGCCCCAAATCTTTAACAAACCCCCCTCAGTATCAAGTATTTGTTAAATTGACGTGGCACAGATTTCTCGATTACAGCGGCAAAGCGGAACTGAAAGGCATCGTAAAATCCATCAGAATCCTGCCCAAAGCGTTCATTCTTTTCCAACCTAATTTATGCCGCGCGATTCTGTGCTGGGGAAATCAAGCAGAAAGCCCCTTTCTTCCCCTTCGTCCTCTGTTCTTTCCTCTTCTTTCTTCCTCCCCTCTCCTCTCCTCTCCTCCTCCTCCCTCTCTCTCTCCCTCTTCCCCCACCTCATGCTGGTCCCTCTCCCCCTCTCCCTTTCAAAGCTGAGCTAACGGGAGACTGTTTAACTTCTGTGTTTCTGTAGGGGCCTGTTGTAGTTTAACTCCTGCACACCAGTAGCTGAGATGAACAAAGGAGAGACTCGAGGTCCAACTATTCATCCTTTCTTTGCACTTTAATTTTCATTGATTGGGAAGACAAGGGGAGCCCTTAGGGATTCAGGCTGAAGGGGGATGACACGCCTTTAGACGCCATCAGCCCCCTAGCCAGCCATCTGCTCAGAACCAAATGGCGTTTTTTCACTCCCTAACTGCATGTCTCTATACTCCCGCAACGAAGCACTCTGAACCCCCTAAATGCAGGAGGGAGCTTAAGCTAGAGTATGTTAAAAGGCTTGCCTCCACGTTGGCCCTAGCAGCCAGATTCCCTCCTCCCTGCACACCATAAATCCTTACCTTGCTCATTAGGAAAAAGCAGGAAACTTTCTTTTAAATACTTTTTGATTTCTCAGCAAATTTACTGTACAAAGTGAGGCTCATTAGGGCTTAGAAGGCACCCAATCCATCAGACACAGGAGAGGACAGAGAGATTTGCCGCCTGGTGGTGGTGTTTTATTTTTGCCAGGCTTGCATAGCTCATAGCCTAAATAACCCCAGTGGCTAGGGTAGGCTCAGGTTGTATGATCAGAACCATAGCCACAACAGCTACAGATAAGTTCTGTTTACTGGAGACCCTGACTGTTTTCCCCACTTTTATTAAGCCACTTGGGAATAAAAGCTCACAGCCTTCATTTTATAAATTTTATAAATTTAAATATGCCCATCCTCAGTAGTGGTATGACCAAATACTGGGGTCACCCAAAGCTGATTCAATCCCCTTTGCCCAAAGAAAGGTTCTATTCTCAAGGTATGTGTGGAGTGGGGGTTGTGGGTAGAGGGAGGAGGGTCAGGGCAGATTGCAAAAAAACAATGCCCAGAAGAGGCTGAAGACTCTAAGCTAGCCACAGGTTCGGTTTTCTGTGTAAACAAGTCTGGAGACTGGAGTGGTGTTTGTGTTTTCTTAGACCAACTGAATACTGTATACCCAACAGAGAGGTTCTCTTATTCCTAAGAAGAATTAAGGTCCTCGTTCTGAACAACAAAATAAAAAACTTCCAAGCAGCAAATCTGGTGTTGATCAAACAGGCCAGGTCACCTGAAGAAGAAAGGGGGTGGGAGGAGAGGCCTAAAACATGTTTATTAATCAGTATCACATCCTCCACCAATACACCCTAGTACCACCCCTTCTCCATCAGTCACAGTTTGGGAATCTTTTTTTTTAACCATGCAGTACCTATTACGGTACCATTGACTATATTCCCTGTCCAGTACCTTTCATCCCCCTGACTTATTCCACAGCCTCCCACAACAGTTTGGGAATCCCGAAGTGGTTACCATCGCAGGGGAATTGACCAGCTTGCTGTGAATATAGGAAGCTCTTCCAGAGATCTACAGTAAACCTCTATCTACGGTGTAGCTATTATGGATATTTACTTCTTATTTCTTAAGTTATCTTGAGGACTGCATCCCAGAGATACGTGAACATTTACAAGACACACACTGACCCCAATATCTGCACAGATTTGTTTAGCCTTGATGGAGCTATGTGTGGATCTCTCTAGTTGAAGATGCATGCTGAGCTAAGCCACCATTCAGCAGGGAAAAAGAAGCGGGCGCGGGCGCAGACCGGGCTTACATTTAGACACTGGAGGCTTCCCTGTTGCTGGGGAATACACACCACACCTCAAACCCAGTGAGGCCCCATCCCATAGCCTCCTCTGACCTCCTTGCCGGCAACCCCCTCAAAGCAGAGCTGGCCCCACAGACAGCCAGGACAGCAACTAGGGCCCCAGGTTCGTGTGGGGTGGGGTGGGGGGAGTGGCAGGAGGACAGAGCCCCAGCGGGAGAAGCAATGGCCCTGACAGTTTCTCAGAAAGCTTTCCTTTCTAAGCGCAGGCTGGGCCGCTGGAGACCCCGGGACGGTGGCCCGGCTTTCCCTGTGGGGCAGGGTCATGGCGTGTCATATAACCTTTCTTTTCTAATGGGGCCGGCGGCCGTGGCGCGGAAAGGGAGGAATGTCCCAACCCCACGTGGTTGGTTTGTTTCCTTTGGTTGTCGGGGTGCCGCGCACGGGGGACACCCCACCTCCGCGGGCGCGGGGGCGGCGGGTGGAGGCCGCAGGTCTGCAGCAAGTTGCAAAGGCATGTGCTGATTTGCATGAGAAAGGGCGAGTCGCGTGCTCAGCTGGCGGCCCCGGCGCAGATGACGGGTCCCCACCCCCCGCGCCGCTCCCCTCCCCCGCCCTGGGCCGCGGCCGCCGCTTCCCGAACCCGCGGATCATCTGCTCGGGCTGTCCCGCGCTCATCTCCATGACAAAGCGCGTGTTTACCTGGCCCAGCACCGGCGGGCACGCCTTTGTCCCGGATCGGATGACCGCGCAGCTGCTCCCGCCGCCGCGCGCCCGCCCCGAGTGGCCCCTCAGAACTTTGCAGCGATTGAGCGCGCCAGGACCGGGCGGGGGGCGTGGGGCCCGGGAGGGGCTGTGCCGGACGTTGGCGCAGTGCCGGAGGGCTTCCCAGAGGTGGTGGCGGCGCCGGGCCGGGCGATTGTTCCAAGCAGTGTCTGTGCGGGGTCGCAAGCGCCAGGCGGGCATGGATGTCACCACCCCCCCTCACCCCGAGCCACTGGCAGGTGCGGCGCGAGGGGGCGCAGGGCCACCCCGCGGACCCAGGTCGCCTTCGGGACGGTTCCACGCCAGCCGCGTCCCTGCAGCCGGGAAGGGGCCCTTGAGGCCACCCGAGGGTTGGCGGGGACCACGGGGTCTGCAGCGGGGCCTTGGCGCGCCCTTTGTGCACTCGCGGAGGGGTGCGGCCCTGGGATCCTAGACGCGGACGCCGGGAAGCGGGGCCAGGCCGGGAAGGCAGGCCGCTCCCTGTCACCTGCATTAATGCTCGGTCCCGGGCCCAGGCGTCGCACCTGGAAACTGCAGCCTAGGACTCTGCAGACAATGAGGAGAGCAAGAAAAGGCGTCGAGGGGCGCCCTCCGGCAGGGCCTCTCCCCAGGCCTTACTCTCCCAGGACGCGCCCCCGCCCAGGGAGGTCTCAGGCACCTGTCGCCTGGTCCCTGGGGCAGCCCGTCAATCACCCGGCCGGAGGGGGCGGGGGCGCGCGGGGGCTCGGCCCTGCGCCCCAAGGCTCTAAAACGGAGCCGCCGGGAAACGTGGTGCGGCCCCGGCCCTCAGCACAGAGCGTCGCCGCCGGACCCGCGCAGCCCGGGGCCGCGGCTGAGGAGCCCTGGGCGAGGCGCAGCTCTCGAGCACGCTGTCCTTCCCCGGCCTCCCCACCTCCCCTTTTCTGTGAGCATCTGCCCGGGGAAGAACAGATGTGGGCACCTGCGGTGACAGGCCGCATATGTTCCATCCTATTCACAGGCATTCAGACGTGGCCACAATGAGCAGCCTTTGTGCGCACAGTCACTAAATATATTAATCTGCACTCCCCAGAGCACCGGGCTGTTTAATTTTTCACTAGCAATAACATCTGATCTAATCCTTAAATCGGCTCCCAAAAGCCTGCCCTCCCGCCCTCCTTTTTTTTTTTTTTTTCCTCTTTTTCCCCACCCCCTCTCCCGAAAAACGTGTGAAGCTATTCAACCTTCCACCTGTTGCCTGCTGAACTGGGCGTGGGTTCTCGCAACATCTGATGTTGGTTCGGGCAGGGGGTGGGGGGTGGGTGAGAGCGACTGTGTGGGGGACGCTGTTGGGCCACATGGGCATAGCTTGGGTATGTTTATCAGAAGGAAAATAAACACAAAGTGCGGAGTGTGGCTCCCCAAATGTTGTGCAAACAAAGAACGATAATTATTAAACAGCTTCCAACCCAACCCAGCATACCCACCCTTTCTGTGGAAGCGCCCTTAAAAATGTACATGAAGTCCCCATTTATCTTTTTGTTTATTAAACTCTAGTGGTTATTATAAACACCGGTCAATAGGCCACACAGCCAAAAGGTAACATAAATCTCAGATGTAAGACTTAGATTTTTTAAGCAATTTTGTTGCATGACTCTTTTATCTTAGCATCCCTTATTCTGTTTTGATTTGTTTTCTGCCACAATGAGTCCTTTAGTGCCATTGTGGGTGTCACAATGCAGACGGACATCAGGCTGTGAATGAAGACAGAGGCAGTTTAAACAGACCGGGCTCTTTCTTCCCTTCCCGTCCATTGTGATACGAATGGGCCTTCTGCACTCGGCTGCTAGGAGACCGGCTTTGCAAAGCCCTACTCCAGCAAACGGGCTGGAGAGAAAGGGACCCCAATAAACAGCCTAAGTATTGGAGAAGAAAAAAAGAGGGGACAAATTTAGGCAAATGTCTTTTCACCTTCATATCGGCACATTTCTTAATCTCAAAATGTAAGGCATGCCTTCTTGAGCTGCATTCCTTGCTTTTCAAGAGTTTCCTCCCTGCGCACCATTAAATTATTAGTCCCTCCCCTGTGCCACCTCCCAGGAAACAGAATGGGGACAGCACTGGCGCTCCATCAAGGTTTGCTTTCAAAATACTATTTTCTTTCAAAATGGGAACAGGGCGGTGGCTGTTTATCAATCATTATCACTAATAACTAATGAGTGCAAAGTGCTTTCAAATGTATGCTGGTTGTTGCTGGTAGGTATGGAGGGGCATGATTGGTGAGTTTGGATTTTTTTTAGGAATAATAATAAACTTTTGCTTTCTTTTAATGGCAGTTGGAACTGTTCCTATTTACATTAGTAGGTTTATTGAGGCAAGAATTACAGCTGTTTTCAGGTTGTTAAGGGCCCAGTGTGTGTTATGAATGACCCACCAAAACCTTCATTTCTCAGTGGCTAGAACTAAGTCAAAGGCCACCACTGAACCAACCACAGTCAAGGCAAATGGGAAAACCAAGATTGGCTTATGGAAATCACAGTTCAGGGCTGGGGCCATGGTCAGACCCACTTGCCCAAAGCACATGGCATTTATTCATTTATTCATTCATGCACTCACCTGTCTTAGGGGCTGGAGGTCCAAAGTCACGTTAGACCTGCTTTCTGCCACTGTATGCGTTACACAGTGAACAGAGAAGTCTTTTATTTTCAGAAAGAGTTTGTATAGGATTAATATGTCTTCCCTAAATGTTTGATAGAATTCACCAATGAGGCTGCATGGGTCAGGAGTTTTCTTTGTTGGAAGGTTTTTACCTGGAAACTCAATTTAACAAATAAATATATGGTTTTATAAATAATATGGTTACTCAGATTTTCTTTCTTTTTTTTTTTAAGATTTTATTTATTTGACAGAGAGAGAGAGCACAGCAGGGGGAGCAGGAGAGGGAGAAGCAGGCTCCCCGCTGAGCAAGAAGCCTGATGTGGGACTCGATCCCAGGACCCCGGGATCATGACCCCAGCCAAAGGCAGTGGCTTAACCCACTGAGCCACCCAGGTGTCCCTCAGATTTTCTATTTCTTCTTTGGTCAGCCTCAGTCATTTGTTTGGTTCAAGGAATTTGTCCATCTTACCTAAAGTTCAAATAGTCTCCTTTTAACCCTTCAGTGTAAGTAAAATCTGTGGTCCCATCTTCCATCATTAGTATGGGTGATCTCTGTCTTCTCCTTTATTGTGGTCAATATGGCTATCGGTTCACCTGTTTCATTGACTTCATCAAAGAACCAGGCTTTTGTCTCACTGATTTTCTTTGCTGATCTAGGCAGAAAATCAGGGCAGTCACTGGGCTTGTTTTCCTCCCTTCAGGAATCTCCATCCTCTGCTTCCTGTTTCTACTGTCTGAAAATAGTAATTTCATATATTTTGTCTAGTTTTCTAGTTGTTTAAAGTGGAAGGACAAGTTCTGTAGGAATTACCCCTTCACGGGCAGAAGCTGAAACAGGATACTTTCAGCAGCAAGTAACAGAAAATCCTAATTCAACACTCGTACCTATAAGGAAAGGACATCTTCAAATAGAATTAAGAGGAGTAGTCTCAGTGTTAGTTCATTTTTGGCTCAACCACACTGTCCAGGCACAAGGAGCCCTCCATCTTTCTGCTCCACTGTTCTCAGATTATTGACCTAAATGTTGGGTTAGCTCCCTTCCGCCACTGCATGAAGGCTGCTGGGGCCCAGAATTCACAAGTAAACATAATGACCAGTAGAGGAAGAGGCACATTTTCTTTCTGTATGCCATTTTTACCAGCAGTAAAACACTTTGGTAATATTTAAGGTGGATCAACCATGTAGAAGTCAGTATGTTGTTATGGTTGTGGCTTTTTTCTTTCCCAATTTTTGGATGGTGAATTATTATTCAAATAAAACCACATCAACCCGGGGCACCTGGGTGGCTCGGTCAGTTGGGCATCTATCTTCAGCTCGGGTCATGACCCCAGGGTCCTGGGATCGAGCCCCGTCTTGGGCTCCTGCTCAGCAGGGAGCCTGCTTCTCCCTCTGCCTCTGCTCCCCCCTTGTGCTTGCTCTCTCTCTCTCTAGTGCTCTCTTTCTCTCTCTCTCTCTCTCAAATAACTAAAATCTTAAAAAAACACACACACACACAACCGCATCAACCCATGTTGTGGCATTCAAAGAAATTCAGTTCAGCATTCAATTAAAATTAAAACTAACTCCAAATAAATTTTGAAGGCTATTTGTTACCAAGAGAAACCTGCCCTAGTCCCGTCCTTCCCAAACTCATTTCATGCTCCATGTTTCTTCTCTTTCTCACAGTTGATGTGAAGTCTTTCTCTTCAACATTTTACTCTCCCTTAATTCCCTTCTCCCTACTTTCAACCTATGGTTTCTTTTTTCTTCTTTCCTTTCCTATTTTTCTCTTTTACATAAATCTGCCATCCCATTTTTAGATTCTCCCCCAAACTGATGTCTGTTCTCTCTCTCTCTTTCCTTCCTTCCTTCCTTCTTTCTTTCTTTGAGAGAGGGGCAGAAGGGGCAGAGGGAGAGAGAGAATCCCAAGCAGGGAGCCTGACGCGGGGTTCCATCTCACATGACCTCGAGATAATGACCTGAGCCAAAACCAAGAGTTGGACACATAAGTGAGCCACCCAGGTGCCCCTCAAGCTGATGTCTGATGTGCACAATAGGGCATGGGAAGCATTTATGTGTGGTGTCAAGCAGGAGGTGGGGAAAGGATGTGAATAATCACACATAACTTTTTTGCTTCTGTTACACTGATACCCATGTTCAACTTTTCTTCTAGTGCCCTGGAAAGGAGCCTGCAAAATAATCTTTGGCTTCTCCTTTCTTTCACTGTTGTGCACTGTGGTTGTAAAAAATTTTTAAAAGCCTATAGAATTTAGACAGATTTGAGTTTGAGTAATAATTGTGCCACTTACTACCACTTGTACTAGTTACTTAACAACTTTTTAAAACTTGAAGTTAAAATTTTTTTCTTTTATCAAAGTAATACAGATTTTTAAAATTCAAATGGTATTTCTAGGTTTATTTTTTTAGATTTATTTTAAAAAATAGCAATTGCCCATACCAAGCATTCCCATTTTCAATTCCTTCCTCTAACTTAACTCTTAGCTATTTTTAAAAAAATTTACTCTCATATTTCTTTTATTTAAAGATTTTATTTACTTATTTGACAGAGAGAGCACCAGCAGGGGTGGGGAAAGAGGGAGAAACAGGCTCCCCACTGAGCGGGGAGTCTGTGGGACTTGATCCCAGGACCCCAGGATCATGACCTGAGCTGAAGGTGGATGCTTAACCAACTGAGTCACCCAGGCGCCCCTACTCTTATATTTCTTAAAAAAGAGTCTCTAATGCTATGTCTGTCTTTTTCACTTGCATATATTGTCTATGGACTGCCCAGCTCTAGTGGATGAAGATTTAGCTCTTCCACTGGACTTCCTACACACACACTCTTATGAACACATATGTTTACCTCCCATTTTTTCAAAAAGTAATTAGAGTATTCATTTATATTAAATTACCATTCTGTATTTACCTTATTAAAACTATGTAATTATTCATAGCTGAAGCATATGCTGTGATTACATTTTCTTTTTTGTACAGTTTTTTGTCTTTACTGGATTCAACAATTGCCTAATTTATTTGCTTGTTGACTTTTCTATGTACCTATTGCTTACCATCACCAAACTCCAAAGATCTTCTTTTAAAATATTTAGACACATCAGATATTCCATGGGGCTCACCTTCCAGGAACTATGTCTCTGGGAGGCCTCCTGCTCCAAATTAAATGGCCTCTAGCTAGGACTCCTCCCCTCTCTCCTCACTTGGATTCCCTGCTACCCAAGCCCTAAATATTCCTCTTTCCTGACTTCTTAGTTTTGGAGAGTATCCTTCAGCAGGTTTCTGAATAAAGTATTTGGTAGATAATATTTTTGAGCTGCATACCTCAATATATCTTTATTCTACCCTCACACTTAACTAATATTTTGATTGAGAGAATTCCACTTTAGAATTATTTTCTTCAGAATTTTGAAGTTAAATCTCCATTGAATTTCAGCTTCCTGGGATTCCGTTGAGAAGTCCCATGCCCTTCTGAATTCCAAAACTTTAAATGTGACCTTTTTATTTTTCCCTATGGAAATGTTTAAGATCTTTTCTTTAACCCTGGTGTCCTGAAATCTCATGATGTGCCTTAGTGTGGATCATTTTAGGTTCATTGTGCTGGGCATTTGGCAGCACTTTTCTTTTTTTATTTCTTTTTTATTTATTTATTTATTTATTTATTTATTTATTTATTTATTTATTATGTTCAATTAGCCAGCATATAGTACATCATTAGTTTTTGAGGTAGTGTTCAACGATTCATTAGTTGTGTAGAACACTCAGTGCTCATCACCACACATGCCCTTCTTAATACCCCCTTCCCCTGAAACCCTCAGTTTGGTTCCCGGAGTCCACTGGCGCTCATCTCCACACGTGCCCTCCTTATTGCCCATCACCCAGTTACCCGTCCCTGCACCCCCTCCCTTTTGTGACCCTCAGTTTGGTTCCCGGAGTCCACTGGCAACCTTTTCAATCTGAGAACATGTCTCTTAGGTCTGGGAAGTTTTCTTGAATTACTTGTTGAGTAATTTCTTCTTCATTTTCTCTGTTCTCTTTCTTGTGATTCCTATTTTTCACATGTCAAACTTTAATCTTCTAATTTTCTTATGTTTTATCTTTCTCCATCTCTTATTCCTTTTGTTCTAATATCTGAGAGGTACCATCAGATTTATATTTTAACTTTTTTTTTTAAAGATTTTATTTATTTATTTGACAGAGAGACACAGCAAGAGAGGGAACACAAGCAGGGGGAGTGGCAGAGGGAGAAGCAGGCTTCCCAGTGAGCAGGGAGCCTGATGTGAGGCTCCATCCCAGGACCCTGGGATCACGACCTGAGCCGAAGGCAGACACTTAACAACTGAGCCACCCAGGCGCCCCTATACTTTAACTTTAAACTTTTTAAGTTTATCATTTCTTGTATAATTTTCAAGAGCTCTTATTTTTGGAATGTTCTTTTATATACCACTCTCTGTTTCTCTGATGAATATATTATCTTCAGAGACTGCAGATAATGTTTTTAATGTTTTTTTCCCCCTAGTTTGTTTTCTCCTTTGTTTCTGTCTTCCTCAAATGTCTGTTGATCCTTAGTCATGTGTATCTATTTAGGAGGGAGGCAGAGATGCTTATTGAAAGCTCTGTGAGGTAGATAAGACTGCCAAGTGGTGGTACTCACCCAAGCAGTCGGGGAGGGCTTTTGTTTGGCCTGTTGCCCTCTGCCTCCTCAGTGGGCTCTACACAGCCCGTAAGTGGTGTCCCTGCCTGCCCCTTGCACCGCCTCAGTTCCGACCTCCGTTTGTTTCCTAGGTGCTCCTTCTGCCTGCAAGACCTTCCTCTTCTAATTGTCTGAGATCCCACTTCCTTCCAGGCTCAGTTCACACGTTAGCTCCTTGCTACCTTCTTCGTCCAATGCTATAGACTTTACATGGTTTCACTTGTTTCCTAATAATGTATGTTAATCTTTCTTGCCTACCGCAACGTGTGCTCCTTAAGATTAGAGACCACTTCACATCCTTCTTGGTGTGGTACCCAACCAGTAGTAGGTGCTGAGCACTGTTGATTTTACTCAAATAAATAAATAAATAAATAAATAAAGTCAACAGGAAAGGAGAGCTTTGTATGCTGAGCAGAAAGACTCCTTCCCAAAACTATATGTGTGCTGTCACTTCAACTTGGTAATGCTTTCTGAGTGCTTGATCTGTCAAGTGCTTTGCAAGAGATTCTGAAGAGAACACTATTTGGTCATTTTACTTCAACTGAAGCCTCTCGCTCCCTGGTGCTTACAGCAACTCTACTGAGATATGTTGTGTGTACAGACAGGTTTTGAGATGCAGCTTAAATAAATTGGTATTATTAGTAATTTTACTTTGTCAGTAATTTACTTAAAAGTAGATTGGTTTAAAGCCTATTCTTCTGCCATCACACTTGGCTACCAGTGAGGGCAAAGGGTGTCGCTGCAGCTAGAGGACCAGGTGGTGGGTACAGTCTGGACTGCCTGATATCTGAGCCTAAGGGTGCATGTCCTGAACGTGAACTTTACCGACCTGAAAGCAGTTTCAGAAATAAAGTCGATATGGTGGCTTACAAGCAGAGTCCAAGCTCGTTAACATGAGACGGAGACACTGCATGACCAGGTGCTCCTGCTCACCATCCAGTTTTATCTGCCACCACTTCCTCACGACTACATTACAGTCACCGAAATTTCTCCAAAGCCTCATGCTTTTGCACCTGTCCTTGCTCATCCCAACTATCGCGCACTCCATTCAGACTGGAAAACCTGCCCAGTAAAAAAACGTGGACTGGAGGGTAATTATGATCATCATCACAGCAGCAATACCAACAAATGGCCAAAACGTGCGAAGTGCTTACTACGGGCCAAGCGCTCTGCTATAGCCTTTCTAAGCACTGCCTGGGAAGTCCCGTTATTGTCCCAACTTCCAGGTGAGGAAGCGGAGGGTACATTAAGAAACTTGCCCAGGGTCACACACCCCATTCCGTATTCCCACCACCTCTCCGCATGCCTCCCATGGAAATGGGCACATTCAGAGATGGTAACGGTTGCTACCCCACTTCCATTTTAGGAAAGCTAACCGCAAGAAATCCGAGGAGGATTTTCGTTTACATGAAAAAAGCCATGACCGCACGAAGGCAGGGCTTCGCTTTGCGCCGTTCGGACTTCGGAGGGTTCCGCAGAGCGCTCTGCTTTCGGACAGCGCGGGAACGGCCCACAGCCCTCCGGGACAGCCGCGCTCCAGGCGAGCCTGACCCTCTCCCGAGCCGGCCGCGGCGCTCCCCTGGGCCTCCGAAGAACTGGCTCCGGGGGCTCCGGGTCACCGTCGGCCCCCACACGCCCGCAGGCGAACAAGCCCGGGCCAGCCGCCCGCAAGCCACCCTCCAGCCGCCAGCGCAGCACCCCCGGGAAGGAGGGCAAGGAGGGCAAGGAGGCTGCGCCCTGCCGACGCCCACCAGAGGCCCGGGGACCACGCGACGCCGACCTCGCAAGCACCGCGCGATTTCCGAGGCAACGGGCGCGGCGCCTGCGCAGCTCGCTTCCCCGGCGCCTCGGGGCCCGACCACGCAGGCCCCGCCCCCCGCGCGGGGCGGTCCCGCGAGCGGAAGCGTTCGGAGCGGAAGCGGAAGTGCGCAGACGGCTGCGGCTGGGCCGAGGGCGGTGCGGGCGCGTCTGTGGCTGTGCTGGCGCATCTCTAGGTAGGGCCGGGCCTGGGGGACCAGCGCCGTCTGGGGCCGCTCTCGGCTTGCCGGGCTCGGCTCGGCTCGGCTCGGCTCGCTGCGCTCGCGGGTCTGCGCCGTCGCGGGTCCCAGGGCCCGGGTCCGAGCCGTCCGCGGCCCTGCCCGCCCGCAGCCCCGCCGCCCCGCTCCGGGCACCTGGGACACTCGCCGCCCACCGCCTTTCCCCTCCTGGCCCTCCGTCCTTGTCACCTCACTCCCTGGCCGGCGGGCCCCCACAGCTCTGCGCCTCGCTTCCTCCTCTTTGGCGTCATCTTGACCCTTCCCTTCCCTCCCCTCCCGAGATGGTGCCAGTTCCGGGGCCACTCTTCTCGGCTGCCCGGCCACACAGCTGGTGTGATCGTCCCCAAAGAGGCGTCCTCTCACCTCAGCACTCGCGGCTCAGAACTTGTGTGCCTTTCCCCCCAGCCATCCCTGGGCTGTCCTGAACTGGGGCTCCAGGGTCCTTGCGGAAAGGAGAAGACGGGGTTCGCTGGCGGCAGGGACCTTAGACCAGTGGAGGGGGAGCGGAGAGGTCAGGGAGGGTCCGGGAAGTTTCTGGGCAGGAGGGGGGATTTGAGCAGACTTTTAGAGAAGCAGGAGTTGGGAGGTGAAGGAAGGGCAAGAGGCCGTTCATTCCTGCAGAGGAAACCATGTTTGAGACCGTCTGAGGAAGTGGAGAAAAGACACATTGCTTAGAGATGGGAAAGGGCAGGAAGCTGTACAGAATTTGGGGCCAGGAGGTGATTGGGTCTTACCGTGAAGAGCGCCTGGCAGGTGTAGGATGATGGTGTGGGGTCAGTCTGTCTGTAGGTCATGAGCAGAGGGCTTTTGCAGTCCTGCAGGAAAGAAGTTTTAGAACTGGAAACCCGAATATAGTAGTGGAGAGAACTGGGAAAGACAGGAGATGTTGGTGTTTCTGATGACTTACAGATTTTTGGCTTGAGCATTTGAGGAAATGATTCAGAGAGTGAGAAAAGCTTGGGGAACAAGTCTGCAGCATCAGGTTCCTGACCGATCACGTATGACGTGTGTTGTTTGGTCTGCAGCAGTATTCCACAGTTTTCTCACGGGGCCTCACGTCTTACACGCTCTTTGACCCGTGCATGCGTAGACCTGGCTGCTAGGGGCTCCCCCCTCTGCAGCAGCACAGCCTGCACCCACTCCCTGTGTTCTGGTTTCCTCACCGCCCCATCTCTTGCCATCCCTAAGCTCTGCCATAGTGGTTTTCCCCAACCTTGTTCCTGTCGTCTCTGAATGCCACTTGTGCTCTTACTAGTAGTGTTCGTGGAGAGCACCGACAAGACCTTCGCTGGGCCAGGCCTCTCCCTGCTCACCTCTCTACGTACTATTTCTTGACCATCTTCTCACTTCGTGTCATTTTCAGCTACCTAATCTTGCAGACAAACGGAGATCTCTAATCACTTCTGGCCAGCTCTGTTCTCATCTGTAAAGGGACAAGACAGCAGTAGGTGACATCTGAGGGCACTTGTAGGTTTTCATATTCTGAGGTTCTGCCCCATCCCTGAACCTTAATCTGGGTGTCATTTATGGGGTAGATTTACTGTAAAGCTAATGAAGATCGGGCGTCAGGGTCCTTCCCTCTCATGAACCCCTTCCAAGGCACTGGGAAAGACCTCAGAGGTCTTCTGTTTATAATTTGTATTTTTTAAAAAGAAGGATCTCAAATGTGTAGATTTGAGGCCTTACACAACTTGGATCCCTATGAAACTGGCCATTTATCTCATCCTGCTGTCTTTGTATTTGCACTCTTGTCCTTCAGACCTACCCCTTCATGTGTGTGTTCATTATTGAGGCTTGGAGGGAAAATAGGAACGAGTGGAGCTGACCAAATTTCTGCTGTAACCTGGCTTTAGTTTGCCCTCAGGGACGGAGATGCCACAGATTGACATCTCAGTGCATTTGGCAGAACCTTTGCAACAATGTATGTATTGATTTATTTCACTGCTGGGTTCCTACCTCTTTCAAGAAAAGGTTAATGGTAAGAGGGAAAAGACCACTTAATTGAGGTCATAAAAGCAGCTCTTAATCGCCATAGAAGCTAGAGCTATACACTAGAAAATCAGAGGAATTCATTGCATGCTTTCTTTTATTAGTTTGAAAATGAGGCAACCCTAATGCCATCAGTTATTTTTATAAAGCATTATAACAGGTATAAATTTATTTTAATTTGCTTTCAGATATCTGTTTCTTTGTAAGGTGTTCTGTTGGAAAAATTTTCAGAGACTAAAAACATGTTATTTAAGGTTTAAGTTATTTATGTAAAGTAAGATATTTTTAAAGGATTTTGTAGTAGTAGTTTAAAATCTACCAAACTGAGAGGCAGATCATCATTTAAGTTTTACCAAAAAGGGAATCAGTGATCTATAAGGAGATTAAATGATTTGTCTTCAGTCACAAAGTAAATCAGAGCCATTGCCAACCAAAAAAACGAGCTCCTGAGCACCCTTTTCATTATAAACAAATATTACTCAGTAAGTGGGAATCCATTGCTTTTATTATAGAATGTTTACTGTAGTGTAGACTAAATTATTTTATCCATCCTTCAGCACGCCTGTCTAGCTGCAGAGTCCCACATGCACGGGAAGTTCCAAGAGAGTGTGCAGCAGTATGCTGTTCCTGTTCATGCTTTAGCCCAGAGGGTAGTAAGTTACTCTGAAGTCACTTACAACAAAACCACTGCCAACCAGGATAAGAGAAAAGTCTCTTTGAAACAGCGGAGTTTTCGGGATAGATGAGTTTTGGGTTTTTGCCCATTAAGCACCAAAATCCCCCATCTAGGATGGCAGTCTTTCTAAAATATATTATTTCCCTGCTTTCTTAATAGAATGTGCGGGATGTAGCATAAACTTTCTTTAATGACCTCAAGTAAACATTTTAAACATAATTTGTTATGTTGTGATGTAAACAGGGTGGGACTTGTTGAGGCACGGACAGCTGTTGCCCTGTTATTTGTTTGGAGTTTTTGTGTCTGTCAGGTTGTCTTAGTTTTCCTGTTCTTTTGCTTTCTCCTGGTCAGCTCTCAACAGTTCCTACTGCTCTTGGTGTCCATGTGCCTGCCTCAGATGCCCTTTCTATATTTTTCTCTACTGTGGATGTAGGAGCTCCTTGTTAGAGTGGAATAGAAAAGAGTCCATAGGTAATAAATAAGAGCCTGAAGAAGTTTCTTATGAATAAATTGTTTTAGCCTTAACTCATGAATTTACAGTGGATTCTTATCCTTGAATTCTGGATAAACGAAGCATAAATTTTACAGGCCTACATGCATCTTTATCCATGTTCAGTGAGTGACACTGGTTTTCACATTATGTGTCATTGTCCTTTAAGGGGTTTTGTAGAGCTTTGGAGAGTTAGGGAAAGGCCCAGTGTTCTGGATTGCCCCTTCGATCCTGATGATTCTGTGAGTACCCTTCCGACTGGGAGAACCTTCGGGAAGAAGAGCTCTCTGGACTAAGGACACCCACCGGACAGTTGTGCAGTGAGTGGTCTTTCTAGCACTGGAGGCAGCAGCAACCAGACTGCTCAGATGGGGCAGTTAGGTGGGGGTGGAGCCTAGTGAAAGGTACACGGGCTTTGGAGGCAAGTGGGTTCAGATCTGGGCGTCATTGTTAGTGTGTATGACCTCAGGCCGGTGTTCTAACGTAGCACACCCTGCTGGCTGCTGCCCAGCACCAGCTCTTTGGCCTTCTTTGCTGGTGCAGCATGGCATGTCTTTCATGAGTCTGAACAAACTGATCCTGGCCCAGTGGGACTAGAGATGGCTGCTGTGCGCCTTGTAGAGTAAGTGTACAATATCTCGCATTTTGACACACGGACACACTGCCAGACTTCCTTTTCTGACAGACCCTGTGCCTTTCACTCCCATTCTCAGGGCTCATTTCTTAGTCAGGGACTTTGGTTTATTGCTGTGTCCGTAGCTGTTAGCACAGGGCCTGGAGCAATTTACTGAGCAAATACGAGAATTTAGAACTCTTGTCTTTGGTAGGTGTGTGGGAGCCAGAAGAGGGTCTCTACCTCCTTTGTCTTTGCAATAGGAATGAGGACTCTGCATCCCTTAGGATTCTTCCAAAACAGAGGTTTGGATGTTGGGCAGCAGAACAAGCAGTGCCAACCAGAGCCCCTCATTCATCTCCAGTCTCGCCTCTCCACCCTCTCTCCACAGAGTCAGGGCAGTGTTTCTAAGATGTATGTGCTTTAGAGCCTTGACCAGTATCTCCTTTCCCCTGGGGTGAAGTCCAGATACAAGTGGGTGGCAGGCCCCTTCACTGTCTGGCCCTGGTGCATCCCCATCTCCTCGCTCTTCCCTTAAATCGGGGTTCTAGCCATACTGAGAGTTGGTGGGTTTTTTTTTTCCCTGTGCTTGTCCTCAAGCATTTATAATAAAATACACTTTTATAATATAAATAAAGTTGCAGGTTAAACTACTTAGTAGAACAGGTGTATGGTAAGCACCTTAGAAACATCCATTTACTGATAAAAAAGATATCTTACAGGCTTTAAAAATCCTCATTCCTTGTGACTCTTGTGCCTCCCATCTTGCCTGCCAACTCATCATCTCGCTCTGGCTGCACCTGTGCCCCCTGCTTTTTGTCAGGCTCACTTCCACTGCCCTTACTCAGGACAGCCATCGTGGACCCTGGGTCTGGGCTGGGTCTCCCTGCTGAGCATCCCCCCTGTCATCCCTCTCCCCCAGCTGCAGCTCTGCCCCAGTGACTATTGTGGGTTGAATGTTTTCCTGCTGGAGTGTGAGTGCAGGGCCCTGTGTCTTGGTCATTGCTAGTGTCTGCTCTTGTGAATGACCTAAAGGTACTTGCTAAAGGAGTAAACCAGATTCATGTTTAAACAAGATCACCTGGTATTGTTGAGGAGAACCGAGTATTAATGAACGGCAGCTACAAATGACATCCTGTTGAAGAAGAAAGGACCACCATGTGCTCTTACTTTGACTCAGCAGTTTCATATCTAAGATTTGTCCCAAGGAAATGCTCAGGACATACTCAAAGATTTATATACAGAGATGTGATACACACTTACGGCACTGTGTATCCATTAAAAATAACACTGCAGGAGAAGGTTAATACAGTGATTTGGGAATATATTCATGGTAAATTAAGACACAAAAGTAGATTACAGAAAGGACAAGAGTATCCCAGTTTTTAAAAACGAATAATAAAAATTAGAAATATGTACTCTGAAATTGTCGTTATCTTCGGAAGATGAGATTGTAAGTAGTTTCTTTTTTTTCCTTTGTGCTGTCTCTGAATTTTCTCCAAAGAGCATGGCTACTTTTAGAGACAAATTTTTATAAATAAATACATTCCTGATACTAAAGTAAACTAGCTTGAAAAATCATAAATACAGTAAAACCTCATAAAAACTTGTATGGCTTTTTTAAATTTTGAAGTAATTTAAGAATTTTGACTGGTGCTGGGCTGATTTTACTAAACTTCAGGCAACTGATGGCATGTTTTATGAATAAATTTGTAATATAAATGAAATTGCATCACAGTTTATGAAGTAGGTCTTATAAACCTCTCTAGAGATATGAAAAATGAAGCTTATAGAATAAAGTAACTTGCTCAAAATTTTACTGCTATTAGGTGGAGGTTAGAATTTGAACTCACTAGAGCCTTTCCGTATATCAGCTGTACTGTACTGCCGAGTTTCTGTCACTTCTTCCTAGGACACAGCTAAGAGGGGTCATCCTACCAAGTACGGAGTGTCTACATCAGCCATGCACCAGTTTTCTGAATCTTGGCATCAGTGGCCGTGGCCTGACTGTGTTCCAGAGGGTCCTCCAGAACATCCTGAGTCTGGACATCTACACCTAGACACACAATGTACATCATAATAGCTATATAGGCTTTCCATTTCTCATTTGAATAAGCTTCTTAGAGATGCAGTGTTGAAGAAGAAATATACTGACGCTTGCTAAAACAGTAACAGTAAACTTAAGACTGTTGCATGAGGGGAGAGAACTGGGGCTCAGCTTTGACGCCTGGGGATTTGTAGCCTGCCAGCAGAGGGAGGGGGTCCATGAGAACCAAGGGGATGAAGCCTTTGATCAGATCTTGAGGGTGACCATCTTATCAAGGGTAGGGGTTTTCTCCAGACAAACTCAGCAGGACTCGTGCTGAAACTGGATTCAGCCAGAATGTACATGGAAGCTCAAGGTTGAGGCCTAGTTGAGAGGAGGGCCCAGAGGACCCTGATTGAAATCTGGTCCAGGAGAGCGTCTTGTCAGTAGTTTAATGAGCCCTGGGTGGTGGTCCTCTGAGGCATATGGAGACCAACGCAGGTGGCAGCCACTCTTAGCTTACTCATTCACCGGGTCTCTGCATTCATAAATACTCAGGAAACACTCTGAGCTAACATGTTCCCATATGCTGGTGTGGGGTAAGCATTCATTTCTTGGGAGTTTTTAGTCCCTTGTCTTGCCTTGCTGTGTGAAGGGGTCCCGTACGGTTCTGTTTGTAGGGGAGTTAGTGGGGAGGCAGGGAAGAAGAGCAGGCCTCAGATGCTCCACCATCAAGCCACAGGAGGCCCTCCCTAAGGGCCCAGGTCCAGCCAGCGTGTTACCAGTGGAAGAAACATTATTTAATAAGACTTGTAAATGAAGCCAGGGAAAAGGACTGCATGTTTTTATGTTGTCACTGTCACATGGGCCATTGTTCAACAGAGTCACCCACGGCTGTTCTGTCTTCCGACCAAATGTAGCTCTCTGACTTTGCTGGTTACTCTTGATTAGAGCCCAGACCCTGATGTTACATGCTAATTTGTAGATTTTTTTTGTCTTGTAGAGATGCAAATTATTTCTGTCTGATAAAAATAAACCCAAAGGTTTTGATTTCATTCCTTTGTAGGACTTCAACCTGATTCGTCTCCAACTGAAAATAGCTTATTTCAGTCAACTACAGCTTTTCCAAGCCCTCGGAACTACCTCCCCATCTCGGTGGCTCCCTCGTTAATTTATGTGTGCATGGGTTGTGTTTTAGCTTTTGAAAATTATGTTTTAACACTGTCGTATGCTGGGTGTGCTTTAGGGTGGTCACTGCTGTTGCTACCGATTGTCTTGCAAACACTGCCCTCTGCACCCCCCTTCCATCTGTGGGCTGTCCATGAGTCCATTTGTCCCTGTGTCCAGAGGTACTTTGGCTCCTTCTGTCCGTGGCAGACAGGTTGATCTGTCTGCTGAGGCACAGCACTCTTCCTCTCTCTAAGTGTTCGTCAATTGAAAGGTTGTGAATAAGGGAGCTTTTGGACTTCTCTTTCCCCCTTTTCTGGTAACCCAGGATCTTGGGATTGGTCCAGCTGTATAGAAGGGAGCTTTTCCTAGGAGTGCGGCCCCTTCCAGCTGTGTGCTTGTGTGCCTGCTGGCTCCTCCTCCATAGACTTTCCTGCACTGAATGCTTTGTTTCCCAAACCAGTCTGTCAGCTACTTGATTCCTACTCTTTCTTTGCCTGCGGTTGGAGTCTGTAAACTTGTTGATTCCTGATTTCTCTTTATATACCTGCCCTTCAGTGCCTTCACTTATTCATTCATTCACAAGTACTTACTGGGCCCCTGCCATGCTGGACACAGTGCTGGGTCTTGGGGCTATGGCAGAGTGATGTCATTTGCCCTGAGGAGGCCCACATTAATGGAAGTGATTCCCAGATTCCATTTTGGGCAGTAAGACTCCTCCCTAATGAGACATCTGTTTTCTTTCTAAACAATAATTATCTAACTAATGAAAATTGTGTGTATATGTACATGTGTACATACGTATTTGCCATGATCTTTAAAACTACCTTTAAAGAATGAAAAACCTCAGTGGGGTTGACTCTTCAGCAATGTGGAAGTTAGGGGCACCGACCCCTTCACACAGCAAAAAATCCACAAATAACTTGTGACCCCTCAAAACTTAACAACTAATAGCCTGCTGTTGATGAGAAGCCTTGTTGATAACAGTCGATTGACACAGTTTGTGTGTTACATGTATTATATACTGTATTCTTACAATAAAATTGGCAGGAGAAAAGAAAATGTTATTAAAATCACAAGAAGGAGATAACGCATTTACAGTACTGTACTATATTTATTGAAAAAAATCCACGTGTAAGTGGACCCATGCAGTTCAAACCCATGTTGTTCAAGGGTTAACTGTATATGCTCTTAGCAATATTAAAAAAACCTTAAAATTGTTCAGGAAAGGTAAAACCCACAGAACTTACTTTTCTAGGCATTTCGTTGTACAACACACTGAGTGCATTGAGGGGTGGGTGGCGGGAGCACTGGACGCCTCGAAGTGCCGCAGTACCGGAAGGCATCATCCAGTGTCACAAGTTCCCAGGTCTTCGCTCATCCAAATTTGTTTTTGTAAATGCCATAGAAGAGCACATTGTAACGTAGCATTCCTGAAGTAATTTGTGATTCAAAATGTGAGAAATTGGCAGTGTGAAAGAGGAAAAACCAGTACATGTTTAATTATAATAGTGTGCTTTTCACTGCTGGGTGGGAAAGGAGAAAAACATTTGAATAAAATCAAAGCAGAGGCTGAGCTTGACTTCTCCCAAAATAAAGAGGAGAGTGTTTTGAGCAACTCAGTGTTGTCACTTGCAGTTTTAGTAGAAAAATGCTTGAAACAAAAATCCCTTTTTATTGGTGAGGGAAGGCAGCCAACCCAAATGTGGCAGAGCTGCTGCACAAATGGGAACCCACGTCTGTGTGGGAGCTGGGACTGAAGGCAGGTCCTATTTTGCTTCAGCTTTATCTTCACGTGTGTCTGTAGCCAGCCAGGGACTAGCGAGGAGGTGTCCCACTGGCCACTGGTGGGCTTGGTGGGCGGATATCCCCAGGCGCTGATGGTGAGCTCTGTCAGATGCTTGGCACCCACTGGGGAACCTGGGAAAGCAGTGGAGTCTCATCTCACCATAAAGAGTCCGAATCAGGAATATTTGCCTTTGGTCTGTTCATCATCAGTACACCCTGCAAGCCTGCTTTTTTCAAAGCTAGGCATAGAATAATGGCCTAGATAGAGTTTGTGAAGTCTAAGCATTGTTTTTTTAATCCACTTCGACCCGCCCTTCTTTGTGCTCTTCCATTCTCTCTCCAAACTTGTGCCAAACTGCTATGTTGGAATCTCATGAGGAAAACTGGCTTCAGAAATACAACGTCACCTTAGTAAACGTAGGATCCATACCCGGGGGCCCAAACTGTAGAACTACCTTAGAGTTGAAATAATCATGTTATGAAGTCCAGTTTCTGCTTCAAAAACTCATACCTTGGTAATGTTCCCAAGGTAAATCCTTTGCTAGTGATAGCTCTACAGTGGTTTGGGGTCTATGGATTTGTGTATTCCATTGTATTTAATAACAAGCAAGATTTCTCTAAAGTTCAACATAAATGTGTGAAATTTATGTCCACTCCATGTTTATGTATTTTCAATATTAATGGCTTTTAAGTAGATAACTTCAAATTTTTTTAAGGGGCCAGTGTCCATTAACAGGCAGTAAGTTCTTAAAAGATAGTCCTCTGTAAGGGTACCTTTTCTCAACGTAGTAAATTATTTACAGTTTGTTCATTTGTGAAATGGAGCTTACAGCTTTTTGCCTGTCAGAGTTGTTTTAAAGCCTGGAGATGTTGTGTCTTGAGTGCCCAGTGCTGTCTGGTGAGAAGCGCACATACCGTGAGGCCAGAGTCCTCATTCACGGATGTGTGTCAGCAGCTGATGTCTGCCTCCCTTAGCCCCAAGCCTGGAGAGGCTTCGTTTGTTCTCCTAGAGCTGTCTGTGTAATAAGGACTTTTTGTTTTTTATCAATGGACATGAAGCCCTGATGAGTCTTAAAACCAAAGTGAAAACCATAGGCCATTAAGATCAAAGACGTCATCATGGAATTTTTTCTGACCAATGACATCTAAAGTACTCTGCTTAGTTTTTTTTTTTTTCTTTCAGATTTTGAGTTCTAACTCTTTGAACTACCATGTTTCTGCATTGCAGAGTGGGCAGTTTTCCATTCAAAGTCAGTCAGTCACCAACTCAGATGTTACAGAAATTGGGCATTGTGAATCTTTATGTATTTTTCTTTTTGATACCTTTATTCAGGTATACTTGATAGATAGTAAACTGTACTTTTTTACAGTGTATAGTTTGACAAGGGTTAGCATGTCTTCACCTGTCCAACCATTACCGCAATTGAAGTAGTGAAGATACCCATCACCCCGAAAGTTTCCATTGTATAAACCCCTCCTGCCTGCCTCACACCAGACCACCGCTGCCTGCTCTCTGGTTCTACCGATCAGCCCCACTCTCAGTGAATTAGAATTTCATACAAATGGGTCCTATTGTGTGTATGCCTGTTTGGTCTACCTTTTTTCACTCAGCAAAATTATTCTGAGAAACATGGATATTGTATGTACCTATATATGTTTTAGGTTTTCAAAATTAACTTCTGAGTTCCTAGATGGGAAATAATACTTTTTTGAAAACTGTTGTCCTGTTTTTTAATTTGGTTGAGAAATCCCTTGAATAAGAGTCTTCATACGAATCTTAGCAGGTTGCTACACTGTGTGGCCCTCGTGAAGGTGGGCTTGGTGACTCGTGCTTGGGTAAAGTGCCTCTTTGTCTTCAGTGAAAGCTCTTTGGGCTCCTAACCAGTATGTCATGTTCCATATCTTATTAGTGACTAGAGTGTTTTGCAACTAGAGAGTGAATATTAAATATTGTCTGTGTTTGCTTTAAAAGGTGTATATCCAGTGGTAATGCCATAATTACTAATTTATTTTCCTTTCCAGATCCTTTCCAGGAGTTCAGTTATGGGTGTGAGAGGTTTGCAGGGGTTTGTGGGCAGTACCTGCCCACATATATGTACAGTAGTGAATTTCAAAGAACTGGCAGAACGCCACCGAAACAAGCACCCTGGAGGTACCCCTACCATTGTGGTTGACGCCATGTGTTGTCTCAGATACTGGTATACTCCTGAATCTTGGATCTGCGGCGGCCAGTGGCGGGAGTACTTTTCTGCTTTGCGGGATTTTGTTAAGACTTTTACAGCTGTTGGCATCAAGTTGGTATTCTTCTTTGATGGCATGGTGGAGCAGGCTAAGAGAGATGAATGGGTGAAACGAAGACTCAAGAACAACAGGGAGATCTCCAGGATTTTCCATTATATCAAGTCACACAAGGAGCAGCCAGGCAGGAACATGTTCTTCATCCCATCGGGGCTGGCCATCTTTACACGATTCGCTTTGAAGACTCTGGGTCAGGAAACCCTGTGTTCCTTACAGGAGGCCGACTATGAGGTGGCATCTTACGGCCTCCAGAATAACTGTCTGGGGGTTCTTGGAGAAGACACTGACTACTTAATTTATGATACTTGTCCCTACTTTTCAATTGGCGATCTCTGCCTGGAGAGTCTCAATACTGTCATGCTCTGTAGAGAGAAGCTCTGTGAGAGTCTGGGTATCAGCCTGGCAGACCTTCCTCTTCTGGCCTGCCTGCTTGGCAATGACATAATCCCAGAGGGCATGTTTGAAAGCTTTCGGTACAAATGCTTATCTTCCTATACCTCTGTAAAGGAGAACTTTGACAAAAAGGGTAATATTATCTTAGCTGTAGCAGACCATATATCTAAAGTTCTTCGCTTACATCAGGGTGAGAAAAAGCTAGAAGAGATGTTACCTTTGGGACCAAACAAAGCTCTTTTTTATAAGGGTGTGGCATCATATCTTTTGCCAGGACAGATATCTCCGTGGTTTTTCCAAAAACCCAAGGGTTTAATAACTTTGGACAAGCAGGTGGTATCCATGAATTCAGACCCTGAATCTGAGCAAGAAGTTCCCATGTGTACAGACCCTGAATCCAAGCAAGGAGTTCCCATGTGTACAGACCCTGAATCCAAGCAAGGAGTTCCCGTGTGTACAGACCCTGAATCCAAGCAAGGAGTTCTCATGTGTACAGACCCTGAATCCAAGCAAGGAGTTCCCGTGTGTACGGATCCTGAATGCAAGCAAGGAGTTCTCGTATGTACGGACCCTGAATCCAAGCAAGGAGTTCCCGTGTGTACAGACCCTGAATCCAAGCAAGGAGTTCCCATTTGTATAGATCAGGAATCCAAGCAAGGAGTTCCCATGTGTACAGACCCTGAATCCAAGCAAGGAGTTCCCATGTGTACAGACCCTGAATCCAAGCAAGGAGTTCCCATGTGTACAGACCCTGAATCCAAGCAAGGAGTTCCCATGTGTACAGATCCTGAATCCAAGCAAGGAGTTCCCATGTGTATAGATCCTGAATCCAAGCAAGGAGTTCCCGTGTGTATAGATCCTGAATCCAAGCAAGGAGTTCACTCTAAATCTAAGCAAGAAGTTCCCATGTGTACACACACTGAAATCAAGCAGAAGTTACCTCTAGGGGCAGATCCTGAATTTGAGCTAGAAGCACCCATGTGTACAGACCCTGCAGTTAAACAACAAGACCTCATGAATATGGAGCCTGAAGTCAAACAAGTAACCATGGTTTCAGACCCCGAAATCTTAAAGGTACGTAGATGTGCCGAGCCAAATCTGGGTGTCATGATTGGGAAAATGTATCAATCAATTATTGACTTCTTGTTGTAGTTCAGGCACTGTGGGGGACACACAACAGGGCCCTAGCAGTGTAGTTGAGAAGTATGACATACGCATTGGAAGCTCACATTGTAAAGTATGCTCGATATGGGTGCATGCCTGTCGTAAAAGAGAGCTCTTGGAATTTGAAGGAGTGATCGCTGTGGGTTAAATATAGAGAGATGTTCCTGAAGAGGTAGAAGTAGAGCCAGACCTTCATGGGAGCTGAAATTTATAACAAATAGACAAATATCTGTTGCCTTGGGGCACGAGGTAGAACAGTAGGCTGGAGTACGGGGTCTGAGGGGAGATAACAGGGAGAGAGGTTGGAAAACGTGGAGTGTAGCCAGATTGTGAAGATTATTAGATGCCCCACCAGGAGTTGGGACTTAATTCTGAAAGTGACAGAGAGTCCTTGAGGGTTTTTCTGGAGGGCTGTTTATGAACCACCTGTTATGTGTGAGGTTCTGTGCTAGGTGGGTTACACGCGTTACCTCTCACCCACAGGCCTTCTGTTGTCCCTAACAGGGTCCCCATCTTCCATCCAACTACACAAGGTACAAACCTGGGAATGCTCTCTCCTGTTTTTCATAACTATTCTCCCCCCGTCTTGTTACTTGTACCTGTCCAGTTAGTCTCCCACCCTAGTGTGAGCTGCCGCTTTTCTGGGTTACCCAGTAACTCTTAAACAATTCTTCTGTATAGACTTGTGCCCCTTCCAATCCACTTATCATGCTGCATGCAGAAATAAAGCCCTTTATTTGCGTTCATAACTCTTCAAAGAGTAGGAACAGTAACCCTGAGTAGACTACAGCCTGCCAGCACCTCACCACCTCTCCAGCTGGCCAGTCCCTAGTCTATCATGGCCCTCCTGGAAACCTCCCCTGCCCCTGTGCTAGTCTTTTCTGTAAAGCTGGGTGGTCACCCACTCAGAGATGGCCCCTGGCCATCCACTGTGTGGCACCTGCTGTGGTGCACACCTCCCTGGGATTTCGTGCTTGTGACAGTGCTGTGAGGGCAGGATCTTGTTTGTTTTTCTCACTGCTCAGCCCCTTTTGCCTGTCCCACTGTGTCTCACAGTAGCTGCTCACGAAGTCTTGAAGGCAGTATTCCCTTTCTCTTGTATCTTTAGGGCCTCTCCTTTAGTGACATCTTCCCTCCTTCCTGTACAACTACATGGGTGGTCCTGTCTTGAAAAGTTTCTCCCCTCTTTCTCTATTACATACATTGTAGCAGAGAAGCTAATTTACTAACATAAAAAATTACAGTCCTAAGGAGGATGTGGTACATACATTAAGAGAGTTACAGGTGAAAAAATATTAAGGGGTTAAAATTATCCTACCTGGAAGTGTCCTTAAGTGCTTCATAGAATGAAATGAATGTGGGTTAAAAATTGGAGGAAGGGCAGAATCAGAGCTCCAGGTGGAAGTGTGGTCAGACAGTCGGAAAGAAGGACGGGGCAGGGGCGGCCAGGTCTCAGCAGAGGACTAGACATCGCCTGAACAGACTCAAAGTCAGGAAGATGAACAGAGAAGAGCTACATCTAACTTGGCTTAAATTTATTTGGTTTTATTATGAGGTTGGATGTAGGAATGCTAGTTTAATATAGACCATGCAGAGATGATTCTCCACTGGTGACCAGAGGGTATTCTTCACCTTATTTCCCTTAATCATCACACAGTTCTGATCCTAGATGTGCTTGCCTCTGTCACCACATGAGGACATGGGTGTGGAAAGGCTAAATGACATGGTCTGCAATCACACAGCTAGTACTTGGCAGAGCCCGGGTTTGAACCCAGGCCTCTGCAAGTTTGACCCTTTATGAGATGGCATCTGCGTTCCCTGATGGCACGTGGAGGGCTGAGACAGTCATGGTCGGTAGCCTCGAATCATGAGCATGGAGGAATTTATCAGGAAGCCACCCTGCTCCTAGACTTATGCCTGGCTTCCAAGGTGGCACATGATGTAGACCTTGGAGCCACTCCAGCAGTTTGCCTGAAGGACAGGACAGGGAAAGACACACAGGCGGAGGAAGAGCAGAGCAAAAGGAGAGCATGCAGGGTGCCTCACTGCCTAGAGGAGGGCAGGGCCTGCTTTTCAGCTGGCCCAGGACTCCAGTCGAGCATGAGGCAGCATCACCCACCAGCATGCACAGTACCACTCTGGGCCCTCTGCTTTTTCTGTTTTGACCTGGCCCCACTGGTTCCCAACTCACACCCATTTCCCATTGGTGTATGGCCTTGCAGATGTCCTCTCTGGGCTTGGGCTCTTCACAAACCTTGACTTGCATTCGCCACACCAGTAGGACCCAATCTTGGCCTTTGCTCTTTTACTGGACACCCTGGTCATCTCACCCAATTTCCTGCAGAGAGTTCTGACAGATTGGGTGACACCACAAAGGGCAGCATGTGTATCATGAAAGAATTTAGGACTTAGTTTTTATACACATTGAGAAGGTATTAGATATCTTTAAGTAGGGGTGTGATGTGATCAGGTATTTGTTTTTTGAAACATTGGTTATACTGCAGAGAATGGACTCATGTGGCTGTTGCAGAAACCAAGGTGGAAGACAAAAGAGCTAGAATTAAGACAATGGCAAAGGGGAGGAAGAAACATTGAAAAGTAAGTCTTGCTGTGGAGGTAGGGGTCCTCCTGTGCTCTGGGATGGGTGTTGCCATGACTTAAGGATGGGCGAGGAAAGGTTTGACACAGAGGATAGCTATAGGGAAGACCATCTGATGCTTAGAAAACAGGCCTCAAGTCCATTACTCGGCAGGAGACAGACATCTGGAAGTCATGCGACTGGACGTGGTAATGGAAACCCTGCAAGGAGAAGATTGAGCCTTCTGAAAACATGCCCTGGGAGAGGGCTGGTCAGACAGGGAGGGGAATGAGGAGCGGTGACCCCAGCAGAAACCCAAGGAGGCAGGTTTCAAGAATGAGAGGAGCAATAGCGAGGACCGTCAGGTGCTGCGGAGTAAAGTAGAATTGGGGCTAGGTGGCTGTTAGGAGGGTTTCATGGCCTGAGAGCCACTGTCGCACAGGGGCCTGGTGGAGGTCAGATGGCCAGGGTTTGAGGAGTACCTTGGAGGCAAAGGCTGGAGCTGGGGAGTGCTGCTACTTCAGGAAGTTTGGCAGCGGAAGAGCCTTGGATGGGGAAGAGGGGAGGAGAGCGGTGGGAGGCCTGCCTGTAGGGGAAGTTGGGCCATTGTGGAAGGACAGATCACGTGTTGTCCACACTCTGACTCTCCCATTGATTGGACTTCACGATACCTTTGAAAACAGTTGCGTGAAGTGCCTTCGGTTCCCCTTACATTTTCCTTTAAAATTTGTTTGCAGTGGAGTCTTCTATCCCTATCAAATAGGTAACCCCAATTCCAACGTGTGTGTATTTCAACCCCACATAGTCCCCTAGAAACCCGTAGGTAGAAGGCTTTAGTGCACAGCAGTTATCCTGGGCACATACCACAGCCAGATATCTATGTTTTCTCCATAACAGAATATTTTGGAAAATCAGTTAAATTTTAAGCATAAATTATTTGGTTCCATAATGTTGGATAAACTGAATTATTATGTTAGAATTTTAGATTAGGTGAATATGTTAAGGTTTTTCCAAGTGTAGAGTGCTATATAGATCTATAGTTAAGAGCAGAGGTAAAAGGTGCTTATTAAATGATTCTGATCCCATTAGTGAATTAAAATTCTAATTGTAGAGAACTTACCCGAAAAACCCTGTATACACCCAGAAAACACATCAAATTCTGTACAGTTGCCAAAATTGAAGATTTCTTGGTAGGGCAAATATAATTTATTATAACTTTCTAGATAGATTTGTTAAAATACCATCTCTCTTGAAATGAAAAAGAGTCAGGTATGGAAGAGGGAATAGGAGAATAAGTCAGAAGCTATTTTGCCTCAAAAGGATCATAAAAAACATAACTATGATGTTTCTGATGGATTCAGTATCAAAAGGGGCACATAGAGAAATAGTTCACTTTCCAATGATCTTCCATTAGAGTATCAAATAACAGTCCTTTAAAAAATATTTTTTAACCTTACTGGCCTTAAAGTTGCTAGCTTGTCTGCCATCCTGCTTTCAAGACATTTCAGCAAGGAGATAGACATAACGTGTAGGCTCGTGACAGTGGCGACACTGGGGACCATGCACTATGTGCCAGGCCTCATGTGCAGAGCTCTCGTTAACCATTGTGTTGACCCCTTTAATCCTCAGGATAGTTCTGTGAGGTTGGCACTTTTATTAAACCTACTTTATATCTGAAGAAAGGGAGAAATAGAGTAAGACTCAATTCTACAGAAATGAATCAAAATAACTAGAACTACTTAAAAGTATATATAAATAGAACACCGATTTACAGAGTTTTTGACATTCCAGGTTGTCCTAACACCACATTTTTTTTTACAGATGAGAAAACTGAGGTTTATTTATTTTTTATGTGCATAAGTTATTTTATTTTTTAAATTTTATTTTATTATGTTATGTTAGTCACCATACATTACATCATTAGTTTTTGATGTAGTGATCCACGATTCATTGTTTTCGTATAACACCCAGTGCTCCATGCAGAGTGTGCCCTCTTTAATACCCATCACCGGGCTAACCCATCCCCCCACCCCCCTCCCCTCTAGAACTTTCAGTTTGTTTCTCAGAGTCCACAGTCTCTCTTGGTTCGTCTCCCCCTTCAATTTCTCCCCCCTTCATTTTTCCCTTCCTTCTCCTAATGTCCTCCACGCTGTTCCTTATGTTCCACAAATAAGCGAAACCATATGATAATTGACTTTCTCTGCTTGCCTTATTTCACTTAGCATCATCTCCTCCAGTCCCATCCATGTGGATGTAAAAGTTGGGTATTCAGCCTTTCTGATGGCTGAGTAATATTCCATTGTATATATGGACCACCTCTTCTTTACCCATTCATCTGTTGAAGGGCATCTTGGCTCCTCCCACAGTTTGCCTATTGCGGACACTGCTGCTATGAACATTGGGGTTCAGGTGCCCCTTCTTTTCACTACATCTGTGTCTTTGGGGTAAATACCCAGGAGTGCAATTGCTGGGTCATAGCGTAGTTCTATTTTTAATTTTTTGAGGCACCTCCACACTGTTTTCCAAAGTGGCCATACCAACTTGCATTCCCACCAATAGTAACACCACTTTTTTTTTTTAAAGATTTTATTTATTTATTTGACACAGAGAGAAGGAGATAGAGAGAGCACAAGCGGGGAAGTGGCAGGCAGGGAGAGGGAGAGGGAGAAGCAGGCTCTCTGCTGAGCAAGGAGCCCGATGTGGGACTCGATCCCAGGACCCTGGGATCATGAGCTGAGCCGAAGGCAGCCGCTTAACCGACTGAGCCACCCAGGCGCCCCAGTAACACCACATTTTAAATGCCTTTTGTGGCAGACTGTTTGGATTGAATTTTGAGTAGTAATCTGGGTAAATCACTTCCTACACTAATAAGAATGTTCTTCACAGAAAAAATAAAACCTGTGTGTAGGTTATTATAGGCCTCTGATCTTAGCACTTTTTTTTTTTAAAGATTTTATTTATTTATTTGAGAGAGAGCATAAAGCAGGCAGAGGGAGAGGGAGAAGCAGACTCCCCGCTGAGCAGGAAGCCCGATGCACAGGGCTTGATCCCAGAACCCCGGAGATCATGACCTGAGCCGAAGGCAGAGGCTTAACTGAGCCCCCCAGGTGCCCCTTAGCTCCTCTTTTTAAGGAGAAAGTGGAATGCAGCCCTGTGCCTCATCACCTACCTTGTGCCAACATTGCTGGTTGCAAGGCAGAAACGGGGTGTGCAGCACATGTGTTTTGCTCAGTAAGGAATTACTGAACAGGTGAATGTGACACAGATTCTGATCCCAGGGAAGTTTAGTTGACTAGGGGAGATCAGACCAGGTAACTATCGGGTAAATGTGGGATGAGCCCCATTAGGCGAGGGGAGGTGAGTTCTGGTTGGGAGCAGAAGACAGGGTGGGTGGTGAGCCCTGACGAGAGAGGAGCTTATGAAGTGGGAGGGTAGGAAGGCCCTGAGGGGGTACCTTTCCTGGATCCCAAGTGAAGATGGAGAAGGATCGAGTGTTCCTGAGGAGCAGTGAAGGTGTACTGTTGTGACTGGTTTCTGTGAGGTGGATTGGTATCATGGGAAGAGCACGTTGGGGCCTTGAGTGTTAGGGTGAAGATCGTGGTAGTCATTCAGATGCTTTGAGGAGGGCAGTGACTGGACCTATTTCTAAGAAGACAGGGTGTTGATGCTGTGGAGGGTTAGGGTTGGAGAGGGGGGAAGTGGGTTAGGTTCCGTCAGAGTCTTTCATAGTGATGCTTCTCATCGGGCGGACAAAATTCCGAGATGCCGCAGAAGTCAGTGTGGTAAGTCTGGTAGGCGGTTGGCGATTGGAGGTGCAGGAGTAATTGACAGTTTGGAGCCTAGAAATGCCAAGGAGAGGAAACAATGCCAGCCCGATGTCATGAGTTTGAGGGACCATCACTCCATTTCTGAGTGCCTAAAAACACTGGCATGGGATAAAAAGGGTTGGTTTTTTCTTGAAGATTACTGTTTTGTTTTCAAGGAGAAAGCAATTGTATTTCAATTTTGCACAGGTTGCTCGAGCACAGCACGTCCAGGCAGAGAGCTACCTGGTGTACAACATCATGAGCAGCGGAGAGATTGAGTGCAGTAACACGTTGGAGGACGCCCTCGACCAAGCTCTGCCCAGCCAGGCTTTTGTTTACCGCCCAGTGCGGCAGCGCGTTTACTCCCTCTTACTGGGGGACGGCAGAGGTGAGCTTGTTGGTCTCTCTTAGCAACGGTGCTATTTGGAGTTGGATTCTGAGAAACAGACCAAATGAAGTAGAATGCATTCTTTCAGGACACGGATACAATTAAAAAGGGTTTTGTTTCTCTGTAAAATCTGTAATTGAGAATACCACTCACATCTGTACAAGATTAAGGGTAAATGCCATGGGACATCTCTATCTAATTAGCAAACAGTTGATCAGTATTCATTAAAAGAAGAGTGCATTGTTTTTATAAAATGTTATACTTTTATTCCTTAAAAGGATTTGTGTTTTCTGAAAAATGTGAAAACCCTTTCCTTCTGCAGGAGTGTAGGGTATGTTTATTATTAGAAGACAATGTCTACTTATTCTTCTTCCAAATGTGATTTTCATAAAATAATTCCATAAAATCTAGTACATCATATTTTAAAGTATAAACAAAATTTTCCTTTAGAGCGTTTGTATTTAGGTTTTTCCCATCTATATTTTCCTTGTGCAATAACAGCAAGCATGTAGGGAGAGGACTGTCAGTGGCCAGAGCAGGAAAGTTGGGGGGCCTTCATCACCAGTTGGAAAATGAATTAGGCCCTGCTGCTCTCTTTTCAGGGGAGTTGGGGGGCATTGAGGGTAGAGAAGAGCGCTTCATAGTAGAGACTAGTGATGCTTCACACATGCAGATACCTCTTGGGTGAGGTCCTGCTCGCCTGCAACTGGCCTCCTGGGACACTGGTCTGACTTGAGAGCAAACAGGGCCGCACACACTCTGACTGGGACGGACACAGAAGCAGTAAGATCCCGAAGAAAGGGTGTCTGCGGTCCTTTTGCCTAAACTCCGTTATTTCCGGACGTACCAATATTGGTATTAAGATCACTCTGTTCTTCCGGAAAGTAAGCATTTCTTAACTTACAGGTGGTGATAGAATCCTCCGGTTAAAATGCTGTCATGATTCTTTGCTTTGGCAGGGTGTGGAGTGGCAAGGTTCTTCGAATCCAGTTTTTATTGGATTCTCGGCATGTACTGCCTTTTCCCACATGTGCTGCCAGAATCCAGAGGCTTATGTGCCCTAAGGAAGACATGAGAAAGATGTTTACACCAACTGAAAAACAGAAACAAAAGAACCTATGGAATAAACTTTGGGACCAGATAGTATTTAAATAATATTTTTCTATTTCTTTTTCTTATGTGGTTCTCTTTCCATATTCTTTCTTCACACAAGTGATTTCACATTGATTCTAATGATTAAAAAAAAGACATCTTAATCATGAAAAAAATTTTACATTGTATAGTATTTGCCTGGAATTGTTTTTATTTTTTATTTTTTAAATTTTTTTAAAAGATTTTATTTATTATAGAGAGAGAGAGAGAGCATGAGTGGGGGCGGGGGAGAGGGAGAAGCAGGCTCCCCACTGAGCAAGGAGCCCCATGTGGGATTCGATCCCAGGACCCCGGGATCATGAACTGAGCTAAAGGCAGACGCTTCACCGACTGAGCCACCCAGGCGCCCCTGCCTAGAATTGTTTTTAGAGTAGCTTATTAAATGAAGTCCAAATATATGAACTTTACTAACTTAAATTTCATACTTTGTTAATGCAGATTATTTACAGCCATATTGGTAACTTGATTACTTAACCACAATAACAGGAATAATTACTCAAATTGAACTTGTCTTCACAATTGATCTTTACTCTCTTCTTTTTCAATTTTTTGGCTTTCTCCATGAAGTTTACATTTTTAGGATGTGAACATAAAATGCTGCTATTGCTGGTTTACTTGTGGTGGTAATGAGGCATATTTTGCGTTGCTTGCTTGGCTTAGCTTATGATCCATGTGTCCTTGAAAATGATGTATGTTTACAGTTGCTGTTCTAACGTGGCAGTTGGGTTGACAGGGCTGTTCAAGTCTTCTCCCCATCTCCTTTTGACTTGTAATTAGTTCTGGAGAGAAGAGTGTTGAAGTCTGCAGGTGCTCTTGTGGATGTTTTTATTTATTCCCTCAGTTCTGTTAGTTTGTGCTTCAGATATTTTTGAAGTTCCATTGTTAGGTGCATATACATTGAAAATTGTCCTGTTTCTTAATGAATTGACCCTTTTAACATTATGAAATTTCCCTTTAAAAAAAAAAATCTGGTGATAGTCCTCGTCTTGAAGTTGGCCTTGTCTGACACTAACGTATGCACTCCAGTTTTCTTAAGATTAGTGTTTGCGTTGTGTATCTTTCTTCTGTCCTTTTACTTTTAACTATTTCTTTATACTTAATGTATGTCTCTTTTAAGCAGCATATCCAGTTTGACCATCTTTCTTTTATTTAATTAATTTTTTTTCTCAAGGCCCCAGTGTGGGGCTTGAACTCAGCTACCCTGAGATCAAGAGTCAGACTCTTAACCAGCTGAGCCACCGAGGTGCCCCTGATAATCTTTCTTTTAATTTAGTCTTTAGATTACTTACATTCAATGTAATTATTGACATGATTGGGTTTAAGTCTTTCATTTTGCCCTTTGCTCCGTTTTTTTCCTTTATTTTCTCCTTTTCTGACTTCTTTTGGACTAATTGAATAATTCTTAGTATTTTGTTTTATGTCCTCTTTTGGATTATTAGATTTACCTGTTTTTTTGTTTTTTTTTTTTTTAGTGGTTCCTCGAGGGTTAATAATGTACATCTTTAAGTTACCACAGTTTGCCTTCAAATAGTATTATAACCACGTTGTGTGTGATGCATTGTAGCTGCGAACTTTCATTTTCCCATCATTTTTGCTATTGTTGTGTATTTTTTAAACTTTTAATTTTGAAGTAATTACACACTCATGGGAGTTGCAAAAACAGTCCATAGGCTTTCCTGTACCCTTGCCCCGGGCCCCCGCACAGACGACGTCTTGGGTAATAAAATACAGTGTCAGAGCCATAAATTAACATTAGTGCAGTTTTATTAACTAGATTACGGCTCTTAATCAGCTTCATCATTTTCTACATTCACTCATTTATTTGTGTGTGTGTGTGTAGTTTTATGTATTCTATTCGATGTCAAGATACAGAATTGGTCCATCCCCACGAAGGAGCTCTCTCATGCTGCCCCTTTGTGTCCTGCCCTCCGGCCCTGTCCCCTGTTCCCTACTGGTTTGTCCTCGATCTCTGTAACTTGATTTCTGCAAAAATGTTACATACATGTTTGGTCATGTCAAGAATGTTACATACGTGTAATTTTTTGATAGTATGCATATGTTTTAAATCCCATAATATTCTTATTTTTACTTTAAACCAGGGGCTGGCAAACTTTTTCTGTGAAGGGCCAGATGATAATAAATATTTTAGGCTTTGAGGGCCCCTCTTGTCTGTGTAACAAGTACACTCTGCTGTTGCAGTGTAGACACGTCTCTGTCTGTCACAGGAGCGAGGCTGTGTCTCAGTAAAGCTTAATTTCCTTTTCCTATGTCACAATTCCCATGAATTTTATATAATCTTCCTGTGTCACAGAATATTCTTTTGATAATTTTCTAATCATTTAAAATAACGTGAAAAGCATTATAGCTTTCAGACTGTATAGCACAAGAAAGTCAGACTTGGCCCATTGGATATCATTTTCCAACCATTAATTTAACCAATCAGCTGCCTTTTAGAGGAGTTTACAAATGAGAAGGCTTTGGAGTGCACCCTTGCTGGCGCTCTCCATTTCTTTGTGTAGATCCAAATGTCCTTTGGTATCATCTTTCTTCATTTAGAGAACTTGCTTTTACGTTTCTTATGGTGCTCATTTTATTTCCTTATTTTTTTTCCCTGAAAATATCTTTATTTCAGAAGTGTAATTTTGCTGTATATAGAATTTTAGGTATTTTTATTTTTTGTTCAGCACTGTAAAGATGTTGTTATGTTGTCTCTAGCTTGTATTGGCTGTCACGTGGTGACCGTGGTCCTTCTTACTGTTGTTCCCCATCTGTAACAAGTGTTTTTCCCTCCAGCTGTCCATAAGGTTTTTCTCTTGAGCGCTGGTTTTTAGTAATTTGTTTAAGCTGAGCTTTGGAGTGATATACTCAATGTTTATTCTGCTTGGGATTCCTGAGCTTCTTGGACCAATGAGTTTACATTTCCTATCAAATTTGGGGAAAAAGTGAATTTTATTTCATCAAACATTGTCTCCTCTCTCTATTGCTTTCCCCTCTCACTCTGGGCCTCCCAGTTCCATGCTTGACTTATTGCTCATGGTGCCCATTATGCACCCTGGCTTGCTTTAAGCCTCTTTTCTCTGTGCTTCAGTTTGGGTAGTTCCTGTTGCTCTTATTTCAAGTTTATTGAACCTTTCTTCTGCAACATCTAATCTGCTATTAACCCATCCAGTGAAATGTTTGTTTTAGATATTGTGTTTTTCAGCTGTTTTTTGTTTTTTTTTTTTTAATCTTCCATCCCCTGCCCCCATCTTCATGTTTGCCTTTAAATCCTTAAATTTATGCACAGGACCTGTTTTCAAGTTCTTGTCCACTAATTCCATCAGCTCCATCATTTCTGGGCCTGTGTCTGTTGATTGACTTTTTCTTCTTGTAAGGGGGCCATGTGTTTCTGCTTATTATCCTTATGTATTTCTGCTTATTTCCATGTCCACTGTGTTTTGATTGTAGCCTAGAAGAGTTTGGATCTCTGAAGGGTATTGACTGTGTTCTATCAGGCACTTAAATTTACCAGATCCTTTCAGGGCTTGCCTTAAGCTTTATTAGACTTGGTCTGAGAGGACTTTCACTCTAGAGCTGGAATGGCCCTGCTCCCGAGGCTTGGCCTTCCTGGGCTGTGCCCTGAGTGCTAGGTGTCTAATGAGGGTCTCTGCACATTGGTTGGTAGGACTCTGATGTTGTGGAGCTCTGTAGGGTCCGCTGGTTGCTCGGCGGGGCTGGTCTGTAGTTGTCCTGTCCAGCCTCCCTGAGTTTTGCCCTGGACATGTTAGAGCTCACTTCTCAACTAGGACCTCAAGGGCACCTCTGTGCAGATTTTGGAAGCTCCTTTCTGCACAGTGCCAGTGCTGGTGTTCTGTGCTACAGTCCCTTGACTGTTATCACAGTCTTGATCTGCAGACTTTGCTTGTCTCAGAGACTTTCTTGTTCTGGTAGGGCTCTTGCTCCCTAGGCTGCAGTCTGCATAGTGCCTCTGTCCAACTCAACAATGCGGTGGCTACAGAAATTTGTCCAGAAATAGAGGTGTTGGTGGGAAGACTGGTCAGGCAGCTCTGCCCCCATCTTGGCCATCTCCCACCCTACTCCGCCCCTGCTGCAGCCCCTGCTCTCTGCCAACCCCCATGTGTGGGAGGCCCTCACACCGGGTGTGACCGTTTTACACCCAAGTGGTCCCATTTACTTGCATTGCTCTAGAAACTGTATCCATGTTGACAAATACAACTTGTATTTTTTCTGGCTCAGGCCATTCTTCTGATCAATTCTATTTGTCCCTTATGAACTTAAAAACTAACTCCCCCCGAACTAACTGCTTCCTCCCTATTTCTTCATCAAAAGTCAGTTCTTCTCTGAAAGAACCATGTGCTTTTCATTCATAGCTTATCACAGTTTGTTTATGTGCTTGTTTGATGTCCCTTGTCCCCACTGGCTGTAAGCTGAACTAGCAGAGATTAGTCAGTTCCAGTATTTCCATTTAGCAAAGCTTTCCTCAGGAAAGGGTAACTATAACAGTTGAATTGCAGACACAGGAGGAAGAGCGATGATCTGTCAAGTCCTGAGAGGTGAGCAGCCTTCTCCGAGCCCAGCCTGACTGACAAGTGGGAACTACTTGTTTAAAGTGAGGTTTTTTTTTAGAATCAAAGGTGTCTTTAACTCCGCGGGTGTAGACCCTGAGTCCTAGAACCAGGCTCTTACACTTGCACCGCTGTAGACACTGGAGGTCTGAGCCAGAAGGCACTGGCACTGGACTAATCCACTGGTGCTCCAGAGTCCCTCATTACGGGTACACGTTGGAGGGCTCGTCTGATGATGTTGGAGTGGTTGGCTGGCCACACTCCCACGTGTATTTTGTCTAGAGGCATGTGCGCTATTTCGATGGCCGGGTGGTGTCACGGCCCAGTGAGGGGAGAATCTCTCCAGTCATCCCCCCTCAGCCCACCTTGCCTTCACAACAGTGCTTACTTTACTTCAGATCCTAACTCTGTCTCCTCATGAAAATCTTAGCTTCCTGTGTCACCGTGAAGCCGTGTACATTTTAGGAAAGAGGAAAAAAACTGGGAAGATGCCGAAGTGTATCCTGCTCTTCTCCTTTACGTCGGTGCAGTTAGCAGGGCTGGGGGCGCCGGTGCGCACAGGCGGCTGTCCGCAGGTTGTGCTCTCGTCCTGCCCGCCGTTCCCTCGGTGACACTCGGGGGCCCTCACGCAGCCGGGTGAGCCTGGTGGTCTCATGCTTGTGTGCGTTGCGGTCCAGTTGTGTGGCGCCTTCACAAAGCGCCTGCAGGCCATCAGCACATCAAGATCCGAGATAAGTCCATAGAAAAACATATGTGTGGGGAGTCTTTTAATATTTTTCAGGACTAAGGCCACATATAAATACAGATTAAACCAGCCATATAAAAATACTACAGAACCATAAGGACAAATATTGTTCTTTAAAAGCCTGAGGGATGGTTTATTAAACTTAAAAATCCCAGCAACTGAGTGATTGTAATTGACGACTTCTCCTCACTCTCGCCTTGCCTGCCCCGAGAGCACACCCACAGACCCTCCCGGCCCCTCCAGGCCAAGTGAGAGTGGTCAGCATAGGCTAGGTGGAGTTTTCGTGGGGGAGGGGCTGCAAGTGTGGACAGTTTCCCAACTTTGCTCCTGGAGAACATGTCTTTGTTACATACAGAAGATTGTACAGAGTGGATCGATATGTCTGTCCTTTGGGAATAACAGAAGACCAAATTTGATTATGTCATTTTCCCATTTTCTATATAAAACGTTACAGCTTGAAGGGAGTTAAACTAGCAAAGAACTTTTCTCAAGTTCTTTACTCCTTTGAACGTAGAGCCTAGCATATTGAAAGTTTGAGAAAATCAGCCTTTTCTTTTAGGAATTGCCAAACGCAGTTTTCCTCTTTTCTTTTTCTTGATTTTTAGGCATTTAAGATTATTTCATTCTAATTCAGATGAACCAAATTGTTGCAAAGTGCATGCCAGGTTAAAACCTTTGATATTTTGTTTTTCCTATTTAGGCAGTTTTATTTTTAATTTTTTAAATTTTTATTTAAAGTATAGTTGACATACAATATTATATTCATTTCAGGTGTACAACTTGGTGATTCGACATTTGTATAAATTACAAAACTCGCACCATATTAAGTATGGTTACCATCTGTCACCATACAAACCTACTCCAGTATTATTGACTACATTCCCTATGCTGTACTTTTATCTCCATGCCTTGGTTATTTTATTACTGGAAATCGGTACCTCTTAATCCCCTTCCCCTATTTTCTTTTTCTTTTCTTTTTTTTTTTTTTAAAGATTTTATTTATTTGACAGAGAGAGACACAGCCAGAGAGAGAGCACAAGCAGGGGGAGTGGGAGAGGGAGAAGCAGGCTCCCCACTGAGCAGGGAGCCCGATGCGGGGCACGAACCCAGGACCCTGGGATCATGACCTGAGCCGAAGGCAGACGCTTAACGGACTGAGCCACCCAGGCTCCCCACCTTCCCCTATTTTCATCCATTGTCCCACCACCCTTGTCTCTGGCAACCAGCACTTTCTTCTGTGTATTTATGAGTATGTTTCTGTTTGTTCATTTGTTTTGTTTTTTAGATTCCGCATATAAGTGAAAATATATGGTATTTGTCTGGCTTATTTCACTTAGCATAAGACCCTTGAGGTCCATCCATGTTGTTGCAAAATTTCATTCTTTTTTATGGCTGACTGATACTCCTGTGTGTGTATGTGTGTCAGCTCTTTATCCGTCCATCAGTCGATGGACACTTGGGCTGCTTCCGTATCTTGGCTATTGTAAATAATGCTGCAGCAAACATAGGGGTGCGTATATCTTTTCCAAATTTGTGTTTTCATTTTCTTCAGGTAAATGCCCAGAAATGTTCATGTGGTAATTCTATTTTTAATTTTGTGAGGAACCTCCATACTGTTTTCCAGAGTGAGTGGCTGCACCAGCTTGCATTCCCACCAACAGTGCACGAGGGCTCCCCTTTCTCCACATCCTCCCAACACCTGTTGTTTCGTGTGTTGTTAATTTTAGCCATTCTGACAGGTGTGAGGTGATATCTCACTGTGGTTTTGATTTGCATTTCCCTGATGATGAGTGATGTTGAGCCTCTTCAGTGTCTGTTGGCCATCTGGGGATGTCTTCTTTGGAGACATGTCTGTTCGGGTCCTGTGCCCATTTTTTATCAGATTGCTTGTTTTTTTGGTGTTGAGTTATATAAGTTCTTTATATATTTTGGATACTAATCCCTTATTGGATATGTCATTTGCAAATATCTTCTTCCATTCACTAGGTTACCTTTTGTTTTTTTGATGATTTCCTTTGCTGGGCAGAAGCTTTTTATTTATTTAAAGATTTATTCATTTATTTGAGAGAGAGAGCAAGAGCGAGAGAGAGCATGAGCAGGGGGAGGGGCAGAGGGAGAAGCAGACTCCTCGCTGAGCAGGGAGCCTGATGTGGGTCTTGATCCTGGGACCCAGGATCATGACCTGAGCTTAAGGCAGGAGCTTTGACCAACAGAGCCACCCAGGTGCCCCGGGCAGAAGCTTTTTAGTTTGATGACGTCCCAATAGTTTATTTTTGCTTTTTCTGCCTTTGCTTTTGTTGCCTCAGGAGATAAATCCAAAAACAATATTGCTTAGACCAATGTCCAAGAGTTTATTGCCTCTGTTTTCTTTAAGGAGTTTTATAGAAAAACCTCTGAAATTATGTGGTATCCCAGAGAATAGGCTAAACTCTAGAATTTTTCGGCAATATCTGTTTATTTTAAGAGGATCTCAGGTAACACTTTGCAGCTAGCTCTGGGTTTTGAAGGACTGGTAAGTTTGTGTCTGTAGGAGCGGCAGTTTGGATTAAAAGTGAAAATGCTGCCATCTGAATATTTGGATTTGGAAAAGTCATTATCCAGACTATTAAACTTATTCTTTGTAAGTGTTCACACATTTTCTAGCCACTGTGTACTGCCCTTTTACCCTCCCGTGGCAGAGGAAGGAAGTGAGGGCACACTGAGGGTGCCCATGTTGCCCAGCAGCTCACAAGGGGGAGGGCAGAGTGCCAGAGAACCTGCAGACCCTGCATAGTGACCTAGCACCTTTCCCTGCCCTGCACCTCAAGAAAATACTCATCTTTCATATCTCCGTCATTTCCTGCATCCTTACCCATAAGTTCAGATAAAATTTCATTTAGGGAGTAAAAATTCCAGTCAGCAGGTCGGTTTTACCTTTCATCCTCTGGCTAGTTAGTTGATTTCTTATGTGATAAAAATTACAGGTTTTCATATTCAAGTCTCTGTTAGTCAGTAGCTGTTAGGTACTGCATTTTAAGCAGCAGGTGCACTCTTGTTCTGTGACTGTGTTGTGTGGTCCTTGAAACTCATTGGAATTAAGTCAGTCACCTTAAAAGCAAAAACTTTTGTTCTGTTGTTAATTAGGAGAAACTGTAGTTAATATGGACTTAACCCTCACTGGTCTAAATGGTGGAGAAAAGAAGGAATTTGCTATCTGTGCTGATGTAAATTTTGGAGAAAGGGGAAGTTGGTGTCCATGCTGGTCTTCAGCCCAGTGTGTCCCTTGCGCAGAAGCGGGGTTTGTAGATCCTGGTGAGGTGGTCTCAGTGGGCAGCTCTTTCTTCCGAGGTTGTAGCGGAATAACTGACTAGTGTGTGGCATTGCCTTTGGCATATTTGTCCAAAAACTGACTGCTCTAGGTCTTAGTAGGAAATCTACCTGGTATTGTCTAACAAACAGTAGCAGTGCCTTCTTCCTAACATTATTCAGAACTAAAGCTCTGAGAAGTCAACCCCAGGCCCCGGGGTTTAGAGGTTTAGAACAGTTTCAGTTGAAAGATGGTATAAAATGCGGTTTTGTAAATGTTTCAGTGATTTCCTAGGGAGGCAGCTGGCTGGCTGGTGGAGAGCTATCATCCGTGAGGTACGCAACCTAGTGAGGTCTGTCTTTGGGCATGAGAGAATGCTCTCCTTTCAGAAATAGCAACTTAAAACACCATTCACTCAGCAGGCTGTTCTTTAGTGTAATGAATACCTATAGGCCAAGAGGATCACATAGTGGATGTTGCTGTTGTTTTTAACAAGTACAAGAATACTTCTCAGAATTTTCTTTCTTTTTCTTTTTGTGTGTGTGAAATTTAGGTTAATGTGTTCATTAAACTTAGGGTTAACAGGCGTCTGCCCTGGGCCTCATGCTATAGGGACTGAGACTGTGAAGAGGTCTCAGTTCTGGTACCAGGAGCTCAGTCAGGTGGTCAGTGAGGGGAGTAAGTAAGCATGTGCAGTGTCAGCAGAAGTGCCCAAGTGGACAGCACGGAAGTCTGGGCATGGAGAGAAGCGGGCCTGGAGTGCGTGGAGGGAAGGGATTCTGGGCCAAGGAGGTGAGAAAAGGCATGGTGAGTTTGAGGATGTGAGGTACTCCAGCCGAGGAGCAGGATGGGAGCCAGAGCCAGGTTCCCTGGGGACCCAGCCCAAACAGTGCATATCCTGCGGACTGGCGAGGCGAGACTCAGGGGCCCTCCAGTCACTGTGTGCGGGTCTAGGAGAGGGTGCTGGGTCAAGCAGCGTGCAGTGGGGTGGGAGTGGGGGAGCTTGGCATGCTCCCAGGTCTGCACTCTGAGGCTGGTACAGTGGGCTGCTGTTGCGGGATCTTAAATTAGGACCAGCAGCCTGGTCAGGTTTTCATTGTAAAACAGCAAAAACCCAAAAGCTCGAATTTACGTGGAAAATGCCTTGGATGGGGTGAGTCGGAAGATGGTCTAAACAGGGCTGGGCCCGTGTGGGGTAGGAAGCCAGGTCCCAAAGGGCCCGGGGGTGGTCTTGAGTGCCCTGGGGGAGGGGAGGCAGGGGTTTGGGTGCTGGAGAGATGGCAGCCTGATGACCCCAAGCTAGGTGAGCATGGTGGGTAGGAGAGCCACCTTCCATCTTTGCTCACTGAGTAGATAGAATGGAAGAGAAACTGAATCTTTAATAGCAATTAACAATCCAACATACAGAAATGCCTTTGTTCTAGATTATCCCTACTAGCTTTTTGAATTGTCTAATGTCATAATAGTCTTGATGGTTACACAAAACAGTGAATTAAAGAAAGGACTGTCCTAGTACCGGTCTTCCCTAAGTGTTGTGTGCAGCAGTGTGAGAGCCCAGGAGGAAGGACGTCGTAGGAGCCACATAGGCGGGGATCTCTGTCCCCCGTTACTGTTTACTGACCTGGGTTGCCCTGCCGTCTCCCCATCCCAGAGGTCGTTGCTCTTGTTGAAGTGAGATCAGAGGGTAGGGGTCTGACTGTTGGGCCTGAGGCCCCTCTTAGTGTCCTTGGATGTGAGACCTCACCGTACTCACCGCCTTGCAGTTGGCCCCCAGTGGAGCTGGGTCTGTTACCGTCAGCCTGGTGATGAATGTTGGTAGTCATGTGCATCTATTGATCCTGCTATCTTTACTCAGATGGCACCAGCACCTGCCCCACTGTCAAGGAGTGGTTTGTGTACTCTGGGAACCCACTGAGGCACCCGGACCTCGTCAGGCCTCTGCAGATGAACATTCCAGGTACAGACAGTTTTGGTTTCAATAAATCACTCATTTGTTCACCATATGATACAAGTCCAACAATGGATCCATTGTGGAGACATGTTTTTTCAGAACTGCACATATACTAATTTTCATGTCAACCCTGGGCCCACAAGGAATGTACCTGTCTATTAACGTTCTGAAACAGCAAAGGAATGGGCCTTTGTTCCACAGGTGGACCCTGGGCCAGTCTGCTGTCTGCTCTGCCTCACTCCGCCTGGGCCCTTATTCAAGGTCTACATCAGGGGAGAGCAAGGCCAAGAGGAGTACAGCTGTGGGCCCAAGCCCGTTGCCGCCTGACCCCAGGGCCCAGTGCCTCGACTTCGCTCAGTAATTGTCTGCCAAATCAACAGGGTTGGATTCTTGATACTCTGCTCGAGTCAGTTCTCCTTCCTACTACTGAGAGTATGTTTTGATGAACTGGAAAGGGAAGATAAAGGAAAGTTATTTCAGCTGGAAAAATAAGTTTTCTCTTCATGAGTGTTATCTTAAAACCTATAAGGGGAGGGAACAAAAAACAAAGTTCACCTAAAAATTAGCTGAAGTCCTTTGTCCTTTGTTCCTGCGAGTTCTTAGTATTTGAAAAAAGTCAAGAATTTGAGTGGGGGGTAGTGTTGTACATAAAGGCAGGTTAAAGATGAGGAGGGTGGTGAGGGTTTATTTTTAGTGTTCCTTGCCATTGTTTCAGAGGACAAGTATTTTTCTAAAACTTTGATATTCCATTTTTGTATGCGTTAAATTCTCTCCTGCCACTGTTGTTCCCATCATGCAAGTCTGCAGTTTACCAAATAAGGGTGTGAGCACTGCAAAATAATTTTCTTAAAAATGGAATTGTATTGGGAGAGGTGAGGAAAGTTACTATAGGGAATATTTCCTTATTCTCTCAGCCAGTGATATATTCAAACCTAAAAAGGTATTTATCAAAAAAAAAAAAAAATGAAGATGAATTAACATCTGTTTATACAGCAAGAGATATTTTTAAAGGATAGCCAAAATAATTTTTCAGAAATGTTTTATTATATATGTGATTTCTATCTTATTGTATCTTTCCAAAAATAATATGAAGAGGGATTATAGTTTTCTTCATGGTTTGAATTAAAGAGACCGTTTGGCTCATCATCATATTATGAGTTAGTTTTAAAGGCCACTCCTTGAAATGTTTTCATGAACTCTGGCAGCCATATCATGATCACAGAGACGACTTCTGGGGCTTAAGCAAGCCTCCTCCTTGGCACTACCGGACCCACAAAGTTCTGCGTGTGGCTGCGCGGGCTGCATGTCGGGGCTGGGCTCCAGAAGAGCTTGCATGCAGGGCTTCCATCACTGGAAGACTCGAGTGGAATCCTGAGCTTTTGGTGCTGATAATTTACATGAATGACTCTTTGTTTGTGCTTATGTTAATAAAGATATGAAAATGACAGGATTTTAATATTTAAATACTTTATCCATGAGGAAAAATGCCAGATGGTTTTTCAACTAAAATGGAGACAGACCGTCCTGTTTGTGTCACGGGCATTTTCCATTGCTCAGGCAGCGTGTGCTGAAAACCGTGGCGTCCTCTGACGCCTGCCGTCCATACACCTGTCTCAGGAAACCTGATGCGCACAGGTGCCTCGGCCCGGGTGCAAAAGGCCCTTGTTGCATCATGGGAGCTGTTGTTCCCACGTGAGGCCAGCGGTCCTGTCGGTAGAAGGGGCGTCACCTCAGGACACAAATCTGATTTTCTTGTTCTCCTGAGAGAGTTTCAAGCAGGTTGATTTCATAAATGGTGTGTTTCCAGTGAGTCTCCTGATAGAGTGGCCAGAGTGTTCTTTTTAAAAAGGGCTTTCTTCTAACAGCACATGTGATTTAGCTTGCTTTCTTAAATAGTAGAAATGTAGAAACAGAAATCACAGATATTTTTCACAAAATGGAAAGGAAACACAGGGGAGCAGAAAAATTACAGATTACCTAACAATTAGGAGGGAGAAAGAATTAAAATTGACCAGGCAAGGAGCAGAAAAGTAAACTTCATTACTGGCGTATTTTATCACATCCCTGTGTCCACTCTGTGCTCCCATCTGTGGGTGCACACGCCGCTTACAGATACACGTCCGGATGTGCGCACTCGTGAGCTGTAAGCTGCCGTGCATGTGTCTCATCTGTGTGCGTGGGTGCTCTTGCGTCTCTCACCTCACCAGTGTCCTGAGACGCGATGTTTTCGACGATGCAAGAAGGTTGTACCTGGAAATTGGGCTTCCTTTCCCCAGACACAGCTCTTGAAGGGCCCTCGAGTTGTACACATACGTGCTTGTTTATTCTCAGCACACACAGCCCCTCTCTTCCTCCTTCCTCACTTACTGGGGCTCTGCCTGTTGTGGAGTGAGTCTTGGACCAAACCAAGGCAGGCATGTGGAATAGCGTCTTCTCCCCCAGAGTTGGAGGTTCTTCTTCAGACGGAGCAGAAGTGGTTCTTCCTCTCCTCAGTGTCAGTTTTCTTGTCATCATAAGCATTCCCTCGTTTCAGAGACCTAAGACAGCTAATTAGCCGTATATTTCTCAGCTTTATGAGGGTGTTTGACTCACCAAAATCTTGCAGGTCGTCTCAGAAGACTCTTACAGCCTGAAGTGAGACGAAGTGATACCTTTCCTGAAAAGAAGGTGCCATGTTTGACCCAGGCCTTCATTTGCTGGGGCTGTTGTGGTGGAGCTTTCTTCTGTGTGCTCTCAACAGTCTGTGTATGGATGTGTACACACGTGTACAGGTCTAGAGAGTCTTGTCAGGTCCTAGCAGTTTCTGTGGGTGGTAGATCCAAGTCCCCAACTGCTGCCCAGGTGCACGAACGCACACGTGACGAGATGATGACGTGACCGCCCGCCTCCTGACCCACCCACCTGACATCATGGGTCAAGAGAAATGGCTTCAAAACCTCAATGCCGGTTTTCTTTCCATTTGTAAAAATAATCTGAAGATTTTTCAAATAACTGTGTTACAAATACACATTTGAGTCACAAGCCAACAGTTGAATTTCACTTTTTAGAGCCACATTCACTGTATTTGGATTCATTAGGAGGAGTGGCATAACAGTGTCATTTTGCAAGCATGAAATGAGACATTCATCCCTGTACACTTAGAGCTTAATATATCGAGATATCAATGCATTCTCCTCTGTTTGTACCTGAATGAAATTTTTTTTTTTTTTGCTTATAATAAATAGGCTCTTGAAGTTTACCCAGCCAGAGTGAAGATTCAGTTTGGAAGCGTGGAGTTGTCAGGGTTTTTAATTTTGTTTTCTTTTGGCCAGGAATGCTCTAGTAAACGAGAGAATGCTAAGTAAAATATTCATTTAAATAAAACTTATGAACTAAAGCTTTCACAGGTAAACTTGAGACATAAGATACATGCACGTTAATTTCGAGAACTCTTCACCAGTCATGTCCTGACAGTGGACACAAGCCAGACAGGTGGGTGGTTTTTCTCACCCCAGCAGTGTGCAAGGGAAACAGTCATCAGATTAACTCTAAAACCCAACTATTGAAATATGTATTTCCATATAAAAAGCATACAGAATTGCTATGGTCTTTATTCACTCACTTCTGTTTATTGTTGCAAAAACACAAACAGAAACATTACTTTATTGCTTTGTTACTTATGAGGTGCATACAGCAACCCTCTGCCAGGGGTGGATCCTCCAGGTATCTCTTGAGAAGGGCCTCAGAGATGTCATTCACAGAAGTGACTTCCTTCCCTGCCCCTCTGCTCCTCCATCTGTGGGCTCAGGTCCCCCAGAAGGATCCTAGGCTTTCCTGTCCATCTGGTCACACAAAATCTTTTTCCAAGGTATGTAATTAGGTTTTTGAAGCCAGTGTGTTTTAGATGTGATGCTGGTTGGTGACCTAGAGATGAGATCGATTGTGTAGGTCTGTGGCTCTTTGAAACATCTCAGCTGCCCCTGGCGCTCTGGGGGAGTATAGGGGCCGTCCTTTCTGGCAAAGTCTTATTGATCCCCAGGAGCAAGGGGTGTCTGGGGGGGGGGGGGGGAAGAGAGGAGCTCTGAGCTGATCTGCCTTCCAATTCCGATCAAAACAGGTTTCTTTTCTTTATTTTGAATTTTTCTTAAAGATTTCTGTATTTCACAGACAGAGCACAAGCAGGGGAGGGGGAGAAGCAGGCTTCCCTCAGAGCAGGAAGCCCGATGTGGGACTCGATCCCAGGACCCTGGGACCATGACCTGAGCCGAAGGCAGATGCTTAACGACTGAGCCACCCAGGCGCCCCAAAATAGGTTTCTTTTAAGCTGAAATTACTAACGGTGTTCTTGGTGTTAGGTAGGCTCAGCCCTCTTGGGTTATTAACACCACGTTTAAAAACCATTTCATCTAGGGGCGCCCGGGTGGCTCAGTCATTAAGCATCTGCCTTCGGCTCAGGTCATGATCCAGGGGTCCTGGGATGGAGCCCCACACTGGGCTCCCTGCTCAGTGGAGAGCCTGCTTCTCCCTCTCCCGTTCCCCCTGCTTGTGTTCCCTCTCTCACTGTGTCTCTCTCTGTCAAATAAATAAATAAAATCTTAAAAAAAATAAAATAAAAACCACTTCGTCTAGAGTGAGTTTACCAGTGGAAGAGAACTAATCTAAATGATCCTTCAAAGAAGTTCACACCTTCTGGCTTAAGATGATGAAATCTATCAACTGAGAAGTAAATCTCCGTGGACGGTACTTAGGAAGAGAACCATCCTTATAATTAAGGCCATTATGAAGGATCGTCAGAGGGTCTCTGTGCAGCCTAGCAAGTACTACGTGTGACAGAAAATGACAACAACCCAAGAATATGTTGTCTTGTATTGAAGGCAAAAATCCTCAGTTTCTGGAGAAGGCTGCAGAGGTGTCTTGTCTCTTCTAGTAATATGCATACAGGTGCTCAGTACCGAGTTCTTGACTAAATAAATTATTGATTGAATTTAGGATTGAAATTCTCTGATTAAATTAGAGATTTTTGAAGATGTGGTTTTTCAAACTGGTGGTTTTCTCTGATCTATTTTATCATTAGCCCTCAAGAACCAATTTCTTTATTATTGGCGAGAGTTATTCTTTTCTTGTCTGTGTAAATGATTTCTTAGCTGTTTTGTGGAAGAATATTGAGTGGTATTCAAACTCTGCCTGTGTCCGAACCACCTGGAGAGCATGTTACAACAGATTGCTGCTCCCTGACCCCTGGAGTTCGATTAGTGGGTCTGGGGTGCGGCCTGAGAATTTGCAATTCTTTTTTCTTCTTTTTTTAAGATTTATTTAATTATTTTAGAGAGAGTGCACACAAATGAGCACAAATGGGGGAGGAATAGAGGGAGAGAATGTTCAGCTAGACCCCACCCCCCCACCACCGCTGAGCACGGAGCCCAATGTGGGGCTCAGTGCAGGGCTCAATCCCACACCCCATGAAATCTCAACCTGGGCTGAAACTCTAGAGTCGGATGTCCAAAGAACTGAGCCACTCAGGCGCTCCAAGAATTTGCAATTCTAACAAATTCCCAGATGATACCAAGGCCAGGAGTGATGGCCACCAGCATGTCACTGTTCGTTCAGGATATCACGTGTTTGTTGCTGCCACCGTACTTGACTCTCAGTATATCTCATGAATCTCATTCTTTTTTTATTAAACTCTTCTGTGTAAGCAAATGAAGTGCAAGGTGTACAGTCTTTCCACTCTCCATCCCCACACACTCTAATGGGGACTTGGCCTCTCAGCTGTGTGCATAGATGTTGTATATGCATTGAAAAAAGGACTAGAAGCTATATTTTAAAGTATGGCTATATGTGGGTGGTGGGATTATAAATGTTTTTATTTTCTTATGCCTTTTTTTCCTTAGTTTTTTATAGTGCGTGACTTTTAGAGTTAGAAAAATTGTTTGTCAACTACTTGAGTATATTTAAGATAACTGTGATAATGGGACATTCATCACTTACCTTCAATCAGGGCTTGGCAGCCGTCTATATTTTAGGCTTTGGGGGCATTGTGATCCCTGCTGCAGCGGCCCAGCTCTGCACTTGGACTGCACGGGGGGCCACAGACAGCACACAAATGAGCCTGGTGCCGTTGTGCTAACACTTTATTTAGGGACGTTGAAACTGGCATTTCACATACTTTTCTCACATTGTGAAGTACTATTTTTCTTTTGATTTTTTTTCAATCATTTAAACATGTGAAAACCATTCTTAGTTTATAGGCCTACAGAAACAGGCAGCGAGCTGGATTCAGCCCATGGGCTACAGTTTGCTGACCCTACAAGATGATGATTTTTCTGAAAATATGTGTTTCTAAGAAGTCATGGCTGACCCTTGTGAAGATCTTGGAATGATATCTCCATCTTGTTAACTGGTGCCATAGATTTGTTTTTTGCCACTTGTCTTCACTATTTTCTTTCTTTCAAGAGAAAAATGATTTTTTTTCTCTCCAAAATAAATAATGAAAAAATTTTTTGATGGAGGAAACACTTCAGCCATTTCAGAAATGCAAATGACTTTTGCTGTGTTGTTTCACTTTCAGTGGTGGGAGATATATGGTCAAGAATATTAAATGATACTGTGAGAAATGGAGAAAAAATGGAAAAAGAGGAGAGCTGCTTCTATGAGTCCTTTAATTCTGATACCGTGTGGTTGCTGAGTTTTGTTCCATAGTAGACATGTGGGACAGTCAGACCTCCGCCGTCCTGGCTCTTGAGGCGTTGACCCTGCAGAAATCACAGCTGCCATCTGTAGCGGGACCTGGCTTGTCCCGGGACTGGTCTGTGTCTGTGGGTGCTGGCAGGACCCCCCACTTTTCCTCCAGACTCCCGGGGCCATGTGTTGTGATTTAAGGAAATGAGGAAGGGTTGTTTTTTTTGTTTTTTTTTAACTTTAGTAACTTAAATGTGTATATGAAACATAGAAATGAAACACTAGAAATTACATTTTGGGAATTTCTTTTGTTTGACAGTTTTAGGGACATGACGTCCAAAGCGTGGGGTCCAGAGTTGCCCTGCATCCAAGCCTCTAGGTTGTGCAGTGCAGACTCCTGGTCATCATACCTGGTAAAGCGGGCTTTCTGCATGCAGAACCCGGGACAGTGCATTTTTTACAGTCTCTGCAGTGGGTTCTTTTTACGCTGAAGTTTGAAAACTGCTGGTCGAGGGGAATAAGAGAGTAAGCTAACAGGGGAGGTGGCGGTCTTTGCACCAGCATATTCCACTGTGGCCGTGTTCTTTCGCACACTCAGAGACAGGGCCTTTTAAACATACTCTGAAAAGCATTCTTAGCAATGGCAGAATGCAGCACAGGTAGGAAAAAAGCCCTAGTTTCCCTCAAAACATAGTCCTTAAGAAAAAGAATGTTCTCAATGAAGTACATATATACTGGCCTTTGAGGGTTTGTTTCTTTTACCAGGTAGGTTTGTTCATGTTTACTTTCTAGTCCTTTACACCTTAAAGCCCAAGGGTGTCAGAAAGAGAAGTTGTTAGTGTCTTTTATTCTTCTATTATATTTCTGTAAGAAGCATGTTATAACTTGCTGGTACAAAGAATAATGGTAAATGGACTTTTTTTTTTTTAACCAGGGGGAACACCTAATTTGAAATTATTGTGGCTGAACCAAGAGCCAGGAATACAAGGCCGGCGCTTGGATGCCCTCCTAGGCTGTTTCGACCTTTCCTCCTCAAGAGAAGAGCTGCAGGCGGTAGAAAACCCCTTTAAAGCGTTGTGCTGCCTCTTGATCTACCTCTTTGTGCAGGTAACCTCAGCTCCTCGTTCTAGGTCCTGCATTGGCTCCTCGCTCCTGCCCTTGCCTTTTGTGAGGTGTGGCGCTCTGGGGTCTGGCCGTGGGCCTGTCCCCATGTCATGCTGTCTAATATCTGCCCCATGAGCATGAGTCCCTTGCAGCTGTGTTCCCTGTCGGCACACGTGTTAGACGCTCGTCTGTGTCAGACATAGAGGCTCGTAATGCATGTAAGTGTAGTAGAGGCGTGGGACACCGTGCAGGTTTGCTTCTGCTTTCCAAGCACTTTGAACCATGTAGTGCCTCCCCTGGTGCCATCACCGTCCAGGAGGTTGGTCCTGTCGGGGGTCCAGTGTTGTGGTGAGAAGGCCTGGTGCTTCTGGCCGACGCCTTCCAACGTCACTGCTCTAGCAGACGTTTACTGAGACTTCCCTTCACGTCTCAGTCTAAGACAAGGTAATGGGTACCTCCTGGGGTTATTGGGGTGTCGCACTGTGGAAAATACGAAACGTGCTTCGCAGAGGGGCCCCATGATAAGTCTGCTAGGGTCATCATCGTCACGGCCTGTGTCTTCCTTGCCTGATTAAACCAGGGGTTGGAAGCCTCACATGAGGAATGCAGTGCCAGGCCCTGATTGATGTCCCTCAACAAGTTAGGCAGTTTCTGTTTCATTAGTTTTACACTTAGGTTATGTGTGAAAATTATAAAGGCCCATGAAAGTATTTGTCTTTTTAACAGGTGCCCGTGTGCAGGGTAATGTTTGGAAACCTCAGCAAAAGAAGGGCCAAATCACCCCCTCTTCCAGCCTCTTTCCTCCCACTTCTTTCCTTGGCTGTATTATTTTTAAATGATTTTGTCTCACATTTGTCACAACGACAATAAAAGAAAAAGTCCTTTGCAATCACGTCTCTGTTGTTTTTAGCCCATCTGGGCCTCCTGTCCTCTCGACACCTTTGGGCTGCCTTCTGCTGTAGCCTCTGTATGTGCTGGATCTTGGGACTCGTTTGGCATAAACATCAAATTTTCATTTGCCTGGAATAGAGAGTTAGGTGACTGTTTCTCAGGCCTGAATTCACTTTATGAATTATTGATTGTCTTTAAGAAACTCACTCTTACCGTGGAATTACATTTCAAGGGAGCTTTATAATGATTCGTCTTTTCCTCTTCTAAATTGTTCTTTTGGCTCTGCCAGTTTATAGCTAGTTCTGCATTTTGCATTTTGTAAAAATGTGGTATATATAGCTAAATAACTCTTAAGAGATTTTATTGCTTCAATATTGGTTTCACAAGCACCAGTGTAAACTTTAGTTTTTGCTTTCCTATTTTGAGTAGAACATTTTGTTATTGGTACCAGACTTAGCAATATAACTGAATAGAGGATGGATTTTTAAGTGTAAAACTGCCTTTCTTTTGATACCATTTACTAAATATGCAAGCATGTATCAGTTAATGTTTTCTGTCCAGTGTTCGTTAGTCTCCAGGTGGCCGAGATAGGGCCGTCATGGGGATTGGGAATGGTGAATAACCAAGAGCTGAGGTTTCTCCTCCAGAAAAATAAGTGTGTTTTCTTCTGAATACTGTCTGCATGCATATGAACAGTCACTGCTTGGACACACATTTTGAATTGCTCTTTCCAGTAAGAGGGTTGTTGAACCTGTTGACAGTCGCTCATCACAGCTCTGTGCTTGCCACTTGTGCAGGTGACTTGTCAGTTACAAAAATCCGTGTCGAGACCACAGAACAGCAGCTTTCCATCTCCAATATCTCTATACACCTGAAGCAAGACAAGCGTCAGGAGGAAAATTTCCACCTTCACCTTCTTTCTGCTCACACTAATGGTTACCTTTCAGTAAAAATCTCTTTAGTGTGAGTCAGCATAAGGCAGACATATGATGTTGGTTTGACTTAAAGAGCATATTTAAATTGGAGCTTTTTGAAACCGAAAAACAGTGAATCAACACATCAGTGGCATCTCTGAGATTAAGAAGGAACTGTAATATTCACAGGGTTAATATTCTCTTAGGGTTTCATAAGGCTAAAAAGATAAATTTATGAAAATCTTACACTTTTCTGTGGTTAAGCTTAAGTTAGATGTTTCATTGTGCGACGTGGGGTACAGAACCTGTAGAGAAACGAAATGCTCTCATAACCTCCAAGTCAATAACAACAACACTTTTTACTGAAAGCTTATCTGAGAACATTCTCTGGAAGGGTAAGTGTACATCATAGGAAGTGTACGTAGTTTTTATAATCTCTAGTTGAGCAAATGCTTTAAATAGTAATATCTGTTCTGTAAAACCCTAAAAAAGCACCCTCTGTGGTGGTTTAGACTGTTAACTGCGGAGGCGGGCTACCTGTGAAAGCAATGGTACGTGAGATAGTTTTCTTTTCTCGTAAGTTGGTGTTTTAAAATCAGCCTTCTTCAAAAGTTGCTAATGGCAAGAAGTAGAATTACATTGCAACAAACCCAGTCTAAATGGAGAGAGATGGGGTTTATGGAATAAAAAAACGTGTTCTCTGCTTGGTTTTGCTTCTGTAGACTGGGGTCTTTTTTCTTGGTCATGAGTACTACACATCTGTGGACTTTTTTGTTATTCCCTGAAATAGTTACAGCTGTCATTTATACAAAGGCAATAAGTACCTCAGAATGGAGCAGGGCAGGGTAGTGACGGGGTTGGTGCCTTCCGCAGGGTGGAGTTGATGAATGCCAGAAGTATTTGCTTTTCCAGGAGAGGTCAGTGGGTCCTGGCCGTGGAGAGCAGGAGTCCCCAGTGAATGAACTGTCTTTCTGGTTTATGGTGGCGTCATTTTTATTAGGAGTAAACATTAGCCACTTTTATCACTGAGGAAGAATCAAAATTCTTACTCATAGGTTTGTGGTTGTCATCCTGATTTTTTCCCTTCAAGCCTTTACTTGCCACAGAACGTATTCCTCTATAGAAAGAAGTTCTCGTATTCTTATGATGGCGGTGGAAACACTGAGCAAGGGAACTGCAGTGCTTTTCTCTGGCTGGCAGAATTTGGTGGCTGAGCTGGAAAAGTCACCACCCCCTAACCTGGGAGAGGTGGTTCCCTAGAGCAGCCCGCTGTCCATGGTGCTCCCCGGCCCTGTCCTCATTCCCATCATTTTCTCGAGACCCAGAGTTTTCCCGTCTGTCTCTCCAAATCCCTGCCCTCCTTGTTCTTGCTCACACTTTGGTTGGACCCCTTGATTCCACAGAAGATCGGAGGGTCTCATATGTGGGGGTCCTGAGATATGAGTATGCAGGTTTCATCAGGGCTGGCAAAGGTGGAAGCTTATCCCAGCCTTGATCACCCCAGCTCATGCTGCAAACCCCTAAGTTACCAGCTGTGGGAATTGGTGCCCAAAACAGTCACCTGTGTTGCTCTAAGACTCAGGCCTGGTTGTGGCTCATGGCCCCTCCCAAGCATTCTAGAGCTTCCCCCCTTGCTGCAGAGTGACCAGGGCCCTGTCCAGCTTGGCCCTGGGCATCATGGACTGTGGGATCTGGACAAAGAGGCCCCGCTGACCTCCGCCTCTGCCTCGTCTACTGCCCCCAGTGCGTGCCTGTCTTTAGTCATTGAATCCACGTGCACAGTGTTGGATTTTTCCCAGAGCTGATGCTGCTTCTCTCTCTCTCCCTTTCAGGTGGACACTCTTTGCCTGGAGGATCTGCATGCTTTTATTGCTCAGGCCTTGTGCCTCCAAGGAAAGTCAACTGTGCAGCTTGCAGACTTGCAGGTACTGGCCTGATTGATTGTCACAGTTCTGGAGACCCCCTGCCTGCCCAGCCATTCCTCCTGTTGTGTTTTTTTAAGTTGTGGTTGGTGTTTCACAGAAAAGGTATGAAGGCATCTATAATCAGGGTGTTTTTATGCTGCTGTGGTGTGGCTTCATCTCTCACAGCAGAGCCCAGGGTCCTCCCAGGTTAGTGAAGTTCAAGCAGAGCTGTGGACAGATGGCGTCCCATGTTCCAGGGAAGTGGCCCTCTAGACCTCAGTCTCAGCTGGGTCACGTGCTCACAAGAGCTGCCTGATTCCAGCGCTGGGAAATGTGTCGTTCTTAATCCTGTCTCAGTATTGTAGTAACATGAGGACACGAGTCGGTTTGATCCCTGATAAGCCTTGCTAACTTTGGGAAAACAGGACGCCTTTTTCTGGTGTTCGTGATTTTGGCCCATACACATCCTGTCTTGCCTGTTTTGTCCATGGGCCTGGCCTCCCAGACGTCAGGGACTTGCTCTTAGGGGCCTGGGCCATGTCCCACCTGCCCTGTGTCCTCTCCCAGTGCCTTGCTGGTGGAGTGTTTAGTAAATGGAGATCATGCGCCCGTGTTGCTCTCATTCAGATGTTGCCACTCACAGGCGTTTTATTCCTTTAATTTCATGAACAAGCCGTTGGCCGCTGAGCCTGGCTCCTCTCCTCTCTGGCCACACCCCGTTGGGTCCCATAGCTGTTTTGTAGAGGAAAATCTGAGGTCAGGTCAGTTGTTGGTGGGAACTGAAGACTTTGCTTTATAAATGCCATTGGATAATGATGAGTTTTATCCGCAGATTCTAGTTAATTGAATTAATTTTCACTTGTCTTTCTAGTGAAAAAAAAACTAATAAATTTAATTTATGAACAACTTTTAATCTAATCCCAGAACTCTTCCGTACCACGTTAACTCCATGAACTAATTCTCATAGCAGCCCAATTAAATACAGTCAGGCTGTGTGTGTGTGTGTGTGTGTGTGTGTGTGTGTGTGTGTGTGTGTGTGTGTGTGTGAGCAGTTTCAAGTTATATTTAGAGGTGGATTTTTTCCTCCTTTTGGCAAGACACAATTTTAAAAAGTGAATTTTGGGTTATTACTAGGTTAATGCTAATTCTTTTTTTATTGAGGTATAATTGACACACATTATATAAGTTTCAGGTGTTCAACAATGATTCAATATTTGTATATATTGTGAAATAATCACCACAGCAAGTCTAGTTAGTATCTGTCAGCACCCATAGTTACAGAATTTTTTCTTGTGATGAGAACTTTTAAGATTTATGCTCTTAGCAAGAAGGGCCTAAATCTTAGCATAAAAGTTGCTCTTAACAACTTTCAGGTATGCAACACAGTATTATTAACCGTGGTCTCCACATCCTGTGGCTTATTAATGTTATGCACTGGACTGGATGTGTATGGGCCAAAAATCACAAAGGAGTCTGTACCTTCTGACTCCTTCCCCCATTTTAGTCACCCCCTATCTCCAGTGACCACCAGTATTTGTACAGTATTTGTCTTTCTTTCTCTGACTTACTTCACTGGCATAATGCCCTCAAGGTCCATCCACGTTACCACAAATGGCAAAATTTCACTTTCTTTTTTTTATGCCTGAATAATACTGCATTGTGTAGATATGTCACATCTTTTTATTTTTTATTTTATTTATTTATTTTTTTTTTTTTTTAAGATTTTGTTTATTTGCTAGAGAGAGAGAGAGAGAGTGACAGCACAAGCAGGGGAAGGGGCAGGCAGAGGGAGAAGCAGGGTCCCCGTCGAGCAAGGAGCCCGATGTGGGACTCAGTCCCAGGACCCTGGAATCATGACCTGAGCCAAAGGCAGACGCTTAACCGACTGAGCCACCCAGGCGTCCTGTCACCTCTTTTTAATGTATTCATCAGTTGATGGACACCTAAGGTGTTTTCATGTCTTGTCTGTTGTGCGTAATGCTGCCTCAAACAGGGGCTGCACATACCTCACAAGATGGTGATTTAACTTCCTTCAGATATATCCCCAGAAGTTGGATTGCTGGATTTTAGGGTAGCTCCATTTTTAGTTTTTTTGAGGAGCCTCCATCCTCATTTCCGGAGTAGCTGCCCCAGCTTGCATTCCTACCAGCAGCGCAAAAAGGTTTCCGTTTCTCCGCATCCTGGCCAATACTTACCTTTTGCCTAATGATGGCCCTCCTAAGTAAGTGTGGGAAATTAGTTGACCATATACGCGTGAGTTTACTTTTGAGCTCTCTCTATTCTGTTCCATTGATTTTCGTGTCTGTTTTTATGCTAATATTACACTGTTTTGATTACAATAGCTTTGTAATACAGTTTGAAATCAGGGAGCGTGACGCCTCCAGCTCTGTTCTTTCTCAGGACTGTCTGGCTATTCAGAGCCTTTTGTGGTTCCATACACATTTTAGGATTGTTTGTTCTATTTCTATGAAAAGTGCCATAGGAATTTTTGTAGAGATCACATTGATGCTGTAGATTGCTTTGGATAGTATGGACATTTTAACAATATTTGTTCTTCCAACCCATGAGCATGGAATATCTTTCATTTGTTTGCATCATCTTCACTTTCTTTCATCAGTGTTTTATAATTTTCAGAGTGCAGGTCTTTCACGTCCCTGGTTAAATTTATTCCTACCTATCTTATTCTTTTTGATGCAATTGTAAATGAGATTGTTGTCTTAATTGCTCAGATAGTTCCTTATTAGTGTATAGAAATGCAACAGATTGGGACGCCTGGGTGGCTCAGTTGGTTAAGCATCTGCCTTCAGCTCGGGTCCTGATCTCAGGGTCCTGGGATCGAGTCCCATTTTGGGCTCCCTGCTCAGCGGGAAGCCTGCTTCTCCCTCTCCTCTGCTGCCTCCCCTGCTTGTGCTCTGTCTCTCTGACAAATAAAGAAAATCTTTAATAATAGTAATAAACCTTAAAAAAGAAATGCAAAAGATTTCATGTATTGATGTATCCTGTAACTTTATTGAATTCATTTATTAGTTCTGACCATTTTTTGGTAGAGTCTTAAGGGTTTTCTATGTATAGTATCATGTCCTTGGAAGATAGTGGCAGTTTTACTTCTTCCTTTCAGTTTGGATGCCTCTTCTTTCTCTTCCTTGCCTGATTGCTGTGGCTAGGACTTCCAGTCCTGTGTTGGATAAGAGTGGTGAGAGTGGACGTTCTTGTCCTGTTCCTGACCTTAGGGAGGAAGCTCTCAGCTTTTCACCATTGAGGATGTTAGCTGATTGCACTGAGTATGAACAACTGAGTATGAACAACACAATTTTTAAAAAGTGAATTTTCAGTTATCAGTAGGTTAATAAAACTCTTACTAGGTTATAGCCGAGCTGTGTGGCCCCCCCGGCAGCCTGCGGTGCTGCTACCGTGGGCCCATCTGTCCCTTGACTCTCACCTGCCTCCTCTCTCCAGTCCTAGTAAAACTAAGCAGACAGACAGAAGGAGGAGGGGACTTGGAGGTGGTGCTGTCTCCGGCCTCAGTGTACAGTGTGGGCAGCAGAGCAAGGTGGGGTTCGGGGTTCTCGCACTTGGTAGCTGCACGACATTGAACAAGTTCTTGTGAACATACAGCAGAACATAACTTCTCTCTTTCATAAACATGAGGGGACGTCTTCTATGCTTGCTGACGGGATGGAGGGTGGCACCGTGTGGGATGTTCTCTGTCTCTGTGGAAATCGAGGCCATGATCCCATCCCCCCCGTGTCATTGGCAGAGCCAAAGTGGGATCGGCTCTTGACACCCAACCAGTGGTCTTTGCTGTGAGACAGTGCTTTTCTGGGAGGAGGGGGCCTGAGGGAAAGCGCGAGGTAAAAGCGGACCCCAGCAGGAGCACGCCTTGTTGTGTCCTCTCGCGTAGGCCCCACGCTTGCCAGTCTGGCAGATGCCGGCAGACGGGTGCCTTCCACAGGCTGGAGCTTCTCCAGCAGAAGTGGGGTCTGTACCGGCTGTTACTGACATTGGTTCCCTGGGAGGCCTGTAACTGGGCAGCTCATGTTCTCCTCACCAGAGCCCTGTGGAGAGTGTCCCAAGGAGGATGTGGGTTTTTACCAGCAGTGGGACTGAAAACAGATGCAATTTCAGAGGCCTCTTGGCTGTCCTGGTTGATTGGATTGGTTGTGGTGATGCCGTGAGGCAGGGAGGGGAGGGGCAGGGTCCCCCCAGGGTCTCCCTCCACTCCCGCTTTCGAGGAGCAACTCATCTGGGACTTAGCTGTGGCTTTGGGTCCAGACCCTTATCTTCACCATAAGCTGCAGGTGAGCTTGGTGTCCCTGCTCACTGGTGCTCGTGGGGAATTTTTAAAATGCCCAGCATTATTTTTCTTGTCCCAGCAGCTCAAATACAGCTTTAAAATGGTATACAGGTTTACATTTTTATTAAAAATCCAGGTGATTGGATTATTATGTACAGATTATATCCCATACTATATATACACACATACTCATTTACAGACATAGAAGTCTGCTATCTATGATAAAGAATACGAGAACTCTTAATCTGCAACAGTTCTGTAAGAAAAGAAAGATGAAGGGAAGCAGGATTAGCTGTAACTAAGGAAAGACAGAGACAGCTACTTTCATCGCACACCGAGGGCAGCCACACGGGTGACAGGGGACGCTGGCCCCTCAGTGCCGGAACACGTGCGAGGAGCTGAGCCGTGCGCAGGGAGTAAGACTGTCTGTCTTCCGGGCTGGAGCCGTGTCCTCTCTGAAAGCTGGTATGTGCTTGCTCTTTTCCTGCTTGTGTGTGTGACTGTCCGTAAGTGCGTTCTAGGGGACCCAGTCTGTTCATGGTGCTTCACGTAGCTCATGGGGCCCTTTGATACTTGGCTTGTGCAGCCCCTGTGAGAACACACACAGAGAAGGGGGTGCACACAGGATGAGGGTGGGATGTCTGCATGGTTAGGTGGGAAAGCCAGCTAAGCAGTACACTGAGTCACACAGTGAACAAGCAACCCGTGAAGCTTGGGTGCTCGCATCTGTTGAGTTTAAGACAAGCTTGCAAGGGTAGAGGGATAGTCATGTGCCATGAGGTGTCCATGGCGTGTGGCAGGGGGAGCCCGGGGCGCCCAGATCCCCGGTTCCTGATGCGGGCATGCATGTACTTGTCTAGGCATGTGCAGGGTTAGCATCAGCTTCCTCACTCACCCAGTGGTGTTTTGTCAGGCGCGGGTGCATGCCCAGAGCATTTTGCAAAGTCCTCTAGAAAATAAGAGGTACTGGGGTTGTCACCCTGCTACTGCTGAGCCAAATAGGGTGCCCAGGAAGCAGACCGGTGCCTGCTCTCAGAACCTTTGTCTCCCCCCACCCCACCCCACCCTGAGCAGGGCAGTTCCTTTACATCCCTCTTGGCGCTCTTTTTGGGCAGAGCCAAAGGAACCATCGTAGTCTCTTTGCTCATCAGTTTCTCTGCTGTGTTAGGTCCCCCCTCCTGGCTCTGACTCCAGCCTCCTCTCAGATGGAAGGCTCCCCATGTTTAGAACATTCTAGATTTCTCTGTGAGGAGAGACTAGGGGAGTCAAGGACTTGGGGAGCAGTGTCTGAGCGCCCGAGCAGCATCTGCAGAGCCACCTTCTCTGGTACTCATCACCACTCATTGGAAAGTGCTTGGTCATCTTTGATGGGGAGATAAAAGGAAAGAAATATGAGTTAATGGAAGGAAAATTCTATTATGAAATCCAAGCTATACCCCCTCAGAGAGTGACGTGTTGTAAGCATCACATTTCATTGCCGCTGTGAGGACTTTTCAGGATCTACTGGACGCATGGTTCTTGGGGCACACTCGCTGTGGTGGTGTCAGTGTGCACCGTGGGTCAGACCTCATACCAGCCCCCCCGGCATGGTGCGCATGCGGGGAGCACCCCCGGCACGGTGCATGCGTGGGGAGCATGGATTGGTCCCTGGTGGACAGGGAGTCTCAGACGGGTGAGTTGTGTGCACGGTCCTGGAGCGTGAAGGTTAGTCAGTGTCCATGCCAGCAGCAGCTTCTGGTTGAAATATCCCCCAGAGGCCTCAGGCAGGACCTGACTTCGTTACGACTTTGCTTGTTCTGGGCACTCACTACCTGAGTGGCACCTCCACTAAGACGGCGGTTCCCACCAGCTGAGCGTGGCACTCACGGTGACGGTCCATCATCGTGGCCCCTCCGCACCACACTCTCCGTCCCTTTCTTTCAGGGTCTCTGTTGTGTGAGTTAGAACAGCCAGCCACCCTTACCTCCAAGACTCTTAATAGTCTGAGTCTTCATGAACTCCTGGTGCAGCATGTAGGTTTTCAGCTTCCATACTTTAATCATTTAAGTTGTGAAAACGTAGAAATAATTTGGAAGAGTTTCCTTAAGATGGCTCTACTGTCCACAGCAGGTGCCAGTGCCACCCTTTGCCCTGGGGCTTCCCAGCGAGGCCTGTCTTCTCCGCCAGGGCCTGGAGCCCATGCCCTCTGCCCTTGCTGGGGGTTTGCTGTGCTCATTGGCTCCTCCCTCTGTCTTGTCTTCAGCTTCATCTTCTGACTTTAACTTGGTCTCTTTGACTGACTCTGTCCTCTAGTGGATAAAGTCAGGTGCCCTCCGCTGGAAAATACCGAAAACTTCTGCGGTGAACATTTCCAGCCCGTCGCTTGCTGCAGGATGGAGCTGCACGTTTGCTCGGTCTGCTCCCCGCCTCGCCTCTGGCCCTCCAGTAGAGTCGTGCCTACAGGGCATGAGGTCCCCGAAGCAAAGGTTAGAAAGCACTCGGCCGTCAGCCCCACCGGGCAGCGGGCCTTGTGCTGCCTTCTCTCCCACTCTGAGCCTGAGATGCACCGCTTCCTTATCTTTGCTAGGAAGCAGTCCCTTTTCACGTTCTAGACTTCTTCCACATACACTTCCGGAGCCTCACTCTGGCATGCCAGCGTTGGTAGCTGGGGAGTGGAGCCCAGGGCAAAAGCTGTCGTGCTGGGGACCTCAGTGGGAGAGCTGCATGTCCTGTGTGGGGGTTTCGTGATCTTCTTCCTCTGCGAGATGAGGGCCTCCCTGGACGGAGAGACAGTGCTTTTTTCCCGTTTGCTTTCTAGTGCCCAGCACCCTACCGACATGACTAGAGCCTGCTTGATTCAGCAAAGTGGTTGTGCAGGTGCGGCCCTTGTGGGGAAGCCCCCTTTACAAAGCCCCCTCTGGCTCTGACACATCTCCATGGAACTCCAGCAGAGCTGAAGAGGCGGCTATGGCGCGTGGTCTGCCCTGGGCTGTCCTCTTCAGGTAACTGGCGACTTACAACTTAACCGCTGTGGCTTGTAGTCTCTGGTGGGTGAGCCAGAGTCATGGAAGCCACAGCTCCTATGCGCACGTGGGCGTGGGTGATTGTGGAATGGTTTGGGATTCACGTGATTAGCTCCTGGCTTGAAAAGCAAAGCTAGGACCCTACAGCTTACAGCATCAAAGCAAGGAAGTAGAGGGTAGAGCAGGAGTGGCAGAGAAGGTGGACGCAGGAGAGAGGGCTCCGTGTCCGTCCCGTTTCTGCCTCATTTGCTGGGAAGGCCAACACCACACCATTACCTATCTCCCGCGGCTCCTACCTGGTGCCCGTTCATGTGGAGTTGAATGCATATATTTGTTTTTGTGAAGCTCTTCACACTCTGCAGCCATTTGGATCTTCTGAGACTAAAATGTGATCAGCCAAAGCTAATGGGAGACTTCCGTCTTGATGTTTACATCTGAATGGAGACAGGGATTCAGGTTGAACGTCAGAACTCGCCAGTGGTGGCAGACCAAAGAGATGTCCACTTCCCGGCCTTCTAGACTGTTCCTCCTGCACGAGGTCTTCGTCACTCATTCTCGGCTCGTCTTGTATGGGAGACATTTGTTTCCACAACTAAATTGTAGGCTCTGGGAGGCTGGGACTGTATCTTATTGTTTGTAATCTCCAGCAGCTAGCTTAAAACAGTGCCCAGTAAAGGCTTGGTGAAGTGCCTCATGGCAGTGATTAAGGATTTTTGTGGAGCAGATCTACAACATGTAATTCTATCTATGCATTTCTTGTATTTTAATATGAGGCCATGTCATCTTGCTGGAGCACTGTCTGATGTTTAACCAGTAGAATATGAATAAAGAAATACGGCATTTTAGCATTTCTGCAGGCAGTTTTCTGATTCTGAGTTGGATCTTGGACTTCATCCTTTGATCTGTTCCTTGTTTTCCAAATAATGTCCATCTGAAAAAAGTTTGTAAGCAGTGTTTTAAATGATAGCAGGTGCCAAACCATGAACCCACGGAGGAAAGAATCCCCAAAGATGAGGGCCTTGATGTGTCTGTTTATGAAACGCAGGCCTCCTCGGAGGGAGCCCAGGTCAGGGAGCTGCCGGTGGACCTGGGAGGGAGAGCAGGGTGGGCCGGGATTAAGGGGAAACAAGCGCACTCACCGCCCCCATCAGAACCTCAGAGCATCTTCACTGTGTAGTTCCCGAGCACGTTCTTCTGTGGTCACCGTTTGTTGGAGTGACTTGTGACAGACTCGGCAATACTGCCCAGAAGTAAAATGGTGACTGATAAATCCAAGGACCTGTTTCCAGCAAAGGAGCAGGAAATTTCTTGCTTTGGTAATGGTGATGATCCATCTCTGGGAAGAATGTAGCCTAAATCAGTTAAGGAAAAATAAGTAAATAAAGGGTAGGTTCAGTGAAGTGCTACCATTTGGTGATATATTAAGAGCCCAGATTGTTAAGATAAAATAAAGCCTCTCCACGACTGTTAGGGAGTGGCACTAAATTACTTTTGTTGGGGAAGAGGTTCTGACCTGCTGAAGGTAAGGTACACTCACAGGATGAGACCTGCAGTCTGATGGGCTCATTGTGGGTGGTGGGAGCTGCCTGCACTCTTGCACGAAGGGGCTGATGAGCCGCCACTCACCAGGCTTCTTACCAGAGTCAGCACTTGCCTTAAAATAGAGGGTTTTGTGGACTTGGAAAGGGGAGGTTAAGAGTGGTGTCTGCCTGGGGGTGATCTGTGCTCCATGTGACGGGTGGTACGGGGCAGGGCGTGGGGGACAGAGGTGCACACAGCAGCCTGCATGGCTCCTGGCCACCTGCACCTGTTGGGAAGCCCATTCACTGTTCCCCAGAGAAGAGTGTGGGTGCCTGGGTGGAGCTCCGAGAGCCAGGGTGCTTGCGGCTTCCACATGGAGCGCCTCGGCCTGGGACCGAAGCTGGAGTGCGAGCTTGCTGAAAAGTCAACAACCAGGGTGAGGAGTATCCTCGAATTGCAGGGTTTTGAAAAAACATTTTACACACACAGGTAACTCATGAAACTGAGTCCATAAAATGAACAGTGTTGCCGGGCCTCTCCTCTTGGGGCGTGGTTGCTGTGGATGTGTGTCGGAGTATGGAGTTCTCACAGGTCATTCGCTCCCCCCGACCCTGGGTGAGCAAGCGTGCGACTCCAGCTGTTCTCACTTCCATCAGGAGAGTATCCAAAAGTTGGTCTATAAACCTGGACTAAGCCACTGTTAAGCTTGTTATTTTGACAATTCTGATTTTAAGCAGGAGTTGTTTTTTAGGTTATAGGGAAGCTGTAAAGCTTACTGTATATTTAAATTTAAAATCAGTCTGTGCCGTCGACTCTCCAGATCACGTCTTTATCCTGCCAATGAAACTTGAAATGCACTCACTCTGCCAAAAGCTCATGCCCAGCCTTAGCCAACTGCAGCCCTTAGGCCAGATCTGGCCCGTCACCTGTTTTTGAATGGCCTGGGAGCTCAGAACAAGGTCTACATTTTTAACTGGTTAGGAGAAAAGTCTCATTTCATAACATGTGGTAATGATAGGAAATTCAGATTTTGGTGTCTAAAGTAAAGTTCACACCATGACAGCAGAGTCGAGAGCTGTGACAGACACCGTTAGGCCCCCCAGACCAGAAGTAAGTCCCTCTGGCCCTTTGCAGAAAAGCCTGCTGGCCCCAGGCTTAAATGAGCAGGCAAGTCTGCAGGCTTTTCTGTGAGAAGGAAAGTCACTGGACAGTGCATCTCTTGAGGACAGAGACCATTCCACTGCTGTTTGTGCTGGGCCTAGAACACACTCTGAGGAGTAATGATGGTAATAATACCTTGCCAAAATAGGGTGGTTTGTGTTTGGTTTGTTTTCGGTTTTTTTTTGTTTTTTTTTGTTTTTTTTAGAGAAATTAGGAGGGCTTCATAAATATTATACAGTTAATTTTTACAGCATTCCTTTGAGGAAAACAAAAGTCCTGTCTTGTTATGTTGTTAGAGAAATGAAGACAAAGATTGGTGTCTTGGCTTAGGCGCCTTGAAGGGGCTGGTGAGGATGCACTGCTCTGGAGTCTAGCCCACCCGTGATGACGTCCGGATTTGGGGTCTTGGTTGGGGGGGAGTCAGTGATGGTGGCTTGTTCCTTGTTGGATCCTCTGTGTCGCCTGCTGGGTGCTGTACGAATGTCAAATGCTCGGTAAGTTTTAATACTGAAGATGATGTCGTCTGCTGGAGCCGGAAGGAATGGGACCCTGGAAGTGGTGCAGGCAGGCTCCGGCAACAGGCTGCAGTCTGAGGGTGGTTTGCCCGAGGTCAGGGCACCAGTGCGTGCCGCTTCCACGTTGAGAAAGCTAGAGCTCCAAGAGATAAACCACAAGTCGTCATGCTTCGTGCCGTCTCCCCAGACAGCCTCCCATGTGAAGAGTAGACACCGCATGTGTAGAAGCAAATGTAGAAATCTTCCATTAAAAATCTTTAGTCAGTATTGCCACTGCTGGCGAACCATCACTTTCCAAATCAAACCCTTTAAATTCTGGTGTAAAATAAAGATGCTTCAGGGATATGCTGAGATCACACTGTTATAGCACATCGAAATAAAGCCCATGGACCAATGTTTTACTGCTTACACAGCCCAAGAAAAACAGCATTGTGTAAATGTGTGTTAAAAGAGATATTTAGAAAAATGCTTTTATAATTAGGCACTCGAAAAGTTAATGAATGAATGAATAGTAGATGTAGAGTCTATTCAAACTGCTAGTAGACTTTTAAAGTTGACCTCTAAGCACAGAAGATGACGATGGACTCCCCAGATGGAGTAAAGGGGATCAACATGCCAAGAAAACAGGTGCAGACCTGGTCTGAGCCTCAGTCTTATCCGTGCGCACACATAGGACTTGGAAGTGCTCTTCCCCAGCGTCTGCAGGCAGAAGGTCATCGTGCGCCTGGGAGGAAGAGAGGATGCTCTCTGGGGCCCAGCTGCCCCTCCCAAATCTGACAGCTGATGCCCGTGTCACTTCCTGTGCCTGTGGCCCTGTGATCCTGGTTACACGTGTCACACTGTGTGTCCCCGGTGTGAGATTTGGAGGATATGAGCTCCAGTGAGCAGGCACATTGTGGAGGAACAGGAGAGGGCTCTCGTGACACTGGAGAGTTGCAGGCCACCGCCTGACCCGGGCATGACTCTGGTGCCTTTCCTGTGCTTTGTCCCTTGCACTTAGCAGAGCCCTGAGAGAAGTCCTCGAGGCCCACAACTACCCTCCAAGTTGTTCTGGGAACCACATTCAGTGAGGACACGTTGGTCTTGCTCAGGATAGCAGGTGGGATGCCTCGTGGAAGTTCTCAGGGGCGCTCTCTGACTCCAGAACGATTCATGTGCCCTGCCGGATGCCCCACAGCTGACTTGCCTTTGAGGAAGAGAGTGGCATGAGTCACCTGCAGAGTTGAAGCATAGAGCATGGCAGGCCAGACCTGGGCCCCTGCCTCCTTTGTCAGTGACGCTGCTTGGTGCGCAGCCTTGCTTGTCTGCCCATGTAGCGTCCGCCAGTGCTGGCGGGTGGCCTCGGGGTGGAGCCTGGTTGCTGGCCATGGGTCTACACAGACGCTCACGCCAGCAGCGCCCAGAGGAGGCTCCTGTGTGCGTTCGGGTACCATTCGCAGCTGTGGAGCTTCAGATCGAAAAGCTGTGTGCAGGTTTGGGCTTCAGTCCCCTCCCTTTGTCCTCTGCTGTCGCTGCACTTCTCCCTGGGACTTTGAAACTAGCCTCTGGCCTCCCCTCTGCCCGTCGCTTGCAGCTGGGGCAGAGGCGAAGGACTGGCGCCTGGAGGTTTCACGCTGGGCCGTGGCCTCACTGCCTCCTCTGTAAGCCTTCCACAAAGGGATCCCTTTCCCCACTGGAAGGACCTGCACTTGCTCCTCGATACCCACATGTGGCCGTTACCTGCGTGCCACGGGACGCCTCACCGGTGTCCCCAGATCTGCTTCAGGGCCCGTCCCCTTCCTCTCCCTCTGAGCATCCCTTGTCTTCTGCTTGAGGACGCCTGTCCCCTCTCCTGGGGTTTGCGCTCCTCAGGACCACACACTTGGCCTCACTCACACTTGTATCTTCTCTGGTACCTGCACTTTCTGGCAATTTAGCAGGTCCTCAGCTAGTGTTATTTCCATGAATGGAAATATATCCACAGTTACTTGAGGGTGGAAACAGAATCTTTTATAACTTTGATAGAATCTTTGCATTGTCAGTACTCAGATGTTGATTTGCTTAATACTTTCATCAGTCGCTGTATTTATGTTTAGGCTAGAGTGCTTGTAGAAGTATTCTGCCTTCATGAATAAGACTCTTCAAATAAAATTTATTTTTCTGTAGCAGAAACAAATCTCAGGATATGATTTCCACCTTACTTTTCTTTTTCAAACCCCCTTCCACAGGTTGGCAGGAGTGCACCAGGGCTTGGGGGGAAGGGTGTCCCTGAGATGTCATTGTCGCACTCTCTCTACCCCTGGCCCCCTGCTGCTCCCACACCCACAGGGCGTGGGTGTCAGGTAGAGCTCATGCACTGCTGAGGGTGCGGGGGCCGTCTGGGCCCCTCTTCTTCGTGACCCAGGGGGTCCCGTCTCCTCGCTCTTGTGCCGACGCTTCATGCCTGTGGTAGATCGGAGCCTCTGAAGTTCTCCCAGGGACCAGACTTAGGAAAGTCAGGAGCCAGAACTTGATGATTTTACTCTGTTGCTCAAGTGTATTGATTGTGGGATGTCTTAGGTGAATTATGGCTAATAGTTCAAATATTATGTCACTAGTTTCTTGCAAAGATTAGTCTTTTTATCATTCTTTTAAACCTGGTTCTTTCTGTCATTTTACACTTGTGAGCAGAATCATATAATCTCGTGGTGGTTGTGGGTCTGATGGGGTTGCCGCAGAGGCAGACGTGCTGCCCTGATGTGCGATGCTCTAGGAGGGGCAACAGGTGGCAGTTTGGCTGAGCCCATCTTTGGAGCCGTAGGATGGTGTGGGATGCCCTGCAGGCTCCATGGCTCAGTCTGGAGAGGGGACGGGGTGAGCAGAGTGGTCAGTGGTGTTCTTGCCCGTGGCAGCAGGAGGCCGCGCCGCAGGACGCTCACGTGCTGTGTGGTTCCCATAATGGTTTCCTCAGGCACCTGAATGTGTTCCCGTCGACACAGCTCTACACTCAGTTGTGCTTTCTCTCCTGTTCTCTGCTCTTGGGTCCCTTCCATAAGCCGTCAGAAAACATAGAGAAGTTGTTCTTCTTGTCTGCTGTACATGATGGTCAGTTCTGAACCTCAGGTGCGTGTCAGGAGGGCAGCACGTGAGAACGGTTGGGCCCGAGCCAGGTGGAGCTTCGAGCCCCCAGACCTGCTGACACCCGCACTCCTAGGATAGCAGCTCAGCAGGGTGGAGAGAGTATTTCTCTGCAGGTTGCGTCCAGGGTGCTGCCGCCAGCCAGACCCTGTGCACGAGAGCCCTGGGGCCCCGAGCACCTGCTGTCCTGCTCTGTCCTGCTCCTCTGTGCAGACGTCTGTGCACGTCCAGAGAGCACCTCTCACACAGTGATGGGACACGAACGTGGCCCCGGATGTGAATGTACGTGACATCTCAAGACAGGCACCGTGGAAGGGTTGGCCCTGCTGCTGTCCCCAGCACAGCGTTCATTCTTCCCACCCCTGCCCTGTGCATTGGGGGAAGCAGGCAGTCTCCATGTATCCTCATTTGTTTACATGTAAACTCAACAACTATTTTTATTCTTTTTATTGAACCATAACTATAGTTTCAAGTGTATAGTCAACAACTGTTTTCAAAGTCCCGCCGTGTGCACGGTGAGTGGCCTTGGTGACAGGTGTCACCACGCACAGTGACAAGCCTGACACACTGAACCTTCTCTGGGTTCTCAGAGGCTCCCATGTGGGTCAGGCAGACCTGGCCGTGTTTCCAGGACCTGCCAACTGTCCCAACTCAGGAGGGCCGAGGAACAGCTGGGCGTGAGTGGATCCTGCACCTGCCTGTTGAGGTTCACGCAGTGCCCCTGAGGGTTACTTTGTACAATTATGCCTCACTGCAACCAGGGGACCTTACCAGTGAGCATAGAACCTCTGAAATCTGACCTCCAAACTTCCGTTTCTTGTCGTTTTGTTTACTAGTGCTCTCCTCACCCTGTTTGGGATTCCACGTGCTCATGGGACAGTTGCTCTGGTGAAGCCCTAGCTGAAGCTGAGTTTAAGTTGGCTCAAGGGCTGCAGCTTGCCAAGAATGGTAGTTTTTGTTCCATTTAAATGCATTTTGCATAACTGCCAATAAGCCCCAGTTAATGGACCTTCTTTGGCATTAAGACGAACACCATTCAGTTGAGCTGTTTACCGTTCAGTATTTCCCGTGAAGCTTTGGAACATTGGTACTGGTTTTTCCAGTTTCTGAGTCCCCATCAGATGCTTCATCATGTGGGCAGGAATCTTGGAGGGCTCGGCTCATCCTTTTCTTAATTCCAAAGCACCTAACTATTTCTAAAATATGGGTTGCTTGTCTTTGGTAAAGCTGCACCTGTTAGCCTCATGGAATTGGTTCCTGCTCACCGGTGACTCCGAGCCTCGAGCCAGACCCAGCTTTCTGCCATGCCGACTGGGGGTCCCCCGGGTCTCCCCTCAGTGCCACTTCTTTGGGGGAGAAGAAGAGCTGCTATTGAATTTCTCTTGCTAGAAGATAACCTCAGAGCTTCAGATGTCAGTCCTATAGCCTATGAACATGCTCTGCTTTCCCCTGAACCCAGTTAGCATAAATTCGTGGTTTTCTCTGTTCACTGAGTGACAGGGGAATTGATCTTGGTCATCAAGCTTCCACAAGCCCCAGTCTCTCCATTCTGTTTTCTGAGTGTCTTCAGCCAGCCTCTTCCTTAACAGACTTGTCAAGGAGGAAAGTTATGGTCTGTTCTCTGAAACCTTACATTATAATTAGAAAAGTAAAATCACAAGGTGGACATGGCTGAGAAATACTATTTTCTGTCTCCCGGACACAGAGAAGTGCAGGGAAAACACCTAACATGAGCACATTGCTAGGAATGCATGTGGTGTTTGCCCAGTCGAGTGAACTAGCCAAGGGTCTCAGGCCCCAGCACCAGCGCTACCTGTACCTCCAAGTGCTGTGTGCCCCTTGATCTCCCGGGGTTTTCTACCCTTGCTTATATTTAGAGCCAGGGAGGGCGGGGGGCGCCTGGGCGACTCTGTCAGTTGGGCGTCCGACTCTTGATTTTGGCTCAGGTCGTGGTCTTGGGATCATGAGATCGAGCCCTGTGTTGGCTCCATGCTGAGTGTGGAGTCTGCTTGGGATTCTCTGTCTCCCTCTGCCCCTCCCTCCCTTCCAAAAAAAAGAGAGAGCGTGCATGGTGGAGTTGGGGGGTGGGGGGAGAAGAAAGCTATGTTTAGGAAACTGAATTAATGGCCCCACAGTTTCTTGAACTAAAAGTTCCCTAAAGCACTGGCGATGTCACTCCATCCTGTGACCCCAGGACAGCATAACTGGGCTCGAGACCAGATTCCTGCATTGGTGGTTTCACCTGCTTTGGCGTGGTTACATGTTCACTTCTCCGGGGTGGGGCAGTGAAGGGTGAGTTACTTGGAAGCTGTGAGATGGGGCACAGCATGACCAATGTAGCTCACCTGAGCCTAAAGGGGGAAGTCAGTATATTGAGGAAGTGGGGTGAACCAGGGGGGCCCCCAGGGGCTCCGTTCCAGCTACTCACTTTGCCTGAGGTGGGACGCATTTCCTCAGTGGCACCACCAGGACCTGACAGGTTCCCGACTGTCGCTGACAGGGCCACTGGGGATGGTGTTCGTAGCTGAGGCTTTGTTTTCACTTAAAGAAAATGCCGACTCTGAGTTCAGCACATTCTAACGTCATTTAGGGTTGTTTATTTTTCAAGAGCAAATGTTCTGGTTCCCATCCGTCAGTGCATAGTGCCGTGTGTCTGGACAGTGGGACCGAGTGGTCTCCGGGAGGAACTCTGCCGGATAGCACCGTGTTACCTTTCCTCTCCTCTGTCCTTGCAGCACATCGTGACTTTTCAAGCAGTTAGAGAGCTTTGCTTTTGAAGGGCTTTTGGAGGACATGAGTAGGTCATGTTCTGGTGTAAATTCTGTCTTTATTCCGTTATACTTCAGTTCCTTGAGGGCAGGACCTACACGTCCGCAGTGCATGTGCAACTCATGAGCACCCAGCGAGACCACTGGGCCCCGCAGAAGGTACACGATGGTTCACAGTCCCTTGGCTGGAATGGCGGACTCCCAGCTTTGGCTCTTCCTGCAGCAGCTGCGGTACCTGGGCCACTCCTGAGCTGCACTTAAGCTGTTAGTGTGGAGCCTGTCCACTGTGTGGCCATTGCTGTGAGCAGTGCCCCGGCTTGGAGTTTGCTATTTCAGCATCACTCCAAACGGGGAGCTCACTGTGGAGCACTCATCGCGTGCACACATATGGACAGCAGGGTCTAGGTTCTAGGTGGTTCTAGATAGTTCTAGAATGGCAGCTGGTACACAGCTGTCAGGAGTGTGCGCTGGTCTTAACAGCGTGCGCCTTGGCCTGGGCCTACTGTGGCCTCGCGTGTATGGACCCACAGCGTGCCCTGTGTCACATGGCACGTACACAGGAAGGCCATGATTGTGTCCTTGTACATGAGCATCATGCTGTGACATGGAGTCAGCCCACTCCCCTAATAGAGACCCTCTGCCCGTCCGTTTGAAGGGCATCAGCAGTTGATGGAGAAGTAAATACACTGTATATGATGTTCTGGTATTTAAGCAGCAGACTCACTCATTCAGTAGCAATCAGAACGCTGACTCTGTCAGACCTGTCCTGGGTGCTCAGGAAAGGGAAGGAGGTGATCCCAGGAGGGTGGGTTCAGCGGGAGTGTGACTGTGGTGAGCAGGCCTCCTGGGGTGGGAGGGCATTCCTGTCCCCTTCTCCTCCAGGCATTTGCCCCTGGGCTGGAATTTGATGGAACTGAGGTGAGAATAGGGTAAGGACAGGAGTGCCTCAGAAGGGAGCAGAGAAATTAGCTGGGGGTTCATTGTGCAGCTTAGAGACTGAGAAGGTGGCTCTGGTCACAGCTGGGACTCCCCTGCATGTGTGTGTGTGGGGGGCCCCCGGCAGCAGAGTGACAGGCAGCCCTCCGAGGGCCACATGTGCCGGTCCAAACAGGTCACAGAGTGGGGACGGACTGGGTCTGGCGAGGGGCCTAGCACAAGGGTGCGGGGGCTGCCACAGGAAGGTGAGACGTGTCCAGGAGGCAGGCTTGGTAGGGTTCAGGGAATGCTTACAGGCCGAGGTGGAGGACCCAGGTGTGGGGATCCCATCTTCCTAGTTTGGGTGTCCGAGGTGAGACATAAAGAGCTCAGTTTGGGGAGGGTCCCATGTGCGATGTGTGTCTGGACAGTGGGTCCTACAAGCCGGAAGCTTGGGGAGAGTTGGCATTGGAGCTGGATTTGGGAAACATGAACCCATTGGGATTGTAGCAAAAGGAAGTCAGCTAGGAGTCCTGAGAACACCCTCATGAAGGATGGCAGAGAGCTTGGAGAGGAGGCGGGTGCGTAAGGGGCAGAGCGCCCAAGCACGGCGGGGCCGTCCGGAGAAAGGGTGAGGACATTCATGTTGGACTTGAACCTAGAGCAGCTTCTGAAGAGAAGCGGGGCAGCACTGAGGCCAGAGAGGGTGAGACACCCCTCCCGTCAGGGGTGCCTGGAGGGGTGGGGAACATGGGGAGGGAGAGGGACGGGGGCTGTTCACAGGGGGACAGTGTGGCTGTGGGCACCCCAGGGAGGAGAAGGAAGTTTCCTACTTCAGTACCACCTGCTGTGTGCGCCGTCTCTCAGGGCTCACGTGGCATTTCCTGAGCCCTCACGCCAGAGGGCATGGCCCGTTCTGGGCAGCAGAGAAAGCCCTGAGAACAGAACAGTTAACCTCGAAAGTTGGAATCCAAAGGGACGTGATTGTGTTTGAGAAATGAAATTATCTACACATCCAGCCCTTCAAGACACTGACTTTATTTCTGGTTTATTGTGTTTTTCTTGGTTTAGAGTTTATTTTTAGCACCTGATAATTAAAACTGTGCTAGCGGTTCCAAAAGTGCCCATGTCTGTTGGTGGGAGTACCCTCAATGAACACACTTGGCAAACCCTCCTGCAAAGACTGCCTGAGTATAAGGAAAGCAAGTGCCGGTCTCAGGCTTATGGCCTGTCTATTTAAAGTGCTCACCTGCCACCGCGCGTGTTTATTTTTGTCATGCCCAGAATTGCTGGTGTACATGGGATATAATTGTAAGGATTCTTGAAATGAGAGTGTATGGACTGGAACAGGAAAAAATACATCTTTATTTTCACCAACTTCTAACTGAAATTCATCCTTTCCTTTACAAGAGAGTCCACAAATCCTAGTAATAATAGCAGCAGCTGTGGCCATGTCACCAGTAGGGATCACGGAGGATCCGATGTCACCTCACAGTTGGAGAGATCCGTGTGTGTCCTTTCCTGTCATCCTTGTCTCCAGATTAGTTACTACACCCGCTGCCCTATTATTTAAAGATATACAAAGAAGTGGGTAAATTCCTATATCATAAATTTATGATTTTTTAGGGGCACCTGGGTGGCTCAGTTGTTGAGCGTCTGCCTTCGGCTCAGGTCATGGTCCCAGGGTCCTGCGATCGAGCCCCGCATCGGGCTCCCTGCTCTGCGGGAAGCCTGCTTCTCCCTCTCCCACTCCCCCTGCTTGTGTTCCCTCTCTCTGTGTCTCTGTCAAATAAATAAAATCTTTAAAAAAAAAAAAATTTTTTTTTAAACTGTACTTCATTATAATTAATTCTTTTATAAGCCTATTATTTTATTGTATCTATTTAATGTTATTCAGAGAAAGAATCCATAGGTTTCACTAGACTGCCACAAATATTTATGATATGAAAATGTTGAGACCCCTGGCTGAGGAGACAAAGTGTGCTGGGGCTGCCTTCAGGAGTGGGAGACTGAGGTAGTCCAGATGGATTTTCATGTTGAAAACAAAAGAGAAAACCTAAAAAATATGTTTAAAAAAAATAAATCTCTTAAGTATCAGATGGCTAAAAGGGTCATAAAGAATTACAGAGTCAAGACTGTAGAAAACAGAAGTCCGGGAAGGTTAGCCAAGCATTGGGCACCACTTTTGCTCCAGCGTGTTTGCCTGGTAAGAAAGGAGAAAACATAATTGGCCACAGTCAGGAGTAGACAGGGTGTCGCCGCAGACCCTGCGAAGAGCACAGGGGTCAACAGAAAGCTTTGCGCACACACAAATTTGCACACACACAAATTCAGCCACTTAGATGTAGTGGACTAGATCCCCCCAAAGCACAAGTGGCTGCAATCCACCCATTATCTAATAGATTTTAGACAGCTAGATCACCGTTAAGGAAGTTTCATTCATAGTTTTTTTTTTTTAAACTCTCCAGAATACACCTGTAACCCGGTTGGTTTCCCTGGATCATTTATCAGCATTCAAAGAATTAATGCCAATTCTACACATTGTCTTCCAGAAAATATAAGAAGATGAGACCAGTATTACCCTGATACCAAAACCACATAAATGAATTACAAAAAAAAGAACATGTCAGGCCAGTGTCCCTCATGAACATAGATACAGAAATCCTTAACAAAATGTTAGCAGATCAAACCAAGCAGTATGTAAAAAGTATACACCATGACCAAGTGGGATTGTTCATTGCCGGGATGCATGGCTGATTCAGAATTCAAAAACCTGTCTATGTAATTCTCTCATTGGCTAATGAGGAAAAATCACAGGATCATATCAGGTATTCGGAAAAAAACATTTCACAAAATTCAGTACCCATTCGTGATGAAACCTCAAAGAATAGGAATAGAAGGGGCCTTCTTCAGCTCGATAAAGAATATCTCCAAAATCCCCTGCAGCTGACATCATGCATACCAGAGAAAGGCTGCATGCCTCCCCCTGAGGCGGAGACTAAGGCCGGTATATCTGCTCGCACCACCCCTCTCGAGAGCACGGAGCCAGCAGGTGTGGCCTGTGCCCTGAGGCAGGGAAAGGAACTAAAAGGCCTGCAGATCACCAAGGGACAGAAGAGGGACAGAAAGACGGTCCCAGTTTGCAGATGACATGATTCTCTAGAATCACAGATAATCCCAAGGAATCCATCACAAAACTCCTAGAGCTAGTAAGTGTTCAGCAAGATCTCAGGCTGAAGATCAACGTAAAAACAAACAAAAAGACCACAATTGCATCTCTATATATTAAGCTTAAAAGATAACACCACTAAAATTGTTCCACAAAAATGAATTACCAAGGTATAACCTAACAGACAGGTATAGTATCTGTGTGCCGAGAATTACAAAGTGCTGGGGAAGGGAGTCGGAAGAAGCTTGAGTTCATGGACAGACAGACACGTCGTGCTCACGGACTCCCAAGTCTCTACACAATGGAGAGGTCCCTTCTCTCCAAACCGATGGACAATTCCTAGCAAAACCCCAGCAAGGATTTTTGGTTGCTGCTGATATGACAAGATTATTCTAAAATTTGTATGGAAGAGCAGAAGTAGTAAAATACAGCCAAAACAGTTCTGAAGAGAAGGAATGACACGGGAGGAATAATGCTGGTTAATATGGCTGATAATGTAGCTTGTTACGGAACTAATCGAGACTGGATTGGCCGAGGGTCGGACACACGCGTCAGTGGGACGGAGGCAGAGGACCGCACGGGTTCCGCCCCCCGATTTTGATGAAGCACAGAAGTCTTGTCAACAGGTGGTGCTGGAGCAGTTGCACAATCACAGACAAAAAAAGGACTCTTAACCTTGCCACTCATGCAAAAGATTAACTTAAGTAGAACACCCAGCTAAATGCAAAATGTACCACTGTAGAACTTCTGGGTAAAAAATAGAAAACTTTGGAATCTAGGGCTACGTAAAGGGTTCTTAGGTTTCACATCAAAAGCATGATCCATAAAAGAAAAAAAGTAGTAAGTTGGACTTCATCAAAATTAAAAACATTTGGTCTGTAAAAATGAGGAAACAACAAGCTACTGAATGGGAGAAAATATTTGCCAACATGTCTGACAAAGGTCTTGTAAGTAGAAAATATAAGGAGTCTCAAAACTCAGTAGTAAAAACCAAACAGTCCGCTTAAAAAGTGGGCAAAAGACGTAAACAGACATTTCACTGAAAAAGATGTTTGGCAAACAAGCATGTGGAAGGTTGTTCAGCGTTCATTAAAGCTGTGGTGAGGGGCCGGGTGCAGAGCAGCCCAGACCGCACCCCGTGACAGCGGCAGGCCCCTCGAGGAGGATGGGTGCTTGCACACCAGTCTCCTACGCGGCGGTGGGAGCGCTTTGGCTATAGGTGCGTCAGCTCCCTAGGAAGCTAAGCATGCACTTACCGCATGCCTCAACAGTCCCCCTCCTGGGCCTTTTTCCCGCGGAAGTGAAGACTTCTGCTCACCCCAGACCTGGACGTGAGCGTTCCCAGCAGCTGCACATGTGACAGCAGGAGCTGGGAACAAGAACAATGTCTTTAACTAGGCAAACGCTCACACCAGCTGGCCCGTCCACACTGTGGGGTGGGGCCAGCCATGAGAGGGAGGGCCCGACACACACAGCAGCATGAGCAGATCTCAGGGGGTTGTGCTGAATGAGGAAGCCAGTCCCCACACGGCTACACTCCCAGAATGCCACGGTTGGAGAGATGGAGGCTGGGGCAGGGCATGGCTCTGCACAAGGGAGGCTCCGTATCTGACGGTGGTAGTGATGGTTAGCCAGGTGGTGTGTGTGACATCACACATGTCCGTGCATGTGGAAGGACCCGTCTCCTGGTCTTGATGCTGCACTGTGGAATGTAGGATGTTAGCACTGCGGGGGATGAGGGTGCATCTGTGGGACCTTCCATACAACCTTTGCAGCTTCCTGTGGATCTGTTGTCATTGCAAAATAAGAAACCCGAACCAACCACGTGCTGCCTACGAGACACACGTCTAAGGTGGAGAGACGCCAGGATGCTGGAAGATGAGGGCAAGGTGCACTGTGCACTCACCCTAAGGAGCCGGTTGTGACTAGATGAGAAAAAGTGGACTTCCAGTGGGGATCCTCACTAGAGAGAGGGTGATGGTCAGCACCAGGAGCGTGCCAGTGACTCTCTAACTGGGTCAAGTGTGCATGGGCAGCTTCAGAAATATTTGAAACGAAGATTGGCAGGATGGCAAAGAGAAACCCTACTGTGGCAGACTTGAGAACAGGGCTCAGCACACAATGGCCCTGTGGGCCAAATCCAGCCCACAGCCTGTTTTTGTACCGTCCTGCAAGCTAAGAATGGTTTTTATATTTTTAAAGTGTTGTTTCTAAAAAAGAAGAACATTCAACAGAGACTATACAAGGCCAGCAAAGCCTGGCATATTAACTGTCCTGTGTGGCTGAGTCGCTTAAGTGTCCGACTCTTGGTTTTGGCTCAGGTCATGGTGAGAGGAGTCAGCATGGAGACTGCTTGAGAGTCTCCCTCACCCTCTGCCCTTCTCCTCACTCATTTGCTCGCTCACTCTCTAAAATAAAGAAAACAATTTTTTAGGGGCACCTGGGTGGCTCAGTCGTTAAGCGTCTGCCTTCAGCTTAGGTCATGATCCCAGGGTCCTGGGATCGAGCCCCGCATCGGGCTCCCTGCTCTGCGAGAAGACTGCCTCTCCCTCTCCCACTCCCCCTGCTTGTGTTCCCTCTCTCGCTGTGTCTCTCTCTGTCAAATAAATAAAATCTTAAAAAAAAAAAAAAAAAAAACTTTTTTGAAAAGAGAGAATCAGAGGATATTAGGAACCACACTATACCAGTAAATTTGGATGGTTAGGTAAAATGAACATATTCCTTGAAAAACAACATAATAAGACTGAAATGAGAAGATAGAGAATCTAAATGGTTATAAATCTACTGAACACATTGACTCTGAAGGAAAATGCAAATCCCAATGGCTCCTGGCCAACAGCCCTAAACTTCAGGAAGAAGCAGCATCAGGGTTATTAATCCAGCTTGTCTTAACAAATCCAGCAAAACCTTGGTACCAAAGACAGAGAACACATGAAAATTAGAGGCCATTCTGTTTCATGAAAATAAATTCAAAACTTCCAGACAAAAGTTAGCAGATTGAATCTGGCAATACATAAAATTGATAGAAAGTCGATTTAACATTTGAAAACCAGTGTGATTCGGTATAACACAATAAATAAGAAAAAGTGTATGTTTTTGTTAATGGGTGCAGAAAAACTATATGGTTAAATTCAGTACTTGTTCATGATAAAAACTCTCAGTAAACTCAGACTAGAAGGCAACTTCCTTAATGTAGCAAAGATTAAAATCTATAGCAGAAATTATACTTAATGGTGCAATATTGAAGGATTTTCCTCTCGAGTGGGAGTGAGTCAGGGGTACCTTCTTTCAGCACTTCTGTTGAACTGGGAGCCTTGGCAAGAAGAGCAGTCTGAGGAAAGAAAGAAAAGGCGTAGGGTTTAGAAGAAATAAAACTTATCATCATTGACAGATGGCATGATTGTATAAGTGGAAAATCATGTCTACAGAGCACAGCCCTTAGAATTAGTAACCAGACTTAACAGGTGCTAGATACAGAGTCAGCATATACAACCCAAATGTATTCTATAGAACAATAGCAAGTAAAAATAACCCTGCAGTTTTTTTTTATGTTTACACTAACAGCAAAGAAAGAACATGAAACAGCAAAAAACAAAAATCTATACAAAATCTCTCCAAGACAGGCACAACATTTCTGAAAGAATCTACCTTAAAGAAGACTCCCCACTTAAAGTTGTCCGTGATCCCCAGAGTCACGCATAGAATCCCAACATTCGCTGTGGAAAGCCCGTGTGTGGTGCGTGCGCTAGGACAGCGAGGGCAGCCCTGCTGCTCACAGTGTGATGAGCCTCACGAAGAGTGTCCCCCGAAGAAGCCAGAGACAGCAGGACACACGCTGCCTGATTGGTTCCTGTAAATTCACAAGCGTGTAAAACCAGCTACAGTTGGAGTGGTTAGAGCTTACTTTTCGGGGGCAGTGAGGGTGACAGGGAGGCCAGCAGGGGCTTCTGTGATACTAGCAGCATGTGCTTTGTGGCCTAAGTGGTGGTTGCACGGTTCGTGAAAATTCACGTGGTGCACATGGGATCCATGCTTTGGGGCTGGTATACCTCCTTTATAATTTACTTTAAAACAGACAGGTAGGTACAGAAGTGATGAACACAAGACAGGAACAAGAATTGATTCCATTACAGAAAAATCTACCAAATTAGAGACGTGCCCCCAGCGCGCGGAAAAAATACGTCACATCTGTTATCAGGGCGCCTTTCCCACAGGCTGGTCTGACACCGAGTAGTCACTGTGGTCTGAGCGCTGGGGCAAGGGCCCACAGTGATGGGGCCGGGGTGGGGAAGCTCAGGGCTGCTTGAAGTTTGCAAGGAGGAGGTAGAGAAGATGGGACCTTCTGGAGTCCAGTTATCCCGTGGTGCATTGTCCAGACAGGAGGGCTGAGCCACACGTGACCCTGAGCCCTAGGACGGGGCAGTTCTAGACAGTGACAGCACATGTATAGTTGGGGAAGTGCAAGAGCTCGATGCACAGTGAGGTGGCAGAGAGTGCTGCAGGGCCAGAGGTGGGGCACGGAGCATGATGGGGAGCGGCCAGCCAGCACAGGCCTCACCTGCAGGTGCCTGCAGAGCAGAAGGAGTGAGGACATCCACTTCTCATCAGTCAGCTCCCCCTCAGCCTCACAAACCTGTTTCGTGGTTGCCCTTTTTAGGACAGTATAAGAAGCTGTGCTGTACAACAAACACACTTTCATTAAACCTGGGGGGCTCAGTCAGTGAAGTGTCTGCCTTGGGCTCAGCTCATAATCCCAGAGTCCTGGGATCGAGTCCCATGTCAGGCTTCCTGCTCAGCGGGGAGCCTGCTTCTCCCTCTGCCCGCCGCTCCCCCTGCTCATGCTCTCTCGAGCTCTCTAAATAAGTAAAGTCTTTAATAAAAAAACAAAACAAACCTTAGATTAACTCTGGGATAATCACAGTTCATGATTACTTTTTTTTTTTTTTTTTGAGAGAGAGAGCACAAAAGGGAAGAGGGGCAGAGGGAGAAGCCGACTCACTGCTGAGCAGGGAGCCTGATGTGGGACTCGATCCCGGGACTCCAGGATCATGACCTGAGCCGAAGGCAGTCGCTTAACCAATTGAGCCACCCAGGCGCCCTCATGATAACTTTCTTTAAATGATGATCAGTTTTATTTTAAGTGAAGTGAACCCTTACTTATAAAGGGGATAAAACGTCTGTGACTTCTTTCATGGTTTATTTTGGTTTTGTAAACTGTATTGGATATGCAGTGACATTTAAAATAGCCACTATTTAATTTGAGCCGTGGTGGTCAGCCAGACACCGAGAGATTCGGTGGACACATGCTAGGTTATCCGTTCACATGTGGGCAGTCAGCATGGGCCCCACATCCCAGAAGCGGACATGGCTCTGTCCACGCACAGTGAGAATGTGTGATGTCAGGGTAGATTTGACAACAAAAAGAAATACTTTATATTTGCATGACTTAATTTGTAAAACGTTATCCACTCATCAGCCCTCTGAGATAATTAATACTTTAATTAGAACAACTGAGTGTGCTTTTTAAGAATACAGTGAGCTCATCAGTATCTCAAACAGTACTCTCTTGGCTTCTCTTCCTTTGCTTTGCTTTTAAAGAAAGTTTTTCCAGGTACACCTGAAGCAGATGAACTTGCAGTATTTTCCTGGTGGACTGCAACTTTGACATGTGAAGGGGCAGTTCTGAGTTGTACACACAGGCCTGGGCAAATGTCTGGGGTGTGCACGGTGCATGTGCACATGAGCGTGCACACTCGTGATGCAGCTGCCCCTCATGTCCCCGTGGTCAGCGGCGCTCCCCGAGGGGGCTGGTGGGCACAGCACCAGGTGGCTGCCATGCGGCGCCGAGGTACAGCGTGTCTACATCCCCGTGTGCATGACTCCTCCTTTTCGTTCTCTGTCTGCACCCCACAGCTTGATTACATCGACCCCCGAGCTGTGCAGCTTGGCTCCCTCCTGGTCCGCGGCCTCACCACTCTGGTCTTGGTCAACAGCGCGTGCGGCTTCCCCTGGAGGATGAGTGACTTCATGCCCTGGAATGTATTTGACGGGAAGCTGTTTCATCAGAAGTACCTGCAGGCGGAGAAAGGGTATACCGTGGAGGCTCTCGTGGAACAAAATGTGAGTTCACGGTTTCTTCACGTTCACGGACAGTAGGTTTGAGGTCAGGTGCCCAAATGCATCCTAATGCTCAGAGTCCTTGGCCAGACATGAGTTCTCTCTGTCCCAGCAAACAGTCTCCCAGAAACATCCCAGTGGAGGATGGACATGTTCCCAGACTTTGAAATTTTACCCAGTTTACACTCACTGTTGATTACATGGTTGAAATTACTGCTCTTTTGATAGATGGTTGCATTATTCCAGGAAGGCAGAAACACAGGTTGGGAGGCCGAAAGCTTCAGCGTCAGCATATCCCATAGCTTCTCACAAAATACTGCCATAGGGCTTGAGTCCCCAAACTCCTGCTGAGGGATGGCAGGGAGCACCCCACCCAGTCCACCACGGCCCCCTCTTGAAGTGCTTTCTCTCCCTTACCCTTCCTGAATCAAGAAGGAATGTTTCCCCAGAGGTGCCTTTGCAGACATCAGACTAATTCAATAGGAACAATGACCATGTATTTACTTGAAAATATCCCCTGAAGGCTGCTGGTTTAGTTGGGGTTGTTGGCTATGCGATGTCCAGGCTCCATGATTCTTGGGCGGTTTCCAAGGAAGGCTCCCGCCAAGCTCACTTGGAGCATGCTGTAATAGCTGCAAGTATGCGCGAGACCCTGCGGCCCGCAGAGCAGTCACCATCCATGAGAAAAAAGCATCCTGAGCTTCACATCAGACAGAAAACATTCAGAGAGAAACAAAAACCAAACAAAAACCCAGGGTGTCCTTTGGGATTTAGGAGCAGCTAGTATTGTGTGTAGACAGCGGCAGGGTCATGAGGGAGGGTGTTGCTCAGATCGGGCTTGTCCCCGTGTTCGGGAGTGGGGAAGGGTCAGAGCAGAGCAGACTGCAGTCACCACCTGCAAAGCCCCAGTTGTGGCCCCGTGTCTGATGTTCTGGCCACGGACAGGGTGACCTCAGGTTCAGGCAGGTGGGGCCACGTGTCAGCAGTAAATGAAGTGGCCCGGAGGGGCAGGTCCATCCCTTGCCCCGCGGCTGCTGCTTCTGAAGTGTCACCACTTGAGGGGCTGAGGACCCAGATGACCGGCCCAGGTTTGTTTGGAAGGACTGTGTGGTCGTGGCCCAGATGTCACCACAGAACTCGGAGATCTTTTGGAAGTGACTGTTTAACCTGCAGAAGACCAGAAGGGATGTAGCACTAATGTTATTTCCCTGGGGACTCAGGAGAATGTCAGTTTTCTGAGAACCTCTTGTTTAGTTTCAGTGTTGAAGGAAACACTCACCCAGTGTCCTTGGACCCCATGGCCACTGTTGTGTCTCCTGAGTGCATGCACAGGCCTGCCACTGCTCACGCCGTCTGCTCTGTTTGTAGAGGTCCCGGCTGACCAAGTTCCACACACTGAAGTCGGTCGTGTGCAAGGCGTGCGTGAAGGAGAACAGACGCATCATCAGCAGGCAGCTTTGGCGCTCACACCAGCCAGGTGGGCATGGCATCACGGGCCCCCACCCCTGCCGGGGCTGGCCTTACAATGCAGGACAGCCCGGGAGGTTGGGATGCGATGCAGACTGACCACGCTTGCTGCTACCTAGCAGTTTCAGTTCTGGTCCCTTTAGGAAAAGTGTCTCCCAGAGGGCACCCCTGCTCATCCTATGCCGCAGAACTCCCCCGTGGGCTCTCTTTCTTCTCGTAATAAAATTTAGCATAGAAAACAAAAGGAAATAGAAATAACCTTTATTCTGTCAAGAGCACAAATGTGGACAGGTAATGTGTGTTTGCACTATTTTTCTGTGCTTTTATCTCTTCGTGATGATCTCCTGTGCGATTGTGCATCCTGCTTGTCCATACTCCCCTCCGACAGTGGTGTGCGTGCGTATGCTTAGTACTCCAGCTCGGAAGTGGCTTCCATTTTTTCCCATTTTATGTACATTATTTCCTTAAAACAGAGCACCATAGTTTGCAAACTACAGGTCAACATGCAGTCAAATTTAGATAAATGTTGCCAACTTGTTTTCTAAAAACCTTCACCTCTACACCTTCACCAGTGATGAGGAGCTTCTGTTGCGTTCACCAGTTAACTAACATGTGAGATGAAACAGTGTATCTTATTGACCGGATGATTCTTTATTCCGGAAGTTGGCTGTCTTAGAGATCAGCTTGTTGATGAGTTGGATTATTTCACATCCTCCTTTGTTAGGGTCTGTGCCTCTCACTGTAGCAGCTCCCTCTCTCTCCTTGGAGGAGTTAGAGAACGCCCCCTGATTCCTACCCCCCACACTGTCTTCGGGGGCTCTGCTGGCCATTGGCCGTGCAGGTCTCATTCTGAGAGACAGTTTGGGGCCTGCCTGGAGAGGAGAGTTGCGGGGTAGGAGCGGGGCTCCCTCCCTGCTTCCCGGGGTCACAGGCTCCCACCTCATCCTGCCCTTTTGTCTGCCCTTTAGTTTTCTCCCGCCAACTGAGGGTAGGCAGGGTTTGAGACCCCAGAGCAAGAGCTTGTTCCTTGCAAAATGGATGTGCAGCACTCTGCCTCTGTTGCCTGTGCCCAAACTGGGCTGGCGGCCTGTCCTGCGTGCCCAGTGCCTCGGGTTCCTGAGCAGAAGCTGCAGGCAGCAGAATGCAGGCTGCTTTCAGCTGGCAGGAGCTTAGTCGGACTTTGTCATGTTAAATTCTAGTGGAGACCAAGGGGTAGAAGGTGTCAGAGCTCAGGAATGTCAGAGAGGAAACTTGAGGGTGGTTAAGTGTGTGGAGAGTCGAGGGGAGCGCACACCGTGGTCTGGCTCTCAGAGTCCCGGGACCCCTGCTCACCCAGAGCCTGAGCGCTGGCGGCGTACAGAGTCGGGCCCTTGCCCTCGGGAGGCAGGGTCAGTCAGAACTGACGACCACGGGCCCTGCTCTGGCCCAGCGTCCTCCAGGCTGCTTGTCTGTCACCTGCACGGGTCCCCTCTGGGGGAGCATGTTCAAATTCAGACGTGCACCCTCCCATTCCAGCTGTGGCCCCTCGGTCCACATTTTTCATGGGCTTTTCCTGTGATTTAAGGAAACCGAAGCTTGAGAACTGTGGACCTGGTGCCGCCTTGCTACCCTCTTAGATGTAATGTGTCACTTGGGGTTAGGCCTGTGGTAGCCTCCTAACGTGCTGATCACGTGTCCCCACAGGCAGGTGGGGGAGGCAGGGATCTGGCTCCCACAGGACGAGCTCCGGGTACAGCCGGGCAGGCCAAGGACAGCACTGGAGGGACCAGGGACCAGGTAAGAGGCCAGCGGCCATGGACTGCTCGCGATGCTGTTGTCTTGGCACCATGCTTCTGCTGATACTCTAATTTCATTGCTGAGTGAAGTAGAGGCAGAATTTCCAAGCTCCGTGCTGGTCTATCTCTGCTCCTTGCCACTCTGTTTTCTGTCAATCCATTCATCTGTTCAAGACCCTATTTTTTATGATTTATTCAAAGAAAGGCTCTTGTAAAGTTTTCATGCAATGCATCCCTCTAATGAAAAAAGAGTATTTTGATATGTTCTGTGATTTGGCTTTTGTATACATAAGACCCTTTTGGGTGATCAAGGAAATAAAATGAATTCTTTACTTCTTGGGTGTGTAGTACAGATGTCTGGTTTTCATGCATAAAGCTGAATTTAATGCATAGTAATTTACATTTTAAATACAGAGAAAACCTCATCAGTATTTAAATTCAAAATTCCTTAGTTTTCAAAGCCTAACTGTAGAGACTTTTATATTACCTAAATTTACAATTTTATCCTTGCAAATACATACAAACCTTTAATTTAATTTAGTTTTTTGCAAGCCCTGAAACGTGTAGAGATTTCACAGAGTACTCACATTATTACCCTAAAGCACAGCGAGTCTTTGTCATTAAGCAAAGCTGCGTGTCTCGGTCGCCCTGTGTGGTGGCCACTGCATCTCCTCACTTGGGATGTTGCTACAGGGAATCTGAGCCTCTCCCGGTCGGTTGCCTCTTGTTCTGGCAGAAATCTGGGTGTCCACTCTAATGCCCAGCCCTGGGGGACAGAGAAGAGCTCTGTAAGATTTACAGCTGCTGTAGGTGTCCCTGCAGAGTCCACCTAGCCAGTCCTGACACCACTGTCACCTGAAGCTCCTCAACGGTCAACCCGGGGCGCGGAGCAGCGCCCCCCCATTCCCACCTCGTCCAGCACAGACACGCGGTGACTCCACCCAGATCTGAGTGTTGCTAGCTCAGCCTAAATTAGATGAGGGCAAATCCCTTCCCCATCCCCTCAAGCATTTTTGAGATTGCTTTTAATGTAGAAGGAGCTGTGGTTTATTGAACTAAACTGCAAAAGGGAACCCAGAGGCCACAAGAGGGTTTGTCAGCTTACCTTGAATCATACTGCGACAGCCATTGCTGTGGGTTCGCATCCACACGGTGAGTGGGTATCTGAGAGGGCGGCCTCGGGGTGCCTAAGGGAGGGGCGTGCGCAGAAGGCAGGGCCCCAGGGAGCCGTGTGTGGCTGGAAGGGTCAATGGGAGGGAGGCTCATGGGAGGTAAAGTTGGGCAGACAGCAAAGGAGCAGACCTTCCAGGGCCTCACAGCATTGGTCAGAGCCCTGGAGTTCACTCCAAACAAGATACTCCATGTATCCGTTCTGAGTAGGTATTCCCGTAGTCACCAGCCCGCCCCGTAGAGCTCAGAGCCCGCACACCTTCAATACAAAGCTACTATTTTGTAATACTAACAGGGTTTGAATTTAGGTACCAATACTGTGTTTGAAATATAAGCGTGTGATGGGCGCAGAGTCGGGTCCCAGCTCTGTCTATCTGGATATCCCATCCCAGGTATGTTTAAGTAGCAGGACCCTGGGCACCTGTCACCCTTGAAGCTGCGGTGTCAGACACCTACGACCCTGGCCCCTCTAGGTGAGGATTAGAAGGCACCCACCTAGCTCAGGAAAGCAGGGTGAGGGAAGGCATGCTGGACATCTTTCAGGCAGCCTGGCACGACGGGGCGTGCATAATCCTCCCTGTGTTTCCTCTAAGCAGATGACAAAGTCCTCCCCAGGGTCCCTGCTGTCGCTGGTGTAGGAAATGGTAACATTCCTCTTAATTCTCTCTGGCCTGGGCTTGTCTCCTTTTCTTCCTGCTGGGTCTCAGGAATTCAGGAAACCTGAGACAATACAAAGTCAGGGTGGGGAGGGCTGCAGGTTAAGCCTGGCAACGGGTGGGAGAGAGACCACGAGTCTCGGGGAGGTGAGCACATCAGCTGTGGCCCTTGGCCAGGGTGTGTGCCTGTGGTGGCGCACGCAGCCAGCACGTATGCATGCATGCCTCCCCTTAGACGCTCCCTAGACTGTGCTCCTTGCCACGTCAGCAGCATCCAGCCTGGGCAGCCTTTGGTGTCCTGCCAGCTCTGAGTCCTGGGGTTCCAGGCAAGCCAGGTGCAGTGGCCCCGCTGGGTCCTTGAATTCGAGCCTCTCAGAGCAGTGAGTGTTGGAGGTGTCTTCATATGTCTGCTCTTTCCCGGAGGAAGCTTGCTGCAGTGGGTTCTCACAGGCAGGACCCACCACTCACCAGTGACCTGACCTGAGCAGATGACAGAGCCTCCAGGCGTTCCCTCATGTACATGACCACCCGAAATTTCAGGGAACATTTGGAACGCTTAGGATGTTTGTCAGACTGGGTGCGAGGCCTAGAGAAGCATGTCTTCCGTCTTCTGTTCTGGTTATGTAGAAGCAAGGAGACCATAACAGATGCAACAGCCAGAGCCTGACGCTTTCCCAGGTGTCCTGGTTTGCAGGAAATCCCTCCTCAGGGGATAGGACCACGGTGGTCACACGGAAGACGGGACGGTGGTGCAGGAGGGCTCGGGGCTGAAACCCATGCCCTGCGAGACCTCAGGTCAAAGGCAAAATTGCAGTGGTGAGTGCTGAGTTAGGATCAGGTTTCAGAATTTGGGGTGGGCATGCAGGCTTCGGGAGCAGTCGCTGGTGTCGTCAGGTGCATGTGGCGACAGATGGCAGTTAGGCCGTGTTGGGCACCGCAGAACACGCAGACTTGTGGAACCACTTGCCGACCACCTGAACTAATGTAACATCGTGTCAGCTGCACTCAAAAAATTAAAAGAAAAAAGAATTTGGGCATGGAGGTGCAAGAAATTAAAAGTCTCTGGCAAGACCGTAGTTAAGCAAGGACAGTATGTATCATTTGCGTTTTGTCTCACATGGAAAAATGTTCACAAAAGTTTCATTGGCAGTGCCAATATGTTATCTAATTTCAGATATCTCTGTATGAGATACGTGTTCACACACACTCACATACAGTCTTTTATTAGAACTGGAACATTGTTTAAGGTCAGGAGATCCACTTTTTCAGTTTCATCACTGTGATAGAATTCCATCATTTTTACTTGGCCCACACACGTTTGCGGGCTTATGTCCACCTTTGAAATCCTATTTTAGTATTTTTTAGAGATATGTAAGTAGTCTAAGTAGAAAGTTGTCAAGACAGAGTTAACAGACAGAATTCTTTGTTTACGTCAAACTGAAAATGCCGCAGAATGAGTGTATTGAATCACTGTGAGACAGTCCGAGAGGAGGAGGAGGAGGAGGAGGAGTGGCGGGCGTGCTGCCCCCGGGAGCCCGGCCCACGTCGGCCAGGCAGGGAAGGGCCAGAGGCAGCAGCCTCCCTGTGAAGCATGTGCTTCCTGGCCTGTGAACTGGGGAGAGGACCCAGGACCAGCAGAGGTGACAACCTCCCTGCCTCCCTGGGGCCGGGAACTTCAAAGTCTCTACAGTGAGAACATCTTAACCTCCTTCTTGCTGTTGGTGAGAAATGATGTGTTAAATTCCACAGTCAGTAGCAAATCACATTTGCTTGTGATTTCTTCAGATTTTCACTTGTCGGTGGTAATTCTGGGCTGTTGTAAAACTGTCTCTGATCATCTGTGGTAACAAGGTGGGGCCTGGAAACCTCGCTGTGGCCTTGCTGTGACCCTCTCCCACCATGCAGCCCTTGGCCAAAGCCCCTGCCAGCCTCCCACTTGCCGGAGCGGCTGGGCCACAAAGGCTGCCCTCGGCGGGAGAGGCGCGGGCATCATCAGTCAAGCAGAAGCATGGAAAGCTTTGTAGGAAAAGTGTTATTTTCTGAATGTGAAAACAACCACCTATTTTACTGGCAGGTTGGCTCCCTTCCGGTTCTCGCCCAACACTCCCTGTGTCGCGGGAGGTGAAAAGTGGCCAGCTACACGGGGACGGGGGTCTCTGCACTCAGCTGTAGAAAGAGCCACACATTGCTTTCTCCACCCTTGGCCAAGTGTCCTGTGAGCCATCTGCACATGCAGATGCATTTCCCAGTGTCACTGGCAGTGGAGGCTGTCTGTACACCGTGCAGGTGCTTGGAACTGGCATTTGGAGGAGCAGTTGGGACACTGCTTCCTTCTATCAGCAGAGCCACCTCTTAATTAATTGTTTCCTACTCTAATGGAATAATTGTGCAACAAACTTTTAGTGACAGTGGCCACAACAGAAAAGAGAATGAAGTGCTGTCCTCCAAATACAACTCAGCATGTTGTTTTTATACATGCTTAGAAATGTGCGGTTTTTTTCTCTTTGAATTTTAGAGAAACGTAATTAACTGAGTTTTGGTTTTCATATCTCTTTGGTGCAGGAAATAGACAGTATGAGCCTGACCATTGGAGAAGACATTCATCCTCTTCTGGGTAAGTGCACCACTTACATTCTCGGAATAAATCAGTTTTATCAAAGATGGAAGTAAAGCATCTGTCTTTATAACATAAATCTTTCATATCAGTTGCTAAACTTTAAAAGAATTCAGATGTTAAATCCTGACATGGGGCTAAGTTAACTTGGTTTGCAGATAAAAAAGCAGATAAATTTGCTTCTTCTCGAAAAAGGGTGGAGAGAAAGAGATGGGGAGTCTGGCCTTAAAGCCCAGGGACACCCTTGAGAGTGAAGCTCTCAGAACAGCATTGCAGTTGTCCTTGGGAAGAGAGTGGCCTGTGGGGTCTAGACCTAGTTTTTCATGAAAAGGAAAATCAGCCTTTTTGGTGACTTCTCCCTCGTATCCTATAAAAAAGTGCTCTCTTGACTTATTTTCAGAGGTTGTGGTCCCAAACAGTTGTTAACACCTTCACCCTTACTTCTCCATCTGTGTCTATAAGGGGTGGTTGATTTTTTTTTTAGTGAGTTGGAATCTTACTCTGTCCTGCTTTTTTTTAATTTAACACTGGATTGTAAAGATTGTAAGGATTGGAGACATGATACCCTATGTATTCCAAGAATTGTTTCTAGTTATTAATACAGAAAAACCTTCCTGGCGGGAGAGCCAGCTCTGCACCGAGGGCCTGGCCCTGCCTGGGAATCATAATGGTGTGTGGCCCACGGGTCTGTTCCTGCCAAATCCTCCTTTCCATTTCACTTTTGCCAGGCTCCAGCTCAGAGTTCCTGACAACAGTGCATGAGAGGCAGGCCTGGGCCCAGCCGACAAATACCAGGCATCAGACGGGAGGCCTGTAGGGGTGTAGGGGGAGGAGGCAGTCGTTCAGTCTCAGGAAGCTTAATTTATGATGCCACTAATGAGGGGTTCATTTGTTGCTCTATCGGAGCACTGAACAGCACTTATTTTTAAAAAATGTTCTAGATACTCCAAGTTTCATGGAAGAATTCTCAGATAATTTAAGAATTGTAATTTCAAGGCCAGAATTGTACTGAACTCAACCTCTGGGGTATCGATAATGGAAAGAAATCTAGATTCAGAGGTTAGAAGACACACCCTGCATTAGTGGCCTGTTCTGCACCACATGCCGTGGCTCTGGAGGTTCCCAGCATTCTCAGATAATGCTCACACGTGTTCCCCAGAAGACACGGCCAGTTGTTGCTGTCTGTAAAAACAAAATAAGCCCTAAGCATATTCACAGTCCAGTTTGCATATTGCCCCTGATGAATTACCCTAACAGCTCAAGTATGCAGAGCGCCTGGCTTTGTCTGACCTTAAAATCCCATCTAGTATTTACCAAAACAGGGGTACAGTCTCTAGGTGTTCTAATACTTGTAGGTTTTGGGGTGCCTCGGTGGCTCAGTTGTTAAGCAACTGCCTTTGGCTCAGGTCATGATCCCAGGGTCCTGGGATCGAGCCCCACATCGGGCTCCCTGCTCCGCAGGAAGCCTGCTTCTCCCTCTCCCACTTCCCCTGCTTGTGTTCCCTCTCTTACTGTGTCTCTCTCTGTCAAAGAAATAAATAAATAAAATCTAAAAAAAAAATACTTGTAGGTTTTACATTTGAAACATCCACACTACTTCCTGCAAGGCCTTCTGAAGGACATTTGCATATCTAGTTACTTTCCATGCAGCTTTTGTAGGACCTACAACCTGATTCCCCAACTTTAGAAATAGATTTGTTTCATTCCACTTACGGTGTTTCCTGTCAACATTCTATTCCTTTCATTTCTGCTCTTTTGAAACCACTGTTGCTTCCAGAAGTTTCATTTCTTTGCTGCTTATTTTTATAACTTTGAAATAAATTTCTCATCCCTTAGACGAAAAGAGTAGACCTCCATGAAAATTGTTTTCCCCCTTTATAATATCTGAACTCCAACTTGTCAGTAAAATATTTGTAGTCATTAACAAGCTTAAGTAAGTCATTAAGTATGTACAGTCTCTTATATTTGAAAAGCCAATGCAATAAGTTTCTGTAATCTTGTTGTTGCATAAGTTAGTTACCTCTGCAGCCTAATCTTCTGAAATGTCCATGTATCAATTTAAAAATGAAAATAAAATAATATATTTATCACTCATAATTAAATATTTCATATTTCTTTGATTATTTGGAAGACATTTCATGATCTAATACATTGGGATCTTTGGGAAGAAAAAGGGTGTTGAATTTTGTCAAATGCTATTTCTCCATCAACTGAGATGGTCATAGGCTTTTTTTATCCTTCATTCTGTTAATTTGTTGTGTCATGTTGATTGATCTGCATATGTTGAACCATCCTTGCTTCCAAGGGATAAATACCACTGATCATGGTGTATGATGTTTTTAATGTTCTGTTGAATTTGGTTTGCTAGTATTTTGTCAAGGATTTTTGCGTTATTGTTCATCAGGGCTACTGGCCTCTAGTTTTCTTAGAGTGTCCTTGTCTCGTTTTGATATGATGAGGGAATGCTGGCCTCATAAAATGAGCTTGGAAGTGTTCCTTCTCCTTCAGTTTTTTGGAAGAGTTTGAGAAGGATTGGCATTAATTCTTAAAATGTTTGGTAGAATTCACCAGCAAAGCCATCTGGTCCTGGACTTTTATTTGTTGGGAGGTTTTTAATTACTGATTCAGTCTCCTTTCTCATTGATTGGTCTGTTCAGATTATCTGTCTCATCATGATTCAGTCTTGGTAGCCTTGTATGTCTCTAGGACTTTATCCATTTCTTCTAGGTCATCCAGTTGTTGGCGTGTAAGTGTATAGTTGTCACTTCTGTAGTATCAGTTTTAATTTCTTTCTTTATAATTTGATTTGAGCCATCTGTCTTTTTCTCTTGGGTAGTCTAGCTAAAGGTTTGTCAATTTTGTGTATCTTTTCAAAAAACCAATTTCGTTTCATTTATCTTTCTTTATTATCTTTCTTGTCTCATTTATTATATCTTTAATCTTTGTTATTTCCTTCTTTCTGCTATCTTTGGGCTTAGTATGTTCTTTTTCTAGTTCCTTGAGCTGTAAAGTTAGGTTGTTTATTTGAGATGTTTCTTTCTTCTAATGTAGGCATTTATTGCTATAAACATCCCTGTTAGAACTGCTTTGGTTGCATCCTATTATTTTTGCATCCCATTAGGTTTTGTACGTTGTGTTCTATTTTTGTTTGTATCAAGATACCTTTTGATTTCTTCCTTGACCTATTGGTTGTTCACAAATATGTTGTTTAATTTCTACAGATTTGTAAATTTTCCACTTTTCTTCTTCTTACGGGTTTCAAGTTTCACACCATTGGGATCAGAAACTATACTTGATATAATTTCAATCTTGTTAAGTTAGGGGGGTGAGGGACAGAGAGAGAGGGAGAGAATCTTAAGCAGACTCCACGCCCAGCATGGAGCCCAGTGAGGGGCTCAGTCTCATGACCCTGAGATCATGACCTGAGTCGGAATCAAGAGTTGGATCCCTAACCAGCTGAGCCACCCAGGCACCCCTCAACCTTGTTAAATTTTTAAGACTTGCTTTATAACCTAATGTACAATCTATTCTGAGGAATATTCTTGTGTGCTTGAGAAGAGTGTGTTTTCCTCTGTTATTATAGATGTCTGTTGGGTCCATCTGGTTTAAAGTGCAGTTCAAGTCCAGTGTGTCTTTATTGCTTTGTTGTTTGGATGATACACCCATTGTTGAAAGTGGGGTATTAGATTCCCCTGCTATTATTATATTGCTATCTACTTCTCCCTTTAGTTTTGTTAATATTTTCTTTATATGTTTACAAACTTTATCATCTTTTCATTATAAAAGGTGTCAACAAAGTAAGTATAAAAGGAGTGTATCTCAACAAATGCCACGTATGACCAACCCATAGCTAGCATCATATACAATGGTGAAATATTGACAGCTCTTTCTCTAAGATCAGGAACAAGAGCAAGATGCCCACTCTCACTACTTCTGTGCAGCATAGTACTGGAAATTCTAGCCATGGCAATTGGGCAAGAAAAAGAAATAAAAGGCATCCAAATTGAAAAGGAGGAAGTAAGATCTGTTTGATGACATGATCTCATATGTAGAAAATCCTAAAGACTCCATCAGAAAACTTTTGGGACTATTAAATGAATTCAGTCAAGTTGCAGGATACAAGCTCAAATTTAAAAAAAAAAAAAATCAGTTGCATTTCTATACACCAACAACAGACTATCCAAAAAAGTAATTAAGAAAATAATTTTAATTATAATAGCATTAAAAAGAATGAAATATTTGTAAATAAATTTAACCAAGGAGGTGAAAGATCTGTATAATGAAAACTATGAAACACCGATGAAAGAAATTGAAGACATAAATAAATGGAAAGATATTTTGTAAAATGTTCATAGATTGGAAGAATATTGTTAAAATATCCATACTACCCAAAGCAATCCACAGGCTCAGTACAATCCCTATCAAAATTTTAATGGCGTTTTTCACAGAAATGGGACAAACAATCCTAAAATTTGTATAGAACCACAAAATACCCCGAAAACCCAAAGCAATCTTAAGAAAGAACAACAGAGCTAAAGTTGTCACATTTCTTGACTTCAAACTGTATTACAAGGCTAAAGTAATCAAAATAATGTGGTACTTGCACAAAAATAGACTCATAGATCAATGGAACAGAATAGAGAGCCCAAAAATAAAACCTCATATGTAGTGGTCAGTTAATCTTCAACAGGGGCTCCAAGAATACACAATGAAGAAAGGAACAGTCTCTTCAATAAATAATGTTGGGAAAACTGAATATCCACATGCATAAGAATGAAATTGGACCCTAAACTTACACAAAAATGGATTAAAGACTTTAACATAAGACCTAAAACTGTAAAACTCCCGTAAGAGAATATAGGGAATAACCTCCTTGACATCGGTCTTAGAAATGATGTTTTGGATATGACCCCAAAAGCACAGGCAATAAAAGCAAAAATATACAAGTGGGACCACATCAAAGTGAAAAGCTTCTGCATAGCAAAGGAACAGTGAACAAAATGAAAAGGCAACCTATAGAATGGGAGAAAATATTTTCAAACCATATATCTATCTGATAAGAGGTTAATATCTAAAATATAAAAGGAACTATTGTAACTCAATAGTAAAAGAAAATAAAAAACCAAATAACCCAATTGAAAAAGGAGCAAAGGAACTTGAATAGACAATTCTTCAAAGAAGGCTTACAGATGACAAACAGGTACATGAAAAGGTGCTCAATGTCACTAATCATCAGGGAAATGCAAATCAAAACCACAGTGATACATTACCCCGTACCTGTTAGAATGACCATCATCAAAAAGACAAGAGACAAGAAGCATTGATGAGGATGTGGAGAAAAAGGACTTCTTGTGCACCATTGATGGAATGTAAATTGGTGCACACTGTGGAGAACACTATGGCAGTTCCTCAAAAATTAAAAATGGAACTACCATATGGTCTAGCAGTCCTACTCTGGGTATGTATACCTAATGAAAAGGAAATCAGTGTCTCGAAGAAATATCTGCACTCTAATGTTCATTGCAGCATTATTCACAGTAGCCAGTGTGGAAACAACCTAAGTGTCATCAACAGATGAACAGATAAAGAAATTGTGGTAGATATACACAAATAATATCCAGCCATAAAAAAGAAGGAAATCTTGCCATTTGTGACAGTGGGGATGATCTTAGAGGACGCTATGCTAAGTGAATCAAGCCAGACACAGAAAGACAAACATTTAACGGTATCACTTATATGTGGAATCTGAAAAAGTCGAACTTAGAGAAACAGTAGCTAGGGGCTCCGAGGTTGAGGAAATGGGGAAATGTTGGTCAAAGTGTACAAATGTTCAGTTACAAGGTGAATAAATTCTAGATACCTAATGTACAGCATGATAACTATGCTAAAAATAATGTGTACTTGGAATTTGGTGAGTGGGTCTTGAGTGTTCTCACTACACACACACACAAATGGTAATTATGTTAAGTGATAGAAATGTTAGATTAATAGTGGTAATCATTACACAAGGTATAGTTATATCAAAACACCTTAAATATATTCAGGTCTTTATTTGTCAATCATACTTCAATAAAACTGGTGAAAAAAAAACAAAAACAAAAAGAGGGCACCTACGTGGCTCAGTCAGTTAAGTGTCTGCCTTCAACTCAGGTCATGATCCCAGGGTCCTGGGATTGAGCCCCAAATCGGGCTCCCTGCTTGGCAGGGAGTCTGCTTCTCCCTCTCCATCTGCCCCTCCCCGCCCATTTGTGCGCTCTCTCTCTCTCTCTTGCTCTCTCAAAATAAATAAAATTTTTAAAGAAACAAGAAAGAAAAAGAGAGGAGCCTGGAATTGAGACATGTATAAAACAGATGCATAAGCATCAGACTGACTAACAGTGGTTGTCTTTGGGGTGGGGATGAAATTACAAGAGACTGGTCATTTCCTGCATTTCTGTTTTGTTAAGAAAGACAGTTATTTGAATTGGAAAAAAAAATTATTTGAGAGGGACCCAAAGACACAGAAAATTTTTTCTTTATTCAACATTCTCTTGGCCAGAAGTCCTGATTGATTCCATATACGGTGTATAGGATTGGAACTGCCTGCTTGTGCAGACTGAGAGCTGTGGAGTTGCTGGGGGTTGTCATGTTACCTTCTAACATGGGGTCACCATCTCCCCTGCTCCTCTCACCGGTCAGTTCCCACTGCACACCAGAGTACTGACCACTCCACTTCTCATTGTATGCAGATTTTCGGTCCTTTTAATTTTTACCATCTGTGGTCAAAAAAGAACAACACGTAGTTTAATTTAGTTTGCATTTCTCTGAGTATTAGTGGAGCTTATTTCTTTCATATACTTACTGGCCATTTGTAATTCTCTCTGTGAACTACTTATTCATATGCTTGGCTAAATTTTTCTTGGGTGATTTTTTATATTGATTTGGCCTTTTTTCAATATTATGGGTATTAAATCTTTGGTGTTCATCTCTGTGGCAGATATTTCCTTCTTCCTGGCTTCCTCATTTTGGAATTCATTATTCACATAGAAACCTAGGCATCATCCTTGATGTTTCCATTTCCCCAAGTCCTGACAGTCTGTTGGGAACAATGATGTGTGGAACCACAAAAGACCAAATCATATCTGGAATTCACACTCTTCTTAATATGTCCACTGCTGCCACCATAGTCCATGCCTCCATCACCCCTCTCACTGTGACTTCTGAAGCTCCATATATATGGACAGTGAAGCCCCCTCTGCCTTCAGTAGCCTCTTCTCTGGCTGTCCCTTTACCTCGCTCTGGCAAACCTGGCAGTCCCATAATTTAGCTGTTGCTTCTGTACCTTCGTGTTCCTCATTCCTGCTTCCAGACTGTTCTAGTAGTAAGTAGAACTACCTAATGAACTATCCCAAGCCTTAGTGTTGTAAAACAAACATCTGGTATGCTCACAGACTCTCAGTCAGAGCAGGCACAGCTTGTCTCTGCTCCATTGCGTCTGGGCCCACCTGGGAAACCTGAAGTCATACAAAGTCCTAGTCATTCACATTTCTGGCTTATGCTCCTCTTGGCCAGGGGCCTCAGTTTCTGTCCACATGAGCTTCTCCATTAGTCCACGGGGACTAGTTTGGGCTTCTTCCCAGCATGGTAGCTGGATACCCAAGAGCTAAACACCCAGGCTGAGGCCATGTCACTGTTTGTAACCTAGCCTCACAAGTCATTCATCAGCTCTGCTGCCCTATTCTGTTCATCAAGGCAGCCAAAAGGGCCAGTCCGAATTCAGGTGAACATGAAGTATACTTTCCTCTTGACAGGGGAAGGGGGGGCCTCCACAAGAGCATAGGAGACTAAATATATTCCTGTGGCCATTTTTTGGAAAGTACTAAAACTACAGACTTTAAATCTCCTGTCATCCAACCCTACCACCTACCCTGCCATCGTCCTTCAGATTCTTCAAGATTTTGGCTCCTGGCTCCCTGGCACTCTTCCCACCGTGTGTCTTGTAATAATTTTTGGTGATTTCAATAGCCTGTAGATAGTCCTTCCCTGATAACAATTCCTTGACCTGCCATTCCAGCAATGGGGTCTTTCACCTTCACCTTATCATTCCCAGTAGCTCAGCCACTCCATAACTTGTTTCAAACACACTCCAGCCACACAGCTCACTGTGTACAGATCCAGGTGATTCTTTGGTCAGATCAGAACTGCCCAGTCCATTGGTCCAACCTGCCCTTCATTGGGCCTCACACTTCTTATACACCCCTTCTTCCTTGTCCTCCCATAACTGTTTATCTTCTATGGTCAGTGATCAAAGTGACTTCCTTGTTTATACTCTTGATGGCTTTGCCTTTCTCATTTTACTGTGTTTATGTGGTAAAACCACAAACCCAGGTTAAATCCAATCCTCTGCATTTGGGATGTGGCTAGAGAAAGACCCACAGTCATGCTTACTAGTCCCAGCTTAAGTTCATGCTCCCTGCCCAGTGGTCATCCTCCATTCTTTGCTGCTGTCCAGGTGCTGCACCAGCCCTCCATCCCTAGCCTTCCAGCACTTCCTCCTTATCCATAGTCACAGCTGACAGCTTTGCTTTCTGTACATTCCTTTAGCCACATTTGTTCTCCCCCAAGTATCTATGCGCCATCTAGATTCATAACCAAATACCATGAGAAGTGGACAAATCCATAATAACAGAGGTAATATCTATTCTTTCACCTACTCATATGGACAGACTGACTATGCTTTTAGCCTGGGCCAGGCACAGCTGTACTCAGCTCTCTCTCCATCATCTGCTCAGTGTCACTGCTGACTCACAGATCCTTTACAAAAGAAAATGGGTATGGTCTAGCAAAATGAGCACTTCACCTAACATGAATACATGAGCTGTAAGAAGCAGTGTTGAACAAAGAAATTAATAAAATATCATTATTGCTAAACAGTTACTAACTGTAAGAAAACAAATATGCAGAAACAATTGACTAAATTGTTGACTAAAATTGACTAAAATCCCAGATCATCACAAGAAAAGTGATGAGTGTTTCTGGGAAATAAGATAAAAAGAAAAATAAAGACAAACTAAATTTCTTATCTTGCTTTAGAGAGGGAATAGAATTGTAATAAATCTTGATGTTTTTAGAAAAATATAAGTTTATGTGTGTGTAAAATGTAGGGATATGTGCTGGAAGAAGGTGGTGATTGATGGTTGGATGGATTAAGTAGGTGGATGGATGGATGGATGAATAGATGATAAATACGTGAGTGTCTATCATATCCTTTATGCACCTGGTATCATAAATCAAAATGATAAGCAAAATGCAAGGAGAAATAGACCCAGTGATAGGGAGTATTAATTAACACATATCTGTGAGAAATGAAGAGATCAAATGGACCAGAAATAGTGACATACATTTGAACAATCCTTTAACAAGCTTATTCTGATAGAAATATACAGAACAATAAATGCCCTTTTGTTTATGTTATCTTCCACAAATGGACAGTTCAAAAATCTAACCATGTGTTAGGCTACAGAGTAAATCTCAACCAATTTAGTGAAAAGTAGAAATCACATACGCTGTATTTTCTGTACACAAGAAGATAACTAGAAATCAACAGAAAAATAAAAAGCAAAAATCTTTCCACTTGGAAATTAATCCATTATTCTAAATATTGAGGAAATCAAAATCATTTTCAGAAAGCATAACAACAGTACTATATTAAAAAAATAAATGGGTGGGCAGTTACGTCAGGGAAGACAGGGTATAAGAAGCACCAGGAATCTATCTCTCCATCTAGACAACACTTCTACTGTCAGAAACTGTTTAAAGGAGCTATTTTGGAACAGTATGGAGCCTGAAGACTTGCAGCTTCCAGAAGATAGCTTGACTGGTAAGCTGTGGTTAATTCCCATCATTTTTGGCTGCCCATCCTCCAGCCCCATGGCAGACAGCCATGCACACATTCCTCGGGTACCTTGCTGGAGCCAGGGTGAACAATGAGGACCTTGGCCAAATATCAGGCTCTTGTGTAGTAGTGGTTGCTGTTTTTGATTGCTGAGATGCAAGCATAGAGGCTGGCCACCATTGTTTCAACCTCCACTGGCTGAAGTGGCTTTCATAGCATTGAATGGGGCAACACATGTGAGTGGGTACCCCCCAACTTCTTGCTTTTGTGGGAGCCAGACACTTAAAAATCAGGACATTCAAACACAAGTGCACATGCAGGGGAATTTAAAAAGCCAATGCGTGGACAGGGAAAAATGGAGGCTCAGGAAAGGTGTGAGAAGACCTTAGGCTTTCCCCTCAGGCTGGTCTCCAGCAGACACACAACAACAAACAGCAAACACTAGGAGATGGGGAGAATCTGATTTCCAGAGGTAGAACAGTATGATTCAATTTTTATGATGTCCAGTTTGCAACAACAACAAAAAAATCACAAGGCTTACAAAGAAATGTGTAAGTGTGGCCCACTCAGAAGGACAAAATAAGTGGACAGAAGCTGCCCCTGAAGAAGCCCAGATGTCATATTTAATAGACAAGACTTAAAGATCCTCAAAGAGCTAAAAGAAGACACGGACAAAGGAAAACAAGGAACAAACTGAGAATATCAAGAGATATAAAGAAATAAAGATTACAGAAAGAACCAAGAAGGTATCTGAAGCTGAAAAGTATAATGACTGAAATGAAATCTTCTCTAGAGGGGTTCAAAAGCAGGTTTGAGCAGGCAGAGAAAGAATCTGTGAACTTGAAGATGGGGCAATTGAAGTTATTAAGCCTGAGAAAAAGAACGATGAATGAAGAAAAGTGAACAGAGTTTTAGGGACTTGCGTGGTACTAGCAAACAAACCAGCATATGCACTGTGGGAGTCCCAGAATGAGAAGAAAGAGGTAAAAAAGAATATTTGAAGGAACAATGGCTGGAAACTTGCCAAATTTGATGAAAGACATGAACCTACAAATTCAGGAAGCTCAACAAACTAGAATAAACTCAACCCACACCAAAATACATCATAATCAAACTGGTAAGGGCCAGAGACAAACAGAGAATCTTGAAAGCAGCAAGAGAGAAGTAACTCATCAGATACAAGAGATCCTCAATAAGCTTATCACCAGTTTCTCATCCAAAACCTCAGAGGCCAGAAGGCAGTGGGTTGATATACTCAAAATGCTGAAAGGAAAAAACTGTCCACCAAAAATTCAATATCTGGCCAAACTGTCCTTCAAAAATGAGGGAGACAGTTTACGGATCACTCAGAGTCAGTGCTACAGACCTGTACCTTGCTCCTGTGACTTCCCTGCTGTCTGCCCCACTCGGCCGCACGATGCTGGTGGACCTCAGCAAGTGGTCCAGGCCTTTGAGCCTCACCATAGAGAGAGGCTGGCATGTCCACTACCCCCCAGTGTGATACACACTCTGGCTCCTTTAAAGAGCAGTACTGGAAAAAGCAATAGGGAGTCACTTTGGGGTTAAGGCATGGCCATCTAGATGAGCTGCAGGGCTGGGTGAGAGGTTGTCAGAAATTCCAAGTCTGTGCCTGCTAAAGTGGTCATTCTTCATCTGTGTAAGAAAAGCTAATCTGGAGTTGTGAAATGTTGTGTTAATTTTACTGTTTGCTTATAGTTGAATAAAAATAAAAACATACGGATGAAAAAAAATGAGAGGGAAATAAGGACATTCCCTGATAAATGTAAGCTAAGGTGAAGGAGGTCATTACCACAAGACCTGCCATGCAAGACTTGCTGAATGGAGAGCTTCAGGATGAAATGAAAAGACACTGAACCAAACTCCAAAGCCTCCAAAGACAGAACAAGATGAATGCATGGGCAATTACAAAGCCAGTATTGTAATTTTGGTTTATTACTACATCTTTTATTTTCTACATGATTTAAAAGACGAACACATAAAAATTCAGTTATTAATATATCTTACTGGGCATACAGTTTATAAAAATGCAAAGTGTGACTTAAGTCACAGGACAGCCTGGAGCTATATCAGAGCAGAGTTTTGTTTTGTTTTTTAAATTTTTTATTTAAATTCAATTTAATTAACATATAGTATATTACTGGTTTCAGAGGTAGAATTCAGTGATTCATCAGTTGCATACAACACCCAGTGCTCCTTACAACAAGTGTCCTTCTTAATGCCCATCATCCAGTTACCCCATCCCCCCACCGCTCTCCCCTCCAGCAACCCTGTTTGTTTCCTATAGTTAAGTCTCTTATGGTTTGCCTCCCTCTCTGATTTCATTTTATTTTTTTCCTCCCTTCCCCTATGTTCATCTGTTTTGTGTCTTAAATTCCACATATAAGTAAAATCATACGGTATTTGTCTTTCTCTGATTGACTTATTTCACTTAGCATCATACCCTCTAGTTCCATCCATGTCCTTGCAAATGGCAAGATTTCATTCTTTTTGATGGCTGAGTTATATTCCATTATATATTTATAAACAATTTTCTTCATCCGTTCATCTGTCGATGGACATCTTGGCTACATATTTTGGCTATTGTGGACATTGCTGCTATAAACATTGGGGTGCATGTGCCCCTTCCAATCACTGTGTTTGTATTATTTAGATAAATACCTAGTAGTGCAGTTGCTGGGTCATAGGGTAGCTATATTTTTAACCTTTTGAGGAACCTCAGAGCAGAGTTTTTGTATGCTATTGCAATTAAGTTATTGGTTAACTCAACTTAGACCGTTAGAACTTTAAGGTGTTAGATGTAATCCCCACAGTAAACACAAAGATAATAGCTATAAAATATATATACACAGAGAAGGAAATGAGAAGAGAATTAAAATGTGTCTCTACAAAACAAACAAAATCCAAAAAAAAAAAAAAAAACACAGTTAAACACAAAAGAAGACAGTAATGGATGAAATGAAGGACAAAAAGCTCTAGAGCACATAGAAAGCACAGCAAAGTAGCAGAAGTCCCTACTTATCAGTAATTACTTTAAACTTAAATTTATTAAACTCTCCAGTCAAAAGACAGAGATTGGCAGAACAGATTTTTTAAAAATCTGACATGCTGTTTATGAGAGATTCACTTTAGATCCACAGATACAAGTAGGTTGCACATGAAAGGAGATAAGCAATATGCCTGATAGAGTTCAAAATAATGGTCATAAAGATGCTCACTGGAGGGGTACCTGGGTGGCTCAGTCGTTCAGCGTCTGCCTTTGACTCAGGTCATGATTCCAGGGTCCTGGGATCGAGCCCCGTATCGGGCTCTCTGCTCAGCTGGAAGCCTGCTTCTCCCTCTCCCACTCCCCCTGCTTGTGTTCCCTCTCTCTGTGTCTCTCTCTCTTTCTCTCTGTCAAATAAATAAAAATCTTTAAAAAAAATGCTCACTGGACTGCAGAGAAGAATGGATGAACTCTGTGAGAACTTTAACAAAGAGATAGAAAATATAAAAACATATCAGAGTTGAAGAATACTATAACTGAAATTAAAAACAGGGAATCAGCTGTAGATTGGAAGATGCAGAACAGATCAGCAATCTGGAAGACAAGGTGATAGAAGTTGAAGAGAAAGAAAAAGGAATTTTAAAATGAGGATAGGTAAAGGGATCTCTTGGACAACATCAAGCAAATAAACATTTACATTATAGGGGTCCCAGAAGGAAAAGAGAGTGAGAAAGGGGCAGAAAAATTATTTAAAGAAATAATTAAAAATTTCCCTGGGGAAGGAAACAGACATACAGGTTCAGGAATCATAGAGTTCCTAACAGGAGGCCCACACTACAACGCATAATAAGTAAAATGTCAAATATTAAAGATAAAGAGAATTTTATTTATTTTTTTTTTTTTTTTTTTATGAAGTGAACATAACCTCATGATTTTATTGTCTTCGTAATATTAACAAAATATGAAGCTTAGAACTGGATCACTTGGCCCTTTCTCTTCTTATCTCCTCCCAGTTCAAAATGCTTGCATCTCTTAATAGCCAGCATTCTCTTAGATCTGCAATTGGGCTCAACACATTCAAGCCTCAGCACAATCTTCTTTGTAGTTTTAGCCTTTTTCCGGAAAATCGGCTTAGTCTGCCCGCCATAGCCACTCTGCTTCCTGTCATAACGCCGCTTTCCCTGGGCATAAAGAGAATCTTTGCCCTTCTTGTACTGTGTCACTTTGTGGGGCTGGTGCTTGCCACACTTCTTGCAGAAAGTCCGGCGGGTTTTAGGAACGTTCACCATGTTTGCGAGAGCGCTATCGGCACGGAAAGAAAGCAAGATAAAGAGAATTTTAAAAGCAGCAAGAGAAGCAACTAGTTGCATACTAGGGAAAGCCCATAAGACTGTCAGCTGATTTTTCAGCAGAAATTTTGCAGGCCAGAAGAGAGTGGCATGATCTGTTCAAAGTGCTGAGAAGAAAAAAATGGCAGCCAAAAATCCTGTATCCAACAGGCTATCATTTAGAATAGAAGAAGAGATAGGGTTTCCCAGACAAACCAAAGTTAAAGGAGTCCATCACCACTAAACTGGCCTTACAAGAAATATTAAAGGGACTTCTTTAAGTGGAAAGTAAACAGCCATAATTAGAAGCGAGAAAATTATGAAAGGAAAGGGGACTCACAAAAATACGTAAAATATGACAACATATACATAAATCATGGAGGAGGAATAAAAATGAAGTTCTTTTAGAATGTGCTTGAATGTAAGTAACTATCGACGCAGTATAGACTGCTGTATGCCGAGGGTGCGTATGTGAACCTTGTGGAGTAACTATCGACGCAATATAGACTGCTGTATGCCGAGGGTGCTGTATGTGAACCTTGTGGAGTAACTATCGACGCAGTATAGACTGCTGTATGCCGAGGGTGCGTATGTGAACCTTGTGGAGTAACTATCGACGCAGTATAGACTGCTGTATGCCGAGGGTGCGTATGTGAACCTTGTGGAGTAACTATCGACGCAGTATAGACTGCTGTATGCCGAGGGTGCGTATGTGAACCTTGTGGAGTAACTATCGACGCAGTATAGACTGCTGTATGCCGAGGGTGCGTATGTGAACCTTGTGGAGTAACTATCGACGCAGTATAGACTGCTGTATGCCGAGGGTGCGTATGTGAACCTTGTGGAGTAACTATCGACGCAGTATAGACTGCTGTATGCCGAGGGTGCTGTATGTGAACCTTGTGGAGTAACTATCGACGCAGTATAGACTGCTGTATGCCGAGGGTGCTGTATGTGAACCTTGTGGTAACTGCAAACCAAAAGTGTATAGTAGATACACAAAAAATAAAGATAAAAACAAGAATAACACTAAACAGTACAGTCATCAATCACAAGGAAAGAGAGCAAGAGAAGAAGGACCAGAGAACACCTACAAAACAACGTGAAAACAATTGACAAAATGGCAATGAGTACATACACGTGTACACATAATTAAATAAATGTAGATGGTCTAAATACTCCTATTAAAAGACACAAAGTGATGGAATGAATAAAATGGATAAAAATGAGACCCATCTATATGCTACGTACAAGAGGCTCACTTCCGATCTAAAGACACATGCAGACTGAAGGGATGGATAAAGATATTCCATGAGAATGGAAGTGAAAAAAAAAAAAACTTTGGGGTAGCAATACTTGGAAAAAATTGACTTTAAAACGAGGACTATAACAAGAAACAGAGGAAGGACATTACATAATGATAAATGGATAATCCAACAAGAGGATGTAACAGTTGGAAACGTGTATACAGCCAACATTGGAGCGCCTAAATACATAAAGCAAATACTCACACATGAAGAGAGAAATTGACAGTAATTCAATAATGTAGGGGGCTTTAACACCCCACTTACATCATGGAGAGATCATCCAGGCAGAAAATAAGGAAACATTTCTTTGAATGATACATTAGACCAGATGGACAGATAAATACAGAACATTTCATCCAAGAACAGCAAAATACATATTCTTTTCAGTGCACGTGGAACATTCTCCAGGATAGATCACATGTTAGGCTATAAGACAAGTCTCAATAAATTTTAAAATATTAAAGATCATGTCAAGCATCCTTTCCAACCACAATGGTATGAAACTAGATATCAATTACAAGGAAAAAAACTGGAAAACACAAACGTGAGGCTAAACAACAGGCTACTGAACAACCAATGAGTCAACAAAAAAAAAGGAAATAAAAAAACACATGGAGACAAATGAAAAATGAAAACATAATGGTCCAATGTCTTTGGGATGTGGCAAAAGCAATTCTAAGAGGGAAATTTATAGCAATACAGGCCCACCTCAAGAAACATGGAAAATCAATGTAACCTAACACCTAAAGGAACTAGAAAAGGAAGAACAAAGCCCAAGCTTAGTAGAAGGTAAGAAATAATAAAGATCAGAGTGGAAATGAATGAAATAGAGACCAAAAAAAAACAACAACAAAACAGAAAAGATCAATGGAACTGAGAGCTCGTTCTTTGAAGAGAGAACCTTTGGCCAGATTTATCAAGAAAAAGAGAGGACCCAAATAAACCCAGAAATGAAATAGAAGTAATGACTGACACCATGAAAATACAAAGGATTATAAGGGAATACTATAAAAAATTATATGCCAACAAATTGGACAACTTAGAAGAAATGGTTACATTCCTAGTAACATAAATCTTCCACATTGAATCAGAAAGAAAGAAAATCTGAACAGACCAATTACTAGTAACAAAATTGAATTGGTAATCCGAAAAACTCCAATTAAACAAAAGTGTGGGACCAGATGAATTCACAGATGAATTCTACCAATCATTTAAAGAAGAGTTAATACCTGTTCTCAGACTATTCCAAAAAATAGAATAGGAAAGAGAGCTTTCAGATACATTTTATGCATCCAGCATTACCCTTACAACAAAACCAAAGATGTTACAAAAAAAACTATAGGCCAGTATTCCTGATTAACATAACTGCAAAAATTCTCAACAAGATATTAGCAAACTGAATTCAACAATACATTAAAAGGATCGTTATCCACAATCAAGTGGGATTTATTTCGGGGATGCAAGGGTGGTTCAATATCCACAAATCAGTAAACACAACATATCACATTAACAAACAAAAAACAAAAATCATAGGATCATCTCACTAGATGCAGAAAAAAGCATTTGACAACATTCAACATCTGGTCATGATAAAAACAAAGTGTTTGGGAAACATTAACATAATAAAGGCCATATGTGACAAATCCACTGCTAAAATATCATACTCAGTGGTGAAAAACAGAGCTTTTCTGCTAAAATCAAGAACAAGACAGGGATAGAAAAACAATAGGGAAAATCAATGAAATCTGGAGTTGGTTCTTTGAAAAGATAGGAAAATTGAGAAACCTTTGGCTAGACAAAAAGAGAAGATAGAGATAAATTCAAAAATATAAGTGAGGACATTGCAACTGACTTGACAGAGATAAAAAGGATTATAAGAGCATACTGTGAAAAATTGTATGTCAGTCTAGAAGAAATGGGCAAATTCCTGAAAAGTATTAATAACCTAAACTGACTCAAGAAAAGATAGAAAGTCTCAGTAGACTTATAGCAGGTAATGAGACTGAATCAGTAATCAGAAACCTCCAGCAAAGAAAAGTCTTGGACCAGATTGCTTCTCTGTGGATTCTACCAAATATTTAAAGAAGAATTGACACCAGTCCTCCTCAAATTTAAAATAATAATAATAATAATTAAACCAAATACTTCTTAATTCAGTGAGGCCAGAATTTCCCTGATACCAACGCCAGATAAGAATATCACAAGAAAATTATAAACCAGTGTCTTTTGTGAGTGTAGATGCAAAAATCTTCAACAAAATATTAAAAAATTGAATCTGATATAATATTAAAAGGATTATTCATAGGATCCAAGGGGGATCTATTCCAGGAATGAAAGGGTGGTTCAACATTATTAGAACGAAGGGGCAGTCACATGACCATCTCAATTGATTCAGTAAAGACATTTGACAAAATCCAACATTCTTTCGTAATAAAAACTCTTAGAAGACTAGGGATAGAGGTAAAATTCCTCAACATGATAAAGGGTATTTATGAAAAACCCATAGCTAATATCATACTTAATGGTGAGAGATGAGAAGCTTCCCCCCCTAAGATCAGGAAAAGATGCCCAGTTTCACCACTACTATTCAACATTGTACTGGCATTCTAGCTAGAGCAACTTGATAAGAATAAGAAGTAAAAGGCATCCAAATTGAAAAGGAAGATGTAAAGCTGTCTCTAGGCATGCATGTCATGATCCTATATGTAGAAAATCCCAAACACTCCACAGGAAAGCTACTAGAGCTAATAAATTCAGCAGAGCTTCAGAATTTAAGGTCAACAGACAAAAATCATCTGTGTTCTATACACCAGCAACGAGGAGTCAGAAAAGGAAATTAAGAAAGCAGTCCCATTCATAAGAGCATCTTGGTAAAATTTATTCCTATTTAAGGTGGGGTCGGGGGAGACTGGATATCCCATGCAAAAGAATGAAGTTGGACCTTTACATATACCAAAATTGACTGAAAATGGGCTGAATACCTAGACTCAAGGGCTGCAAATATAAAACTTTAAATAAAGAGTTGAGAAAATCTTTATGGCATTGGATTTGGCAAAGTCCTCATGGATAGGACACCAAAAAGCATAGGAAGCAGAAGAAAAAATAGATAAATTAGACTTTGTCAAAATTAAGAATTTTGGTACATTAAAGGATAATATCAAGAAAGTGAAAAGACAGGGTTATTAATAATAACCCCCACAACTTGACAACAAAAAGATAACACGGCTTGCATAGGTTTTTCTATAAAGAAGGTGTGTATATGGCCAGGAAGCACATGAGAAGATGCTACACATCATTAGTCATCAGGGAAATGCAAGTCGAAACTACGAGGTACCACTTCACACCTACCAGGAAGACACAGCTATTCCACTCCTAGGTATATACCCCAAAAAACTAAAAGCGGGGATTCAGATATTTGTACACCAGTGTTCATAATATCATTATCCACAGCACTCAGCAGATGGGAACAACCCCAGTGTCCCATCGGCAAATAAATAGCTCCTTGCTGGACAGCCTCTGCAGACAGGCTGGCTGCATCCCTGAGGAAGTCAGTGAGGCGGGTCCTGGGAATGGCCTCAGGAGCGGCTGTCCCCATGGCCCAGCCTCTGTGCACCTGGCCTCATGGAGAGCCTCCCAGAGAGCCCCCACCCAGAGGGCGGCGCAGGGCACCACCCAAGCCAGCCCACACCAGCAGCCTTCCTGTTTCCAGCACACCCGGCCACCTGGAGGATGGCGACACAAAGCTGGTTCCTATCTTTCAGATCTGGAACCTTCCTCCAGTGATTTCTTCTGTGATATACTTCCTTCCGTTCTGTCTGCTGTTAACTTGTCGCAGAAGTTAAACACCATATTCCAGCCCTGTAATTGACCTACATTTTCTCTCCTAGTATCTTTTTGTGGGAGATGTCATCAGCTTTCTCTCCCATTCTTTCCGGTCTTTAATTTTGCTGTTTCTGAATTCTGAGAGGTCAGATATCTCTTTTTTATAGCATACTCTTCGTTGTTTTGTGATCGCAACATTTCTTTTGCATCTCAGGAAATCAATTATACCAGTAGTTTTATTTTGTTTTTTCCTTTCCTTCATAGACTCTTCATCCACGTTTCTCTTTCTGTGTGTTTGTTTTGGTCCTTGTTTTTGTTTTAGATTTTTTTTTCCCTACATGGCTGGTAATTCTTGAGGGCAGATTGTGTTAATGAGTCAGGTATTGAAAAGGCCATTGGAAGCCTGTGCCCCGGGTGGGACTTTGAGCCACGGGATCCTTCGTGCTCCTTCCTTGCTCTTTCACTCCCGATCCGGGGAAGAGTCTTCCTGCTCTTCCTGAAGACACCGAGGGAATGACATGGTTAAGAAACTCTGGGGGAGCCCTGAGCGACCACTTGAAACTGGGGTGTGGGAAGCAGTACACAAGGGCCCTGGAATGATCGAGTTCAGATTTCAGTGCCATTAACTTGGGTAGGAAATAGGAGGGGAGGAGAGCAAGTGTGGAGAAGCTTTAACTTTTGGCTGCATTGTGGTTGGGGTGCCGTGCTGGCTGTGGCTCAGCTTCTGCTCTGTGGCCTGGGACAGCGCACCTGAGGGGTGACGTCACTCCCCCCGAGTCAGTGAGAGGGTGCATACGCACACACGCAGCATCTCACATCAGGCAAACCCGCAATGAGCACATGCTGCATGGCATCGGCAGCAGTGGGCGCTTGTCATCAGGGGGGTGCGAGCAGGAGCTGCAGTGGGCAGGGCCAGCGTCTGTCAGCACATTGTAGGGACCCAGGCACAGACCCTGGGCACTAACCCTACCACCTGTGAGAAAGGGGGATCTATGCAAGAGCCACTCGAGGGGTCTGGAGCGGCCAGTAGCACAGTGCCCTGTGTCCTGGGGAGGGGCATTCAGAAGGAGGGCAGTGGGCAACTTCCAGAGCTGTTGAGGCAGGAATGACCCCCAGAATATGGAGGATGCTGGCCCTCAGGGCCACGGGAGTCAGCTCGTAGTAAGCACTCAGTAGGTGGCGTCAGGATGGGTATGGGTGCCTCTGGCTGCAGCTGTGACATTTGGTTCTAACAACTAGGAAGTCCACAGCAATGGCCACCATTCTCCATTCAGTAAGGCTGTGTCCTCAACTCATTATAGAATTGGGCAGGATACACATACATGAAACACCTGTCTCCTCTCCCAGACCCACAAGGAAGCTGTGCATGGGCACGCACACCCCAGCCGCTCTGGCCAGGCCTGCCCTCCTCCCCACGGGCTGGCTTACAGGATGCGCTTGGCAGGGAGGCTCATGCTGTCACTTGTGTTGCAGGTGGTCCAACTGATGCCCGCCTGCTGGAACAGGACAGACCCTCACGGTCAGAGGAAGAATGGTTTTAAAGTGTGGACACTGAGCCTAAAGCTCTAAACCTCTAAATCTCTTGCTTCTCTCCAACCAAGACATAGGATAAGATAACTCAGTATTTTACCCACTCAGCGGCACTCGATACAGATGTGTGAGTGAGGTGACTTGGATGTGTTGTGTGTGAACTCTGCTCCACTGTCATTTACATCGGCACCAGAGCAGGTCAGCTTCTGGAAACCAGGCAGCCAGGCAAGGCTGAGGGCATATGGGAAACCGCCTTCCCCTGCCTAGACGTGTTGCTGCGGTTCCACCCCAACCACAGGGATCATCCCTGATTGCTGCCTGTAAACGTGTAGACCTGCGCAGAGAGAACGGAGAAGCCATGAATACCTGCGTCAGCCGGGGCTGCGGCAGCTCCCGAGGAAGCAGAGCCTGGCGCAGGGTTCACGCGTCTTCGAGCAGCTGCCCTTGAGTCCCTCATGCTTGAGTTAAAAATGCGAGTTACAGCAAAGTTATTTTCCGAGCGGTCCGCCCAGGCCTGGGACGCGCAGGCCCGAGTGAAAGTTCACAGTGGCTCAGGAGTGCTGCATGGGTGAGTGGGAACGGTTTGGGGTTACTTACCATTTTGTTCCAGGGAATATCTTGGGACCACCCACGTGTAAAGGACACGTGCAGGATCTGAGAACAAGCAGCACCTGGAGTCCAGTGACTCATGCAGGACTGAGACTCGCGGCCTTGTCACATGCTTGGTTCTGCACACAAAGGAACCGCGGCCACTGGACAGACGGTCTGATTGGGCTTATCCGCTCTCCTTTTGTGTTGTGATGCTGATCTGTATCACGAGTTTTTCTGCTATTGGAACAAGAAATGAAGACCCACTTCTTTGCTCCTGTTTTTCATTTGGACCTATTGTTAAAGTTCTACAGCTGGAAAAACCTCAGGCACCCGGTGATGTCCAGCCAGGTTTCGGTGGGTTCTGCACCGGCACCTTCACATCAGGGGTTAGCAATTGTAAGTCTGTGTACACCCTTGGAAAAAAAGTAATTCCCGTGTCAGTCTGCTACTGTTATTCCAAAGCTATTTAAATATGTGCAAATGTGCGTTAGAGTCCTTATGCTCAGAGCTCTTTCTAACACAGCTTTCATTCCAAGATGTCATATAAATAAATGAAACAAGATAATGAAACAAGTCGTGTTGTTTCCACGGTGCCCATAGCTCCCGGTGCGCTGGCCAGCCCTATGCTCGGGAAGAGAGGTCCATACGAGATGGGGGCCGGTCAGAATCCTCTCCTCGGAGCAGCAGAATCCGCTGCTCCACCAGCGTCCACAGGAGGGACAGATGCTGGGCGGAGGGCAGAGGGCAGAGGCCCTCCCCATCCCTGTCACCCTTGGTGAGAGTGCACCCCTTCCTTGAACTTGCAGAGCATCTGGTATGGCTGAGCCCATGGTGGCGTCCGATGTGCCCCCCTGGCACACCACTGGCCGCCTGCCAGGCATCTCCGAAGAGGGACTTGATTTCCAGAGGGACATCTGCCTTACCCATGAATTTTTGCAGCAAGAATGACTTCATGTATTATGTAGTTGAAAAGAAACAATGATGGCCAGTGACCACGGTGATATCTCGGGTAAAGTGTGTATTTATAAAGTACTGAGCTCTTGGATTTTATGAGGCTCAGCACCCAAAGGGCTGGACATGTTCATTTTTTTCCCCATCCTTTGAACTTTGTGTTTAAAATTTCAGGCCCTTTCGGGCACCTGCCACAACTTAGGAAGAAAAATAAGTCAGTAGCACCAGCATTTCCTGACTGTCACAAAAAAGAAAAAAAAATACACAAAGGGAAAAAAAAAGCCTATGTTGTGTGTGTGGTGAGCTCTTGTGTTGTGAGCTGTTGGAGCCCAGCTGACCGCATGTGCGTGTCGATTGTGTTCATTTGTCCATGGCCATGCGGGAGCTGGGCTTGCAGGCTGGTGGAGGAGAGGGCTTGCCGCTGACCCTCACCCCTGTCCTCGGGAAGCTGCAGCTCCATGTGGGGAGAGGGGAGCCTGGCCTATTCCCCTCCGGGAAGCCAGGAGCCCTGGTGTTTGTCACCTCCTCTTGTTTGATGCTGAGTGGGTCACCCTGGGGCATGAGCTGCGTCCGCACCATTGGCCTCCCTGTTACTGGAGTAAAAGCTGTGACGTGTGCCTTTTCCTTGTTGGCTTCTGTAGAGTCTTCAGGAAGAGCTCGAGGACTGGGGGGCTAGCATTTCAGACTTGACCCTGAAATGTGGTCAAACAGTAGGTTGTTCTCTTTTACCTCATCTTTTTTTTTTTTTTTAAAGATTTTATTTATTTACTTTAGCAAGAGAGAGAGAGAAAGCCCATGCACGAGGGTGCAAGAGAGGAGCCGGGGAAAGGCACAAGCAGATTCCCCATTAAGTATGAAGCCCGTCATGGGGCTCGATCTCACGACCCTGAGATCGTGACCTGAGCTGAAACCAAGAGTCAGACTCTCAACTGACAGCCCCCCAGGCGCCCCTCTTTTCCCTCCTCTTGAGCCAAGTACACAAGAAGGTCCTAAATTATTAGAAAGGCTACTCATCCAAATCCCCTTCAGTGTCTGGTGACGCCTGAGGCCTTGGGCCTGTGTCCCTGTCCCCCCAGCAGCCATCCTCACTCGCAGCCATTGATCCAGGCAGCCTGTGGGCACAACGCTCTCCCCACCTGCCGACACAGCCCCGGTTTCAAGCTCCGTGTGGTTCTGAAAACCACTGCAGGAATGTGATTTCTCTCATCATGGCGGCTTTATTAAATGTTAGATAAAAACTAAAAAGTTAACTCTAACCTTCTCTATTCGGCCGCCATCTGAACTAAAAAAGACAAGAAACAGCCATTCGAAACAGATTGATCTTCACTTGTTTGTGATTTCCCCAGAAGCCCCTTTCAAAGGCCTGGGGAGGCTTAGGTTGGAGACCCTGTGGGACACCTGATGAGTCCTGGAGATCCCTCGTGGTGCCTGCGACCAGGCCTGGGTGGGGCTGGCATATCTCCCCCCCCCGCCCCCAGTGGCCCCTCAGCCAGGAGATAAAGCTGAGGGCAAGCATGACCTGGCCCGCAGGACCTCCAAGGGCATGTTGGCCACTGCTTCACGCTAAGGCACAGACATCCATGTGCCCTTCATCTCAAATGGGGTGTCTGCATTGGGGGGCCATCAAATCTTAATAGTTTTCAATGAAACCGAACAGAGTAATCCAGGGAAGGAACGTCGCTGGGAAGATTTGGGTGACTGTAGGTTTTCTCACTGGCTGTTTGTGCACTTTGTCTTTTCATCCCATTTTGCATGAGACAAATTGAGTACCAGGAGCAGAACTGCCTGAGCTCTGCTCCTGATGCTCATTCAGCCTCTCGGCGTCTTAGCCTCTGGTTAGCCTCCGATCTGTAAGTTCCTATAAAATGGTCTGAGTCACATGCTCTCTTGTCTTGGTCCCTGTAGCTTTAAAATACAGGAAAAGCACATAGTTCTATTAAATTAAGCCACCAATCTGTTTATTGAACCGAATGCTTCAAGCCACAGCCCTTAACGAACAATCTAAATCAAGATTAAAGCCTGTCATGTGTGAGGGGACATTAGGAGAGACTGAGCCACGGAAATAAGCTTGGAACCTTCTTGAGCTGATTCCACCCTCGAGTCCCAGACAGCGGAGCAGGTGACAAGCCACTGTGCTCTTGGGGACACCTGAGTCCATGAGGAAGGGGGAAGCTGTGCCAAGGAAACAGTTGCGGTGGCTGAGGGGCGTCTGGAAGGTGCCGGTTAGGGTTACAGTTTTATTTTGTTATGAAAACGTTTCCCGAAGAGTCAGACTCTTACGTTGTCCTCACAAACCTTCTTCCCTCGCTTTTTTTTTTTTTTTTTTTTGCACATTTCCTTCTCTCAGTTTGACCTTCCTGACTTGAGACACTTTACCTCGGCTCTGGAGGTTCGGCCGGCAGCCCCCGCGAGAATGTTGGTGGCACATCATGGTGAGCGGGCTGTTGGACGTGTGTTCCTGAGCCTGAGTGCACAGATGTCTTAGTAGTGACTTCCTTGACCCGCTTGGGTCATGAATGGTTTCCCTTCACAAAGAGGCAGCGATCACTGTGCGACAAACCTCGCCAGCCACGTGGACTCTGCCAAATGTGTAAGGACAGAAATTAGTCGCGGAAACCATGGTTTTTTACCCGGAAGCCACATTACTCTTTCAGGAGCAGTTCGCACTCTTCTGGCCTTAGATCCCTTCCCACTTAAAAATTATTGAGGATTCCTTTTTACTGTATTGAAAATTTTAAGTGAGAGAAGTTTTAAATATGTATTTATTTTAAAATAACAGTATACCAACTACAGATTAACATTTTTTATTCAAAAAGCCCTTATTTCCCCCTGGAAAAAACTAGGAGTAGCCGTGTATTACTTTTGCAAATCTGTTTAATGTCTGGTTTTATTAAAGACAGCCAGACCCTCCGGCGTGCCTCTGCGTTCATCTGTCTTGGCTGAAGTACAGAGGAAGACCCGTCCTCACAGGCCTTCAGATGGAAGGGACGGAGTCACTCTCAGAGCTGTGTGGATGATCTGTTTGCGCCTCACAGCTCAGCAGGCGCAGCGCCAGATCTGGAAGCACGTCGAGCATGAGCATCTCCCCGCTCTTGGGTTCCCCTCCCTTGGTCCGTCTTGCTCTGTGGAAGGATTTTTCCCTCTGCACAGTTGTGGGACACGCTTTGGTCACTTGGACAGCCCTGGTTGTCCAGCAGAGCCATGAGGGTCTTGTAAACACTCCTCGTGGGCGACCAGAGGTTAGCTGCGTTCATGCCAGTGCGGGCGTTCTGCAGATGTGTAAACTCTCATGACAGACACCAGCTGAAAGGAACGAATAGGTCTGGAGACCCTGCTGCCAAGGCCTCACCTATAAATGGGGGAAGAGGACTCTGGCACCTTTTCTGCGCCGAGGTTACCGTGGAGGCAGAGATGCCTGATCCCTGGAACAGCCTTGGGAACCAGAAGGAAGGGGCGAGTGGGCAGAGGTGCCCAGGAGCCTCAGGACGACGTGGAGGAGGGTGGGGAGCCCCACGTGTGCCAGCAGTCACTCTGTGGGCTGCACTCCTGGCATGGCGTCTGCCTGAGGGCCTGCTGTGTCCAGGTCTGGCCACCCAGAGTGTGCTCTGGAGTCGGGCGGCTGGGCCAGGCCCACCCTAGTGCTGGGACGGAACATGCTTAGCCGAAACTGAATGGAGGAAGGGTGGCATGTGCCGTGACCTGGCAGACGGGCCATGAGGGCAGCACACAGGGAAGAGCGGATGCAGGACCTGACCCTTGCGCCTCTGATGCCCACAGTGTCTGGGCTGGACTGTGCACTCCTGCGGTGTGGGAGAGGCTGTCCTCGCAACAGGAGGAGCCGGGTTGGAGGTGAACAGGCTGGTGGTCGCCACAGAGAGCCCCCTCGGTTCCCGAGCTCGCTCAGAAACCTGGCGGGCATCCGCTGCTGTGTCCAGATGCTGGGAAGACACTTGCCTTTGAAAGCCTGTAGTCAGGTTGTGTGCATCAGCCGTGCACATTCCTTGCGTCTGCTACGGTGCAGCAAGGCTTTCGATAAATTATTACAGATCTTGTCTACTCAGAACGTGATTTTTGGGGTTGTGACACTGACTAGCAGTTTGGATTTGAGTCTGCAAGGCGTGCAGGTTCTATCTGGGCGTCTCCCCTCTGTGCAGATGGCCTCTGCCAGGTGAGCGTCCCTCCTGCGGGACGTGGTCAGAGCAGCCCAGGGCCCCCCAGGTGACGAGGGAATGGAAAGCACCAGAACCCAGAGCAAGGAGTGGGGGAAGAGCAGATGTCAAGTAGCAACGGGAGGAAGTCTCAGTTGTAAAAATCATAGAAATGAAAAATAAAATGAACTTTCATTTTTTCTAAAAAGGCAGCCATCCTGTGATGTTTTCCTTTAGTTTCTTTGTTTTTCTCTTTGCCCTCACGGGACATGCCACCATCCAAACTCAGACCTTTGATGGACCCTAAAAAGGGTCAAATTAAGATCCTAAAATGTGAGGGATTCAGAGGCAGTAGATTCAAAACTGTAGCCAACTTCAAACATTTATACAGGTAAAAAAATTAATCATTAAAGAAGCAGATCAGTGCTGATGACCTAACCCTAACTCCTGCTCACTGCATGTTTCGGGAGACCTTGCCCTCGGGCAGGGCTGAAAACCGGGGTCCAGACCCGGTGATGGAGCTGCGGCCCTTCCCCTGGTGGTCGGGGGGCAGCGAGCACAGGGCCCAGTGCCCAGGGACCAGCCTGCGTGACGTGTATGGGTCGCTGAGGCTGAGGGGCCCACTGCAGCACCCCTGCTGTGGGGGTTAGCCTCCGCGTGGGACTGTGTGGGACTGCATGTGCACACGTGTGTGCGGGCAGATGGGCAGCAGGTGCTTGGGCTTCCAGGGTTCTGGGACACAGTGCAGCCGCCAGCACAGTGAGCCAGGGGTTCTCCGGCCTCATGGAGACACCTTCCCTCCCCACACACTGCTGACTTCAAGCATTTTGTGTAAATCACTTTTACTAGGAGTTAATTTTGGTAAATTGCCTGTTTTTTTTTTTTTTACAAACTCTAATAATGAAAACAAACCAATAAAAAGCAAGAATATGCTTTTAAATTCAAAAGTTTACTAAATGTCATGTAGCCCAACAATATCGATGGGGCTTTCAGACACAAGTCGTCGGCTCAAGGCCCCTGATTCCCTAACCCTGTTTTGAGCTCACTTGCGCTCCCTCTGTGTCTGTCTCTCTCCCTCTGTGTGTCTGTGTCTCTGTCACTCCAGGGACCGTAGATTGCCTTGTCTTTACGTAAAATAAACTTGACCCTTGCGCTTCCTAGCCAGTTGTCCCCCAGACCCCATTTCTCACCTCTGGCCTAGGCAGAGGGTTATATCCAGCGGGTGCCCAGGGGTGGCCTGGAGGAGCCGGGGTACAGGCTGGCCCCTGCCACCCAAGTGGGCCCCTCTCGTACGAACCCGGCACGGCCCAGAGCAGGGTGTCCTCAGGTGTCTGCCCCATCATGTGGGCCTGGCACCCCAGTGTAAGTGCGAGTGGGCACGGCCGGGCCCAGAGCTCTGTGCAGATCCTGCCCTTGGCACAGGCCCCGGGCCCACCAGAGGCAGTTGTCGGGGCAGCGGTGGGCCTGCCTCCTGCCACGTGGCCAGGGAAGAGAACCCACGCATCAGAGCCAGACAGAAGAGGTCACCCCGTTGTGCTGTGTCCTGGCTAACACAGCCACGACACTCTTGGGGACCCGGGGAAATATGCGCAGGAATCCACGCATTGGCTTTGAAATGCTCTCGGGCCCCAAAGCTCACTATTTTCTGTGACCACTTGTGCATCACAGACCAGTTCAGGTTGAGGTAGAGAGGAGGCCAAGGGCATGGCACTCCGTGTCCCCGGGGGTCCCGTGCAGGCAGCATCCCCAGGCTGCTCGGCGTTCTCCTGGTCAGCACCCACTTGTGCCGGCTGGCATTCGCTCAGGAAAAGTGAACTCACTTTAAAGCTAGCTGAGAAGAAAAAACACAATTGGAGAATTAATCGTGTGCCAAGTAACCGCGATACGTTCCGAAGCCAGATAAGGGTGATGGATGGAAAGGCAGCCTCCTGGGGCCGCACGTCCTGCAGGGCGAAGGGTGCCCGGCGCAGACCCCGCCTCTCCTGCAGGCTACCTCTCCTCAGACGGCGCTTGGGGACGGCAGGGCCCCGCGGCTCAGGCTGGAGGAGAGCAGCAGAGACCAGAGAGCCACGCAGTTTCGGCCCCTGCCTGGCACAGCCCCTGCGCATCCTGCTAATTTGGAAAGAGCAGTGTGACTCTGGGAGGACAGGGAGCTGTAGGCCTCATGGCGGCGCTTCAAGAAGGCAGCCCCTCCCCCCATGACACTCATTCACTGCTGCACTGGGACCCCGCCAGACACTGGGACCGCGGGGGTGAGCTCCCCGAGGAGGCAGGGTCTGTCTTCATTTGGTCTCCCATGAAAACTGTCCGCAGAAGACATCAAGGAAGGCCTTCTGGCAGGAAAGAGGTAAATGTGCAGCCCATTGACCTGCGTCTCAGGGGGAAGTCATCACCTGGAAGCGTCTTGACAAAGTGCTGCTGGCCTGGAAGTTACTCTCACTAAAGCCGCAGAACAGCCTTCCCAGGGACAGCCATTGGCATTTCAGCGCCAGTTTTCGTTAATTTGTGTACACAGGTTTTATCTGGTCTTTTAACTCCACCTGAAGCTTAGTGTTTAAAATGATACAGCCCTCAGCAGTCACAGGGTCACACCTTCTCAGGGACTTCTGGGAACCCCTTCAGTCGCTCGTCCACTCATTCACATTTACTGAACAACTACTGTATGCCCGGCGCCGGGGCTGCAGCAAATGAGACCACGCCACCCGCTGACCCCCCGCCAGCCTGAGAAGGCCAGTGTCTGGGGGAGGTGGGAGGGCATCATGCAGGCAGGGGTCTTGTGGACGGCTCCTGGCTCGTCACGGTGACGTGATGGCAAGCTCAGGCCCTGCACATTCGGGGCCGTGACAATTGTTAGGAAACCAAAGACCAAATATGTTGTTCTAGAACAAAAGAAAGGCTCCCTACCTGACTCTTGGGTCTTACGTGATTTATGTCAAGGACATTGATTCAGTGTTTCTTGAGCACCTAATGTATGCACTCGACTCACTCCACACCTATAAAAGTGTTTGATATCGTTCCTGAAAATTCCAAAGTCCAAAAAAGAAAGTTTGAGATAATGGCATTCTGAGTTCTGAGCAGCAGAAAGACTATTAAATAACATTCTGAACATCGACATTTCCCACCTTCACTTAGTTATTGTGCAACAAGACAGGTTGATGCCCTGAAACGTGGGTCCTCCACCCCTGGGAGTAGAAGCAGCGTGGCACCCCCACAAGCCCCCAGACACAGCAGCCTTCTGTCCGTCCACACGGTCATCCAGACGACATGGATGGACACTGGGGGGCACTCACCGTGTCCATTCCCCGGGCAGCCTCTGTGATGACCAAGTTCCAGGCCTATGTCCTGCTTCCCTGGAGGGCTCCCAGGTGGGGGTGCTCCGCCTTGGAGGGTAGGGGGTGTTTGGCATTTGAGACACTCAGCTATTAAATGACAGAAGGCTCTCCAAAGGCCACCTCCACATCCTGCAGCTCCACAAGGCCACCCTGCCAGGCCCTGAAGACTGAGACCAATGGAGACAAGCAAAAAGATAAATCATCCTCCACACACACCTTGGAACCCTTAGTTCTTCCTGTAGAGTCTTAGAAGACCCATCAGCCCGAGACATAGTTGACTCCAAATAAAATTTCCGTGTGACCATTCTGTTCTGTGGGCTTGGTTCTCAAAGCGCACGTGGAGAAAAGCTGTGTTCTGTATCTCCGCACCCCCACCGCGGTGGCCCCAGAGTGCAGTCCACTCTTTATCACCCGGCAGGGCCGAGCTGCTTCATAAAGTGACCACGGGTGCCTAAGGGGACAGGCCAGAGGAGGTGGGCTTCCTGGGCTGCTGCATCCTCCAGGGCCCTGCAGACCACAGAGCATTAGTCTTCCGGGCCCAGTGGAGAGCGAATCACTGCTAACCAGCTCCACAGAGGGCAGGACACCCCAGACAGCCCCTACCTGCTGTCCTGCCCACCAAAAACAGGAGAGGCCCCAGGGTCACAGGATATCCCCGCCCGCTTGCCACCATGAACTGAATGCCACAGTCATTGGCTTCATCCATAAAATGTACTTAGGCACACATGTTTCCTCGAAGACCCTTGCAGATCCGTGGAGAGACACGGCCTGTCCCCTTGCATGTTCCTCTGGTACTGGCTTCCCCGGGAGTGATGCAGACATGGACGTCTTAACACAAGTGGCCTCAGAGAAAACACCCAGAGGGACCATGCCCTGGCCCCTCTGAGCTCTTCCATGTTGGTAAATCCAGAGAGCAGAGAGGAGGCCCTCCGCCCATCAGCGCAGGGTAGACACCTGGCAGGTGGCACTGGGGGCAGCCTCCAAAGGAAGGCAGGCCTTTGTTTTTAAACAAATTGAGTTTGTCTCTCCTGATTTGTTACGGAAAGGACAACTATTGAGACCCCTGTCGGATCACTTTCCAGCTGGCTGGGAGACTTCTGGAGTGTTTGGCCTAGAGGCAGTTTGGAAGGTAGCTCCAGGGGGCTCCCCGCAGGGCAGCTGAGGACTGGGGCCCATCAACCCAGGCAGACTCAGCTGAGGACATTCCCCGAAGGAACAGGCCCCGGAGAGCCAGATCCACGCTGGTGTTGAGCACCAGTGAACAGTGAGTTAGTGAGACCTGGTGAACTAGGCGGACCCGGCAGCCGGCAGGCCAAGAGCAGAGCTGTAGCTGGACAGGGGGGCGCTGCCTGACGCACACTCGCTGCAGGTGGAGAAATGCTCCTGGCCTGCAGACCCTGCAGAAATGAGCCAGGGGTGCCCTGATTCAGGAGACTGTCCACAGGAGAGAGTGTGCCTGGCTCGCCAGGTGGTGGCACAGCCCCAGGGCGGGACTCCTCTCCCAGGCCTGGCCACACACAGCCAGCCTGCCCTGCCTCCATGACCGTGAGGCCCCAGCCCACAACACCTGTTCTGCCCTGGCCGCTTGGCTGGCCTCAGGAAGCCCGGGGCATCTCCAGGATCTGCGGTCACACGGCCGGTCTGTTAGCCTTGGAGCCTGAGATTTAAACCTCACTTCAAGGGAGCAAACCAGATGCAGAGACTAAAATGAGCTTGCTGCCCCAGAGTCTGATCACTGGCCAACAGGCGGCCAGTGACCTTGAGTCCGAGAGTCACATTTTCACCACTCAGCCCACCTCTCTGGGCCCTGTGTCTGCCCCCACCCCTGACAATGCCCCAGACGTTTGATTTCTTCTGTAAAAGCCCCAGAAACCAAAGCAGGCGCTGCAGACGCCCCGGCGGCAACCACCCCTGCGGCAGCAGGGCTGTTAATCAGGGTCCTCGAGGAGCATCACTGACGCCCCACCAGCCGTGGGCCCTGGCAGCCCAGCTTCGCCTGGTAAGGTGGAGCCCTGAGCTGCACAGCCCAGTGGCCCTGCGCCCTCCACGGACAGCACAGCGCCAGCAAGAGGCAGAGGGGACACGTCGCCTGCCCGAGAGCCCTGCCCACCCTCCATCTGTGCCCGTGTCAGGGCTTATGGAGCATATGCTGCCTGTTGCTCACTGACCATCTGCTCCCGAGCTGATGAAGTGTCCCCGTTACCATGGCAACAGAGTCCTTGATTGGCGGTGGCACCGCAAACATTCCCTGCTCAGGTTTCTCTTTTATCTGTGCTCCGGAATGGTGCTGGGGGAGGGGCGGGCCTGGGGCTGGGGGAGGGGCAGGGCGGACTTGGGGAGGGAGCGGGACTGAGGGGCAGGTTCCTCTACGTCTCCCTTTCTCCCTGCCCTCCTGCTGCCTCTGCAGCACTCTCCCAGCGCTGGGCTGGCCTCCCCCCGCCCTGTGAGCAGGTGGAGTTGGGCGTTCAGCTGACAAATCTGGGGGGCTGGGTAGGGTTGCTGTCACAGCCCCATAAGGACCCTGACCCTGGGCCCAGGCTCTTTCCCTGTACCAGGAGGCTTCCCCGGGGCGTGCGGCTGTGGTCCTCTGCTTCCTGCTTGGTGACCATCCCCAAAGCAGGCAATGTCTCCTCCACTGAAGCATCAGGCGCCGGCCAAGGGATGAGAGGTCTAGGGCAAGACGGAACTTTTGCTGAGTCCTGGGAATTGGATGCCGCAAAGTCAGATTCCACTTGTCCCTCTAGATCTCAGTGCGGTAACCAGTGTCAGCGGGAAGAGCCACCTCCCTGGTCAGGGCTGAGACTCTGGGCCTGCCTTCTCTTTGGGTCTGGACTGGGGGCGCTGCCTGCCAGCACAGAGACGCCATCGCACGTGGAGGCTGTGCCAGGCTCTGGAGCCCTCACAAGCAAGGGACCGTGCCACGTTCTGTGCCGAGAGAGCATGTCAGTCTCAGCCACAGATTCACTGGAAAGCCAGTGTTCTTGCGGGGTCGTGTGAGCTGAGGAGGAGCCACCTCTCGGAACACAGTGAGCCCATCACAGTGAAAGCTCATCAGGCCCAGCTAAGCCTTTCCCATTCCCAGAAGAATGAAGGCTCCAGACTGCCATGGCTCTCTCTGCCCCCAGGATTTCACGAAATTCCCTTTAAGGGTTCATCTGTGGCTAAATTTGAGAACATGAACCCCCCCTTGAATCACAGAGGCTGGTGTCACTGCCCTGGTCTTGGTGCCCCCCACACCGTCATTTTATCGGCATGGCCTCTCCCGAGCTCAGCGGTGGCCCTTGCCCCTCCCCACAGCCACAGGCCCACCTGGGGTTACCTGCCCTCAACCTTAACTGGAGTCCTCCTCCCAACCCCCCCTCCAAAACTCCAATCACACCAACTTCTCTGAGGCCCCATCCATGAGCACGTGTGTGTGCATGTGTTTGTGTGTGCAGGTGTCCACGTGTGTGTCCGTGCACACATGGGTGTCCGTGTGCGTGTCGTGTGCACATGCATCTGTGGGTGTCATGTGCATGTGTACCTGTGTGCGTTCCATGTGCACATGTGTCCGTGTGGGTGTCATATGCATGTGGGTGTCATGTGCACGTGTCCGTGTGCCTTCCATGTGCACGAGTGTGTCCACGTGGGTGTCCATGTACACATGTGTCCATGTGGGTGTCATGTGCATTCCATGAGCAGTGCCCTCCTGGTGCTTGTCCAGCAGGCAGTCCCTCCCTGTCTTGTAGGAATCTGAGCTCCATAAAGCAAGCACTTTGTTGTTTATTAAATTACATTTTACTTTGTCATTCATTATTGTAGCTCATGAGCATTAAATAATGTTTTAAATACAATTAAAACCTGGCCTCCAACCAACTTCAAAATTAACCAACAAACATGTGCTGGGCACCAAGTGGGTGCAAGAGCAAATCAAACTTGGAATTTTACCAAAAACAAAACTCTTACTATTAGTCTGTATTATCTCAACTGAAATTAAAATATAAATTTCTCCCTAAGTATCATTCATCTTCTCATTTCCAACAGATGCACATAAAAGACCCGTTTCCAGCTTACTTGGGCAGAGTGGAAAATACCGACTTCTGGCTGTACCACCTCCCTGTCTGCTCCAAACATAGAAAAAGGAAGCTTCCATCGTTTATTATTGAATCTGAATTGAAATTCAGTGTTCTGTTTCTTTCAGGTGTACAACATATCGTTTCAAGCTTCCACTGTGTTTTAGGGAAGCAAGCATAACTTTCACAACAAAGAAATCAGTAAATAAACCACCAACTAATCTAATGTATAAATAGCACTGTGAAAATCCTAAATAAATTCTTAGCAAACATAATCTAGTGGTGTGTTAAAAGGATTATATACTGTGACAAGTGTTTTTTCCAGTGTAGCAGGAACAGCTCAATATCAGATCTATTGATATAAACCACCATTTAATAGAACAAAAGGGAAGAATATGATTACCTCCATAGATGCTGACAAAACATTGGGTGAATTCAACGTTCACTCTCTTTTTAAAATGTTCCTGATAAAATAGAAATCGATGAATATTTCTTTAACATCATCAGTGATGTGTCCCAACCTGAAAGTTACGTGGTTGGCGAGCGCTGGGAACACTCCCACTGACTTTGGCGTATTGAAGCCACGGAGAAGACTGACGACCCCGCGTGCGCTTCGACACGGCGTCAGTGTGCCCGGCCCAATGTAGTCGAGAGAGAGGACACGGAAGTACAAAGAGAAAGAGAGAATTATGTGGATTATTTTATCGTATGTCTGGGAGACCCTAGAAAAGCAACTGAAACAAATGTACAAAAGTGTGAGAGAATGTGGCAAGGTGTATAAAATCAGAAATAAGAACCACCAGGAAATACCCTAGAAGGAAAGACTCTTTATCAACAAAAGGCCCAGCACGGACAAGTGTGGTGAGGAGGAAACGTGGATGCTCCGTAGCAAGGAAGCTCGGCCGTGCCTCTGGAGGGCCTGCACGGCCGGGCGGCAGGCAGCCACATGCTCGACCAGATGCTGTCAGAGGACACCCATCTCTGCAAAGCTGAGCTGCACAAAGAGTGCAATCCCAATTAAAATGTTAACTCTTTTGGGGGGCACCTGGGTGGCTCCATCCGTGAAGCATCTGACCCTTGACTTCCACTCAGGTCATGATCTCGGGGTCGTGAGAGTGAGCTGTGCGCTGGGCTCCCTGCTCAGCATGGAGTCTGCTGGAGGTTCTGCCCCTCCCCCCACTCACTCCCTGTCTCTCTCTCTCTATCTAAAATAAATGAAATCTTTTTAAAAATGTTAACTCGTTTTCTAAAAATCTAGACAGGCTAAACGTAAATTTGTGTGAGAAAAGAAACAGGAATAGGCAGGACAAACGTAGAAGAAGTCACATCAGATGTTAAAGCATCATGAAATTATAAAGTAATCCTACTGGCAAATGAATAAGTAGGAAATCTATACATGGACCCAAAATACTTGCAAATTATTGGGTAAAAGCATTTAAATCATTGGGGAAACATAATTTTTCTATAATGATATTGAGATACGTGGCCAGATATCTAGGAAAACTATAAAGCTGACTTTACACATCATCAGATTGATGCCAGACGGGTCAAAGATTTAAATACCAATGAAAAGCAACAAAAGTGTGCTAAAGACGACATGGGAGAGCCTGTTTCATGTATTGAAATACGGGAGCCCTGACTATAACACAAAACCCAGAAGCCGTAAACATATATTAATAATTAATAATATTAATAGATGTGATTATGTAAGAGTTAAAAAGTTCTGCATGGAATAAAAACACCACTGTGAGCCGATCGAAAGAACGATAAGCTGGAAAAAGTATCTGTAACTTGTATCAGAAACAGAGTAGTTTCCCTAATATTTAAATCGGTAAGAAAGAGACTGCTAACCCAGTAAGGCAGACAAGGTGCAGGGCACCATCAGAGAGCTCCCTGAGCAGGAATTGTCAGTTGCTCCTAAACAATGCCCAATGCCACTCAGAGCGGCCCAGCAACCATATCACCTACTGGGTCAGGCTGAGTGTGTCCAGCTTTTGGTGGTATATAGAATCCATCCTTTCTGAAGGGAAGAAACAGAATTTTGATATCCATCAAAATTACAAATGCTTTGAACATTTGGGCTCGCAGTTCGATTTCTATGACTTTATTCTGCAGATAGTCACACGTATGTGGAATGACACTTATACGGTTGTTCATGGCGTTTCCATACACACCGGGAAGTTGAAGTGCCCACCAACAGAGCACTAGTTCTAGAATTCTGCTGGGCCCACACAGCAGATACATGCTGCCAGGCACATGGCCTTCGGCCAGGATCTTGCTGTTCACCATTCTTCCTTCATTCCTTTGTCTACAGCTACTGTCGCTCATGAAGCACCAGTCATGTGCCAACCCTGCTGAACAGAACACCACCACACACTCCCTCTGGACCTTGGAGCTCAACACAGTGGTCCTCAAACCTCCTCACCCCAAGAGTCTGACCCCCATGCACACTGTTGTTCTGTTAGGACCCAGGTATGAAGGGCTAGGCTGGGCTGGCCAGGAGAAGTCAAAGGACCCGGTTTGGGGCAGGTGTGAGTGGGCCCAGAGCTTTGTGAGCCCAGAGCCAGGGCCCCTCTCCGTGACAGCAGGACAAACCGAGGCAGGGTTGTCGAACCAGAGACTCCGTCACGGCTGAGCGGGGGACCTGTGGGGGCCCTGAGCAGCCCCGCGGTGGGCGGTACCCAGAAGCGGCCCGAGGTCCTTCTGGCCTCACCTTCCAGTGGTCAGCAGAGGTCACTCCCCGAGAGGCGCCGGCGTCACCTCGAGACACGGCCTGCCGTGTGAGCAGAAAGCCCCAACCCCTGAAACAAAGGCTCTTTTCCCTGGTTTTCCTGTTGGAGCCCCAGCCTTGAGACACAGACGGGGGTGCTCATGCCGGAGGCTGCTCCTGGCTTTTTCCCTTCCCTTGGGCTGCTGAGCGCTGCTAGGGGCCTCACGCTGCCCAGCGTCCAAGGTCTGAGGCCCAAGTGAGAGGTCTGAACATGTGGTCCTTGGGGCCCCAACCTCGGTGGCGGGCGAGCAGTCCTCACCACTGTTGAGCACAAGTCCCTTGGGTGCCCCCGCTGCAGAGGGCAAGGGAGCAGGGCCACCAGCCCCTAACGTCCTGCTGCGACCTTGGCTGCGAGGGAGGACACACCACGGCCACAGGCTCCTGGACATGAGTTGGCCTTCATGGGGTGCAGGGGAAGCCCCTGTTGAGCCACCTGCACGAGGGGCGTGGAGCCCACCACCCAGCCCCAAAGGAAGCAAGGATGGCACTTGCGTACCCAGGCAGGGTCTGGTTTGTTCTTAACGGAAGTCAGCATCTGGGGCCCACGACGTGACCTCACTGCAGAGACAAAGCCGAGCTCTGCTCACAGACTCACTCTGGAAGCACCACCCCCTCCCAACAGGCCCCAAAGGAGGACGGGAAAATGTAGTCCGAGGTCCCATCGGTTCTATTCAAAATGGCTCTTACAAGTTGTACTGAACTGTAATTAGCTTTCTCTGGTTTTATGGAAACAATCTCAGCCAACCACGGACAAGCTGCCTCTGGCCCAGAGGAGTGTGCGAGTGGCAGGGATTACGGCAGAGTGGGGCCGCTGCCCTGGGAGAAGCATCTCTTCCTTCTTTACTTCTCGGCACAGATCTGAGAGTGGGGCGGTTTGTCTCCCTGTGGATTAATTCCCGGAGAAAACACTGCAATTCAAAAACAACAGCTTTATGTCCCTTTTTCATATTTACAAAGTGAAAAACCCTCAGTGCATTTCCTGGCAACTTGTTCAAGACCACTATGCTCTCCGTGCATTGCATTAGGATTCAGACTCGGCTAAGGGGCACAACCCCCTCCTGGCAGTGGGCGGGGGTCTGAGAGCGTGTGAGCGAGAGCGAGATGCTGTGTGAAGTCGAGGCGTTCTGCCCCACGTGGAGCACGGTGCTCTGCCTTTCAACCCGAGAGGCGGCAGCTTATCTGCACCTTTCTGGAAACACATTCCACAGCATGAAGAGTCAGTGGGTCGTGTGGGAAGAGTTCACTCGGGAAAGATGTGGCAGTCAGACCTTTGTTGTGGAATGAACTCAACGTGAACACAGTCAAAGGTGCTGGAACTAGGGACGCAGTTCACAATGGGATTTCTGGTTCTGGGAGGCCCCCTGATGCGGAGTTGGGTATGTGGCTGGCACGTCCCCTCCCTGGGACTCAAGTCCCATCCCCGGCACATGCAGGCCCCAGCTGGGCCCAGCCCGGCCTCAGAGGACGCACGGAGCAGGGCAGACCTTGTCTTGTTTTGCCTGGGGCCGGGGGCACAGAGCTGAAACCTGCCTCTGGTGACCAGGTTGGCGGGTGGCCCTCTCTTCACCCTCTCCCAGCCTGACCCCCTCTCTCCTGCAAAGCCTGGCGCACATTTCTCACTGTGTATTCTTCCAGATCTGAGAAGAACTCATGGCTTTACAAAGTGGCAGGTGAAGGAAAGTGTCACAGCCTTTGTAATTTTGGAATATCTACGACATGCGGAAAACCACAATCTCTAAAATGAAGCACGTTTACTTTTTTATCCCGGGTGCCTTGTTTCCATGGGGATAGCATAGTGTTCTGACTTAAAGATAAGCATTGGCTCCAGAAGCTTCCACCTGTGGCTGGGAGCTCCATCCTGTTGCTAGGCAACTCCCTGCTGGGTGTCGTTCCCTGGCAGTGCCCAACTGCCCCACCCAATTCTAGAATTTGCCCCCCAGTATAGTTGTTCTGTTTTGGCTGTATGATCATGATTAGGATCATTTTTAATTTCTGGACTAAATGAAACAGATGCTTCTCAGTAAGTGTTTTTGGTAAACCCCTGGAGGATCTGCCCTGTGATCATGAGTGCTGAGTGTGCTCATGGGGATGAGGAATGTTCCTGGGTGTCCCGGGTGTGGGTGGGGAACAGCCCAGGCCACCTGTCTCAGCCTTTGCCTCCACCAGGCTGAGGGGGTCCTGCCCCCAAGGCCGACTGCCTCTGTGTCCTCATGGGAGAGCCTGGGATCCCTTGACCTAACCTGTCCATCCTTTACCTCCCTCCAAGATGCACACACACGTGCACACACACATGCATCACACAGCCCCCTTGTATGCATGCAGGCACACGCAGACACTTGCCCCAGGCCCACAGCTGGAAGCAGCTTCCTGGGTGCATGGCTTCTCACTGCTCTTGACCTGTTTCCCTCCTGTGGCTTCTCCTTTGAGCCCTTGGCTGAGGGACGGGGATGCTGCATTAATTCCTCCACTGTGTGCCCTCCTCCAGCTCCTGTCCGGAACTTTCCTTGCCACTTGGTTCCTGCACCAGCAGGCTCCATGGCTCCAGCCCTGGTGGTGGACTCTGCCACCATCCAAGCATGGACCCTCTGGCCCAGGCCATCTAGCCACTGATGCCCTCGTGCTCTGGGCCCCCCAGACCTTGCACACCCGTGTCCCCTATCCCTGCAAAGCCTTTGGCTCCAAGCCTGTTCCTGTGTTGGGTTGCTGGGAGGGAACCTGGCGAGACATAGCCTCACTGCCTCTACAGGATGCCCCTAGCTGTGCCCCTGTCCAGGTCAGAACAGACACAGCTGTCAGGGCCCAAGGGTAGTCTTGGACGTAGGTCCAGTCCCTGCACGGAGTGGGACCTTCAGCCCAGTATGCCTGCCCACAGCACGGTGCTGGCAGTTACACTATGCTGTTACACTGTGTGGTGGAGACCACCACCTGCTTCTTTCAGAAGACCCTGTGTTCTCTCCTAGCTCCACATGCCTCAGGGTGCAAAAGGTCCCCAGGGGTACAGTGGGACATGCACCGGGATTTTGGAACTGATGGCTTGCGCAGATGACAGAAGAAGAGCATGTGAGTCAAGGCAGCGCATCTCACACGCTGAGTGCAACAGACATTAGGAGCAAGGTCGATGAAGGAAGAGACTTTTAGAAGACGGAAGGACAGAACCAACCAGGAGGGCTGGGAAGCAGAGCCTCCGGCTCCTGCCGAGAGGTCGAGGCCAGAGCACAGTGGCCCTGGAGTGCCTCCTGCAGGGACCTGGGTGACATGGCCTGGCTGCACAGGGACAGGTGGCCCTTCCACCTGGGGTCCTGTCTAGGCTTCGAGACTGTGTGTGCCTGTGTGTGTGTGTGTGTGTGTGTGTGCGTGTGCATCTGTGCTGTGTGCGTTCTAGTGTGTGAGTGTGCATGTGAGTGTGCACCTGTGCTGTGCGTGTACATGTGTGTGCGTGTGAGTGTGCACCTGTGCTGCCTGTGCACGTATGTGTGCATGTGAGTGTGCATCTGTGCTGTGCGTGCGCATGTGCGGGAGTGTGCATGTGAGTGTGCACGTGTGCGTGCGTGTGAGTGTGCACCTGTGCTGTGCGTGCACGTATGTGTGCATGTGAGTGTGCATCTGTGCTGTGCGTGCGTATGTGCGGGAGTGTGCATGTGAGTGTGCATCTGCGCTGTCCGTGTACGTGTGTGCACGTGAGTGTGCATCTGTGCTGTGTGTGTGCATGTGCGTGTGCATGTGAGTGTATCTGTGCTGTGCGTGTACGTGTGTGCATGTGAGTGTGCATCTGTGTTGTGATGTGCTCGTGTGCGTGTGTGTCCGTGAGTGTGCGTGCGAGTGTGCGTCTGTGCTGTGCGTGTGCGTGTGCACGTGTACGTGTGTGTGTGCACCTGTGAGTGTGCCTGTGAATCTATACCTCTGTGTGCCTTGCGTTAATGTGTGTGTGTGCATGTGTGCCTGTGCATGAGTGTGCACCTGTGTGCGGGTGTATGTGGGGTGTGCTCGTATCTGTGTGTGCATGAGTGTGCACCTATGTGTGTATGTGTGCATGCCTGTGTGTGCACCTGTGAGTGTGTGTGCATGTGTGCCTGTGTGTGTGTATTAATTAGACGTTTCAACAGCTGCTACTGATACAAGTGTCCATTGGGCGCTTCTGCAGCAGGCGTCGGGTAGCTGCCTGGCCGGCCACTGCTTTGCCCACCTCTCCTCTCTTTCCCTCCACTCAGCTCAGGCAGAACCCAAACTCTCGGGGCCACTGTGGTCCTCCGCTCCACTGCAGGAGTCCCTGTGACTCTGGGCGATGCACGGTCCCTGCCCTCTTCCAAGAGGGAGTGGGAGGACCATGGGTCTGGAAGGAGGCAGAGGGGGCGTGGGGCTCTGCATGCAGCTGGTGCCCCTTATGCAGGCATCACCACCCAGCTCGGCTTGTCCTGAGCAGTATACAGGGCAGGGCAGGACAGGGCCAGGCACCCCTCCTCGCCTCCAGCCAGGGGCTCTGATGTCCTTCCCCTGGTGATGTCATCACTGCCCACCTATGGGCCCTTTGGGCACCAGCAACAGTTCCTTTACTTTTTTGTAAACAAGGAGCCCCACAAGGCTCTGGAAAGTGGATTCTCCTAAACCTGGGGGAAGGAGTGGGGGCTTTGGCCCCTGGGCAGTGAGCGCAGGCTCAGCCAGAGCCCTGCCGACACTTGTCTTGCCCCCAGCTGACTGGAGGCAGAGATGCAGGGTTGGAGGAGAAAGCCACCAGACCAAGACCCTGCCTACACCAGCCCACTTGCTTTCTTCTAAAAAGACTTGGTTGGTGTATTTTGCTTGAAACAGGGGTATTATTTGTGACCCAAACTTGGATGCTTCGCTGATTACTTAATTCAGCCCCCCTTCGGCCACATTTCCTTGAGCACTTCTAAAAGGGTTAAATAAAACACTCAGGACCCCGTGAGTGGATCTCAGATTTTGTGCACAGAGCCACAGGTGCTGGGCCCTGCCCCGGGTTCAGCACCAGGTGGGCCTGAGAACCTGCATTTCTAACAAGCTCTAAAAAGCTGCAGGTGCTGTGTCCAGGGACCCCACTGTGAGAAACCCAGACTACATCGCAATGACGGTGGGCATCAATCTGAGAACTCATTAAAGGCACATGGGGCATCTCAGCCCAGTTTAAACCCAGGGGGGCAAGAAGGCACTGGTTACCAGGTAGACCCAAACTGCCCAGCATCTGTGAGCATGCTACCTGGGGACCTGGTACAGGAGGTCAGTTTCCTGCTGATGCTGGCCCCCATGAGCCACAGAGGTGTGGATGGCACAGCTGAGCATCTTAGGGGCCCTGCCCTCCCTGATGTCAGCTACTCCCTCGGGAGCCTGCTCTAGGCTCCAAGGAGGGGAGTCAGGAACTTTGCCCATCCTGCTGGGCCTCTGGGAGAAACAGGTTTTCTTGGCTTCATTTGGCCTCAGAGGTTCGGGCAGCAGAGGCGTGTGTGCTGCAGATGGCTTCACACTTGGACTTCCCACCTTGGACAGCACTGGAGGCTCTGCAGGCCAAGGTGTCAGGGTGCTGCCCCCAGCTCTGGGTCCCTCCCAGGGCTTTGAAGTGGCCGGGCCTGCGCCTCTGTTGGCAGACATTAGCAGAGATGTGGGTGTAAGTCACACATTTCCTCAATTGTTCCAGGATTGTGTGGGGCCTCTTCAAAGGGAAAGAGGCTTTGTTATTTGGGGAATCATAGGGCTGCATAAACTCAGAGGAAGGGGGAAGGGTTTGCAGCCAGGGCAGCTGGTGTCCTGGGGCCTGGCCAGCCTGGCTGAGAAAGGTCAGCTGTGGCCACCAGGCTCACAGACCTAAACCCAGGAGAGGGGCCTCGGCTCGGGCTCCCACACCCAGGGGCCGGTCTGTGTGTCCAGCGGGGTTCCAGGCACCACTTGAGTCCAGTTTGGGCAGTTCCCTAAAGGAATCTCTGCAAAACTACTTTGACTTGCTTGGAAGTTGTGAGAGAACACATTGCAGGGTCTCCAACCCCAGCAAAGGAGTCTGAGTTCCCAGGGCCCAGAGTTCCTTCAGCCTTTGCTCTGGGCTCACAAAGCCAGACCCAACAGAGCCGTCCATTCATGACTCAGATTTTAACACACACTTAGCATGGCTATGAGGCTGCCAAAAGGAGTCGATTAAAGCAGCCATGGCTTGTTGCCCCCTAAGAACTGGATGGGCTTAAGGCTGGGCTGCCGCATGCACATGCTGGGATGGGAAACTGGGCAGCCACATCATATGGGGACTCTGCTCTGGCCTGGATCTTGGCTCCTAGTAGCCCCCCATTGATGGGGCTGTGGTCCTGGCTCTATGACGAGGCTTGGCTGGGGTAGAATAAAGACTATCTTGGGGACCTTGCTGTGCAGGCCTGCCTTGCCCCCTGCTGCTGGTCTGGGAGCCAAAGCCAAGTCTGCTGGTGAAGGAGCATGAAGCCAGCTCTGGACGTCCAGACAGTGACCACGGAGCATGGTGCCACATACAACTCGATGTAGCCACACCGTCTTGTTGAATTGGCCCAGAGGGACCCTGGGGGTTTTTCTGAGGTGGCTGCTCTCGGCCTCAGAGGCCAGTCTGGGCTCCCTCTTCATGTTGGCTGCGCCAGGCCTCAGCCCTGCCCTTCTTCCCTGCGCCCACTGTTAGGATCCCATCCACTCACAGTGTGGCCTGTCAGGGCAACACCTCTGGCTGCTCACAAGGAACCCCACTCCCAATTCCGTATGCATGTGAGGGAATAGGGCACTCCTTGCGGGAGAGCCTGTGAGTCAGGGTTTCAACCATGGCCCTGCCCTCGGGGCCCCCCATACTCCGTAAGTGGCCAGGCCACCTGTGAGCCCACCACAGAAATGTCCATATGGGCTGCTAGTGCTTTGTTTCGTCTGCCCCCCAGACGGCCTTGGACAGGTGGGCAGTGACTGCCCTGGGGAGAGCATGCTGTCTAGGCTTCCCTGAGACCCACATGAACTCTCTGCTCGGCCATCCTTCCTGCTGGGCCTGGTTCTCTGACCTGTGTCTCCAAACCTTCCTGGTGTCACCATGAGCCCACAGGCCTTTCTAGAGTAGAGGAGGTCCCCAGCCCAGCTGTAAGCTCAGGCCTATGCAGCTCCAGGAGATGGCCTTCCGCGCTTAGCTGCAAAGGATTTAAAAGCCTCAAGGCAATATGAGAAGTTCAGATGAAACCATCCTCCCTGACCAGTGTCCAGGCTGAGTAAATGTCTTTCAGCCCTTCTCCCTGCCCCTGTGTTTTGGGGAAAGTGACTGGGCCTACTTATTCCTCGATGCCAGGTCTCTGTGTGGGTGACTCTTGGAGCCCAAACCCTTGAAGGCCAGAATCCCATAGCCCTCTTGGGAAAGAAGCTACCCAGAGCAGCATTGTGACCCTCTGCCTGGCATCTGGGGCTTGCTGGGCTGGGTCCCCAACCCCTAACTCCTCAGTAGCCATGGAAAGACCTCTACCCAGACTTGAGGGGCAAGCACGGTAGCAACGAGAGGGGAAGGGTTTGCCAGAGCTGAGCCTTGGAGCCTTTAGAACTATTTGAATGTGGGGTGAAGCACCATAGCAGGTGTCAGGCTGGGGCTGAGGAATAGGGTCACCGGCACAGGAACAGAGGGCCCACAGGAGCTACTGGTGTGGGGGGGTCAGGTAGGTAGATATTCTGGGGATGTTCTTATGGAGCTGGTGCAGGCAGTGGAAATATCTGCCCAGAGCTCTGGGAAAGGCCTGAGCTATGGGAGTAGATTCACTCAGCCATTTCTATTCATTGAATAAAATGGGCATTGAGTCCTACTATGTGCCAAACACAGAAAATGAAAAGTAATTTAGGAGAGTTCCCACCGCCCAGGACCTGGGGAAGCAAACATGTGCGCAGATACATGTAAAAGCTGAAAAGCAGCGTGGAAAAGGCTGAACCAGAGAAACATACCCAGAGAGCCTGTGGGAGCTAGGATCTGTACCCCCTGGGACGGCCGGAAAAGTCACAGACTCCCCTGGACAGTGGGAGGTTGCCGTAAGTCAGGTCTTGGACTCTGGTCCGAGTGGCCAGCAGGCAAGGCCCTGGGAGGGTGGGCCTTCAGCAGGGGCTGCTGAAGATCGGGGACAGGCTCTGGGGGGTGGGGAAGTTGGCATGGGTTAGGGAGGCAGGGGAACATGCCGGAAGGACCCAGTGATGAACACTGTGTCTGCTCCACTGAGGGCTCCAGACTTCCGGGGAAACAGTGAGACTGATACAGATTCTGAAGAATGACAGCGACATGTCAGATTTTTCTTACAGGGTAACCTTGCCGGCAATGGTCTGGCCGGGTGAACGAGGTGACAAAGTGGACAGAGGCTCTGTGGGGACAAATAAGAGGGACGAGAGGCCCAGAGGAACCCACACTGAAAGCTTGAAAGAGAAGCTGCCAGAGATGTTGGCCTGGGCACAACCCTGTGACCCGGAGCTGGGGTCCACGAGCCCTGCAAGGGCTCCCAACAATATGTGAGACTCGGAGAAAAGATTATTTGCTCCAAAATGTGAAGTTGCAAAGTCAAATTAAGGTTCAGATACTTATAATATTACACCCAGGAGCTCAAATCAACTCCATTCTTACATACTTCATATTAATTCTATTTCATGCAGGTTACTGGCTCAGTCCGCCACATTTAGTAGGTTCTGGGTTCTGGGCAGAGGTCTGGGAGCTGGTCCTGCCCCTGGGCCGCCCCACAAGGCGCAGATGGGGCGCCACCCTTCTGCCTGCCCAGGTCTCTGCAGGAACGGCAGGCTCAGGTGGGGCTGCGGGCGCACACCTGCTTCCTCTGTCTGGGGCGCTCCCCTCCATGTGTTGGACCTCTGCTCAGGCAGCACTCTTTCGGGCAAGCCTGTGGCCAGCATCGGGGTGGGGACGTTCCCTCTCCTCGGAATGCTAGTCTCAGGCAGTAATTGTACACCCGTGTGTGGGTTATTTCATCAGTAATTAAATAATTGCCTGTCCCTCTCAGAAAGCCACATGTGGGCCAGGACATGGTTTTGTTCAGTATTATACCCCAGTACGCAACATGCTGCCTGGCGAGTAGTAGAAACTTGGTACATGTTGAGTGATTATATTAATTTTGTTCCCTGCTCCATGTCCAACGTTTTTCCATGACCAATATATACCTATCGGTCTTTTCACCATCCTGTGAATATAAAACGCCTTTGGTTCCTTTCTTTTTCCTGGAATGATCTCCATCCACTCCTTGGTCAATCCAAATCCTACCTGTGTCAAAAGGAATGCTTTAAGCTATAAGCAACTGACTGTAAGCAACTGACTCCTAGAATAATGGTGGCTTCAGCAACTAGACTATTTGTCTCATGGAATAAGAAATCTTGAGGTGGATGCTCAGGGCCAGGTCAGTGTTCACTGATACCAGGGCATTGGGTTAGCATCTCTGGGGTTCTCTTGGCCTCTCCTCATGGTCACAACATGGCTGCAGCAGCCCCAAGTATCATATGCTCACTCAAAGCACCCAAAGCCAGGAAAAAAAAACAAAAACAGAGTGGGTATAAAAACGTCCAGCTAGTAGAAGTTAGCAAAGAAGAATCTTGGCAGGGGAGTAGCTGCTTTTTCCAGCCACCAGAGACCCCAAAGTCTCTGTTCATAACCAATAGAGTTACAGGATGTGTGTGGACCCAACCAAGGAGAAGGGAACAGTGAGGATGGAAGCACCAAGCCAGTTTCGTGGGTAGCAAAGCTAAGACAGAAGAATTAGACCAAGGACCATCTTCACTATCTGGCAAAAGCAAGCAAAGTGGGACATGGATCCTGAACCACACGTGAACGACTGAACCTCAGAAACAGATGGGAGGAAGTGGCCTCTCTAGCCGATCTGGGGGCTCCACCTGAGGACAGACTGGACTGAGCAGTCTCCTGTCTTAGCACTCACCTGCCCCCTCTCTCCTGTTGGGAGAATCACCAGCCCAGCCAAGACCAGCAGAGGCCACAGTTGCTCCTGGACTCACATGCAATGCACCCAGACTCACATGCGATGCAGGAACGTGGACAGCTCCGGGCTCCTCAGAATAAAGCAGAAATCCAGGTGGTACATTCAGAGGGGAGATACCATGCCATGCTGCCATGGATGGAGGTTTGCAGGAAGTTTGTATCAGAGGTCTCCCTTGGGTGTAAAGGGACTTCTTGACCAGCATATGAAGCGTTTCTCACCATGCAGGGCCCTTTGTGCAGAGAGGTATTGGCAGCACCTGGGCAATACACAGATCTGTGAGGACAGTCGCACCTTCTCGCTGGCAGAGCTGGGAGGAGGCTCTCTCTGAGTTTTTGCCTCTGGGCCCCAGGCTTCAGGAGACTCTGGCTGGATAGAGCAGGAGTTGTAGATGGGGGCCAGAGAGGAAGGGAGCCAGCGCTGTAGAAGTTTGGGGAATCGGGTAAGACAAAGGTGCACAGGTGCCCCTTCCTGCAAGACTGCTCACAAACACCACAGGGCACCTGTCATGCACCAGGGGCTATGGAAGCACCAGGCCCAGTCTGAGTAGCTGCCAAGATCCCCTTCCTGGAAGCTCACTGAGTGGTGACAGCACCGGGCATCTCCCAGAAAGGAGAGCCATCATCAGAGGGGTCCTGAGTGTCCTCGCTCATCTGTGCCACTCCCCGGGAATCTGGCCTTCCCTCTTGCTCCTGTCGTGTGCTGGGCACTGTGGCCCTGGGCCTAGAGCCACAGAATACACCAGAACCTAGTCCTGTACCCATCATCATGGAGGGAAGTGTGGCCTGCTCTCTCCACATTACTCTTGCCCCAAAACCCTCCCAATTAGTGACATATTTGGAGACACTGTGTCCCAGAATGGTGGTGCTTTCCAGGGCTACTTGGAATTGCTTGTCCATAGCAGGATGCAGGGGAAGAAATGGAGGCTAATTTTCTCAAAAATGTCAGCCTCCAATTGGAGATGGAGAAAGAACGTTCTGTTCTCATACACACCATACAAGAAAAAATGAAAGGGACAGCCAGGGAGACAGAGAAGCCCTCCCATTATCCCACTTCTTCCTGAGCTGAGGGTCAAGGACTTGGCATGCCCCTGGGCCTGGGAAGATCATATGTCAATGTCCCTGCCATATGTGCTTTGTAGAGCCCCAGAGAAACATTCACTTTGCCCTGATCCAAATTGGTAGCAGTCTGTTGTTGAAGTTAGCTTCCTTTCCCCCACCTGCTTTTGGGGAAAGAACAAGTTGGCATGGAAACACTGGAGTCCCAAATGCCTCCCAGGCTCCCGAGAGCCTCCCTCGGACTCAGAGCCCAAGGTGAATTGTAACTGTGAGTGGTTACCCAGAGGCTGGAAATCCAAGGAGAATGGAACCCTTGACCTATCCTGAGCACTCAGGGGCCATGTGGTTGGCAGTGTTCATTGTGCTAAGATTCTTAGACAAATAGCTATGAAATATACCAAACCGTTAAACACATCAAATCCCTTATACCAAATGGCAAACAATGATGAGAAGCTGACAGTGTTCCTGCACAATTTAATTTGTGAAATTTTCATTTCAGCAGAGAGTAGAGACTACCACCCACTCACCCACTGCTTTAACCACAAAATAAGAGGGGCCTGCACATCAGAGCCCTAGAGATGAGGGGCACTGGGGTGCGGCCAAATGCTAAGACCCAAAGCAAAAACCCCAGTATGCCTGAGAGTTCAAGAATGGGGACATTCAGGGATGACCTAAGAAATGCTAAAGTATTTTCTAAGAAAAACAATGCCTGATATGACATGCATAATACCTAACACATAGTAGGTACTCAATAAATGTTCAGAGAAGGACCGGAGGAATGGTCGGGCATTTGCATATTTATGTAGGCCACTGGGTCCATGGCTTCCCCGAAGCCCTTCCTTGTTCCTGTGTGCTCCCACCTCTGCTTCATGCCTGTCCAGGGCCTGCTCCCTTGATGTTCCCAAAGTGACCACAAGCAGCCAACACCTTCTGGGGTAACTGGAAGACGGAGAAGGTGGAAGGAGGGGCTTCTGGTGTCGCTAAAGTACCCCTAGGACTCCTGTCCAGCTTTGATCAGCCAAAACGCCTGCCTTCCTCCTCCTCCCTCTGGTGTGCCCCTCGCAAGTCAGCGCCTGCCTCACACCCACAAGGCTGAGGAGACGAAGCCTCCTCTTGGAGATGGGGACGCTGCGCGCAGTGGATGCATCTCGTCCAGAGGGTGGGCCCGTTCCACTTTCCCACCGACCTTCATGTTCCTTTGTCATCACAGAGTTTGCATGAAGCAAGACATTCGGGAGATCCAGGCCTGGCTCAGTGCCCTGGGAGGAACCAGAGGAACTGTCTCGAGGTCTCAAAAGAAAGAAGAAATTTTGGGCAACAGATGCGTCTGGAAAGTAAAAAACACAAAAGTAGATGTGGCCAAGATGTATAGGAGCATCAGGACTGAACCGGGAGGGCACAGACGGTGGAAGGAGAAACCACAGAGGAGGTGAGACTGGGGACTCACTGCCAGGAGGACAGGTGCAAATGGAGGGGAGGGGACTCACTGCCAGGGGGACAGGTGCAAATGGAGGGGAGGGGACTCACTGCCAGGGGGACAGGTGCAAATGGAGGGGAGGGGACTCACTGCCAGGGGCACAGGTGCAAATGGAGGGGAGGGGACTCACTGCCAGGGGGACAGGTGCAAATGGAGGGGAGGGGACTCACTGCCAGGGGGGCAGGTGCAAATGGAGGGGAGGGGACTCACTGCCAGGAGGACAGGTGCAAATGGAGGGGAGGGGACTCACTGCCAGGGGGACAGGTGCAAATGGAGGGGAGGGGACTCACTGCCAGGGGCACAGGTGCAAATGGAGGGGAGGGGAGCCTGGGGACTCACTGCCAGGGGGACAGATGCAAATGGAGGGGAGGGGACTCACTGCCAGGGGGACAGGTGCAAATGGAGGGGAGGGGACTCACTGCCAGGGGGACAGGTGCAAATGGAGGGGAGGGGACTCACTGCCAGGAGGACAGGTGCAAATGGAGGGGAGGGGAGCCTGGGGACTCACTGCCAGGGGGACAGGTGCAAATGGAGGGGAGGGGACTCACTGCCAGGGGGACAGATGCAAATGGAGGGGAGGGGACTCACTGCCAGGGGGACAGGTGCAAATGGAGGGGAGGGGACTCACTGCCAGGAGGACAGGTGCAAATGGAGGGGAGGGGACTCACTGCCAGGGGGACAGGTGCAAATGGAGGGGAGGGGACTCACTGCCAGGGGCACAGGTGCAAATGGAGGGGAGGGGAGCCTGGGGACTCACTGTCAGATGGAGGGCAGGTGGGACCGGAGGGGAGGCCTCCAGGGAAGGGGAGGTGACACTGAGCTCCCTAAGAGAAGCAGAGACATGCCACGGTAGAGGACTTGAGGGAGGGCTGTGAGTTGTCCCCTGGCTAGCCTGAGGGTGGTAGAGTTGGACCGCTGACGGCCCCGCAGTGTCCGGGATGGGGATCAGTCGGCCCTCAAGGCATTAAAGCTCTTCCCAGGTCATCTGCAGAGTGGCTCTGCATGGGGCTCCTCACCCAAGCTCACACCCTCACCCCTCCTTCCAGCACAGAGCAAGTCACTGAGGGCACCCAGGTTTGGGTGAGAAACAGAATGTCCCCTGAGACATGCTAGACAGGTGTCCTTTGGAAGGCCAGCTAGGGTGCAGGTCCGTCTACACCCACCACTCGGGTCCTGGCAGCTGGCGTGCACACCAGCAAGCCTGGCCCACAGCTGCAGAGATGCTGCCGACCTTACCCCACACCCAACACTTTTCAGTGGGGGGGAAGAATGTCCATAAGGGGGGAGCCTGGAGAGCAGTGAGTGCTGACAGGGCTCAGGAGAAGGAGCCCTTCAGAGAAGACCTCAGGCTGGCAGTGCTGGGCTCAGGTCTGCTCACGGTCACTGGGGACAGCGAGGAGGCGGGCCTGTCCGGGCCACAGGAAGGGGAGTCGGAACAGGTGGGCTATAGCACCCAGGCGCAGGAAGAAGCCCCAAACATCCGGCACTGAGGTCCTGATTCTGTTGTGACGGAGGCTCCCTGAGGGCTTTGAGCAAAGGAGGGGCGAGATGGTAGTCACGTTTCTGAGGGCTGCCTGGCGCTGGATGGAGGAGACCGTCTGCCCCAGGAGCTGCAACAGTGTGAAGAGCGGGAGCTGCAAGCGGGAAGGCCCTTGTGCTGGGAGCCACATCCTGTGGCCTCTTTCTCAATCTTTGAACTGGCAGGAATGCCCCAGATGAGCTTTGGGGTCTTCCCCCCTAGACCCTGCAACACTAGGATGCTCAAGCAAGCCAGTGAGCATGCAGCTGGGATCCCTGGGGGCAGCGGGGGAGTCGGGGTGACAGCCCACCCAGAGCGCAGGTCGGCTGCAGTGGGTGACAGGAGTGGAGGTCTTCTCTTCAGAGGGCAGGCTGACGGAAGATTGTCCCAGGGCAGATGGGAGCAGCTTTTGTGGGGGGTTCTGGGGGACAAGTTGCTCATGCCATAGATATACATATGAGGAGCAAGCAGACGCAGCAAGCACCTGACAGGAGGAACTTGCTGTGGAGTGGTCTGGGTGGCCCTGGGTCTGTCCAGCGTCCCTCACCTGTCAGTTCCTTCCCCGTCTCCCCCAAACACAGAGGGACAAGGCAGCTGGCTACTGGACTGCAGGAGCCCTTGCTGGGCATGGACTCAGCAGCCCAATATTTGGTCTGGGCCAGGGACCGACCCTGGTCAGCATAGGCCACAGAGCGGCCACACATTCCCCGCAGCTCTGAGGACCAGCACTGCTTGCCCCCGCCAAAAGGAGGCCAGGATGTTCAGACAGGGGATTGTCAGTAGAGAAACCAGGAAAGGCACAGAAAAGAGTCTCAGAAATACTAAAAAAAAAAAAAAAAAAGGAACTCCAAATTAAGGCCCATTTACATATCACACAGAATTTTGATGATAGATCTTAAAATATCCAATAATAAGACTTCCAATGTTTTACTGCTAAGACGCAGTAAGCGTGAATAGAGAAACACACCGATGGGAGGACAGACTTCGCAGAGTGATGACACGTGTAAAATAAAATAGACCCTTGGCTTTGTTTTGGGGTTACTTTGGTGCATCGTGTACAAGTCCTGCTGATTCTGGTGTCTCATACGCGCAGTACCTGCACAGGTCTGGGAACGGTGTCAGCTCCACGGACGCACGGACACTGTTCTCAGCACCCACAATGCTTCTTACCTGTTTTTACTGAAATAGAAAAATGTAAATGAGCAAAGAAACACAAGGAATTTTAGGTGAGCCGCAAATCCAGTGTCATCAGCCCCAAGTGTTGGGAACCACGGACTGTGCCCACGTGGTGGTGAGGTGGGGAAAACGCCAGCCGCCCCGCACCAGACACAGTGTTCCGTCACCAGCTCGGCTGCTGCAGATGCCTGGCCCCGCCATCCCCACCCGCTTCTGGGTGGGAGATGCACACAGACACGCGCACACCTTTCCCCTCGGGAGGCAGAGTCACCGACTCCGGCAGGGTCGTGGTCGGCACGGACAGCCGTGAGGCAGCAGCATCTCTGCACGCAAAGTCAGGATCTGATGCCTTAGACCTCGCCTCAGCCCCTCAGCTGCTTCTCTCTGCAGCCTCCACAGCCCTCACCAATCACCACCACCCAGCACAAGTACTGGTCTTCTTGATGTGTGCTGTACGTGTCAAATAAGTCACATGAAAAAGAAAATGCTCGTGGGCTTCCCAATATCAACAGCCATTGTTTGAGCACCTGCGAACTGCAAAGTTCTGGTGCTGCATGTGCAGGGTTGGGGTGAGGGGAGGTAGAGACACAGGTGTCCTCAGGACTCAAGGCCCACGCCACCCCTGCAGACAGGCCACCCAGGCCCAAGTCAGTCTGCGTGCATGTGTGTCACCAGCACAGGGTCTGACAGACCCCCGTGCAGCCCAGCCCACACGCAGAAAGCCAGTCTGGAGCCTGGAGCCCAGCACACTCCCTTCCATGCAGCAGCTGGGTAGCCAGGGGGTCTCCAGCCCCCACTACTCAGCAAAGCAGGGCTGCACCTCAGTGTCCTGCCTCCCCCTCCATTGGCAGGCAGCCATCTGTCCTGGAAACTTCTAGGTGTGGTCCTGCCTAGAGGCAGGGAGCTGGATCAAATGAGCTTTTGAGGTTCCTTCCCTCACAAATCCCTAAAGTCTATTCAGTGGAGCCCATGAAAGGTTAAAAATCAAAGCTGCACGGAGTCAGGTTTCCACATAAAACAAACGTGAATATAAAAGTGTCAAATGGAAGATTTGGCCTTCACCCCGCCTGCTCCCTGCTCACACCCCTGCAGGCTGCTCTGTGCTTCAGAGGGCTACTCCCTGTTCACACTTCTGTAAACTGCAGAGTTCAATGGAAGGGAGCCATCAACACTTGGCTGAGAAGTGCAGCTTCACCTCCTCCCGCCCTCTGTCAGCCACAAATGACCCTGAAGAGTGTCTGCGATCAAAGGAGCCAGGACGCCCTCCCTGTCTCCTGCTCAGTCCCGCAACCACCCCCAGGGGACAGGAATTCACACCTGCTTGGGGCTGGAGTCCAAGGTGTGGATGACTGAGTTGGCTGGGAGGCATCACCTGCAAAGGTGGGTGAGCTTAAGCTTTCAAAGGGTGGCCACCTCCAGGGGTAACAGTGAAGGGGGCCTTCCCACACTTCGGAAGCTGGTGGTGTGGGATTTGCATTCCAACGGCCCGTTCACAGGGCCTTGGTCCTGCTTTCCACTAACTGCGACCTGGGGTCTGCCTTCCCAGCCAGGAAGATTGCTGCAGTCAGATAGGGAGGAGGCAAGGGCACGCTGCGGGTGCAGGTGCCTCAGCCACACTGACCCAGAAGAGCTTAAATCTAGTAGCTGCAAGGAAGCCATGTGGACTTCTGCAGACAACACATTTTCCTGAGCTTTTCCCACTCAGTTGGCTTGAGTAACCAGAGCAAGTGAACTGGCCACGTGTGTGTAGCTGAAGCTGGCGTATTTGAAAGGAAAGCATTCACTCAAAAAAGTGTCTGGAAAGGTGCTTGTGGCTGGTGGTGCCTCAACCCACAGGTGGATTGCTCTCTTATGAGAGCTTGCCCATGCTTGATGCTCAATAAATGTTGCATAAATGATTCGATACTTGATATAATGATTCCTGTGGTTTGGCCTCAGTCATGGAACAATAATTTACTAGAAACTCGTGAAATGGTATTTTATTAGTTGTTTCTGTTAATTTCAGTTACTGCTTTGCAGTAATGTCTGAGTAGCTGGGTCCTTTGCCCCTACAGCTCCGCTGTGTGTGGAAACGCCAGCTTCAGTCTTCAAGCTGTTTTCACAGGGCATACCATTTCAGGAACAGCTTGATTTTTGTCCACACCAAGTGCCCCAGTAAGAGTTGGCATGTGCCATGGACTAGTGACAGAGTTCCTAGAATAAATAATTTTCTATTTAAAATTTGCTACATGAAAAGTACATACACAGATTGCTTGTTTCTGAGTTTTTCTACACCCTGACTCGTGGCTACACCATTGACTTTCCAGCCCATCACAGATGGTCTTAGTGGTTTGAGAGTCAGCTTTCAAACAACGGCCCCAGTAGTCGGTGGGGCAGATGAACGTCTCTCAGTCAGTCACCAAACAGGCCCCACGTGCAGAAGACCCCTGGCCCACACTCCCGTGCCTGGGCCCGGACTCCACTCCACAGACGGGAGGAGAGAGTGTGGCCTCCACAGGGGTGCCCACCCCCAAGAGGTGCGTCAAGGGCTCCCGATGTGTCCCGAAGCCCCAGTCCTGCCGTGGATGGAGCGGACTCTCCCCTTGGACACTTGTCCACTCATCTCTGTCCCCGGCGCAGAGTAGGTGCCCAAAGACTGTTCATTCGAGAAGTGAATGGAAAAATTCAGGGATTTTTCCTGCCTGGCCCCCTGACCAGCTCTGTCAGCAGAGGGAAGGACCAAGAGCGGACCGTGGTCGGGTCACAGCTGTCCCTGTGTGTCAGCCCGAGACCCCTCTTGTGCTGCACTCCTCACCCCGCAGCTGTTGGGCATCAGTGGCCTTCGGTCCCTGTGTGCAGCCAACCAGACTCGAACAGGTGGTCTGTCGGGTAGAAAGTTCCCTTTCCTGCTCCTGGTTCCCAGTGGGGAAGTCCTTCCTTCTGGGAGAACTCGGCTGTGAGCAGAAGCCCGGGACTGCTTCCCCTTTGCTTTCTTCCCGTGCTCCCAAGCCCACAAGAGCCAGAGCCGACATGGGAGGAGCATCGCCTGTGGGCTAATGAGGGGAATCTGACAAAAGGGCCGGCTCCAGCCGACAGAGATGTCCACCCACAGCCACCTGACCAAACACCAGTCCTCTTTGGCAGTCCAGGCATCTGCTTTCCAACCCACAAATCAGAGAAAAAAAAAAACTGAGATGAGAGGTAGACAATCCTGAAGGCCCTTGGTTCCAAAGATCAGCACCTTCTCAGGCTACCACTGGGCCCACAGCCCCACCCACACGCCGACCCTTCACGGAGGGGCCTGGGAGAAAGCCAGGGCCTTGGCGAGAGCAGGCTGTGTGACCCCAGACAAACTCCTTGACCTCTCTGATCCTCGGCTGCATTGACACCACAGCTCTAGCCCTTCTGTCCACTTCCTCCACGCCACCACAGCCTGGTCACTCCTCTGCTCGCCATTTGTTATTTCTGTAAGAATTCATTGTCTTCCCAGATGTGCTGAAGTTCTTGGAAGAGGCCTTGGTAAACCCCACTCAGTCCTGTGAGGCGACCTGCTGGGGTGGAGGCCAGCGGCCCTGGCACGCTCGCAGTGAAAGGTTCACCCAAGGCGAACGAACGAGAGGGAAGGAGACTGTCTTACAGAGCAAGGGGGCTCAGTCCAGGAAAGAGTTCTTTTCCTTTTTTTCTGTCCCAGGCACTGGTCGTGCATCAGCAGGATGGGCCTGCTCAGCTCCCAGCAGTGTTTCGAAGAGCAGAAGGGGGGAGGGGACTGCTTTCACTCTGGGCTCCCTGTGACCCAGACTGTAGCGCTGGGTGGGCCCGCCTGGCTGGTGAAGACGAGGGGGCCCCGGCTCCTCTGGAGCGGACCTGACCAATCTGTTGCTGCGGATCACAGAATTTATTCAGACGTGGTCATGTGAGAGGAGGAAAAACAAAACAGATAAGCCAAAACAATTAAAAGGTGACAAGAAAAACACCAAAGTCAAATACCTACTTTTCTTTTTCCCCAGTTATCAGATAAAGGTCTTTTCTCTACCACCTTTGAAAAACCATGAGAAGGGCATCTCTGAATTATAAGGATTTGGGGCAAAATCCACATGGTATTGAACATACGAAGCCCGCAGTGACTCAGTTGCCCTGATGTGTGTCTCATTAAATACTCAGCATTCGTATCAGGGCTTACACCAGTGAAGGACTTTCACGTATATTCCCGTTCGACTCCCTGATAACCTTAGTGGAGCAGGTTGCTGAAATGATCGTCCCCCTTTTTCAACTGAGGGGACTTGTAGAGCTGCTTTTAGGCAGCAGGCTTGAGCAGCGGAGCCCTGAGAAAGGCAAGAGGGCCCACAGTGGCCGCCGCGCTGGACGCAAACAGCCCACCAGGTGACCATCGCCCCATTGGGAGGACACTGTTGGACCTCCAAGAGGCCCCTGATAAGCAGCACCCTCCCCCACATCGGAATTTTAAAGGAGATGAGACCCCACCTTTGTCCCTGGGGCCATCATGTGCAATATCCTTGCTCACTTCCTTCTTGTGCAAGAGAAGTCACACCCTCACGTTTACTCAGCTTTTCCGCTACGGGCCGCTGAACTCAATTCATTTTTTTTTTTTTTAAGATTTTTATTTATTTAAGAGAGAGAGTGAGAGAGAGCATGAGAGGAGAGAGGGTCAGAGGGAGAAACAGACTTCCTGCTGAGCAGGGAGCCTGATGTGGGACTCGATCCTGGGACTCCGGGATCATGACCTGAGCTGAAGGCAGTCGCCCAACCAACTGAGCCACCCAGGCGCCCGCTGAACTCAGTTCTTAACTGATGCTCATTTCATGGGCTTATCATGAAGAACAGATGACATAACAGCAGTAAGATGCCAAACGAACATGGCTTGTGTGGGACTCACTGGCTTTGCTAGTGCTGCTCGGGAGGGTCTTTAATCATGGAAGATGGAATATGGCAGGTGCTATACCAGGTAGAGGGTGTTCAAGGGTGGAGTGTTAGGTTGAATTCGGCAAGAATGCCTTTCTCCTCCATCCACCACGAGTTCACTGACTATCTGGGTCACCTCTTCCGTACCCGCAGGACACTCCGCATCTCTTCACTAGCAGCCTTGCCTGCCCCCCTCATGCTGGGTCTCTTCCGAGGAGTCACAAGTAGCCTGCAGCTGCCGCCTCCCCTGCACTCCCCCGAACAGCCACCGCCAGATAGACAAGGACAAGGGCACTGGCTCCCCTTCTCCCACCGTGCTCTGGCCTCTCACTGTGGAATGTGACAACATCCTTCTCAGTCTCAATTGACTTTTTACATCTAATTTCCAGTGTCCCTTTCCTATGGGAGCAACCACAGCCACGGCATGGCCCACAGGTGATCAGGAAGGGTGGGTTTAGCTAGAGAATGAATGGGCATAACATCCCAGAATTCAGCTGAGGGCAGGGAAGATGCTCCCAGGCTGTGAGCATTCCTAAGTCCTCCAGAACAGCACAAAATAAAGCTTTTTGCATAAAAGTTTTTAAAGAATTTTTTAAACTGTGAACCCCTTACACCAGGGCACATGGGTGGCTTAGTCGGTTAAGCATCTGACTTCAGCTCAGGTCATGATCTCAGGGTCCTGAGATCAAGTCCGCATCGGGCTCCCCACTTAAGTAAGTTCTTTTAAAAAAAGTTTATACTTAAAATTTTTATCATGTGTTTTAAAATAGTTGCAAAGATGACTGTTTCTGGTCTACGGTAAAAATTTACATTTAAAAATAAAACCAGGGGCGCCTGGGCGACTCAGTCGGCTAAGCGTCTGCCTTCGGCTCAGGTCACGATCCCAGGGTCCTGGGTTTGAGCCCCGCATCAGGCTCCCCGCTCCATGGGGAGTCTGCTTCTCCCTCTTACTTGTGCCCCTCCCCCTTACTCGTGCTCTCTCTCACTCTCTGTCAGAAATAAGTAAAATCTTTTAAAAAATAAAAATAAAACTGCTATATCATTATTTTAAATGGATCCAGTGGATTCTAAAGAAAATATTCAAAACCCAGCAGAATTTCCCATTGCTCCTCTTTGTCCTTGAATATTCATATTCTCAGTCTCTCCCCGATGGGGTTTTATCCTAAAGTAATATACTTTTAAGGTTTACAAGTTTGTTTTATTTGTCTTACTAATCACCCCATCTCATTTTCTGTGATTAAAAATATTTATAAAATAAAAGTTGATGTTTAAGAATCTGTTATCCGGGGACTTTTGGGAGGTGATGAGAATATTTGGGAAATAGAGCTGATGGTTGCACAATAGTGTAGACGTGCTAAATGCTGTTGCATTGTTCACCTTGGAAACGTCAGTATTATGTTACATGCATTTCTCCTCAATAAAAATAAATTAATTAATTTTAAAATTCCCTTGTCACCATTAGCCACTAATTCAGAGGCCTCTCATCTTTCTTTGACTTGGACCTCTTTGGTGGTCTGGTAAACCCTGTAGACCCCTTCTCAAAGTAATGTTTTTAAATGCAGAAAATAAAATACAGAGGATTAAAAAGGAAGCCGACTATATTAGAATGCAAGTTTTGAACATAGTTTTGTGATATAGTAATGCATGTAATTCTTTATTACCATGTTAACAAGATCTAGCTGTAAGGGGCGCCTGGGTGGCTCAGTCCGTTGAGCATCCAACTCTGAATTTCATCTCAGGTCATGGTGTCAGGGTCCTGGGATCAAGCCCCAATAGGGCTCCCTGCTGAGTGTGGAGTCTGCTTGTCTCCTTCTCCCTTTGCCCATCCCGCCTCTCACGTACTCTATTTCTGAAATAAATAAATGAATCTTTTTTAAAAAGATCTAGCTGTAAGTTCAATAACTATTGTAACTTTGAAGCAGTGATAAGTAGAAATAATGTTTCAAGTTATGTGATAAACGAAGTTCTTTCTGATTTCTCCTGGTGACAAAGTTATAGACACTAATACCACTATCATTTGTTGTTTGCGTCTGTGATGGGGGAAATGCTAAATGTCACTTAGAGGTTAGTGACACAAAGATGTAATTTTTTTCACCTGAGTTCATGAACACACTAAGCTAAGAACCCTTATTCTAAGTATAAGAAATTTACTGTCTGGGACTACACCAAAATAAAAAGCTTTTGTATAGTGAAGGAAACCATCAAAAAAACAAAAAGGTAACCTACTGACTAGGAGATGATATTTGTAAATGATATATCTGATAAAAGGTTAATATCCAAAATACATAAAGAACTAATACAACTCAACACCAAAAAACAATCTGATTAAAAAATGGGCAGAAGACCTGAATAGACATTTCTCCAAAAAAGACATCCAGATGGCCAACAGACACATGAAAAGATGCTCAACATCACTTACCATCAGGGAAATACAAATCAAAACTACAATGAGACCAGGACACCTGGGTGGGTCAGTCAGTTAAGCAGCTGACTCTTGATTTCGGCTCAGGTTATGATCTCAGGGCTGTAAGATCGGGCCCCACATCGGGCTCCATGCTGGGCATGGAGCCTGCTTAAGATTCTCTCTCTCCCTCTGCCCCTCCTCCACAGCCCCCATGCACTCGTGCTCTCTCTCTATCTCTCTCTCTCAAAAACTACAATGAGATACCACCTCACACCTGTCAGAATGGCTAAAATAAACAAACAAGAAACAACAGATGTTGGCGAGGAGCAGAGAAAGGGGAACCCTCCTACACTGTTGATGGGAATGCAAGCTGCTGCAGCCACTCTGAAAACCAGTATGGAGATTCCTCAAAAACTTAAAAATAGGGGCGCCTGGGTGGCTCAGTCATTAAATGTCTGCCTTCGGCTCAGGTCATGGTCCCGGGGTCCTGGGATCGAGCCCCGCATCGGGCTCCCTGCTCAGCGGGAAGCCTGCTTCTCCCTCTCCCACTCCCCCTGCTTGTGTTTCCTCTCTCGCTGTGTCTCTCTCTCTGTCAAATAAATAAATAAATAAAATCTTAAAAAAAAAACCTTAAAAATAGAATTGCTGTACAATCCAGTAATTTCACTTCTGAGTATTTGCTTGAAGAAAACAAAAACAGTAATTCAAAAAGGTGTATACATCCCATGTTTATTGCAGCATTATTTACAATAGCCAAGACTGGAAGCAGCCCAAGTGCCCATCGACAGATGAATGGATAAAGAAGATGTGGTGTATACACACAATGGATATTACTCAGCCATCAGAAAGAAGGACAGCTTGCCATTTGCAACGACGCGGATGGAACTACAAGGCATTATGCTCAGTGAAATGAACCAGACAGAGAAAGACAAATACAATGTGAATTTTACATATGTGGAATCTAAAAAGCAAACAAACAAAAATATAAAGGCAGAAATAGACTCATAAATACAGAGAACCACTGGTGGTTGCCAGAGGCAGGGGAATGGAGGCATTGGGTGGAATAGGGGAACGGGATTAAGAAGTACAAACTTCCAACTATGCAACAAATGTCCCGGGGATGAAAGTACAGGGTAGGGAATGGAGTCAGTAGTACTGTGGCAACGCCGAATCGTGACCGCTGGTGGTACACACTGAGTCACTGTTGTACACCTGAAGCTAATAGAACCCTGTGTGTAAACTATACTTCAGTTAAAGAAAAATAAATGCACTCTGGATAAAGCTACCATAGTATTTGTTAGTACTACATAATTGATCAAAACAGCATAAATATGTTATAAATCTTGATAAATAACTGCCATTCAAGATAACATATTAAAATGCCTCTCTTAATAACATGGCTGAGGCTGGGGATTTTCCAGTTAGTTTCCCTTTGGGGGACTAATACTTATTTCTAAACCGATAGAGGGTTCCCAGCATCAGTTCTCATTTTAGGGATATAATTTTTGAGGCAACCCTGTTCATATAGTGTTACTATAGCAACAGTACTCAATTATTTGAGCCCCTCCAGAGTTATATGTCAAAAATCACATGATAACATATGGGGCGCCTGGAGGGCTCAGCTGGTTGGGCGTCTGCCTTCGGCTCGGGTCATGGTCCCGGGGTCCTGGGTTTGAGCCCCGCATCGGGCTCCCTGCTCCGCGGGGAGCCTGCTTCTCCCTCTGCCTCTGCCCTTCCCCCCACTTGTGCTCTCTCTCTGTCTCTCTGTCAAATAAATAAATAAAAATCTTTTTTAAAAATCACATGAAAATGTATTATCAAAAATTATTCGTAATGCTCTGTCAGTCAACATCAATTGGACTTCCTTCAACTGGATAAAAGAATAGGAAGCCAGCTTTTCTCTGACAGATTTGTATTTAGACATTAAATACCCAAAGATATAGCAAATGTCTGTTTCTTCCACCTGCTACTCTTTCACTTAGAGGCACTAGTGTCCCCTCCATGGCTCTTGGGGTGGAAAGTGGAGCTCAGGAGTCTGTTTTGCTGGTATAGATTGTGGAAGACACCAGGTGATCTTGGAGCCACAGTCTGGAGACAACTTGCCAAGCTCTGAGGTGGTGTAGGGGTTGTTTCTTGAAGGTCAACCTAGAGCCTGCTCCTCTGTATATGTCAATGGTTCTGGAAGTGCCTCTTCCCTGTATTGACCTTTTTTTTGCTTGAACTGCTTCAGTTACATGTGATGAATATCTGCAGTTGAGCGGACAAAAAAGAATCCTATATTTGCCCACAGTTGGGCCTATTGTGCTCTTACTGGAGGTGATGTACCACAGAAGGTAAGAATGCTACTGATGAACCAATTCACCTTCTGAACCTTATTTTTTCTTACCAATAAGACAAGGTGCTCAGTGAAAACTCACTCCCAATGCTCCCCTTTTTGGGAGGGGCATATTCCACATCCACTAATGTTGGGCTGGCTGCTGACATGCTTGGATCCATGGGAGCACACCACATCTGAGCCAGGCCACAAAAGCACTGTGTGTTTCGGCTCTGAGCTCTCCCACCCTCACCCCATGGGAAGAATTTGCTTGGTCCCCAGATGAAACACATTCTAGCCACAGCCTGAACCAGAGCTGACCTAAGAAACCCACAGACTCTGAGTGAGAAATGATGCTCTTGTTGTGTGTCAACAAGCACTGGGGTGCTACTACTGTAGCAACAGTTGGTTAACACCTCCAAGGATTGTTTTGAGAATAAAATGAGAACGTAGACAGGAAGTACTTACCATCATCATGTATCACAGAGTAAGCACTCAACTGTTGTTCTTTGGAAGCTCCCACTGGTTTCTAGCATGGAGCTGTGTGCTCGCTGTTCTCTTTTCCTTTACCAATGTCAGAACTGAGTGCGGGATCTGGTTGCAGGAGCTCTCCTACGTGGTTCCTCTCCTTTTGCTTCTCTCTCACTCTTACACACCGTCCATCAGGCACACACGTGGCTCAGGCAGCGCCTCAGACACCAAGCACAGAGGAGAGAACCCCTAACCCACCGTGCGGTGTCCTACTGCACCTAATGGGGCGGGTCACTTCCAGGAAGGTGCTGGCCCCAATTCTGATGGAGTCTGGAGCCCTGACAACAGCCCCTGTGAAGTCTTTCTCTGTCCCCATCTCTGCCCTCTGCCATTCTTTCCCGAATGTATGATCCCTCCTCCTCAGCCGCCCTGTCGCTGATTTTATTTATTTGTTTGCTGAGCTCTGCCACTGCCCAGCTGCTGAGGCTGCTCCAGCTGGGTTCCCAGCCAGGCCTCCGTGAAACGCTCTTAGGGAATCTCTTCCACACCAGCGAGCCCTACTCTACCCTCCCTCCCTCTCCAGACCCCGCTGTGTGATTTAATAAACACAGACACCATGTTGCCTTCTCGCCTCCCTCCCAGGGAAGTTAATATATTTGCCACCATGGCCTAGCTCACATTTGCCAGTCGACTTCTTCTAATTGATTTAGGGACACACAGCCTCTTTCCACTGTCTGGATGAGTACTTCTAACTTTGGCAAACTGGCCCCAGCCATAGGCAAATACATTAATAAGACTTTGCCTCTCACTCTCTTCCTTCTAAATTTCTCCTGCAACTTCTCTAAGAATAAGGACTTAGAGGCTTGCAGTCAGACAAGCTATGCAAACCCAGACAAGCTCCTAAACCTCCCTGAACATCCATTTCCTCATCCATAAAATGAGGGAAGTCATATGGCCCCCTCCACGTGGCAGTGAGGACCGGCTCAGAAGCTGTGAAGAGGGGAACGTGTTTCCTCTCCTCTTCCCACCCTTCCCTCCCTGCATCTCTCTCTGCCTCCCACCTCTCCCTAGATGCGTGTCTCTGTCTCTCTTTCTGTCTCTCTGTCTTTCCATCTCTGTCTGTCTTTCTCTGTCTCTGTCACTCTCTCTGACTTCCAACCTTAACGGTCATGCCCCAGCTACCTGCCCCCCATGTGATGGTCTGGACATCCAGAAGATCACACGTAGATCACTGTTCGTAACTCACTCTAGTCCAAGGGCAGACTCCTTTGAATCTGTCCTTGGCCCAAGAGGAGCTGATGGGAACCTAAGGGGACAGCCAGCTTCTCTGCAGGAGCTGGACTGCAAGACAGACAGAGCTAGCTGCTGCCAACAGGAATGGAAGCGAAGAAGAGAAAACAGGCACAAGGAGCTGCTGCTGAGGGGCTGCTGGGTTGCTGTCTCCCCGCCGAGGGTCACCTGACTGCCAAGACTAAGGCCAGGACACCCTCCCACCCCTCCCCTTCCGTGAACCCTTGTAATCCGAAGGCTGCCTCTTTAGCTGGTGATCTGAATGAGCCCGTGGTACAGGGGAGAGGTGCAAACCATCCGGGCACGGCGGGTGTGTCTTCTCTTCAACCAGGCGTTCAAGGGTCCAGCCTCACTTTGATGTGCTGACACACTCTCTTCTGCACGATCTCTGACACTTGGCTCTCCCTGGAAAGACTCCCCTTCAAAACAGACATACACATTAGCTTGATGAGATAAGGCCCAAACTTGAAAGAAACAGGATGCCACTGAAGGCAGTCAGAGAGGCTAGACTTAGATAAATAGCTTGCCCTCTCCACTCAAAGGTTGGCACGTGGGGGCCTCAGAAATGTTTGGGCGACCAACATTGATTGGACGAAACCACCGTACTTCCTCCTTATCGACTTCTCATCTAGAACAGAATTCAAGAATCTATCAATAAGCCCCTCTTACCCCAACAGCAAAGGCAATAGAATCATCCATACTCTTCAGCATCATTCTGAAGTTACCATCTTTCTTTCTAAGGAGAGGGTCCCCAGATGCACATGCACTGCTAGGAATTTCATGCCCGTTGGTAAGATGAGACATTGGGTGGGTGCCTTTCACTGACACAGTAAATGAACAATCTTCAGACTACCTTCCCACCGTCAGGAGGGAGGACAGTGGCTAAGCAGGTACACTTTGACACCCTTTAGCTCTCTGTCCCTTGGTCAATAACCTAAAGGAATTTTGGGAGAACCCCTCCAGAAACACCCTGACCTGCCTTTCCTGCTGCTGGCTGTCCTTGTGGCTGCTGGCTTCCCACACAGGCTGTCTTGCCTCTTGTCTATTTTCAAAACTTCTCGTGAGTTCCTGGAGCTCCTCACAGCCTTACAATATATCTTTGTGTAAATTGCCAGAGTTGGTTTCTTTGCTCACAAACTAAAGAATAGAAGCAAATCACACTCTCTTTTTTCCCACACTTCTTGGTCAGGGCATGGAGCACGTTGTTCATCAGCTTCATTTTCACAGGAGCCTGGAGAAGAGTGTCCTTCACAGCACGGCCTGACAAAGTGCTGCTGGCCTACATCCATCTGCGGTTGCCACCACCGCCCCACTGGAGGGGCGTCTCCTCCAAGAGGCCTGCGACGCGGGTTGGCATGCACTTGCCTCTCAGGCCCTGCTGCTTGCTGCCATCGAAGGCCATGTGGTTGGGACTTTTCCCTGGGCCGGTATGGGGAGGCCCTGATACCATCGCTGAAAACTTGTCTGGGCTCTTCTTCCGCATCCCTTAATGGGGACAGGCATCTGCGCATCCAGAACTTTAAACTAGGAGGCACCCTATAAAATTAAACCAATCTGTCTTTCTGAGAAGTTGGAAGACTAGAGAAGAAACTGGGGAAGTTGAATCTTAACTGGGTTTGGGAGTGAAAGGACATTTGTTTCTCCTTTTTCCATAAAAACTCTGAAAAATACATTGCCAGCTCCCTCAATATCCTTTTATGAGGTGCAGGGACCAGGACACAGGAGGGCAAAGCATTCTGGGACCAAGGAACGTGATCTGTGTGTGTGTGTGTGTGCACGCCCGCATGCACGTGTTCATGCGCACGTGTACATGCTTGTATGTGCGTGTGCATGGTGTGAGCACATGCATATAAGCATGTGCGCTGCATGTGTGCATGTGCACATACGTGTTTTGTGTTGTGTGCATGTGTGTACACATGTCCTTGTATGAACATATTCACACACCTGGCCTGGAGCCGTAGAAAACAGTACAGCCTGCAAACAAATTAATAACCCAACGCAAAATCACTGGTGGTTTTTGTAGCTACATCAACCAATTGTTTTCTAGTTGAAGAATCTCACAGCAAACCAACAGGAAGAGAATAAGCCCTTAGGCTTGAGGCAGAAGAGGACAGAACAAGACCCAGAGAGAAATACCTCAAATGTGAAATGAATCTATGTCTTCAGCACAGCCTCCTAGAAGTAGCACCCTTGTATGGAATGTATGAAAGCTGAGCAGGGCCCTGGCCGGCAGTGCTCATGCCTGTGACCTGGACAGTCAACCATGTTCTTGCTCTTCATGGCAGACTTTCCATGCAGGGACATTTGATGGAACTGATCCATAACCTGAGAAGAGCCACCAGGTTTTTCTGATTTGAGAAGCCTCCTGCACTGGCTTCCACTTCAAAACCAATCATCACATTAAAACGGACAAGCCACTTATTCAGGAAAGACCCCCTAAAAATCCTGAAGGCAGTTCAGGACTGGGGGACTCAGAATGCCCAGGGTAGCTGGAGCTGACTTGAATCCTGCCAGGACTCGATCTCTTTACTTCTGAAACATGGACACACACATGGAGCCCATGCACACATGCTGATCCTGCCCAGGTACCAAGCTTAGTGTCTCTCACTGTATCCAGCACTCAGAAGCATCTACTGTGCTGAATGATGGCCTAACTCGGTTACAGCCCTATTCAGCTGAAAACACCCAATAAATATTTTCGTTTGAGTGGTCTCCTACAGGAACCAGTAACCAATATATGGTGCTCTCCCTGCCATAACCAGATTCCAGCAATCAAAGAATGGAAGTGAACCATTGTACTTGATAACCCATGTGAGCACTTTTCTGTCTGTCCCCTCAACTTTGCACTGTGCTGGTTTGCAGGGTTTCGTTCTCAAAAGAAGACACAATAATTGTTCTAATGAATTGGAAATTGAAGCTGCCACCTGGCCCTTTTGTGCTCCTCATGCCATTGAATCAATAGGCAAAGAAGGAGGCACTGCAGGGGCTGGGTGACTGACCACCAGAGGGAAACTCAACTGTTGCTGTGGGACAGCAGAGGTGATGTCTGGACCCAGGGGACTTGCCTTGCCCAACGGTAAAAGTCAGTGGAAAACCAAGCAATGCAAAGAAGGCAGACTCACTGGAGATCTGGACTCTTCAGAAATGGATGTTTGGGTCACCTCATCATGGAAAGAACTCCATCAAGAGTTGAGGGCAGGGCACCTGGGGGGCTCAGTCAGTTAAGCGTCTGCCTTAGGCTCAGGTCATGATCCTGGAGTCCCAGGATTGAGCCCCACATTGGGCTCCCTGCTCGGCGGGAAGCCTGCTTCTCCCTCTCACACTCCCCCTGCTTGTGATCCCTCTCTCGCTGTTTCTCTCTCTCTCTCTGTGTCAAATAAATAAATAAAATCTTAAAAGAGTTGAGGGCAAATGGAACACAGAGGGAAAAGTAGAAAAAGAAAATTATTCTGAAAAAATAAATCTGGACACAGACCTTACACCATCACAAAATTAACTCAAAATGGGTTGTAGGAATAGATGTAAAACATTTAACTATACAGCTTCTAGAAGATGATGCAGGAGGAAATCCAAGTGGCCTTGAGCTTGGAAATGAGTTTTTAGATATTTCACCTAAAGTGTGACCCATGAAAGAAAAAATGGATGAGTTGGACTTTATTAAAATTAAAAACTCCTGCTCTATGAAAGATACTGTTCAAGGAATAAAAAATCAGGTTATGGACTAGAAAAAAGTATTTGCAAAACACATCTGATAAAGGACTTGTATCTGAAATATACAAAGAACCTGATTTTAAAATAGGCAAAAGGTCTGAAAACACACTTTACCAAAGTACATATATATAGATGTCAAATAAGCATATGAGAAGATGTTCAACATCATATGTTAATGGGGGATTGCAAATGAAAACAACCATAAAATGCCACTACACACCTATAAGAATGGCTAAAAAATTTTTTTTAGTTGACAACACCAAATGCTGGTGAGGGTATAGAACGAGAACTCTCATTCTTTGCTGGTGGGAGTGCAAAATAGATTAGCCACTCTGGAAAACAATCTGGAAGTTTCTTACAAAGCTAAACATAGTCTTTCCATATAATCCAGCATACGAACTCCCAGGTATTTACTCAATTGAGTTGGAAACTATGTCCATACAAAAACCTGCACACAAATCTTTATGGAAGCTTTATTCGTATTACCAAAAACTGAATGCAACCAAATTGTCCTTCAGTCAGTGAATGGATAAGCACACCGTGACACATCCAGACAATGGAATAGAACTTGGTGTTCAAAAGACATGAATTGTCACACGACAAAAAGCTATGGAGAAACATTAATTGCATATCACTAAGTGAAAGAAGCCAAATTGAAAGGCTGCATACTGTATGATTCCATCTACATGACATTCTGGAAAATGTAAAACTGTAGAGACAGTGAAAAGATCAGTGGTTGCAGGGTTAGTAGGAGAGGGAGAGATGAACAGGCAGAGCACAGAGGATTTTAGGGCAGTGAAACTACTCTTTATGATATTGTAATGGAAGACACATGACATGGTGAATTTGTCAAAACCTCTAGAATGTACAATACAAAGAGTGAATCTTAACGTAAATAATGGACTTTAGTTAGTGATAATGTATTGCTTCATTAATTGTAACAATATGCACACTCATTCAAGATGTTAATAATGGGGAAATTGAGTGGGTGGTGGTGGCAGGAGTGGGGGGGGAGTTATATGGGAACTTTCTGTATTATCTGCTCAATTTTTCTGTAAATCTAAAACTGTTCTAAAAGATAAAGTCTATTAATTTTTTAAATGAGTGCAGCATTGGTGAGCTGTAGAAAAACATCCCAAATCTGATGAAAACTATAAGCCACAGATTCATGCAACTCAACAAATTCTAACCATAAGAAGTATGAACAAACTACACGTTGGAGACATAAATTGCTTAAAACCGATTATAAAGAGGTAATCTTAAAAATGGTCACAAAAGACCCATAATGTACAGAGGAAGAAAGAATGGCAGGCAACTTCCCATCAGGAACAATGTGAGCCAGAAGACAGCTGCTCAACACCTTTAAAATTTTCCAATAACATTGGCAACCTAGAATCCCTTGTCTCATGAAAACATTTTTCAAAAGCAAAGGGCATGTACTACATGGAGCACTGGGTGTTATATGAAAACAATGGATTGTGGATCACCACATCAAAAACTAATGATGTATGGTGACTAACATAACATAATAAAATAAAATAAAATAAAATAAAATAAAATAAAATAAAATAAAATAAAAATAAAAAACAAAAGCAAAGGCAAAATAAATATTTAGATGTACAGAAGATGAAAGAATTCATCAGCAGGGGACCTGTGTATGTAAAACCTGCGTACCCTTTATTCTTCTGCCCGTCTCCATGCTCATATAATTTCACACAAATACACGTACACATCTATATTTGGCCTCTTGTGTGTGTCATTCATTAGCAGTCATGCAATAATTTTCTCCCTTTTCCAAACCCTGCCTTTCTCATTCAGTAATACCCAGTGGACATCCTTCCTTCACTGTCAACTTTTTCAAGGGTACACAGTACTCCATGATACATGGATTCCATCAATTATTCAATTCCTCCTAAAAGAGGAAGTCTCTATAGTTTACTGTGGCCTAGAGATAAATCACAGAAGAAAAAGAACAATCAAAGCTTTGCATTTTCTTCCTTGTTGTTTATACATATGCTTGTATATATTAATTATTTTCCCTTCTCTTCCCCTATTATTTTCTATAAGAATTATTGATAGTGGTTAACTTTTAAAAGTTATTTTTCAGGGTGCCTGGGTGCCTCAGTCGGTTAAGCGATGGCCTTTGGCTCAGGTCATGATCCCAGAGTCCCGGGATCGAGTCCCGCATTGGGCTCCCTGCCTGGCAGGGAGTCTGCTTCTCCCTCTGACCCTACCCCCTCTTGTGCTCTCTCACTCTCTCTCTCAAATAAATAAATAAAATCTTAAAAAAAATTTTTTTTAAGTTATTTTTCAGATAACAGAATATTTGGGTGGTATTTTGCTCGCACTCAAGTGAGAGTATCCCCAGTTGGGACTAGTAACTAATGGGACTTCTTGTCTCACCTTTTCTGGGAGGAGGATGAGAACAACAGCTTTGGTATAACAGTTATAGTTCTTGTGCAAATATGGGCAAAGGGAGTGAATGGAAGTTAAGTGGAAAGGTATGTGCAAATTGCTGACCTGTGTCTCGAAACTCATTCTTTGGCATTCTGTTCTGAAATTGTGTGGCTAAAACTCTACACACTGCACTTCCCGAGACTCCTTTGACAGCGAGCCTCTTATAGGGCCCAGCTCTGCTGACGGGAGATCCTAAGGGGTCCGACAGATGGAGCTGGAGAGGAGGGACTCCCCTTGTTTTCCTGTTTGGGTCAGTGCTGCTCCAGCCCCAGCTCCATTAACCTCTGCCAGAGGCCTGAGCACCAACCCCAGGGCCCTACTCTGGGCTCTGCTGTGTCTGGCTGCCTCACCTTCTGCCTCACCCTCTGGAACAGCAGTAGGTTCTTCTTTTAGTTCTTAATCTCTGGGTTAGTTCATCTTTCCAACACCTATGTAATCAATTCATCTGAATTCCCTGTTTGAATCACCCAGGGATTCACATCACTTCCTATCCGGACCCTGACTAACACAAATCCCACCTCACTTGAAAGAACAACGGAAGACCCGGAGTCTGAGTAGCACAAGCCTATCTAATAAATAGCTTGCATCCCAACCTCAATCAGAGATTCCCAAGTTCCTTAGCGTTGTCTTCCAGCCCGTGGAAGAGTGAAGGAGTGTTCACAGGGCCTCCCTAGCCCAGCTCTGGTTGCCGTGGTCCCACCGAGCACTGCCTGCCCATCACAAGACCTGTTATCACTTGAGAATGTGGCTGTAGAAGTGATGCCATCCCTGCTCACCTCCAAACACTCGTAACAGGTGAGTCTAGTGTACTCCAGGTAGGGCAGGTACACTCCAGAGGTGTGTGCTAAGAATTTATTGGGGAATAAGAAGAAAAGATTCAAAGTACGTCTGCAGTAGTGCTAACTTCCCCTCCCCCGCTCTAGTTTCTCCTGGCACTTAGCACCCTGACACACAGTACTTCATTTACTGTCACTGCCAATTAAAATATAAAGTAGACAAAGGAACACATTTTGTCTGTTTCACTCACTAATGAATCCCCAGTGCCTAGAAGAGTGACTGACAGATAGTAGATACTGAATAAAAATTTATAAAATGAGTAAATGGGATTTCCAAACAGGAGAGCAAAGAGAGGCTCACTGAAACATCTGTGTTATATCAACAAGGTGTAAACAATATAAATAACAAGATAAAATACGTTGAATAAGCTTTGGTAAATAGATTGAGATGCCATGCACCCATTAAAAATAATACTCTGAACCTGGGTGGCTCAGTTGGTTAAGTAGCTGACTCTTGATTTCGTCTCATCACTACTTAGGGTCATGAGATCCAGCCCAGAGTCTGGCTCCCTGTTCAACAGGGAATCAGCTGGAAATTCTCCCTCTCCCTCTGCCCCTCCCCCAACTCACACTCTATCTCTCTCAAATAAATAAATAAAATCTTTTAAAAAATATTCTGAAAGTTTGCTTGTTCACACAAAATGAGTGGTTCATGATGTACCATAAAATAAAATTTAAAAATTTAAAAGAAAGTGTAAAAGAGAATGTTTGCTGTCCATGATTTATTCTTTTTTTTCCCTAGGAATATCACCCATATTTGCTTTGAGAACCATCTCTTTTCCATTTGAGCTATGTGTTTGGATGGATTGACTCATCAGCTGGAGTGGCCCCTTCACTTGAACCACTTGGCATGTCTCTTCCAACCGGCCACAAGGGTGGGCACCATACCCAATTACAAGAAATAAGTGTCCCAAGGGTACTGTGAAAGGGACTTCTTTTTTTTCCAAAAGGAACCCTTCATTCAGACCCTCTCTACTACACCAAATGGTATGCGTAATGATGGGGCTACTTTCCTGGCACACTTGGGGGAGGACCATCTCCACTCAGATGGCAGTGTGGAGAAATGAAGAGAAACCAGTTCATTCCAACCACTTGGTGAAGTGAACTCTACCTCTGGATGTGTAGTTTGGTAAGCTAATAAATTCCATTACTGTTTGGGTCCAGTTGAATTAGGTTTTCTGTCACTTGGAATCAAAAGAATCTCAAATGATTTGTAGGGTTTGATCCCATTTTGGTTTTCTAAGTATATTTTAAAATATTCGGTCATCTAAATATGCTGTCATCCCCTCCAACCCACTCCTCAATGTCTTCAAACAGGCATCTGCTTTCATCCCTCTAAGAAATAGTTCTGGCTAGAGTGAGCAGTGAGGTCCATTCATACCTAGCTGGAAAGGCGCTCTCCAGGGTTTTGTTACCAGGAGCTGAGTGTGTGTGTGTATGTGCGTGTGTGCATGCACAGAATGTTGAGAGGAACATAAAAGAAAAAGTTAAAAGTGGTTATCTTTGGTTAGTATACTGCATGTATTTTCTAACCTTTCTAGATAAACTTGTATTTTCCAGGTCGTATTTCTGGTTCTCTGTCCAAAAGTATCACTGGGCAGATATCAGTATTGATGTCAATATATCAAAAGTTTAAAAAGGTGTACATTGACCATACTTTAACCTCAAGAGGATGGTGGAGTACTTCCAGTTTCCAATTCTGTTTGTTTAGAATACAAATGTACAGAAGTCGTTACCTGATTACCGTGGTACTTGGCTGAGCAAACAGACGAGAGCCCAGACTCTGGTTCCAGGTTTTATCTTCCATTTTAGCCTCAGAATTTATGCCTAAATTTTACTATTGTGAACAGTTTGAGAATCAGAGAAAGAAACTTCCTTTCTTAGAAGGGTGACAACGTCTTCTGAATCAGAAATAGGGACACATGGGGGCGCCTGGCTGGCTCAGTCAGTGGAGCACGCAGCTCTTGGTCTTGGGGTTTTAACTCCGACGCCCACACGGGGTGTAGAGAGTACTTAAAAAAAAAAACAACTAAACTAAACAACAACAACAAAAAAGAAATAGGGACACATTTTCTCACTAGTTTCACTACACTTGCAAAAATCATGGGGAAAGAGTCTACATCACGGCTCCCCGTGGCTCCCTGTGTTTGGGGGGCACTGGGAGAGACTGAGGGGTTCCAAGGGAGGGCCTGGGGGCTGGGGGTCGCAAGCAACAATGACAGCAACACGGACGTGCAGAAATCAATAAGCCGAGCAGGTCTCTCTCAGTAAGAGGAGCTGGGTGGTGCCTGAGACCCGGCTGAACATCTGTCAGGCAAACAAAAAGCCATCGAGAAGAACAAAGGGAGCATTATATTCACTCAAGCTCTTCCCGAGGCCCAGCAGGCGACACCCAAGCTGCCTGGCCCTCCTTCCTTCAGATACTGGACATCCATGGAGGGCGTGCTGCCGGGCAAAACCCAACCACAGGGTGCACAGAGGAGGGAGGGAGAAAAAAGGAGAGATGGAAAATTCAGGCAGATCCACACTGTTGCGATGTCGCAGCTCCCCACATGCTTGCTGATTAGGAGTCAAAATTTCCACAGAACCTTTTGCTTTGCATGTGAAAACAATTGATCCCCAAGGACCTTATTATAACCCAGTTAGTTAAACTCTTACCCCACCTCTCTTCTATCCTGAAGGCCAGCAGTGGGGCGGAGGTGGAAAGTGGAGGACCCAGCGTGGGGCTGCTTGAAATGGACAGACCTCTGAGATGGCCCAGGGCTGTGGCCATTAGTAACCAAACGGCTCTCGGTGAGAAAGCCGACTCTGCTACCAGGCTCCCTGACTGCCCTGCGAGGTACATTCTACCGTGACCAGGGCTGCTGTGTGCTCTGGAGGCACAATCTGTCCCCTGTGGCTGGAAGGGTGGCAGCCACCAGCCTCCTGATTTGACAGACAACAAGCCTGAGTCACAAAGCATCTCAGTAATTAGCCCCAAGTCCCACCACTGGCGTGTAGCCAAGTTATACTGCATTACAAATCTACCAACGAAATTAGACCAAATGACGTCATTAGGTGGCTTTGGGGGTCAAGCCTTTATGGATCAAGTTTAGACATACCGCCACAGTGATTTTAAAATATGCCCACAAATTCCTTGATATCCCTTCTGTGAAAAGGTCGAGGGTAATTCCTCTCCCCATGAGTGTGGCAGGACTTAGCAACTCCTTTCTTATGAGCAGAAGGTGGAGAAGTGAAGCTGTGTCACCTCCACGTAGGTCACCCTCTCGGGGAAAGCCAGCTGCCGGGCCATGAGGGCACCCAGGCAGCACTGACCAGCAGCACAGGGTTCACCCGCTCCAGCTTCGGGCTTCCCGCCCCAGTGAAGCCCTTCAGAAGACATCAGCCAGCTGACAGCTTAGCTGCAACCTCATGAGAAACCTGGAACCAGAACCACCCAGTGAAGCCACATGTGGAGACCTCAAGAGTAAACTGCTTATTATTTAAAACCATGAAGTTTTAGGGTAATTGATTATCCATCAAAACATAACTAATGTATTTGCCTATCTTGAGGTTCAATGACTGTTCAAGTTAAACTTAGATGCCACCTCCCTTTTGTTGTGACAGGTTCAGCAGAGACTCAGTTTCCTTTCTTCGTAGGTACAGCCTCTCTTGCAGTTAAGGGGGCACAAGACAGCTCCGGCCAGGGAAATACAGGTGAAAGGGGTTATGCCTCCTCCACACTCAGCTCATGAAAACTGACCACATGGTCTCATGGCTGTGGACTGAATTGTGTCCCCCCAGAATTCCCATGTTGAAGCCCTAACTCCAATGTGATGGTGTTTGGAGAGGGACCCCTTCCTTGGCAGGTAACTAGGGTTAGATGAGTTCATGCAGTAGGGCCCCCATGATGGCAGAGATAGAAGAGAGGCCCCCACCACACCACCCCTCTCACCATGTGCACGCTGTGGAAAGGCCATGTGAGGACAAGAAGGTAGCCATCTGCCAGCCAGGAAGAGAGTCCTCACTAGAAACCAACCCTCCTGGCTCCCTGATGTCAGACCTTCAGCCTTGAGAACTGTTGTTGGAGCTGCCTAGCCTATAGTATTTTGTTATGGCTGAGCTCACTAAGATGGGGTCTTCCATGCCCTGACTTTTCCTGTCTGCCAGCTGGATCTTGAGACCCAGGACAACCTTGGACACCGTATGTTGAAGGTGCTTGGGTACCTGAATGAGTATGTGTATCAGGGGCCCACCCCCATTGTTACAGCCCCCCATTGGGTGCTCCCATTGTGAACCTCACATGGACAAGAAGGGTGCTCCTATGGTGCTGACAGCTGCTTGCGCCACCTTTTACAGGGGCGCTAGAGCAGAGTTCCCTTTATGTGTGCGCTCGCAGCAGGAAATCTCTGTTCCATTATTTGGTCCACTCAGCTGTGGTTTCAACGCTTGCACACTCAGAAAATAATAATAATGTACAATTGCCTTGGGTGAGGCCAGCTTCTCTTTCAGTATCAAGCATCCCAGTGCCTCTTTATGAGCCCTGGCTGTGAGTTTGGGGGCATCTGTTTGAGTGGATGGATACCCTCAGGCAGCTTCTGGTTATTCTGATTACAACTTGAGAAGATCTTCACGTTTCAGTGACATCTTTGAATGCTGGATCAGAGGTAAGGCAAATGCAAGCTTTTCTAACAGTGACTAGGTAAGCTCTCTCTATGCTTTCTCTTTCTTCCTGAAAGGCTCTGATCTCTTTCCCTGTCTTGATCAGAACACATGAGAACACTCCCTCAAATTCTCCCTTCCCCTGGTCACTGGGGCAGCTCCCACAGAAGCGTGCCGGGTTGGCATGCAGGGTTACAGTGCTTATCATGCCCCAGCAGGCCAAAACTTCAGATGGTTATGAATGACTTCCTTGAGCTCTGTGCCTGTGTCCTCATCTCGAAACTGGGGGTAATAATGGCACCCACCTTGAGGGGCACTGTGAAGACTGGCTCACAGGATGCACGTATAGCACACAGCACGGAGCCCAGTCCTTAACAGTCCATCTGCGATCACTGCTGGTGTTGTCGTTATGATGGTGGGGGCGATTGCTACTGTCCCCACCAAGGGACAGAGGGACTTGGGGAGTGCCTCCTGGCTCATGCAGCCCTTCAGCCTGAGTTGTGTGCACAGGTGGCTGGGGCCTTCTTCCCACTCTCCTGTCTGGCTGCCACCTGTAGAGGCCACCTCTGACCTCTGGCCTATGAAAGGACAGCTGCCCTCCCCCTGGTCACTGCTCCACCCACAGATAGATCCCGAAGCGACAAGGCCCCACAAAGCTCACTCTCTTTGAGACCATTGAGTCCCAGTAAATGGGGCTGGGTAGCTTCAGGGACGCGTGGGGGCCCACCCACCCTGCTTCCAGTCCACGGCTTGTCCTGGGCTCCAGGCCCTGCCCTTTGTGCACATGTCCACTGTGGATGGGAGGGGGGGCAGGAGGGGGACAGACGAGAAGGCCAGTGGAGAGTGAGAGTGCACTGGGTCCAGGCATCTCAGACTTCCGGGAAGATGGGGCCGCCTGCCCCTCCTCCTTCACAGCCTGCCCATGGCCACAGTTCCTGCTCTGCTGCCTGAACACCTCCCCAGTCTGCCCACCACTCTCCACTACCACCCTCTCCATTGGAGCCCACCCCGCACTCTGAATCCCTAACAGCTGCTGGGGTGATTGGTCAAAACCACAAATCTCACTCCTCATCCTCCTACTGAAAATGGGTGGTCATCTTCACAAACCTTCAGAATGAGGTCAGGCTTCTTGAAAATGGAGCCCTGGGCCCTCCACCCACTCTCTCCTGATGCCCCTTGGCCGCTCGCCAACAGCCACATGTTCATGGCCTGTTTGTACATCGCCACTCCTTCAGACACCTCCACTGAGCCCCTGGGTGTTTTGTTTCTTATCTCTCTTTCCCACGCTTTAAATCCATGCAGGACCTACATGGTTGTTTTCAGTCTATTAATTTTCATTCACTTCTTCATTCATTTATTCAATCACCAAACATTTATCTGGTCCCTTCATACCAGGAAAGAAAGGGGAGAAAAAACAGGCCTCAAGTCGAGCATTGTATAGTCTAATGAAGACATCAAGACAAGCATAGAAACAAGCATAGAAAGGAGGCAAAAACCTAGTGCCATAAGCAAAGTCTGAACAGATTCTGTGGGAGCTGGTAGAAGGCAGAAAATATGTTTTATTGGCAACATCAGGAAAAGTTTGATGAGGCAGGCATTTCACTCAATCATTCAGTACATATCCACTGAAGACATGCTAAGTGCCAGGCACACAGGCTTTTGGGATGGACCTAAAACAATGAACAGATTTTGACTGGGTCGGGGTCTAGGGGAGAAGCTTGGCAGGGAGGGGTAGAGACAGAATACCAGGTGGGGTGACCAGTAGGAGCAGAATGAGCCCAACATCAGTTCTCTCCATCAGCTGACCACAGTGCCCTGGCTTTTCTGTCAGCAACTACTACTTCCCTGGACTACCATCCAAGTACTACTACACACTTGGATAAAATGGACCCCTGCCTCCAGCTCCAGGGACCAGCCCACATCAGCTTCAGTCAGCCAGCGTAGCTCATCTTCCTGGTCAGAGTGATGGGTCCCAGGGTGGGCCTGTAAGCCAGGTGGGGCCGTGGGGCCAGACACACAAAGGGCAAAACAGAGGTAAAGGGAAACTATCTGAGTGGCTGGATCAAGCCTTGCTGGATGTCCCTCTGTTGTTCAAGCTAGGTTTGTCTATAACATGTCATCTAAAAAGTCCTAACAGATCCAGACAATTTATGGATGAGGCTGATTGATGAAGGCACAGAACTTCTGGTGGAAGTTCCCAGAAGCTGATTGTCTATAGCTGGGGTGGCCCAGGTGCTGACCTGGGCTGAGATTCCCAAGTTCCCCTCCTGTGAGGAAGTTCATGCATACTGCTCCCTACCTTGTCTGAAGCCCCCCTAGACATCAGGAAGCCCAGGGCCTGGGCCCACAGCTCTTGTGTGGGCATCTGAAGGGGCAGCTGAGGGCAGGGCAAGGCAGGAGGAGCAGGGGTGAGGCGGTGGACAGAGACACAGGGATAACCAGACTACCTGGACTGCTGCGGTGGGAGCAGTCCAAGGCTGAAGCAAACTTACAAAGGCTTTTTCTTTTTTTACTTTTTGCTTTGGTATAACTTCAGATTTACAGAGAGTTTCCAAATACTCTTCACGCAGCTTGCCCTAATGTGAAAAGCATTTCTCAAAACTGAGACTCAACATGAGCACAACACGTTACCTAAGCTCCAGGCGTCATTCACTTCTTCCAGTCATGCCCCTCCTGTCCCAGCAGCCACCCGGTGTCTCCATTGTCTCCTGTGACCGTTCCTCAGTCTCCCTGAAAGCCCCACCACTTGGGCTTGTGTGATATCTGCTCATGGTTAGACTGGGGCCCTGGGCTCTGGCAGGAATGTAATGTGACTGTGCTGCCTTCTCGCTGAGATGCTGCCTGCCAAGTTGTTCCATCTGAGTGAGTCTTTTGAAGCTCTACCATCCTGGGCAGGCAGAGTATCTACTTGTATTATTTAGTGAGCAGAGGCTTTTAAATTAACCGCAGCCTTGCTTGAGGGAGCCCTCTGGCTCAGACTCCTGCTTCTTGGAGAGAAGTTCTCATGGAACTGGGCCACCCTACAGGCTCACCATTCTTCAGAGCCACTTTGGTGCTGCAGGAGAGCTGTCAAGAGACAAACCTGGAGAACTGGATCCAGCACCCTGCCCCCGGTATGGTGCAATAGGATGTTCAGTGAAGAAGCTGAGAGAGCCCCAGCCCACCCAAGACCCCCCTGCTGGCATTCCCCCAAATCCTACCTGATCATCAACCCCTCAGGCAGGTGGTCCTTCCCCACATGACCCCAAAGACTACTTCCCTGACCCTCAGGCTTCTAAGAAGCTCTCAGCCTGTGGACCCATCCTCTCTATTCTGTTTGGTTTTCTGACTTCATTGTTCTCTCAGTTACTGTTATGGAGCCATCGTGCACAGAAGACATGCCCCTCCCAGTCAGAACCAAAGCTCCAGCCTGAGAGGGGGCTCTCTGGGGCGGGATGAGGTACTCCCCTGACACTATCCCTTTTAGGGTTTCCAGACCCAATTCAAACATGGGGGAGGAGGTCACCCCCACACAAGAACAAGCAGTTCTCAGACATCACCATGGTGTCTGAGAATTCAAGCTAATTCTGACACTGTTTATCCGGAGCCAACATCAAATCTCACAGGTTAGGGCTCAGTCCTATAAGACTGTTTTCCACCCCCAACTTCAGATGCCAGTTGCAAGCCCCAGGCTGTTACCTATGCTTTTGACTGACTGGCTATAAATCAGAGGTTCCCAGGACCTCCTTTTTAGGTTCTTTTAATTTGCTAGAGCAACTCACAGAACTCAGGAAACACGTTTACCAAGGTATTCAAGGGTGTGATAAAGGATATGAATCAATAGTCAAATGAAGAGATAGATAGTGACACAAAGTACAGCAAAGGGGCATGGAGCTTCCAACCCCTCTGCTGGGCACCACTCTTGAAGGCTCTCCATGTGTTCGCCAACTCAAAGCTCTCTGAAGCCAGTCTTTTGGGTTTTTATGGAGGTTTCATTACATGGTCATATTGACTAAGTCATTGGCCATTGGCTGATTCAACCCCCAGCCCCTGCCTGTCCCTGGAGGTTGGGGGTGGGGTGGGGGATGGGCAAAAGTTCCAACCCTCTGATCAATGATTGGTCCACCTGGCCGCAAGCCCTGCCCTAAGGTGGGGTCCAAAAGTCCCCTTCATTAGTAACAAGACACCCATGTCACCTTTATGATTCTGCAGGATGAAGATCAAGTGTGTCTGAGAACTTGTATTTTGGTCATCTGAGTGACCATATATTCTCATGAATCGTTATATCACAGGTACCAAGAAGGGAGGGAGTCTGAAGTACACTCCTGGAGCAGGAGTTTTCCTCTAGCCTCTGGTGGCATTTATCTACTCGGGTATCCTGCCTACCCATTCCTGGTCTACAACAACTCTCCAGCTAGAGGCTCACTGATAGCCCAAAGACTGCTTTTCCTGTCTGCTAGCTCCCCGTGTGGCTTTATGCTCACGACATAGAATCACAAATTCCCCTCAAAACCTATGTTGTCTAAGGAGCTGAGGTAGTCTGTCCGTGTCACAGGCTGTGTAGTACAGACAGTCCCCTGTGAAAGCAGGTGGGGCTAGACCCACTCCAAAACCAACAAGCATTTGCTGAACACCCTGCATGCCAGGCACCGGTCTAAGCGAACAAGACAGACAAAGTCCTGCCCTCTTGACTACAGTCAACAAGGGGATAAGATTATAACCAACAGACATGTGAATAAGGGGCCAGGTCAGTTGACCAAGCAGGCTATGAGCTTAGTGAGGAGGTGGTGTGGAGAGACCAGAAGAAATGAAGAGCATACCATGCAGCACCCTAACAAAGAAGTGAGTCCCTGTAACACCTAAGCCAACGCCTCTCCCTCCCCGTCTTCTAAGCAAGTCACATGTGCACAGTGTCCCACAGGCCCGTGGGGTCTCTGCTGGGAAGGAATGCCCAGTTTCCAGCCTGCTCTCAGTGAGCCTTGCTTCCCTGAGTGGCCCTGGACACAGCTTCCTGCTGGGTGAGAGGGAGCCACACTGCCTTTCTGGCCCAGGTCCTCCAAGCCCTCACTACTGACAACAGCAAAGGGGAAGAGTGTGGGTCCTCCCAGTGTGAGGCACAACAGCTGGCAGGACCAGCTCAGGCTCTGGACAGAAGGCTCCACACAGACCTGAATACCCCTGACCATTGAGCAACACAGGTTAGAAGAGCGCAGGTCCACTTACATGTGGATTTTTGTTGGTAAGTACAGTACAGTATTACAAATGTAGTTTTTCTTCTGTAACATTTTCTTTCTTTTCTCCAGCTTACTTTATTGTAAGCACATAGTACATAACACGTAGGACATATACAATATGTGTTAATCGACTCTTTATATTATCAACAAGTAGGCTATTAAATAGTTACGTTATTGGGAAATCAGAAGCTATACACAGATTTTTTATTGCACTAGGGGTGGGCAACCCTAACCCCCACTTTGTTCAAGGGTCACCTGTATTTGGAAATAGCTGGTTAACCCATGTACCACAGAAAGGGAACATGACAGCTCCAGAGGCATCCGGGTGGTAAAGCCTCCTGGGCCGCAGCAGCAACCCCACAGCCTACTGGTGATGTGTGAGGGGCTGAGAGTTCCCCGGAAACAGAAGAAGCAAGCATCTCTCTCCTGTTACCTTTGAAGGCCTTTTCTTTGCCTTCATCATCACCATCACCATGTTTGTGACTCTCTGGATTGCCAGAAAAGCATGGCACTGGATTAGATCTCTCGTAGCCAGATTCTTTAGGAAAAAGTTTTCTCTGTAAACAAATAAGGTTTATTAAAGAATCTGAAAAACAGCAAATGGTTCTGGACACAGGGTCTGTTGAGGCTGAAAGAAATCCTTCTGCCGGAGAAAGATTTAGGGGTCTTCACAACAGAAAATAGAGCATAGCTAGTATCTGGAAAAAAAGACTCTCGTGCTCTGGTATTTCGAACGTTGATAACTGTTAGGTTGAGTTGGGTTTTGCTCACTTGGTTTCATTCCTGCAAAACTGTACGTCTCTGATCTGCTCGTCCCCTGGCACTGAGACTGATGAAGGAAAGAAATCTAAGCATTCGCAAGTTCTTTTCTATCCATTCCTCAGGGTTATTGAGTTAGAGGACAAACAGGAGATGGAAATGGGAGGGAGTCTGTACACATTAACTTCTTACCCAACCAAGGCCCAGAGACAGTGGTTCATCCAGCACCAATGTAGGGAGACCTCATTTCAGCCTCGAGGTTCCTTGGCCAGCAGAGAGGGCAGAAAGGGCTTTGTGTCACTCTGGTGGGTGATCCTGCCATAGGTGTCCAGCCTGGCAGCTACTGGCAGGTGCCTCACTTCCATGACATGATCAGAAGGCCGAAGATCCAAGGCCAGGCTCCAAGCTCCCACTCCCAGTTGGCTCCAGCCTGGCGTCTGCGTGAGGAGCTGTCACACAGCCAGTAAGGAAGTTCAGGGACAGTGGGCGCTGTAGAAAAGAAGCAAACGCCCATCTTGGTGAAGTCAGGACTCTCTGCTCTTCTACTCTCATCAGAGGGTTTTTTTTTTTAATTTTTTAAAGATTTTATTTATTTATTTGACAGAGAGAGAGAGTGAGGACAAGCGGGGGGAAGGGCAGAGGGAGAGGGAGAAGCAGGCTTCTCGCCGAGCAGGGACGGGGCTCCATCCCAGGACCCCGGGATCATGACCTGAGCCGAAGGCAGTTGCTTAACCAGCTGAGCCACCCAGGCGGCCCTCTCTTCAGAAGTTTTAAAAAGGTGTCTGGCCTGGGGCACCTGGCCGGCTCAGTTGGAGGAGTGTGTGTGACTCTTGATCTCAGGGTCTTGAGTTTGAGCCCCATGATGGGCGTAGAGATTACTAAATAAAATAAATAAACATAAGGCATAAATAAATAAATAGGTCTCTGGCCCGTAAGGTCTTCTTTAAAGTATGGACTTTAGCCTGTACTTATATACAAATGTCTTTTAAAGACTTACTTAAGCATAAAGGACAACTGCAAACATAAGGACTTATTGCCAGAGGGTGGGATGGGGTGGAGGTTCTTGAGGGAAGTAGAGTTGCTACGCCGGGACTAACTGGTGTCACAGAGCACCAGACAGTGAGCCCAAGCCCAACTCAGACTGACAAGCAGCTGGAGGGGCAAAGCTGAGAGAGGAAGACTGTGGATGGAGTAAGACACACAGGCAGAGGCTCTTCACTTAGGAGGCAATCAGTCAATTCTGATCATGGGTCACTAACTGAAAATAAGGCTAGGAAAAGAGGGAAAAAGAAAGCTTGAGCAGCTGCTAATCCAGCAGTTTCCCACCTCAAAATGTTGAAAATATCCCAAATGAAGTAGAAGACTCCCTTCAAAATCACAGTAGAAAATAGAGAAGTCTGTTTTATTAATATAGGTTGAAGAAGGCCATCCTATGAAAAAAACAAACCCAGAAGCCACAAAGGAAAAGACTGGCAGATTTAACATTAAACATTTGAGACTTCCTTGTGTGAAAAGACCACATAAGTGAAGTTTAAAGAGGGGTAACTGGAATAAAATGTTTGCAAAGTATGTAAGAGATAAAGAATTAATATGCATAATAGATAAATAAACTATTTATATTGGTAGGAAAAAGACAATTAATAAAAAAATGAACAATGATGGGGTGCCTGGGTGGCTCAGTCGTTAAGCGTCTGCCTTCGGCTCAGGTCATGATCCCAGGGTCCTGGGATCGAGCCCCGCATCAGGCTCCCTGCTCGGCGGGGAGCCTGCTTCTCCCTCTCCCACTCCCCCTGCTTGTGTTCCCTCTTTGGCTGTGTCTCTCTCTGTCAAATAAATAAAATCTTAAAAAAAAATGAACAAAGAAAATAAACAGGCAATTCATAGAAGACAGACAAAATACAAACACACACACAAGTGTGTGTGTGTATGTGTACACACACGCTTTTTTCCAACTTCCCCCACAACTGATAACTGAGGGAAGCAAACTGGAGAAATGTATATGCATTTTTACTATCGAGTCTTGTTGTTTGCAGTAATTATGTTCTATAAAGTCACCACAAACGCTGAATTAGTGAAGACTAAATCATTTTTCCCAGAAGAAATACCAGGGTCAGGTTCCTGTGACCCTCTGGTCACAATATTTTCAACAACCAATCAATATGTCACCCCGTCTTAGGTGCATTTCTCTTCAAGACATCTTATTTAATATTTATCGTTGACTCATGAACATTGAGCTCACAACCAGCGGACCTCTAACTCAGGCCTGGATGAACCATCTACACACATATTTTCTCCATGAGGCTCACCACAGCCTTTTTGTACTTAGGATCCCTAGACAGCACTTCAGCACTAGGCTTGAGGGCCACTTTAAATGATCACCAGTAAAAAGCACAAAAATACGAAAACGTGGCACTAACTAGGTGGCAAAAAGGATCCTTCTTTACAGCGAGAGCTGAAACAGGAAGGCAGAGTGTCACCTGGTTCCACCTCAGCTGACAGCATGCACACGGGTGACTCACTTTCCCCAGCTCTGCTCTTGTCCCTTGTGACCAAGGGGTTACAAAGAAATCTTAGCAAGCAAGCAAACGCACAAATACAGCATCAGTGAGTAATGAGAATTGCCTGTATTCGTGAGTATGTGTACATGTAGTCTCTGTGCAAGTATGAATTTGTATACAAACGCAGGCTTCACTGGAGTTGTCAGTGCCCCTGCTCTCATGCGCCCTGTTTGTTCCAAACACTGGGACAGAGTTGCTGCCTCCAAAGGGTTTAATCTAATGGCAGAGACTGATTATCCTCAAGTGGTATGAACAAATAATTGCAGATGGTGCTAATTACTAGGAACACAATAATCAGTTTGCTGTAAAACAGAATACTCAGACAGGGTAGCTGAGAGAGATAGAAGCTGATACTTGCGGAGCTGAGGGAAGCTTTTCTAACAGCATGAATACATCCCATCTCAGAAGGGAGACAAGCCTGGGCAGCCAGGAGCCTGGGGATATGGGATGGCTGGAGAGCTACAGACCCGGCAAGTAGTTAGTTCTGGGAAGAATAGGGCTGTATGTGAGTGGTTAGTAGAATTTTGACTCATCATATAATCATGGACTCCTTTTCAATGAAAAGATATCTCCATGCAGTGTAATATAACATAAAAGCCAAGTATTTTCAGCTTTCTTCAAGAGTAGCCTCCTGTGCCCTGAGAATTACCCACAGCTAGAAGATGGAGAAAAGAGGAGAAGGTACACAGGAGCAGCTAGTGAAACAGGAGAAAACACAAGGGAATATGGCATCACCAAAGCTAAGACCAGAGGCTGCTTCAAAACAGAAGGCAGTGGTCAAGCAAGAGATTTCTTCATTAGATTTTGCCCAAGTAGATCAAAAGTGCCTTGACAAAAACACTTCAGGGATCAGAGGCAAGAAAGAAGGAACAGGAAAGGAAGAAGTAGGACCAGCATTTATAGAAAATGTGTTTGGGAAATTTGACTATAAAGAGGATTAGTATAAGGAATTAGTAGGTGGAAGGGAATTAGGGGGCAAGAGAGGGTCTCTTGTTTCCTTGTGTTGGGATATACAAGAGCACATTCGTTTACTGGTAAGAATGATCAAGTGCTGGGACACCTGGGTGGCTCAGTCGTTGGGCATCTACCTTTGGCTCAGGTCATGATCCCAGGGTCCTGGGATCAAGCCCCACATTGGACTCCCTGCTCCACGGGAAGCCTGTTTCTCCCACTCCCACTCCCCCTGCTTGTGTTCTCTCTCTCGCTGTCTCTCTCTCTCCCTGTCAAAATAAATAAAATCTTAAAAAAAAAAAGAAATTATCCAATCTGAACAACAGAAAGAAAATAAGGTTTTTTTAAAAACAACAACAACACAGCCTCAGGGACCTGTAGGACCATAACCAAAGATCTAACATTCATATCATTGGAATGTCAAAGAAAGAGAAGAAAGAGGGTGGGACATAAAAGTACTAAATGATGACAGTGATGATGATGATGATGATGGCTGTTTCCCAAATTTAGCAAAAGATATGTAAATCTATAGATTCAAAATGTTAAGTGAACCCCAGACAGGATGGACCCAAAGAAATCCACATCAGGACACGCCACAACTCAACTTCTGAAAATTAAAGACTAGGAACAAATGTTGAAAGCAGCAAGAAAAATGACACTTTACCTATAGGGGAAAACAGTTCAAATGACAGTAGATTTCTCATCAGAAATCAAGAAAGCAACACATTTTTCAAGTTCTGAAAGAAAAGAACTGTCAACCAAGAATCACATATCCAGAGAAAATATGAAGGGGAAATAAAGACATTCTCAGATGAAGGACCATTAAAAGAATTTGTTGCCAGCTGACCTACCCTAAATTAATGGCTGAGGGAAGTTCTCGAAACAGATAAGAATGAAGAAAAGAAGGAATCTTGGATCATTATATAAATAATGTGGTAAGTAGAAACACTATATAAAGAGACACAATTTAAAAAATATATATAGACTAATCAAAATGGAATTGTAAAAAGAAATGGTACTCTACAAAAAGTTAAGAAAAAAAAAACAAAGAGACAAAACACAGAGAGAACAAACAGAAAATAAAAAATAAGCTGGCAACTTAAACCCTAACATCAACAATTTAATTACTTGTAAATGGGCTAAACACTCCAATTAAAAGAAAGATTGGTAGAGAGGATTAAAAAGCATAATCTCACATTATGCTGTTTATAAGTACTTCAAATATAATGAAATAGGCAGAAAGTAGAAAGGTTGAAATATATATATTGTGCAAATGGTAATCAAAGGAAAGCAGAAGTGGTTATATTACTATCAAATAAAGTAGACTTCAGAGCAAAGAAATTACCAGAGCCCAAATAAGTCATATATATAATGATAAAAGGGTCAGTCCACCAAGAAGACATAGCCATCCTAAACTGGTATGCACCAAACAATAAAGCTTCAAACTATATGATGCAAAAACTTTTAGAACTGAAAGGAGAAACAGGTAAATCCACTCTTACAGTTGGAGATGAGAACATCGCTCTCTCAACAACTGAAAACCAGCCAAGAAGTTTTAATCAATATTTATACAACAGTCCCACCAACAAGAGAGTACATGTTCTTTTCAAGTGCCCATGGAAGATATACCAAGATATCTGGGAGGAAGAAAAAAAAAAAGAAAGAAAGAAAAGACCTCAAAAAATTTAAAAGATTTAGAAACATACACATAAATATGGTATATGCTGTACACCATTTTTATTTAGATCAATGTATTTGTTTTATTTTCCTTGAGGCTTCATCTTTGAGATTTTCCTGTTATTTTTCTTTTTTCTGTTATTGATTTCTAGTTTGAGTCTACTATGGTTGGAGAACATGTTCTGTATGTCTCAAATCAATCATCTAAGCTCTCATTTCAAGAACCTAGAAAAGAATAAAATAAACACAAAGCAAGCAGAAAGAAGAAAATAATAAAGAGCAGAAAACAATGAAATTTAAAACACTAGGAGAAAAACCATTAAGACAGAAACTTATTCTTTGAAAAGATCAATAAAATTGTCAAACCTTTAGCAAAACAGATAGAGAGAGAGAGGGAGACACACAAATTACCAATATCAGGAATAAAACAGGCAATGTCACTAAAGACATCAGACATCACATGGATCAAAAGGGAACACTATGGACAACTCTACACACATAAATTTGACAATTTAGATGAAATAGACCAATTCTTGAAAAACAAAACCTCCCACAACTCATTCAGTATGAAATCAATCATTTGAATAGCCCCATAACTCTTTTTTTAGATTTTTTTAATTATTATGTTCAGTTAGCCAACATATAGTACATCATTAGTTTTTGATGTAGTGTTCAACGATTCATTAACTGCATAATGATTAGCTCTATAACTCTTAACTTTGAATTCATAATTTAAAAACTCCCAAAGAAATCCCCAGGCACAGATGGTTTCACTGGATAATTCTACCAAATGTTTAAAGAAGAGCAAACACCAATTCTGTTCAATATCTTTCAGAAAATAGAAGAGGAGGGAATACTTCCCAATTAATTTTATGAATTGAGTATTTCCCTTGTTCAAAAGCAGATAAAGACAGTACCAAAAAAATGAAAATCATAGACAAATATCCCTCATGAATATAGGTGCAAAAAACCTTAACAAAATATTACCAAATAGAATTCAGCAATACATGAAAAGAATTATACACTATGACCAAGTGAGGTTTATTCCAGAAATGTAAGGCTGGTTCAATACTCAAAAATTAATAATTTTTAAATATAATTTAAATTATATCAATTATATCAAATTATATCATTTTTAATTTGAAATAATTCACCAAATTAACAGGTGCAGAAGAAAAATCATACCGTCATATCAATTGATGTGGAAAAGCATTTGAAAAAATCCAACACCCATTCATGATTAAAAAGTCTCAGAAAGGGCACCTGGATGGCTCAGTCGTTCAGCGTCTGCCTTTGGCTCAGGTCATGATCCTAGGGTCCTGGGATCGAGTAACGCATCGGGCTCCCTCCTCGGGGGGGATGTCTGCTTCTCCCTCTCCCACTCCCCCGCTTGTGTTCCCTCTCTCGCTGTCTCTCTCTCTGTCAAATAAATAAATAAAATCTTTAAAAAAAAAAGTTTCAGAAAAATAAGAATAGAGGGGCCTTCCTCAACTTTAAAGAACATCTACAAAAAAATCTACAGCTAACCTACTTCATGGTGAAAGACTAAATGCTTTTCCTCTAAGATTGGAAATAAGGCAAGAATGTTTGTTCTCACTACTCTTACTCTACATAGTACTGGAAGTTCTAGCCAGTGCAATAAACCCAGAAAAGGAAATAAAAGGTATACAGGTTGAAAAGGAAGAAATAAAACTGTCTGTACTTACAGACAACATGACCGTTTGCATAGAAAGTATCAAGGAACCTGTAAAAAGAAACACCTAAAACTAATATGGGAATTCAGTAAGGTTGCAGGATACAAGACAAATACACAGAAACCAATAATAAGTTCTATATACCAGATATAATTTTAAGTGATTGCAAATGCAATCACTTAAAAAAATTAAATACTTAGGTGTATGATTCCGTTTATATGATATTCTGGAAAAGGTGAAATTAAAGGAATGGAAAATAGATCCATGGTTGAGGGAGAGGTCACAGGGGATTTTTGTGAGGAGAAGCAACTCTTCTATATCTTGATTGTGGTGGTGGTTGTTACTAAGTGTATGCATTTGTCAAAACACATACAAGTGCACATAAAAGAGTTAATTCTATTGTATGCAAATATTTTAAAGTGAGTAAAAACAAGAGCCAGGAGGAATTTCAAGGAGGGAAGTGGTAGGTCAGATTTGCACTTAAGCAAGAACACACCTGTTGCCCTGTGGGGGCAGAAGGGGTGAGGCAAGCACGGGAAGGCAGGGGACTGGTGAGGAGGTTACTGGAGTCATCCAGGTTCAAGACAAGCAGAGTCCGCTCTAGGACTAAAGTAGCCATGGAGACAAGGAAGAGAAAATGCTTTCAATAACTCCTTGTACTATTTTAAGACTGGGAATAGAAAGATGGATTCCAAGAAGGCGGATTTTTTTTAATAGGGGTGTGTGTGCATGTCTGTGTGTGCGTGTGTGTGAGAGAAGGCTCTCATCTAGCAAACCAGTGTGCCAAATGGTAACTTACACATGTGGGTAAAACTGGCGGAGCCATGGGGCACCTGGGTGGTTCAGGCAGGGGTCCGACCCTTGGTTTTGGCCCAGGTCAGGATTTCAGGGTTGTGAGATCGAGACCTGTAGGCTCTGTGCTGAACGTGGATTCTTTGCCCTCCCTCCCTCTCCCCCTGCTTATGCTCACACTCCCCCTCCCTTTCTCAAGTAAATAAATAAATGAAATCTTTAAAAAAAAAACAAAATGAAAAAGCCATATGCTTGGGAAAACTGATTTCATGAGATACTGAAGGACCCACGACTAGGGTTTTATCATTTTAGTTCAAATACAAGGTTATTAAACACCAATTAAAAATGAAGTTTTGGGGTCTAAAAACAGTCACCATATCATACTGGATCATTTACTCCATTTTGCACATACAGAATTTTAACCGCTAAACAGAGGCAGAAGGTTGAGAGGAGCTGTTCCTAAATCTCAAGGCTGTAGGCAACAAAGTGACCCCAAGGGACCTAAGGGAGTGGCCAGGGGTTGGAGGCCAGCTCAGAGAAAGCCAACAGGGGCGTGCGCTTGCTGGAGGGGGGACGCTGATTCAGGAAGCGTACTGGTCAGCTGCAAAGCCCTGTATCCTAACCTTCTGTAGCAGCTGCTGCTCCCTAAGCTCAGAAACAAATGCTTAATTTGGAGATCAAGCTTCCGCTGGGGTGGGAGGAGATGCGAGCTCAGTGGTTCCTCAAACTTTCTACACCAAGAATTCTTTTTATCTTTTCCACCCCACCCCCACTGATCCACACCGTGTTGGGTAGGGTTTTCCTACAGAACTGGATTTAGTAACAATGAATTCTTCAAGAATCAAAGACATTTATAGTTGCCAGCCAAAGCTTTATCCAAGAAACCACTAAATTGATGTGATTAACTGGTTCAACAATATTTATTAAGCAGTAATGGTGGACATGGATCTAGAGCCAGGAGTACAAAGCAGGTGAGGTCCTTGCCCTCTGGGCTAATGGTGGACAACACGTGCAGAGTCACCATCTGCAGAGCATCTGCACAGGAGGAGAGAGGCGAGCGAATTAGGAGGCGGGGAGGGCGGTGTGGGGAGGGGTCAGAGGTGGCTGCCCTGAGCCACAACTTGAGGGATTTGAAGGGTAAATAAGAGTTCCCAGGCAGGTTGGGGTGGGATGGGCTGTAGTCCCCTCTGGAGGGCAGGAATACCACTGAGGTCCTAATCATAATAAATGTAATTCCCTGAGTATGTACTACCATGTGTCAGGCTCCCGGCCGAGCACTTACACACATTAGCTCATTTACTCCTCACTCTGAAGAAGTACTCAGAGATATGGGGGTATTACCCCATTTCACAGGTGAGGAAACCACAGCTTCCCCATGTCCAATACTTTGCCCAAGGCACCCCAGCTGGGAAATGACAGGGTTGGACTCCAGAGCCTACAGCCAGCAGCCCTGCAGGTGTCTCTGGGCAACAATAAGTACGGTGTTGCCAGAAAAGTGAGTGTGAGAGAAGGCGCCACAATGTGAGCTTGGCTGTACCCCAGCAATTCTCAGCGTTCAATCTGGCAAGTGTGTGAGGGGCAGACCACAGTGCAAACCTGAGGAGAGGAGCCCCAGGGGGACTGACTCCACCACAGTTCTATAAATGTGAATGGTCTCCCTGGTCCTTGGGCCCTATTTCATGTAAGTGTCCAATTTCTGTTAGATTTTACAAAATATTGCCTGGACCCCACTCTAACCTGACAGCTTATAAACACCCAGGAGCTCATTGGACACCTTGAGCTCCTCTTGTCGTCCAAGCCTGCCCAGGCTGCGGAGTGAGCCCAGCTCAGACTCACTGGATGGAAATTCGCATAAATTCACTTCCAACCTGTAACTGTTCTTAGTGACCTCCCTCATTTGACCTCCTGCCACATGCATTTGTCACATCTATAGTGTGGTAGAGAAACGGAGGGTGGCTGTGGCCCAGCCCAGGTCATTGGCCACATTTGCATGGAATATTCTCCCTATAAAAGCTTATTTTGGACTGTAGTCATGAAATTGGGATAACAATTCTTTGAGATGGAATCTACTCCAAAAGGCAAGATACTTAGTTTCTGCCCATACACTGAGGTCTCATGGGTGACCTATGCTCCCCTCCAGGACACCAACTAAAGGTGTCCATGACAGTGAATGGTCAGCCTCAATGTCAGCTGGACCCTCCGAGGTACATTCACAAGTTGATGGGACTCATGACATTCCACGTTGTCCCAGGTCATAGAGGCAAGAGGACAGCCCTAAAACTTAAAGAGAGCTTTAGTTTTAGGAAAACAAGGGAGAACAACAAAATGCCTCAGGAATGATAGTTTGAATTCAATGGCTCCTCCTGGTGGCACCAACATAAAATATAAATAGGTTTTCAGTGGCTTTACATAGATTGTGGGTGATTGATTCATGGCAGGCTATTAGGGAAGTTCAGGACAGCCAGGCTATTTTGAGGCCAGGCTCTGGGAAGACGCCCTCTCGCGCCCATGAACCATTCCCTTGGCACTGCCCTCAGAGAGAAGCGCCGGCCTGTGCAGCCCACAGTCTGACTCAGGGCAGCATTTCCCAAGTCCTTTCCTTTTAAGGCCGTCAGGGACCCGAGTCACCGCCGCCAGCAGGGAGCAGGCGTGGCAGCTGGAGTGTGAGGAGTCATCACTACGAATAGCTTGACTCTGAAGTTTCTAAAAGGGACTCTGGACCACCTGAGCCTCCCAGAAGAGGTAACAGTCATACTTACCCTGTTGCCATTTGTGCCCAGGCAGAGCCATGTACAGAAGCTGGAACATGAAGGGCATTTTGTCAGACATTTCAGCAGGTTAAATGTATCCCACAGCTGTCACTGAGGCGCTGTCCCAGAAATAGTCCCAACACGGGCTAATACAAATAATGGCAGAGCTGAGATGAGACTAACAGGCCTTATTACCACCACCTCTTAGGAATAAAACATATAAATAAAGGTGTTAACCAAAAGCAAGCTCAGGAAACACAGTGTTGAATAGAGGGGCTGAACTGTAAGAGGACTCACAAGAGCAGCCAAGTGGATCAGATAGGCTGGAAAGTCTGCTATTTGAGAAAGCAAGTGACTTTTTTTTAAATTTTATTTTATTATGTTATGTTAAAGTGACATTTATATTATTGACACCAAGCAGGGTAACAAGATAGAGTAGAAACCATGTTTAAGAACCAAAAGCAAGAAACCTTGGAAGGAAAGGCGCTGCTGGGAAGCAGCAGCTGAAGGGCTTCCTGTGTAGCGCGGGGGACTGGCGCAGCGAGGAACTGCTCCTGCAGAGGCCGAGTGCCCACCCCCGCCCCCCTCCCCCACGTGGGAAGGGGCATCCGCCCTGCCTGTGGGGGGTGCCACCTAAGAAGGAACTGAAGGCTATCTTATCATGGCATAAACTGAAAAATCAGTAATACTCTGAGATATGTGTCATATCACAAAAAGATATCTACACAGTACACAAAAGCACTTGTTAAAATGAAGATAATGGAAAGTTGAATACTTCAGTAAGTCACTACAGCAGGAAGAGGGGCTGTTTTTCAGTCCTGCCTGTATGTTCACTACGAGATCTTTCAGAAAGCCTGGTAAACTCAGCAGCTGGAGAGAACAGGTCTTATGTTCCAATATTAAGAACAAACATATGTGCTCCTCTCATTTCTGTGATGTCCCTTCGGTCCTGGGCTTTTGAATCCTCCCCCTCCTTGGCTGAGCCACCCTACTAAGGGGTCAGGGTCTCCTGAGTAGTGCTGGAAACTTGTTGATCCATTTCTGCCAAAATTGCCTGGAAAAGCGACCAGTGGCCCAGGTACACTGGTGCATTAGTTTAATAGAAACATCTGATTTGCTTATCTAAGCAATAGTTAAGACTCATAAACATCTATTGCTCTGTTAGTGGAAAATTGAACTGAATCTCATCAAGCCTCTAAATCTACCAATTTATAAGAAAAGACATTTATAGAAACTACAGAATTGCAATCAGTAATGTCCAGAGAGCAGGGAAGTCGGCAGGACAAACCACCCGGCCTCTATGACATCTAAATTTCAAGCAAATGAGAGAGAGAGATGTATTTCGCTCCCGACTTGAATGAACTATAAATAGACATTTATGAGACAATAAAGGAAATTTGAACATAGACTGGAAATTTGATTAAGGAATCACAGTTAATTTTTAAAGGTATGATTGTGATACTGTGATTATATTTTAATATATGGTCATTATCTTTTCATCTTTTACAGGGCTGAAATATTTACAGATGAAGTTTTATAGGATTTCTGAGATTTGCTTCAAAATAATCTGGGGGGTGGGGAGGGTGAAATGAGGCCGTGAGGGGTTCCTGAAGTGGGTGAGGGGCACATAAGGCTTCACTGTACTGGTCTCCCAACTTCCTGTGTGAAATGTTCCATAATAAAATCCATGGATGGAAAACACAGCCTGCACTTCATAATAAACCAAAGCATGCAGTCACTTCAGATCATAAACAAAGATAAGACCTTGCCCTCTAAGAAATTCCCTGATTTAGGACAGACACATAAGCACCCATGCCCACAGCAATGGCAAGTGTCAGAATGAGAGCTGTTGAAGTATCAGGAGGGCCTAGCTCCAAACTGGGTGTAAACTTTGAGCCACTGAACAGCGACTTAGGTTTTCTCTAGTGTAAAATTCCAAAATTATTTTTCTTATAGCATTATGAGGGACACAGAACGATGGAAATTTATTACAGGGATAAGAGAAAGTAAAAGTTGGGGCGCCTGGGTGGCTCAGTCGTTAAGCGTCTGCCTTCCGCTCAGGTCATGATCCGGGGTCCTGGGATCGAGCCCCGCATCGGGCTCCCTGCTCGGTGGGAAGCCTGCTTCTCCCTCTCCCACTCCCCCTGCTTGTGTTCCCTCTCTCGCTGTCTCTCTCTCTGTCAAATAAATAAAATCTTTAAAAAAAAAAAAAGAGAGAAAGTAAAAGTGCCTCCAAACCTACACCAAACTTCCTGATAAGTTTTGACTGGTAAATGTTTCTGTCCAATTTGTGAAAACTGTAAGAAGGAATGTGACATTACTCCAAGCTTCCAATGGAGTAATTTCTGAGGGAAATTCTCCACCCTTCAGTATCATTTGCCTTGTCGGAATTTTGTAATGTGCGTAAAAGTTAAAACTCCTTTCACCTTCATGAAGCCCAAGGGAAGTCATAATTCTCTGTGGTTTTCTCCAGACAACCCAAAGACTTTGTGCACATCTGTCTGGAAAGTCTGGGGTCTCAGGGGCACCTGGGTGGCTCAGTTGGTTGACCGTCCAATTCTTGGTTTTGGCTCAGGTCATGATCTCGGGGCCATGAGATCAAGCCCCCACGGAGTCTGCTTGAGATTCTCTCTCCCCCTCCCTCCACCCCTCCCCACAAGCACACACGTGCTCTCTAAATAAATAAATAAATAAAATCTTAAAAAATAATGAAATAAAAAGCCTGGGGTTTCAGTTTCACAGTCCAGCAGACAGTTCCTCTGGCCAAGCCACCATCTAGCTGTTCAACAGCCTTTACACACAGTAGGCAGCACCAGCTGGGCTCATGCCCCTTGTGGAGGGCAAGTCAACACACCTCCTCCCAACCTTGTCCATGCATTGCCTGAAGATATTTGTGGCTTATGGAGACAGCACTCACTTTACTTCTTACTAATTAGGAGATGATCAGGTATATGTATTGATGTCATCGTGGCTGGTTAAAAGTGAGATACTCTGTCAAACTGATTTTTTACTAACTCAAACCAAGTTACCCCTTAGATCTTTTTTCTATTAAGTTGATTACTATGTTGCAGCTACAATCAAAATAAAATATTTTGAGAAGTTTGGCAAAAAGGGAAGAGGAGTGGGGCACCTGGCTTGGCTCAGTCAATGGAGCATGCTACTCTCCATCTCAGGGTCCTGAGATCGAGCCCCAGGTTCAGCATAGAGATTCCTTAAAAAAAAAAAAAAAAAAGGCAGGGGAGAGGGGAGAAGAGTTATTAAACCAGGATTCTAAATTACAAAGCTTTGTCCTAAAATTAAAGATAAATAAATAAAGAAGTCCATTATGGAGGTCTATAAAATAAAGAAGACCACACATATCAGGCTACCCTGCTGTGTTAATGTGGGTGTTTCTTCTTCTGAGTTATGACACTCATTTTGTCACACACCGTAGTGTGACACACAAACGTGCTGCGTTTCAGTCTGTCCTGATATTCTGCCATGTTGCTTACAAGGACGTCATAGTTACCACTTTTTTTTTTAAGATTTTATTTAGTTATTTGACAGAGACACAGCGAGAGAGGGAACACAAGCAGGGGGAGTGGGAGAGGGAGAAGCAGGCTTCCCGCGGAGCAGGGAGCCCGATGCGGGGCTCGATCCCAGGACCCTGGGATCATGACCCGAGCCGAAGGCAGACGCTGAACGACTGAGCCCCCCAGGCGCCCCCATAGTTACCACTTTTAATGGCAGGATAATATCCTATGTACTGAGTATTTCAAAAACTGCCTAGCCATTTCCCAATTGTTGGTTATTTAAGGAATTTGAAACTAAAACGCCCCCTCTTGTGACAAGGTTTTTATTTACCCAGATGTGCTGCACGTCGCCGCCAGCGACAGCGCTGCTAACTGATGGGCCCCACGCAGTCTGTGTCCTGCCCTTTCGTCAAAGAGCACCCGGAGCACAGCGGGGAGCCTAAGGCAAGGAGCGGTTTCAGTGTCAAGACTGCAATCTCCTCTGCTCCACTTCTGTCTCAGAAAGAATCAGAAGCATCGTCTCATTTCCGTTCAGCTGGAGGAAATTCCTTCCCCAGATACCTGCCCTACCCACCCCACCCCCAAGACCCCTGCCTGCTTTGTCTTTCTCCCCAGCACTCACCACCTGGTAAGTACAACACCCTGAACTCTGTGAGATACACTTTCTCTTGTGCTGATTGTCACTTTCCCCATATAACACGGGCTTCCTGACAGGAGGTTTGGAGTCCGTTCTGTTCAGGTCCGCACCCCAGGGCCTGGCACAGAGACGGTACTAGGCTGGTATTTAGGGAACAAATGTGTGTTGCAAGCTCATCCCCAGGACCCTCCCTTCCCTGGCTTGTTCTCGTTATCAAGTCTCCGTTTGCATGTCACCTCCTCCATAACCCTCTGAAGTAGACACTCTGTTACCTCACAATTTTGGTTTTCCTCATAGACAACTGAAGTGTTCTGGCTATTTGCTATCTACCTCAAGAGAGCAGGGACTTCATATTTCTATTCACAGCTATATCCCCAGGACTCAGTGCCTGGAACACAACAGGAGCTTGAAGACTATGGTCAAACTAATGGATAGATTGAGCACAGTGAGTGTCTCAACAAATATCCTAACCCCACCTCTAAATAAACAACGTAAATAAGCAAATTCTGATTTCTCAGAAAGATCATACTTTAGTGTCTATCCTCTCATAATGTATCAATATCAGCCCTAATGCTGACTTACATTCTTTTGGGAGCCTACAGAAAGGATGGCTGCAAAGCACACGGGCTCCTCAACACTACCCAGGTCATCCTGGCCCTGCTCTTGTCCCACGTGCCTTTCCAGGCCCACATCTTCCCTCAGAAATGCTGGCCTTGCTAGTGTTGTTGTAAACAGCTTTCACAGGGAAACCACGAATGGGGAGGAAACACTTCATGGCCTGTAAGGCTTTCAGAGTCTCGGTGTCCAGGAACAAGACTTCCCTAAGCCTGACAAAGTTTCAGAGAAACTGTAAAGAGCAGCGCTCCAAGGAAGCAGGAAGAACAGAGCTGGTACAGTCCAATAGGTTGGCTTCCCGAGAAGGTCACCAACATCTTGGTATTTGTAGATGATTATTCTTAAAATTGTAAATGAGAAGAAAAGCAGCAACACCAACACAGATGGACCAGCAGTGTCCTCACCTTCTAGGCCACTCCTGTGGTTCTCAACAATCAATTCTAATAGTAAATGAAAAACTGCCAATATGAGAGTCAAGAACATAAAGGAAACCAGAATCCAGTTGTAGCTTTTGAAATAATTAAAAATAAACATTTAGAAAGAAAAACAAAATTAAATAGGGACTTCTAACAAGTCTCTTACAACTGTTAATATTTCAAAGGCAGGCTTAAGTTCAAATATTTGGTCAGATCCTATATTATAGCATGTTTCAAACTTTGGTGTAGGAAATACAGTCATTATAATTAAGGACTTTCCGTTCATCTCCAAGTAGGGTAGGCCTGTCTTGGACTTACTTGATTTCTATTCCGAGTGAAAGAGAAAAAAGGCAGAATTACCCATGAGACACAAGAAAGATACATTTACCTCTTGCCAGTGGTAAATGAAAGCAGTACAGACCATATCCTTTTGAGTCAAAGGCATTGAGTTAAATGTGAGAAAAGCAAGTATTCTCTTGGGAGACAAACCGTAAGAGACTCTTAACCTACAGAGATCACGCTGAGGGTTTGCGGGAGGGGAGGTGGGCAGGGGGATGGGCTCGATGGGGGATGGGCATTAAGGTGGGCACTTGTTGGGATGAGCACTGGGTGTTGTATGTGGGTGATGAATCACTGGATTCTGCTCCTGAAACCAGTGCTGCAGTGTATGTTAACTAACTTGAATTTAAATTAAAAAAAAAACAAGTCTTCTCTTGCATTTTCTTGGGGTGTAGCAGAACGCTACATGAAGCAAGCAGTCTGCTTGCTGGACTCAGAACTTCGTTAATCAGAGATTAAGCCTCATGATTTGCGGATAAATTCGACTCTAGCATCTATACAAAACCCTCAACCAAGAATCTCAATGGCATTCATAGACTTGAGTCCTTAGCTCTTCGTATGATCAAGATTCATTTGAAAGGAATTTACCAAAGTACAAGAAACAAGAGGACTTGCTGGTAGAAAACGAAGAAAATCCAGAGAGAGAGAGACCAGTAGAATCAAATGAATACTGAGTCTTAATCTCATCTCTGCTGCCAGTCAGTTGCCTGAGAAAACCCCATAAATTTCTCTGCTTCCAAAGAAATCGTTTTGATTTTTGTCTCTCCAAACCACAACCCTTCTCCCCCCTTTCTCTCTTTCTCCTCCCACCTCATTACCCCCATCCCATGCACACACCCAGGATCTCCAACATAGATTACCACTTACCAACTTTTTGGTTTATCCCCTCTAGTGTAGATTACTACCATTTTGCTGGGTTTACCCCCTGTCCTTTCCACTTTGATATGAGGATGATCTGAGATTTAGAACACCAACAAGGCATCCCTCTTTCCAGGTATGAAAGAGGATTTACAGTTAGGCTCAGGGCTCCTTCAAAAGCTCAGCAAAGTCTGTGCACTGGCAGAGCATGGGCCCGCAACCTGCTTCTTTACAGATCAGATCTACGGCGGGTTGGCTAGCCTGGGCAAGCCAACACTGCCATCTGGCGGCCCCTGAGAGAGTGCTCTCCGTTGAAGAACGTGGGTCGGACCTCTTCCCTGGACCACAGCCAACTCCTCTTCCAACTCCACAAGCTTCCAGGAGAATGCTCTCCAGAAGCAGCTCACCACAGAAGAGGCACAAGTTGTAGGTCTGCCTGAGGACAAAGTGGTATGAGATCACACTCTAAATCACCTATACTTCCTAAGTCAGCCCCATGAACATCAATCCACACCCCCATGTTGTGTTTTGAACATCTATTTATTTCAATGAGAGAGAGAAAGAGAGCGAGCATGCAGGGGGGAAAGACAGAGAGAGACTCTCAAGCAGACTCCCCATTCAGTGCGGAGCCTGACGTGGGGCTCAATCTCAGGACCCTGAGATGAGACCTGAGCCCAAACCAAGAGTCGGACGCTTATCCAACTGCACCACCCAGGCGCACCCCCCATGTTGTGTTTTGAATGATTTTCCTATTATCGAAGAAATGCTTTTCCAAGATGATTCCAAGCTCCAAGAAGCCACTCAGACACTGATCTGGTGCTACAGGACAGAGGACAGCACATGCCTGGGAAGCACCTTCAAGACAGAGACAATAACCTGTTCAGAGAGGGTGATCATGGCCCAGGCGGGAGGGTCGCTCCCTTCGCTGGACATACCCAGACTCATCACCTCCAAAATGCACACACATGCTCTGAGCCCTTCCCTGTCGAAGACAGAAAAGAAGCCCCAGGATGTTAATAGACAAACCCTGGTGATCCTGTGGGTGAAACTTCCCTTCAAACCATTTTCATATCCTCTGTCCTGGTGAAAAACGAGCTAACTAGCAGAATACAGGAATGAGGTTCCTGTAACTCCAAGTCACCTTGCCTTCAGGCTCCAGCAGCAGTCCAAATTACCCATGGAACGAGCTGCCACCACCTCTGTAGATGCAACAACATGGGAAGGAACCTGAAGCTCCTTCCCAAGTTTAGGTGGGGCCTGCTGCTGGGAACCCTGGAGGAGGGCTGGCAGGTGAGGGAGGTGAGGCATCAGCCATCCTGCTTTTGTGCCCACCTGGAGGGGGCATGGGCAGTGCCTGGGCTCACGGCACCTTCAGCTCCTGCCTCACTCTGGCTTCTCCCCAGCTGCTGGGCCAGGTGCATGTTTAGCCTGGTCCCTTGTCTCCATCACTGAAGTGGGCTATCTGGAGGTAGTGAGGCTGGCACAAGTGTCCTCATGGCCCCAAGTCACAAATTCCAGTGTTCCTCAACCCCCATTTCACACCTGTCATCCCTTCCCAACAGTCTGCACTGTGGATTTTAGGCTCCAGCACCACACACAGACCAGATCCAGCTCCTCTTAATCGTACCAGGTCAAACCCTATAATAATTCCCTTATTATTTGTCTCCTACAAGTTGTTTCCCTGACTGAACCTGTCTGAAGAGGAGTTAAGGGGGTTTTTTAAATTGTGTATGCATCACCGGGGTATTTGATTTAAAATATTTTCAGGGCTCAGTTCAGAGACTACAGCATGTCTGGGGTACGCCCAGGAATTAGTTTCTAACCAGTGTTCTATGTAATTCTGATACAGGACATTCCACCAGTCATACTCTGAAAGTCACAAATAGAGGGAATGCAGACCTCAAGTCAGAAAGCAAATTAGTAAATGCTGTTGGCCATGAAGGGCGCTTCTAGGTATTAGGTACAGAAAGGCAGGGTCAAGACATTTTGGTAATAAGGACACTGTCCTGGTACCTGGTAACTGGTCCATAGTCCTCTCAAGTAGGCTTGCAGTTGGTCTCATAGCCTGTTTTTCCTTTCTTCGAGCAGAAAACGAGGTTGTGTGTGAATCAGGGAGGCCTAAGTGGCACCTGCCAGTCACAGGCTCAGTTGAGCCAGCACAGCCCCACTGTGGGGAGTTCCAGACTTCAGAAAAATATTTCTGCCCTTTCTGATTATTAAAGAAAAAATGAACAGGGGCGCCTGGGTGGCTCAGTCGTTGGCGTCTGCCTTCGGCTCAGGTCATGATCCCAGGGTCTTGGGATCGAGCCCCGCGTCGGGCTCCCTGCTCCACAGGAAGCCTGCTTCTCCCTCTCCCACTCTCCCTGCTTGTGTTCCCTCTTTCACTGTGTCTCTGTCAAATAAATAAAATCTTTAAAAGAAAAAGAACAGACACATACACAGCATTCCAATTCAGTGTGTGTAAATCAAGTGACAGTTAACACATCCATAGAGTAAGCACTGGTTTCCCAGCATTTCTAGTAGCATCAAATTCTCAATCCCTTTCATTCTGTGCAGCAGGTGCAGCAGGCAGAAATGTAAATCTGACATATGAAGGGAAGTCTTAACGTAATGGCCGTTTTTCAACCAAAAACCAAAGGCTAACCAGAAATTAAACTTCTAATCTACCAAAGTGCTAAAGGGCTGCCTTTTTCAGGACAGGAACTGTGGTTAAATGATCTATAAAAGCCACCCAAATAACTAGAGTCAGAGTCAGCTCTGAAAGGACCCACATGACAGTGTGTCCTGGACAAGGCGGTATTGACTCCAGCCTCCTGCAGATACAGGCCTACGAATGAGACCACACCCAAGGTCTAGAGAAACACCAGGTTACAAGAATTCATACCTGAAGCTGAGAAAGAGACATCATGAATTTGTAAAACTTCCCTACCAATCTTTGGAGGTGGGGACCTTATAGAAAATTCTAGGATGATTTATGTAATGTTTAAATAGAAAGTTGAATCCCAAAATCAATGGAACATCCTTTGAAAAAAATATATACCTAGTTTATAAAATTGTAATGATTAATTTAATGTCAACTTTCCCAGGTCACAGGGTGCCCAGGTATCTAGCTAAATATTATTTTGGGGTATCTGCGGGGACTTCTGGGTGAGATTAGCATTTGAATTGGTACACTGAGTAAAGCAGGTTGCCCCTCCCAGTGAGGGCATCATCTAATCTGCTGGGGACATGAATAGAAAAGGTACAAAGGAAAATGTGCTCTCTGCCCAAATGATGAGTTGGGACTTAAGTCTTCTCCTGTCCTTGAAGACAGGGCCTTACACATCCTCTCCCGGGTCTCCAGCTTTCAGGTGACAGATCAATGAACTTCTCAGCAAATTTTAAAATACCTATCTTGGGGCACCTGGATGGCTCAGTCGTTAGGCGTCTGCCTTCGGCTCAGGTCATGATCCCAGGGTCCTGGGATCGAGCCCCGCATCGGGCTCCCTGCTCCGTGGGAAGCCTGCTTCTCCCTCTTCCACTCACCCTGCTTGTGTTCCCTCTCTCACTGTGTCTGTCAAATAAATAAAATCTTTAAAAAAAATAAAATACACATCTCTTAGGGTTTGATAATTTTAATTAAATTAACGGGAGGCCAACAGGAAAACCCCACTGTTATTAATATACCACAAAACCAATCACACCCTCTAGGTCACACTGTTATCATCTGACTTGTTCAACATCAAGGAAATTGCTCCAACATTTTACGGAGTGGAGATAAAATGTATTTTTTTTTTAAGATTTTTATTTATTTATTTGAGAGAGCGAGAATGAGAGACAGAGAGAGCACATGAGAGGGGGGAGGGTTGGAGGGAGAAGCAGACTCCCCGCTGAGCGGGGAGCCCGATGCGGGACTCAATCCCGGGACTCCAGGATCATGACCTGAGCCGAAGGCAGTCGCTTAACTGACTGAGCCACCCAGGCGCCCAATAAAATGTATTTAATAGTCCTAAAACAGAAACTACTTTAGCTCTATCAAAATTTACATCTTGAGTATTTTTTTTTAAAGATTTTATTTATTTATTCGACAGATAGACAGCACAAGCAGGCAGAGCGGCAGGCAGAGGGAGAGGGAGAAACAGGCTCTCCGCCGAGCAGGGAGCTGGACGTGGGGCTTGATCCCAGGACCCTGGGACCACGACCCGAGCCGAAGGCAGCCACTTAACCGACTGAGCCACCCAGGCGCCCTTGAGTATTTTTTAAGTAAGCTCCACCCCACATGGAGCCCAACACAAGGCTCAATCTCACGACCCTGAGATCAAGACCTGAGCTGAGATCAAGAATCAGACGCTTAACCGACTGGGCCACCCAGGAGCCCTCGGACTTAATATTCTTAAAGTGTTTATAAAAATTTTTCCTGCTGATGTCTGGCTAAAGCCGAAAGGGCTATTTCCTTTTGTGATTTTCTTCTATTCTGGTTGATGTGAACATTTTCCTCCCAAACAGCCATTCCAGACTGCTTAGTAACTCCAAGGATGAGAAATTTTAAGGTAGTCCATTCACATTCGTTAATGAAACTGAGATGGCTTTAAAGTTAAAAGTGGTAATACTCCACCCTTCAGTATAAGCTGGGTGGACTTAATAAATTCCAAAAACGCTCTTCCTAAGATGGGCTGGCAGTCATGCAATGAGAAGCTGACCTAAACAGTCATCCTTTCCAGATAAATTTCTTGTTCATAAATATAAGGAAAAGGGGCGCCTGGGTGGATCGGTCAGTTAAGCGTCTGCCTTCGGCTCAGGTCATGATCCCAGGGTCCCACATTGGGCTCCCTGCTCAGTGGGGAGTCTGCTTCTCTCTCTCCCCCTGCTCATGCTCTCTCTCTTTCAAATAAATAAAATCTTAAAAAAAAGAAGAAAGAAAAAAGGAAAGAAAATGAAAGGAAAAAGAAATTCTACTTTCTAGATCTGTCCTGCTTAGAGAACACAAGTTATAACAAATGATTACTTCAGCCTTTATTTTTTAATAAAACACATTAGTCAAATAGTTCCAAGATACAAAATTAACCAATTCTGAAGTGATTAATGATAAAAGCACACAAATCAATCCTTCCTCAGGGGAACAGTCTCCTCCCTGATGCCCTCCTTGGTCACAATGCAGATTCTGAGTGCATCCCCAGTGTATACATCCCTCTCAGCCGCAGAAATGAAGACATCTTTCACAAGCCGCATGGCTCTGTCCAAGGACAGTGGGACATGCTCCACGTTCTGCATGTTCTTAAAACCAACCTGGTGGGACACGAAACTTGGATGAGGCATCATGTGACAGTACAAAGGTGGTTCCAGCCTCCCCAATGCCTTCACATGTCTGAGGATTCATAATGAATAGCTCCCACAAATTTGAAATGTCTGACTGAAAAGCTTCCAGACCTGGATGAATTACACATTCCTAAAACCTGACAAACATGCACTGAGACAAAGCTCCCGCTCCTGAGAAGCATGCATCATCTAGAGAGGAGAACATATGAAAGCAAAAGTACCATTACAAAGTGTGCTACCATTAAGAAGAAAAAAGAGCCAGGAGAGCCCCTAGCGGGCATAACTAAGTCTACTTGAAGAGAAAGGCTTTGGCAGGAGACACACTTGAGTACAGGAGCGTGAAGGATGAGCCAGAGTCAGAGGGGAGTAACACTGCAGACCAAGGGTGTGCTACGACCCAAGGCCTCGTGACAGGACAGGCACACCACACTGGAGGTTTGGGGGTGAAGCAGAGTGACGGGAGATGAGGCAGATAAGCAATACACACAAGTTGACTACACACATATAATACATTTCAGAAACACAAGGAAGGAAGCTTGGAGGCAGAAAGGATGTTGGGAAATACAAGGCCTGAATTCAGGCAATAGTACAGAAAAGGGGGTAAATTAAAAACGTACTTGGAAGTTAGAATACAAAATTAGATGATAGAAAAATGATGAAAATAGGGAGCATTCAGGTAAAGGTGGCAAGAGAACTGAAAACATGGACCAACCATTGTAGACACGAGAGGCCTGGACGTCATGAGGACACAGGAAGATGCTAGAGCCATGGGAGCAGGTGAGAGGCCACAAGACAGCCAGCAGAACACAGACAGATCAGAAGACTGGGGTAGGGAAAATCAGCAGGGACATATAAGAAAGCCTGGATTTCTCCACTCTCCTCAGCGGGTGAATAGAAGAACTCAGAGAAAAGCACTTTACGTCAATGTCACAGCCAGCGTGGATGGTCTCATTACCTGGTTGTCAAGCAGGGGCTGTAGCATGGCACTTGCTGAGCCTCCGGCCTTGAAGGAGTCTCTCTGGTAGGACCCTACCGGGTCAAAGCTATACACAGCTCCCTTCCCTGAAAGAATAAAACAATCTCCATAAGGATGCATCCTGACCACAATCCCAAATCACAGTAAAAATAAATCTAGTTGAAGTGTGACACAGAAGAGACTATGAACTGAGCTAAAATTTCAGCCAAATTTCACTGTTCTACCCAGCGGTCTGCTCACCTCTCAAGATTTTGATCAGAGGTACACCTGCCCACTCCTGTCTCCTTATGTGCTTTTGCCACCTGGAGCTTCATGCTCTCATCAGGCTGACATCACCGATCACCACCCAGTGGCCTCACAGGCACACTGGTTAGCAGTCACAGGTTCTGCTCTGACTTCTGCACCAAGCTCCTCACAACATTCCTAAAAAATGAACTAGTGTAGTTCTAGCATAGACTTGAGTTTAAAATTCTCCTAGTGTTGAATGTGAACAGTCACAGGGAAGATTTACTGTGTGTTTTTAAACTTAACAGTAAGCACACTCTTTAGCATCAACAACATAAAAAAAAAAAAAATTTAATAATGGAAAACTTTCAGAAAAACACAAATGCCACATGCAAAAGGTTAGTTCTGCCTAAAAGGTAATCACTTGCTTTGTACTACCAGAGTTAAGAATCACTATTGCAAAAACAAAAAATAACAAAAAAAAACAAAACAAAACCACCAAACCAGAATCTGAATGTACCCATTTTTTTTTTTTTAATATATTATTTATTTGAAAGAGAGAAGAGAGCACATGCACATGAGCAGGAGGGAAGGGCAGAAGGAGAAGCAGGCACTCCGCTGAGCAGGGAGGCTGATGTGGGACTCGATCCCAGGACCCCAGGATCATGACCTGGGCTGAAGGCAGATGCTTAACCGACTGAGCCACCTAGGTGCCCCTGAACGTACCCATTCTGAACAACAGTTATAGAGCACCATGAAGAGAAAGATAAATGGGCCTCTCATGCTCTCCTGAAGGGTGCATACATTGCTATGCCTTTTTAAAGAACAATCTGGCAGTAGAATCTATCAAAATGTAAAGGTACAAACCCTATAACCCAGTAATAATCTCACTTGTAGGTTAGATCTACCTATAAGGCTTATTTTCACCAGCACAAACTCGAATGGAAGAGGAAGATGGGACCGCCCCCAGTCCCACAACCACAAGAAAATACAAAGTGAAGAGCTCTGTAATATGTGTAACACAGTTCTATACTCTTTAAAAGCATAAGAAAAAACACACATATTTGTATAAGCACACAACAAAGTATGGCAAGATAAACTGCAAACGTAGTTACCTCTGCAGGACTGCAGGCAAGAAAAGGGAATCGCTTTGTAGGCTTTGGTACTGAATGTGTTACAAAGCACACATACCACTGTAATTTTTTAAAAAACAATTGTGTTTTGGGTGTGAGAAATCACGAGTCATTTACGACACAGGACTTAAAGGTGATATAACTGATCTTGAAAACATATTATACCGTAACTCAAAGCCTCAGCAGCTAACCTGGGAGATGTGAGGTGAGGACAGCTGTCTCCCTGTCCACCGACCTCCGCCACCCTCAGCTGTGTGTGCTTTTTCTACTGCAGAATTACTTAACAATTCTCTGCTGAGAAGGCAGCATCTAAGGTGCTGAGGTTGCCCAGGAGAATCCAGGGAAGTGTTTTTGTTGGAAGCAACTGTGGGACGAGATCGAGATCCCAGTGCGCAGTTCACTAACTTCAACACACAAAAAAGGGACAGGAAGTACAAAGCGAAAAGAACAAGTGATCTCTCAGGACGCCAACAGGCCACAAGTAAAACGAGGCCCAAGTTTTAACCAAAGGCAGAACCAGTCTCAGAGAAGCCACACACAATACATTTGAGGAAAAGAGTGGGATAAACTGAAGACCAGAGCTTCAAAGACCTTCCCCTCACTTAGCAAAGGCAAAAGAGACATTTGCAACATCAAAGCAGAATGGCATGAATCTTGACTGTAGATATAGAGTGCTTTTCCTCACCAAAATAACTTTTTTTTTTTTAAAGATTTTATTTATTTACCTGACAGAGAGAGACACAGCGGGAGCAGGAACACAGGCAGGGGGAGTGGGAGAGGGAGAAGCAGGCCTCCCGCCGAGCAGGGAGCCCGATGAAGGGCTCGATCCCAGGACCCCGGGACCATGACCCGAGCCAAAGGCAGACGCCCAACGACTGAGCCACCCAGGCGCCCCAATAATTCTTAATCTTAAAAAAGAACAATGGTTTCAATGTAAAAAATAAAGTCAAAAACAAGTCCTAGAAAGAAATAAAGGTAAACCCTGGATGGGAGAGTCCTTTCTAACAAAGTAGGACACTCAACGTCATAAAGAAAAGACCATTAGCCCGGACCATATGCAATTCAGAAAATTCTGCCATAGCTAGACACCCCCCAAAATGTAAGAAACAAAAAACATTCTTGGGAGGCATCCACTGCATACATTACAGAGTTGACACAGTTAGATGGCATTCTTATAAATTTTTAAAAAAAGACTAATGTGCAGATAAGGAAATGAGCAAAGGTCAGCACATAGGTCAGTCTCCAAAAAAATGAAAAGGTCAATAAACACAAAAAAATGCCCAACTTGAGTACACAAAAACTATACATAAATTAAAACCACAAAATATTAACTGGGTAAAGATCTTTAAAATGTGTTAATTCTGATAGTGGTAAAGGATGCAAAAAAGCCCAGGTACTCATACCCCAGCTAGGAGGCCCTTTCTGAAGGGCAAGCCAGAGATGGCATCAATATGCCAAAAATATGTATTCTCTGACACAGCAACTCAACTTCTGGGAATGTTTACCAGGAAGGTACACATGGTTGAAGAAGTATACAAAATTGTATGTACAAGAATGTTCATATTGTTTCTATTAAGGAAACTGCAAACAACCTACATGACCTTCAGAGGACTGCCAGGCAAACTATGGTGTAGCTACCTCCTATGTAAGTCAGTCACTGACTCATTATGTATCTTCACTCACCGGCATAAAACTATCTCTGTGACGATACACCCCATGTAAACGTGCACACACTATACATTCTACCTACACAGCACACAAGCACGTATGACTACCAAGATACTTGTAAGCATGTTCATCAGAAGTTTAATAGTAATTATCTCAAAGTAGAAGGTTGGGGTGATTACTACTTTCATTTTTGTATCTTCTTGTACTATTTGAAACTTCTACAAGTACTACTGTTTTTGTTACAGAAAAACTAAAGCCATTATTAATGGGGGGGGGTTAAAGCATGACTGTAAGTAGAGAGTTAAAGGCACAGAGGTCAAAGCAGACAGCTACTTAACTGGCTATCCCGAAAGGCAGCTGTTGGACCCACTGTTCTAAGGATAACCACTGATCCCAGTGTCCTGAAGGACAGCCATTGACCCAACTACCCTGAAGGTCTCAATAAGGAGCACTGCTCTCCAGGTCTCCATTTCCACAAGGGAGAAAAGAGGAAGCAAGGTCTCTTGAGACATTAGTGAAAAGCACAGGTCAAAGCTGGAGTTATCTTGGGGAACAGACAAAAAGGACTGCTTTATTACAGGAATTTACAAATCCCTCTAAGAAATAAAAATGAACGTAAAGGAAAATCAAAGCAGACCAGAGAAGATATAAAAAGACAGTTGGAAATGCCTGAGAATACCACCAGAACATCAAAGAACAGGGCTTTGAACTCAAAACAGATCCAAACCCAAACCTGAGGTTTGCCCTTTAGTAGATGTGAGCATTCCTAAATTGGTGTCTCTGTCTCTCAGTAAAACTCAAAGGACATTGTCTGGCCTGCTAAAATTCAATGGTAGCTATTATTAATGTTGCTAAACCCGACTTTATTTATCTGACATTCAAGTCAGACATTAAGTGAAAAAAACGTGTCCAGCATGCTGGGTTAGGCAAGGTAATCTTACCTTATTTAAGGGTAATTAATTTCTTTTGACTATTTCCATGCCTTACATTTTCTCTCAGTTTTCAAGTCAGGGTGAAAGCCTCAAAATACACTGTGCCAACCTAATTTGTCCACACCTAAACCACAGTAGATAAAATGACTGGAATGCTCCCAGAGGCCACATACGGGGGCAGAGGGAAGAACAAAGGAAAAGCCCAAGGGACAGGAGTAAAAAGTGGAGAGAGGAGATGAGAGGAGCCCAACTCCTTCCTATCCAGAAATTCTCCCTCTCGGTAGATATATTTCAATATACTGTTACCAGCCAGACATTTCTATAACTTCTTTTTTCAATGGGCTACTGTAAATGGTGGCACAGATCTGTCCTGAGAGATAGTATCTGGTTTTTGGAAGCAACTGAAAGTCAATCCAAATTAGACCCAGTGAAAACCATCAGTGTCCCTGCTCCATAACAGAGCTTGGATCAAAAATGGGATGGGCACGTCAAGTAACAAGACTGATCTTCTTAGGCCCTCCTGGTTTGACTCCGACAGGAAATCAAAGAGGTGCTTCAGAATGTCCTGAATACACTGTTGGAAATGCATACCTTTCTTTTAAGGCAACCGCTTTTTAAAAACTTAAGTCAAATACGTTTGTTACGTAGAATGATAGTTAGGTTAAGCTTCTCCAAGTCAGCTTTCTTTCTGTAAGACTGAAATGCTAATTATCTACTACTGAACTCATGCAAGATCTTCAGAAAATAGTAAAACAACAGCCTGCCCATCAGTCATTATTAGAGCCCTAGTACACAACTTGCGGTGTGCCTTTGGATCATCCCTTTACTTCCCTTTTAGATTCAGTTTCTTATTGTTCTAATTAACAAAAATAAGACTGTTGGGGAAGATGGTGTTTATGGTTCTTTTCAACTGTAGATGGAAACACACATATCTAAAACATGCCACCCCTCCTTCATTTTCCAGAAAGAAAGAATTCTACCTTCTTCATCCAGTCCCCCAATGATGTTGTAAACGTAGTAGGGAAAGAAGCGTCTTGAGTAGAGGATTGTAGACAGCATTGCAGCGATCGCCCCAGTAGTCATGGTTTTGTTATTAGAATGCTTGTACATCTGCAAGTATTAATGAAAGTAACAGGCATTGAGAGGCAGAATATATTACAGACTAGAACAAGGAACAGTAAAGTTAAAGGGTGAGCGGCTATCTTGGTGAAAGGATGCCTACTTCTTTCGTGATCACACAAATAATACTACCATACCATTTGGGGGGCTATAAAAAATTTTTAAGGGAAAGAACATTAAATTTGCCCTCAGCTCTCTATTTTCCATGCCACCTTTATCTCAAGAACTGCTCAATCAAGAGCAAATGCACACATATCAGGCATAAGTGTGGTGACCTGGGAGGATGATTTAAGTCCAGCTCTCCTTTACTTCTGCCTCTAGACCAGCGTCAGCAAACTAGAGCCCATGGACCAAAACCAGCCCACCAACTGTTTCTGCAAAAAAAGCTTTATTAGAACATAGTCTTATTCATTCATTACATTTATCTACATCTGCCTGTGTATTACAACAGCAGAGTAAATGGCCCATAAAGCTGAAAGTAATTACTCTCTGGCCCTTTACAGGTAAAGTGTGTTGACTCTTGATCAGACTCAGATACAAGCCCTTCTCTTTGCACAGTAGATACCTGTGAGAACAGAAGGTTTGAGGACAGGACCCTTACTCTGGGAAGTGGTCTTGCTCCTTAAAGCATCTATAGTGGAGAACAGAAGTATCCAAAGCAAACCTTATTGTGACTTTTGAATCCTAGATTTACTGCAGCCTTAGGGAATCCTAAATTATCCAACAGAGAAATTCTACAAAAATTACAAACATAAATTTAAGTTCACCAATTTATCAGCTACAGAGCAAGCATCTCTAAAGATTTACTTAAGAATACAGGCTAAAATGATTAGTCAAAATACCAAAAAAAAGATTAAGAAAAAAATCTTCATTTCATTTCAAAACCAAGCATCAACACTTTAATCACCACACCATTTATGTGATAATGTATGAAAGAAAAATTTCAAGGATTGTGTAATTATGCTGAATTCACTGTTTCTTGTTATATTTTATTAACACAGTACTACTTTGTTGGTCGTGTACTTTTGTACTGTAACTTTCATTTGCAAAATATGTACCAGGAATCGTATAAATATGTCAATAAATGTATGTCAATGAAGCTTTCAATGTAAAGATTTTAAATAACTATTAACAAGTGATAACTATTGAATGAAATCATTTTTATATTCTAACGAGCAATTTCAAAATTATTCAGAAACACGTCAGTTAAATTTATTAAATATTCCAGTACCCACGACATCATTAATAAGTGCATATAATCTCAAGTGTTATTCACAAATAGGCAAAGACAGAATGTGACCACCTCTGCTAACTTCTTCACGTATCAGGTGTCCTTATCAACTACATAAAGATGTGACACATATCCTACAAAATTAAATCCTACTCCAGCCTTGTATTTTTGCCAGCTAAGAGTATGTATTTACTAGTTATTATTACAGATAAAATCCGTTTTATTTATTTTTTTTTAGAGAAAAAGAGAGCATGCACACACACGTGGGGTGGAGGGGCTGGGGGTGGGGGTGGGGAGGGGAAGGGTAGGGGGAGAGAGAAACTTAAGCAGACTCCCTGCTGAGCGTGATCTCATGACCCTGAGATCACAACCTGATCTGAGTCAGACACTTAATCAACTGCACCACCGAGGGGCCCCTAAAATTCCATTTTAATACAATCTAAATTACTCCTAGCCTACCTCCTTGAAATTACTGGAAGTTACATACTGCTTAATATACACAGGCCACAATAAAAATCTAGACGTGCCTCTGCGTTCATTAAAAGTTGGTACTCCTTTATTCCTCATGCCTATCCATCTAGTACAGAAGACATGCAGGCAGTGACACTGTCAGCCCCTTTAAAAACTGCGGAAAAGGTTAGAACGGCTCTTTCTCTTACTTCCTCCTCATACCACCCTTTCCTGCTGTTCCAAGCCCACCTATCACGTGTCAAAACTTCCTCAGCTGGCAGTCAACCAAAGCCTACCAAGGTGTTAGGTGATGACAGCTTAGGTTTTGCCTCTCATCCAAACTCCTGCCTTTCTTGCTGCTCATGTTGACTAAGAATGCAATGCTGTAAAGAGGGAAAGAATGTCAGCTGATGGTATTCCAAACCAAGCACCTGTCTGAAAGTTTGCCTCCTCCACAGAATTTTTGTTTTTGAAGGAAGATTATCTTCAGAAGAAACCCTTTGCATGCTACCTTGAAAAGGGTAGAGAACCTTTATATTGTACGGAGATTTTAACAAAGGGAATATCCTGCAGTTTCACACTATGCTACTTTCATATGGCTGTATTAACAGTATCATTTCATTTCTAGAATGGGCTGTAGCTTCATCAGCTAAACTAGAGCTTCTCCAGCTATTCTGTACAACAGTTCTGCTGTATGCTTCAAACAATCTAAGAATGGTTATTAACTTTCCATAGCATAGACAAGTAACAAAAACATCTACCTTTAGTCTTGCTTCAATAATCTTTGTCAGGGTCAGACAGTCTCCATGAAAACCGCTGCATCCAATAACTGTTTTGTCTGTTCTGTAAAAAGCACATTTCGGGAAACTGAGCTGGTTAGACAATAAAGTAAAACATGCCTTGGGCAATTTTAAATTTAAAACTCCTACTCCCGTTATTTACCCAATGGTAATGGGACTAGTTAGCCCTTTGTTGGCGGCGGGGGTGGGGGTCATCACTTTATTCCCAATACTGAATGAATTATAGGCAGGATCAAAGACTTAAAGAAAAATGAATGGATGGCCTAAAGAAACATAGTTAATACAATCTTGGGTTAAGAGCCACCTATTTAAATATGATACAACCCAATGCCCACATAGAAAAGTTTCATAAATTTGACTATGTACCAATTTAAAAGCTTTTTTTTTAAAGATTTACTTGAGAGAGCGAGCGAGCGAGCAGAGGGAGGGGCAGAAAGAAAGGGAGAGAGAATCTCTGGTAGGCTCCCTACTGAGCATGGAGCCTGATGTAGGGCTTGATCTCATGACTCTGAGATCATGACCTGAGCGAAAACCAAGAGTTGGACACTCAACCCACTGAACCACCCAGGCACCCCCCCAGATTAAAACTTATATAGAGAAAAATGTTAAAAAAAAAAAAATTGTAGTAGGTAGAACCAAAGTCTAATTTTAACTTCCTTAGTCTAAAAGGGCTCTTATAAATACCAAAAGCATTAACACAGTGTATCATGGGATATAATGTATGACATGGTGACTACAATTAATAACATTGTATCGAATGTTTAAAAGTTGCTAGGAACAGATCTTAGAAGTACTCCACAAAAGAAAAAATTTTGTAAATACGTATGGTGACATGTTAACTGGACGCGTTGTGGTGATCACTTTGCAATACACACAAATATGGAATCATTATGTTGTACACCTGAAACCAGTTATATGTCACTTATATCTCAATTAAAAAAAAAGACAAACCCACAATGGAAAGACTGGTACAGTTACATGAGTCACATAAAAAGAGACACAAGTCACCATAAACATGAAAAGCCTTCATGTTGTTCACAAATCCAAATTTACATTTCAATCTATTAGACTGATTAATAATGCCTAATGCTGGTGAGGTTGTGGAAAATGGATATTCTTAATAAATAACTGGGCAAGAGTATACATCCATTTAACTTTTTTTAGAAGGGTCATTTGGGGGGCACCTGGGTGGCTCAGTGGTTAAGCGTCTGCCTTCGGCTCAGGTCATGATCCCAGGGTTCTGGGATTGAGCCCTGCATTGGGCTCGCTGCTTGGCGGGAAGCCTGCTTCTCCCTCTCCCACTCCACCTGCTTGTATTCCCTCTCTCCCTATCTCTGTCAAATAAATAAATAAAATCTTAAAAAAAAAGAAATAGAAGGGTCATTTGGTAGTATCCAGTAAAAATTTAGGTGAACATCACTTTTACTCAGTAATTCCACTGCTAGAAATTCACCCTGTAAATTTACTGACTTAAGTTTGCAAAGATATACTATAGGCTTACTTGTGAAAGTATACATATTATGTTAATGGCTCTCTAAAACAAAACAAACAAAAAGCACTTAAATGCCCACCACTGAGGAACTAATTAAATTTTGGTATAGCCAAACAAACTGAACTAGGTCTCAAAGATTTCTAAACTTTAATATCAATCTATAAGGAAACCTACACCAATCTCATCAAGAAACATAGCAGAAGTCACATGATAAACTCTTCCTTTCAGAAATTTATGAGTGATTCATACAAACCATACCTATCCAACTAGGGGGACCACTGACAGCTCTGGGGGCATCACCAGCGTTTCCTGACCTATCCCTACAACCAATCTCACTGCACCGAGTTAAGGAGCTCCAATCTCCCATAAGGCTGCAGTGCCTTTAGTACCAAGATGGGTGAATAATACCAATAGGGTAGAACAAAATCTTGGAGCTTTAAGATGCTTTTCCCAAATATTCAGGTGTATATCAAAGGAAGAGGTGTTTGCATGCAAAGAACAAAGACTAAATGTAGAGTCTCAAACAGGTGGGGAAGAGGCAGGTTTGGCTCTAAGCCCCAAAGGGCTTGGGATTAGGTGTACCTAGGCAGCTTCAACTCTATGTATGGTTTAGTGCTGAAGATGGATGATAAGGACAATGTTATTAATGTGCTATCTATCTATATGCCTATAATATTTCATAATAAGAAAAAAGAACAGATATTCCCTTCAGAAACACACACATTAAAGTAGAACATTACAAAGGTGAGCAGAACCTTGCATAAGAATGGTATTTGTAAAGTTATGTTCTTAAATTTTATCTGTGACATTTACTACTTCCAAATTATGAAATCCATGAAATAATTTTTCCTCTCCTAAGAAGAAAAAAGGTAGTATCCATGCACTATGCATCAGAGATGAGAAGGGGATATCGAAAGATGGAAGAAGAGTACATAAAGAGGGGCGTCTGAGTGGCTCAGTTGGTTAAGTGTCTGCCTCCAGCTCAGGTCATGATCCCAGGATCCTGGGATGGAGTCCTGAGTCAGGCTCCCTGCTCAGTGGGGAGCCTACATCTCCCTCTGCCCCTTTTGTGTATGCTCTCTCTCACGACGCTCATGTGCGCACTCCCTCTCAAATAAATAAAATCTTAGAAGGAGAAAAAAGAGCATATGAAGAGAACTGAGAAGATGACAAACATCAATTGTTCTCTAGGGTAGGGTGTGGGCTAGCCCAGGACCAGGAAAGAAGACAGAGCCCTCTTCTTTACCTACTCATAACACAGAGGGCCCTGTCCAAGGGGCTTGAACCCCATCAATCCATTCCTATTACAATTCAGGTTTAATAGGCTCTTGTGGACTAATTTAGGAATTAACCACCATTTGCAACTGTTTCCAAAAATGTTAACTACAAACCGTCACTTATCAGTGCATATTTCATTTTCATGTTTTAGAAAAAATATAGCTAGCCCATTAAGACTGTGGCTCACAGATAGCTGCTTAGGTGATGGCTAAATGTTTTGGGTAAAAAAAAAGGGGGGGGAGATTTAAAAAAATGCAATGGATTAACAGATAAAAGAATGCAAAGCTGTATGATAACATAATTATAGTAAATGCTAACGAGCCACGCAATAGCATATAGGTGTTCACTACAAAATTCTTTTACCTTTCTTATGTATTTGAAAATTTTCATGAAAAAATGTTAAGGTAAAAATATTTCCTGCCAGTACAGCAAATATCATTAAGACTACATATTGAATTGTTAGGAAATACTAATTCAGAAAACAGTTTTCTAACAAAAATGCAAACTAAGCTCAAATACTCAACCTAAAAACTCATGAAATAAACTGTTTAGAAGTGAAATCTCTTACAGCAGTAAGTCATCACAAGACACTGGGAAATGTATCCCTAGAAATATTTACTTACAATTTGTAACACTTGGGGCTATCCCGGGTGTGAACTGAATACCCTTCACTCAATCGAGTGTCAGAAGCAACAATCGAAAAATCTTCTCCAGCGATTGCCAATACAGTACTGAGGGGAAAAAAAAAAAGGAGACATAAAAATGGTCAATAGCACCTCTCTGTAGAGGAGAGTTATCTGTAGCATATATTGGAATAAAACCCACTAGATTTAAGCAACAGCAGGACTCAGATGAAAGATGAAAGATCAAAGGGAAAGGATCCCTGGCTACAAATCAACTGGGGGAAAAATTTAAGTACTCCCTAAAAAACACAAGCCTAACTCAGAGCAAAGGTCACTTAGCAGAAGGTAACAGAGAAACCAATGAATTATCATAACATTGTCAAAAAATTAAATACTGACCTTGTGCAAGGTACTGATATCACAAAACTGGACCATACCCTGCCAATGGCGATCAGGTATAGACAGTGGTACCACGACCAAAGCTCTCTGAGCTCAAAGAAGGGTTTAATGTTTTTCATTTCTTTATATCCAAGCCCTTATCTACCACTCAGTAAACATCCAAATAGCTGTTGGAAATCAATGAATAAAAACAAACTTTTTCTTTTGTTGTTGTATTATTTATGCTAACAGTTTACTGAAAAGGCTTAAAGCATGAATTCCCAAAGAAGTTTGTCCAGTTCTAAATCTGGGTCTCTCACTTACTAGATATGAGACTGTGGGTAAGCTATTTAGCTTCCCAAGACCTCAATGTCCTCATATGTAGATCAGATATCATAACAATAACTACTTTATTAGAATTTTGCAAGAATTAAATGAGTTAATAATTGTAAAGCCCTTTTACTTGTGCCTGAAACATATCTGGTCCTCCAGTATTAGCTTGATCATTGGGGCACAGGTACAAGACAGCAGAGTGTGATCACTGAGAACCTGGGCTCTGGAGTTACTGGAGAACTGTCCTTGCCACTTCCCAGCTCTGTAACCGCAGACAAATTATCCAAATTCACGTTATTGGTAGTAACAGTTCCTGTGTTACAGGATGACTGATAAGAGTTGAATGACATAGATCACAAAAGCACCACCCAGCACAATGCCTCACAGACCACAAGCATTCAGAAAACCTTATCCATTATTTTTACTGAGGTGGAATGTGCACTAAAGCTCTGCAGTACAAAAGGATGGCACTCCGGGTAATATGGACAATGAATAAAGTGAAACAGGTAATAACCCAAATAATACATTCAAACAACTTATTAAGGTGTTCCTTTCTGTGTAAGCTAATGGAGGAACATAAGGCTAATATGATGGACAGGGGTCTGACTCCCAAAAATCCCTAACTAAAGATTTTTGGAATGAGAACAGTTCCATATGCAAAGTGGAGTTTTAAGAAGGCTACTGTGACAATAACACAGTATGTGAAATGGGATGAAAGCACTGTTCCAGTAAGATTAATGTAGTAGCACAGTAGCAGTGTGAACTGCAAGAAACAGGAATTGGAAAAAAACACAAACACAAACTGTACAAGTTTTTGTAACCACCAAAATGTGACAGAAGTGGGAAGAGCCAATTGTGATGTCCAAGATTTTAAGCCTGGTTAAGCAGGATGATGGCATTAATTATGAATGCAAAGAAGGAAAGGTGACTGAGGAATAATTAGCTTGATTTTTGTTTTAATATCTTGAGTTATGGTGATGGCAGAAAATCCAGATAGAAATGTTTCATTTAAGAAGCCCAAAAGGAGGAACTCATGAGAGGTAAAATTGAAGAAACACATTTGGGAATTATCCTCCCATGAATGAGACATGAGAATGTTAATAATGGGGTTTAACTACGTTTAAAGACAGAGAGTAGAAGATACGGAATTAAGCCTTGCTTTCTAGAAGCAAAGGCTGCCCAAAAACCAGCAGCAACAAGCACTAAAGAAAATGAAGAGGAATGTAGGCAAGATGGCGGAGGAGTAGGAGACCTGGATTTCATCTGGTCTCAGGAATTCAGCTGAATAGGGATCAAACCATTCTGAACACCTACAAACAGGAGATCGAAGAAAAGAATAGCAACGACTCTCTGAACAGAAAAGCGACGACCTTCTGGAAGGTAGGACCAGCGGAGAAGTGAATCCAAGGTGATATTCGGGAGGATAGACAGCGGGGGAGGGGGCCTCCATCGGCCACTTCTGGCAAGTGATAGAGCCGCGGAGCACAAAATCGGACCTTTTAGAAGCCGGCTCCGCGGAGGGACGTCGCTCCAGTGGCTAAGCTGGGGGTGGAACCTTTGCGGGACAGTGTGGTCTCAGGACCCTTGGGGTCACAGAAAGACCGGGGGAGCCTGAGTGCACCAGAGCTCCCAGGTATCGGGGCGGGGAAGCCGGCTGCAGAGACGGAGCCGAGGCGCGGGCTCAGCTCGGGGTGTCCATAAACTGTGATCCGCGGCCCAGTGGGGCCACTGCTCCTGCAGCAGGGACCCAACAAGCGGCAGAGCCGGGGAGACTCCCCTTCCTCCCCTGGCTTTTTTACCATGATTCCTTAGTCTGTCTTTTTTTTTTTTTTTTTTGAATTTTTCTTTTTCCCTTTTTCAACCAACATCTTATCAATCCCTTTTGTTAAAAAAAACATTTTTACTCTTCATTTTTAGAGTCATAGTCTATCTGTTCATAGTAGTTACCCTTATTTTTGGCATATATAGACATAAGTTGTTCTCTCTTTAAAATTTTGAGATACAGTTTCTAACAGATCAAAATATACCCTAAACATCTAGTGTATGGCTTTGTTCTAGTCTCCTGCCTGATCACATTCTCTCTCTCTTTTTTTTTAAATCCTCTTGTTTTTTCAAACAACTTATCAATTCCTTTTATAAAATTTTTTATAATTTTCATCTTTACAGTCATATTCCATCACTTCATCATATCAACCCTTATTTTGTACATATATAAATCTTTCTTTCTTTAAAATTTTGGGAGGCACTTTCTTCTAACAGACCAAAATATGCCCAAAATCTAGTGTGTGGCACTGATCTATGCACCAGCCTGATCATATTTGATCATATTTTGTTTTTTTTGTTTTGTTTTGTTCTGTTTTTGTTTGTTTTTATCTTTACCTTTTTCTTTTTCTTTCTTTCCCTTTCTTTCCCCTTGGTTTCAGGTCTTTTCTGATTTCTTTAGAGTATATTTGCTGGGGACATTGTTAACCTGTTAGCATTTTGTTCTCTCATTCATCTATTCTCCTCTGGACAAAAAGACAAGACTTGGAAAAAATCACCTCAACAAAAAGAACAAGAGGTAGTACTGTCTGCCAGGGACCTACTCAATACGGACATTAGTATGAGGTCGGACCTAGAGTTCAGAATCATGATTTTAAAGACACTAGCTGGGCTTGAAAAAAGCATGGAAATTATTAGAGAAACCCTTTCTGGAGAAATAAAAGAACTAAAATCTAACCAAGTCAAAATCAAAAAGGCTATTAATGAGGTGCAATCAAAAATGGGGGCACTAACTGCTAGGATAAATGACGCAGAAGAGAGAATCAGCGATATAGAAGACCAAATGATGGAAAATAAAGAAGCTGAGAAAAAGAGAAACAACTACTGGATCACAAGGGCAGAATTCAAGAGATAAGCAATACTGTAAGACGAAACATTAGAATAATTGGGATCCCAGAAGAAGAAAGAGAGAGGGGGGCAGAAGGTATATTGGAGCAAATTATAACAGAGATCTTCCCTAATGTGGGGAAGGAAACAGGCATCAAAATCCAGGAGGCACGGAGAACCCCTCTCAAAATCAATAAAAACAGGTCAACACCCTGACACCTAATAGTAAAACTTACGAGTCTCAGAGACAAAGAGAAAATCTTGAAAGCAGCTGGGGAGAAGAGATATGTAATCTAAAACGGTAGAAACATTAGATTGGCAACAGACCTATCCACAGAGACCTGGCAGGCCAGAAAGGACTGGCATGATATCTTCAGAGCACTAAACGAGAAAAATATGCAGCCAAGAATACTATATCCAGCTAGGCTGTCATGGAAAATAGAAGGAGAGATAAAAAGCTTCCAGGACAAACAAAAACTAAAGGAATTTGCAAACATGAAACCAGCCCTACAAGAAATATTGAAAGGGGTCCTCTAAGCAAAGAGAGAGCCTAAAAGCAGCATAGACCAGAAAGGAACACAGACAATATACAGTCACAGTCACCTTACAGGCAATACAATGGCACTAAATTCATATCTTTCAATAGTTATCCTGAATGTAAATGGGCTAAATGCCCCAATCAAAAGACACAGGCTATCAGATTGGATTAAAAAACAAGACCCATTGATATGCTGTCTGCAAGAGACTCATTTTAGACCCAAAGACGCCCCCAGATTGAAAGTAAGGGGGTGGAAAACAATTTACCATGCTAATGGACACCAAAAGAAAGCTGGGGTGGCAATCCTTATATCAGACAAATTAGATTTTAAACCAAAGACTGTAATAAGAGATGAGGAAGGACACTATATCCTACTTAAAGGATCTATCCAACAAGAAGATCTAACAATTGAAAATATCTATGCCCCTAACATGGGAGCAGCCAATTATATAAGGCAATTAATAACAAAAGCAAAGAAACACATTGAAAACAATACAATAATAGTGGGGGACTTTAACACCCCCCTCACTGAAATGGACAGATCATCTAAGCAAAAGATCAACAAGGAAATAAAGACTTTAAATGACACACTGGACCAAATGGACTTCACAGACATATTCAGAACATTCCATCCCAAAGCAACGGAATACACATTCTTCTCTAGTGCCCATGGAACATTCTCCAGAATAGATCACATCCTAGGTCACAAAATCAGGTCTCAACCGGCACCAAAAGATTGGGATTATTCCCTGCATATTTTCAGACCACGGTGCTTTGAAACTAGAACTCAATCACAAGAGGAAAGTCAGAAAGAACTCAAACACAGGGAGGCTAGAGAGCATCCTACTAAAGAATGAATGGGTCAACCAGGAAACTAAAGAAGAATTAAAAAAATTCAGGGAAACCAATGAAAATGAAAACACAACTGTTCAAAATCTTTGGGATACAGCAAAGACAGTCCTAAGAGGAAAGTATATGGCAATACAAGCCTTTCTCAAGAAACAAGAAAGGTCTCAAATACACAACCTAACCCTACACCTAAAGGAGCTAGAGAAAAAAACAGCAAATAAAGCCTAAACCCAGCAGGAGAAGAGAAGTAATAAAGATCAGAGCAGAAATCAATGAACTAGAAACCAAAAGAACAGTAGAACAGATCAATGAAACTAGGAGCCGGTTCTTTTGAAGAATTAACATGATTGATAAACCCCTGGCCAGACTTATCAAAAAGAAAAATGACCCAAATCAACAAAATCCTGAATGAAAGAGGAGAGATCACAACCAACACCAAAGAAATACAAACAATTATAAGAACATATTATGAGCAACTCTATGCCAGCAAATTAGATAACGTGGAAGAAATGGATGCATTCCTAGAGATGTATCAACTACCAAAATTGAACCAGGAAGAAATAGAAAACCTGAACAGACCTATAACCACTAAGGAAATTGAAGCAGTCATCAAAAATCTCCCAACAAACAAAAGCCCAGGGCCAGATGGCTTCCCAGGGGAATTCTACCAAATATTTAAAGAAGAATTAATACCTATTGTCCTGAAACTGGTCCAAAAAATAGAAATGGAAGGAAAACTTCCAAACTTGTTTTATGAGGCCACCATTACCTTGATCCCCAAACCAGAAAAAGGCCCCATCAAAAAGGAGAATTACAGATCAATATCCCTGATGAACATGGATGCAAAAATTCTCACCAAAATACTAGCCAATAGGATCCAACAGTACATTAAAAGGATTATTCACCACAACCAAGTGGGATTTATCCCTGGGCTGCAAGGTTGGTTCAACATCCACAAATCAATCAACATGATACAATATATTAACAAAAGAAAGAACAAGAACCATATGATCCTCTCAATAGATGCAGAAAAAGCATTTGACAAAGTACAGCATCCTTTCTTGATCAAAACTCTTCAGAGTATAGGGATAGAGGGTACATACCTCAATATCATAAAAGCCATCTATGAAAAACCTACAGCGAATATCATTCTCAATGGGGAAAAGCTGAGAGCTTTCCCCCTAAGGTCAGGAATACGGCAGGGATGTCCACTATCACCACTGCTATTCAACATAGTATCAGAAGTCCTAGCCACAGCAATCAGACAACAAAAAGAAATCAAAGGCATCCAAATCGGCAAAGAGGAAGTCAAACTCTCACTCTTTGCAGATGATATGATACTGTATGTGGAAAACCCAAACGACTCCACCCCAAAACTGCTAGAACTCGTACAGGAATTCAGTAAAGTGGCAGGATATAAAATCAACGCACAGAAATCAGTGGCATTCCTATACACCAACAACAAGACAGAAGAGAGACAAATCAAGGAGTCGATCCCATTTACAATTGCACCCAAAACCATAAGATACCTAGGAATAAATCTAACCAAAGAGGCAAAGGATCTGTACTCAGAAAACTATAAAATACTCATGAAAGAAATTGAGGAAGCTGCAAAGAAATGGAAAAACGTTCCATGTTCATGGAATGGAAGAACAAATATTGTGAAGATGTCAATGCTACCTAGAGCAATCTACACATTCAATGCAATCCCCATCAAAATGCCATCTACTTTTTTCAAAGAAATGGAACAAATAATCCTAAAATTTGTATGGAACCAGAAAAGACCCCGAATAGCCAGAGGCATGTTGAAAAAGAAAAGCAAAGCTGGCAGCATCACAATTCCGGACTTCCAGCTCTATTACAAAGCTGTCATCATCAAGAGAGTATGGTACTGGCACAAAAACAGACACATAGATCAATGGAACAGAATCGAGAGCCCAGAAATGGACCCTCAACTCTATGGTCAACTCATCTTTGACAAAGCAGGAAAGAATGTCCAATGGAAAAAAGAGTCTCTTCAACAAATGGTGTTGGGAAAACTGGACAGCCACATGCAGAAGAATGAAACTGGACCATTTCCTTACACCACACACAAAAATAGACTCAGAATGGTTGAAAGACCTAAACGTGAGACACGAGTCCATCAAAATCCTAAAGGAGAACACAGGCAGCAACCTCTTCGACCTCAGCCACAGCAACTTCTTCCTAGAAACATCGCCAGGGGCAAGGGAAGCCAGGGCAAAAATGAACTATTGGGATTTCATCAAGATTAAAAGCTTTTGCACAATAAAAGAAACAGTCAACAAAACCAAAAGACAACCCACAGAATGGGAGAAGATATTTGCAAATGACCTATCAGATAAAGGGCTAGTATCCAAAATCTATAAAGAACTTATCAAACGCAACACCCAAAGAACAAATAATCCAATCAAGAAATGGGCAGAAGACAGGGACAGACATTTTTCCAAAGACATCCAAATGGCCAACAGACACATGAAAAAGTGCTCCACATCGCTCGGCATCAGGGAATTCCAAATCAAAACCTCAATGAGATACCACCTCACACCAGTCAGAATGGCTAAAATTAGCAAGTCAGGAAGTGACAGATGTTGGCGGGGATGCAGAGAAAGGGGAACCCTCCTACACTGTTGGTGGGAATGCAAGCTGGTGCAACCACTCTGGAAAACGGTATGGACGTTCCTCAAACAGTTGAAAATAGAGGTACCATACGATCCAGCAATTGCACTACTGGGTATTTACCACAAGATACAAATGTAGGGACCCGAAGGGGTACGTATAGCCCGATGTTTATAGCAGCAATGTCCACAACAGCCAAACTGTGGACAAAGAGCCAAGATGTCCATCGACAGATGAATGGATAAAGAAGAAGTGGTATATATACACAATGGATTATTATGCAGCCATCAAAAGGAATGAGATCCTGCCATTTGCAACGACGTGGATGGAACTGGAGGGTGTTATGCTGAGTGAAATAAGTCAGTCAGAGAAAGACACGTATCCTATGACCTCGCTGATATGAGGAAGTCTTAATCTCAGGAAACAAACTGAGGGTTGCTGAAGTGGTGGGGGTGGGAGGGATGGGGTGGCTGGGTGATAGACATTGGGGAGGGTATGTGCTATGGTGAGCGCTGTGAATTGTGCAAGACTGTTGAATCACAGATCTGTACCTCTCAAACAAACAATGCAATATATGTTAAGGAAAAAAAAAGAAGATAGCAGGAGGGGAGGAACGAAGAGGGGGAAATCGGAGGGGGAGACAAACCATGAGAGACGATGGACTCTGAAAAACAAACTCAGGGTTCTAGAGGGGAGGGGGGTCGGGGGATGGGTTAGCCTGGTGATGGGTATTAGGGAGGGCACGTTCTGCGTGGAGCACTGGGTGTTATGCACAAACAATGAATCATGGAACACTACATCAAAAATCAATGATGTAATGTATGGTGATTAACATAACAATAAAAAAATTTTAAAGGGAAAAAAAGAAAACGAAGAAGATTGAAGAAAGGTAACTTAATAATCACAAGATCATAACTCACTAACGGTTAAGACAGTAATGGCTTAAATTGGATTACAAAGGGTTAAAGAGTAATGAGTACTGAATACCCAACACCCTGAAAAGTCTTATACTTTATAACTGCCTCATGAATTGGGTCTAACAACTCATCTTGTGATAGAACTACTTCATTAATTGTCACAGAAAGTGTTTAGAAGTGCAATGGTAAAAGCATACATAAAATCAGTGGCAGAGGAACAACAGATTCAAGTCTTGGCTCAACCCCACATCCGCTCTATGCCTCGAGCAATTTACCTTCTAAGAGCCCTGGTTCCTTTGTAAAAATGAAGCGAATACCATCTAACACTCAGTTATCCTGAGAATTAAAAAATATAACTGCTTACAATGTACAAAACGCTTCTCTACTGCTGACTAGCTAGGAAGATAATGAAATCTGGGTTCAAGAAGTTGAAAGGTACCTGAACTTCAGTGGCAGAAACGAGGCTAAAACCAGAGACTTCCCCTCTCTTTCCAACATACTTAAAAAGTCTGCATTAAAATTTCAAATCCATAAGGACATGATTAATTAACCTGGTTATCTCAAAAAACCATCTGTTTGTTTGCATTGGGTGTGCGCGTTTTAAGGTACAAAGTTTGGGTGGTAAGCCACAACCACTGCTTCAAGTTACACCTCTTCACTGGTCAGAAGTCACACTGCACAAGGTCTTTTTACACGGCCACCTCTTTTAGTGCACTATGAAGGAAAGTGTTAAAGATAAAACTGCTAGTTTAAAAAAAAAAGACAACTTGAGCGTAACATGCAAGAACACACGTATTAAAAGGTCTCTCTTCTGCCTACTTTCTCCCTGAACTTAAGCTAAACCTTAAAAACAAGCACTGATGCACGGACCTAAATCTGGCCAACTAACGCTGCCTTCTATTTAAAATGACAGAAAACGATTACGTTGATCAGACGTTTCAGCTGCAGACACAACCGTGATCGGGCATCTAACGGCACTAGCCAATCCACCCTAACCTTTCCTCACATCAGATGCTAACCCTGTGCCCTCGCCTTCCGGCATGAGCAGTCTATTCAGACCGTAAGGAAAGGTTAGGTCTCGCCTAAAGCTCCGCCACACCAGAGGCCAGGTTTCGGCGTCTATCTACTGTCTCACTGCAACAAAGAGCAGCCCGCGCGCAACTGACGGGCCTGTACGGTGAAGCACTTCGGCCAGAAGCTGCCCCCGCAACCCAAGGAGAGGGAGGCCCGCGGCTGGAGGGCCAGCGCGGGTTCCGCCGCGACCCCCAACAGACTTCAGCAGGGACGAATGAAAGCCGAGGCTCTCTGGTCGTTACCCTCCGTTGAAAGCGTAGGGCGAGAAGCGCAGCCGCAGAGGGCCCGCGGTGCTGTGAGGCTCCATTGCCAGGTCTCGGCCGGGTCCCCGGCACCCCACGGCGGTCGACAACATCGCACGGCTGCGACTTCGGCGGCGGCTGCTGCTGTCTCACGGCGAGATGGCGCCCGGCCGGAAGTCCGGCCACTTCCGGCTTCTGGCGCAGCTCCTTCCGGCCGCTCTATCTCGCGCCTGTCGTTGCTCCTGTCTTTGGCTAGCGCCCCCTATTCCAAGGAGGCTGACAGATTTTGGGGGGGGGCCTAAGAAAGGTTCTGCTCTCGTAAGAAAACACTCGAATTCACGCCTGATGGACAAAAATTTTAAAGTCCGACCATATAAAAAAATTGGCAGAACTGTGGAGTAACGGAAGCTCGAATACGCTATGGGGGTTGCCTAGCATAGTTGAAGATGCATGCAGTTTATGACCCTGCAATTCCCTGCCGAGGTTTGTATCCTAGCCAGAAGACAAGTGCAGGAATGTTCATATAGCGTTGTTCTTCATGGCTCCAAGTTGGAAATGAGCCAAATGTCCCTAAACAGCAGAAGGGATAAACCAATTGAGGGATATGGTCACAGCCAAGAAAATTGACTGACTTCACCTAGAGGGGGGACACAGCAACGTGGATGTGTCTTACAAGGTTGTGCATAAGAATACATGTTCCCTAACTTACGAGTACACAGTGAGTAGGAAGAGCCTGTTTGGGTGGACTATGGAAGGGAGGTTCTGGCGCTGCAATACTAGGTTTCTTGATGTATAATCATCTGTTAATCTCCACATGTGTTTATGCACTTCCTTATATGAATATATTTTATTATCTTAAAAATATCATTTGAAAAAACAAGCAAACAAGCAATTTGCTCATATAGAATGGACCACCTGATGCATGTAATTTGGGGACCAGAAAAGATTTTTTGAAAAGTATTTAATTAAAAGTTTCCCCATGTTTTACTGTAAACAAAGGATAAAACAGGATTTTCTTTGTTGCTTATGGACAGAAAATTATTATACTTATTTAGATGCTGTCCTGAATACAAAACATGTATATAACATGTTTTATCCTTAAGGAGTTCACATCCTTACTGATTATATAAAATAGAGTTGATGCTTAAACAACACAGGTTTGATAAATATAGTACTACAATGTATTTTCTCTTATGATTTTCTTCATAACATTTTCTTTTCTCCATCTCGCTTAATTGTAAGAATCCAGCATATAGTACATATAACATAGAAAATATGTGTTAATCGACTGTTCATGTTATCAGCAAAGCTTCCAGTCAACAATAGGCTGAATGGAGTCAAAAGTTATGTGTGGATTTTCATCTCTATGGAGGTTGGCACTTCTAGCCCCTATATCGTTCAAGGGCTAACACTACAAATGAAGCAAATTACAGAAGAATATATAATTATGCTTAAATGAACCATAGGAGAGATGAAGATACCCGGGTCCAACCAAGCATCAGGAAGTGAACAGAATGAGAAAAAACTACTGATACTCTTGAAGCCACCTTGGCCCTTCTGGCCAACCTAGTACACTTTGCGCTTTAGCAAGCATCCTTAGTCCGCGTGATTAACCTGTCTTTGTATATCTATACACCATGCATTCTTTTTTAGAAAGAACAGAGCACCGGGGCGCCTGGGTGGCTCAGTTGGTTAAGCGACTGCCTTCGGCTCGGGTCACGATCCTGGACCCCCAGGATCGAGTCCCACATCGGGCTCCCTGCTCAGCAGTGAGTCTGCTTCTCCCTCGGACCCTCCCCCCTCTCATGCTCTCTCTCTCTATCTCATTCTCTCTCTCAAATAAATAAATAAAATCTTTTAAAAAGAAAGAAAGAAAGAACAGAGCACCTCTGCACGTCAGGAAGGAGAAACCAGACCCTCTTGCACAATCCCAGCCACTGGAACCAGACCCCCTTGTACAATCTCTGAGCACTGCGATATTGTCGGTAGCCAGCAGCATCGAGTCTGCACATAATCAAGAAATGTTATGGACCACTACCCTCCCTGCACTGATTAACTGCTCTAAACTCCTTTAAAAATCCTTGGGCCAGGCAGAAACCTTGGAGTTGGCCTTTGGACAGGAGTCTTCTCCCCAGGTGGCGGGCCTCCTACATAAAGCTCACATTCCTTTCCAATCAAAGCTCCTCTCTTGAGTATTGGCTTTTTTTTAAACTAGGCTCCACACCCGATTGGGGCTTGAACTCACAACCCTGAGATTAAAGGTCAGATGCTCTACACTCTACCGACTGAGCCAGCCAAGTGCCTCTTGGGTATTGCCTTTTCAAGCCAGGGGCAACCAACCCTGGCATTTGGTGACAAATTTTGGTGAGCCACCCAGGAGCCAATGCTCCTGTGGCATCCAGATCCCCTGGGGAATCCTAAGGCAGAGCAGTTTGGCCTTGGCAATGTGCCATGGCTTCCTTGGTAGTTTCCTGGGCTAGTAACTTGGAGGACTGCAGGAAGTTAGCTGCTTGGGGCTAGCTGGTCTCCAAGAGGAAATCTGAGGGATCTGTCCCTGCAGCTGAGGAAACTATTTTTGTCTCAGGGAAACTACCTGCTGATTCCCAAACAATCTAGTGGCCAAGTTTGTTTTTTGTTTTGAGTGGAAAGGGAAGGAGCATTTGGGGACGCTGACAAACTTCTGCACCAGGTGAATCCATCGAAGTGCATGCTGATGCAAGTTTCTCATTTGCGAAGCACAGGGTGCTTCTGTTTCATTGTCCATGCTTTTTCCCTTTAGAAAGGCATGGCTTTCAGGAGAAACTAAGAGACTTGAATAACGGTCAATTTGTTAGGAATTTGGAACAGATCTGATTTGGTGTGTGTTGGTAGGGGTGGGCTGTGTTGTGTTATGGCAACTTTGTGTATAATGGGAAATTCCATCTCTATCCCACCAAATAGCCCACTGGGCCAAATTTTGAGTAAGTGAAAGGATAGCCAGGAGCTATGACTGTGAAAAAGATTATCTTTTACTGTAACACAGTTTGGCCAATGTACCATTTAGAGATGAAAAATGGTCACTAAATGGCTCCCTTGGATTCCTTCCTCCCATTCAGTTGCCTCTAAATAAGGGGTCTTGGTTTGGCTCTCTTAGGAAGCCGTTTGGTTCAGTTGGTGAAACTCCAACTTTGGGGAGAAACCAGAAACTAGGAAGCATTCAGTTCAATTGGTGAAGCCAACTTTTAGGGAAGAACAAATGCTGATGGAGGTACTCTAGGCTTCATTTAGTCATAGTCTTGTTTCTTCTGTGTTCTTTCTGAACTTTTGCCCAGGAAGATGGGGAATACTCCTTCTGTTCCCCAAGAAGGTCCACAAGGGCATATTTTATTTATTTTATTATTTTTTTAAAGAGTGTTTATTTGAGAGAGAGAGACAGCGCGCGTGTGCAAACGCTCTTGCACAAGCAGGGGGAGGGGCAGAGGGAGAGGGAGAAGCAGACTCCCCACTGAGCAGGGAGCTGGATCCCAGGACCCTGGTATCCTGATCTGAGCCCAAGGCAACCATTTAACCAACTGAGCCACCCAGGCGCCCATGAGGACATATTTTAAATAAATGGTGCAGAGAGCTGAAATGCAACCAGAGAAAAAACCTGTTTTGCAGGAGAGAGAGACCCAGAGACAGACGGGGGTGGGTGGGTGGGGGGTGTTACTCTAAGCTTTGAATCTGCCTCCAGGCTTTCTGGTGACATCCTTGCAGCTGTGCCTTCACCTCCTGCTCCTCCTGTTTCTGCACCACTGTGGGCACCGCTCACATAGCTAGCTCCTCTACCATCCTCGGTGCCTGGGGTGCCATCGGCTTCTGCTCCTCCTACCCTCATTATCAAGGAGCGAAAAGCACCCCAAATTGTTGGGTCCCTCCTTATGAGGTTCAAGGTAAAGCACCTTCCAAATCAACATGAAGGGATCCAGTGGCTCTCTGGACTTAAACTGCTTACCTCAGATTTCCCCACAGGTGCCCCAGGTAAAAAGTGACAGTGGGCAACAAATTAATGGTCTTTTAGCAGACACAGATGTAACATGTTCAGTATTAAAGCTAATTTATTGTTGTTGGTTTAATTAAAAATAAACGTGTTTTTGGAGTTATCTACATGGAATATGATCCAGATAATCAGCTTTTATTCTACCTGAATTTATTACTTAAAATTATGTTGTATCTGTTGCAATTTGTCCAAAAAAATGACTTAAAAGGATGGTTGCTTTTGTCTGTCTCAAAGTTTTCATAGGTAATTGTTAAGAACAATTAGGTTGAATAAATAAAAAGGCATAGAGCTTTCAAAGTCTTTGGTAACCTGAAACTTTTGCTAAGTTAAATGATAAATTGGGTTGAACTCATTAGATATCTAATTATTTTCCAAATTACATAAAATACTGAAATATTAATTGCTAAACACAGGCTTATCTGTTTCTGGCTTCTTAATATGGAGAAACTAAAGATATTTGGGTCTGCTAATAAACACAGTTAACTGAAAGATTGTGGTATAAAACATACGTTTTTAGAAATTATGAAATGTACTCATAAATTTGCCTCCTACAGAATCCTGGTGTAACAGACAGGTTGCAGTTGGTTACTACTTAATTTTCACTGGAGACTAAGGTTTCTAAGAGTTAAAATTCTGCTAAATGTAATTAAGACCGATGGAAATAAGGAAGGCAACTCTGTATGTAGGAAAGAAAGAGATGTGTAGGAAAGGTATAAGAAATGAGAATAGGGGCGCCCGGGTGGCTCAGTCGTTAAGGGTCTGCCTTCGACTCAGGTTATGGTCCCGGGGTCCTGGGATCGAGCCCAAAGTCGGGCTCCCTGCTCAGTGGGGAGTCTGCTTCTTCCTCCCCCTGCTTGTGCTATCTCCCTCTCTCTCAAATAAATAAATAAAATATTTTTAAAAAGAAGAAATTCAAATATGTTTTTGTTGAGGTAAAAGAAAGTAATTTTGTCCTAAAATGAGACTGGTTATTTAGAAAGAAAAGGCTTAGGACAAAATCTGAATGAAAAAGAAAGCTGTAGAAGGTTTGTGAAGGGAAAACGTTGGGAAAGAATTCTATGTGTGCTCAAAACTAAGATGGAAATGAATTCTGCTTTTCTCTCTGTTAAAAAGACAAAGTTTTCTGGGATTGTTGGTCAGTTCGTGATAAGAAAGTATGAACAAAATTTTTTTTCTTTTTCTATGCACAAAACCAAAGTTTCTGTTTTCCCTTTGTCAGGACTTTGATTACTTAAGAGCACTAAAACTTCTCAAATATCGGACTCTGACTACTGGCTAGCGAAGGAATAATCCCCAAGAGACACGAACTGGTGAAGGGGCCGAAGAGGGCTGTGAAGGTTGGCACAGATGGTTAGTGGCCCAGCGGAACCACTGTACCCGACGTCAAGAAATATCAAGGCGACCAACCGCTGCCTGTGAACTCGGCGGACTTCGTAACCAAGATGCCGCCCCTGAGTTTCTACTGGACACGTCTTCCAAAAAGGCTCTTGGGAAGGCAGCATCTCCATGAAAAGCATTAAGAATGTGACAGCACTAAGGCTTTCTGATACGCCTGCCTGGGAAGGGGACAAAGGGCGCACCAAGGTGACAAACACGATGAGCTCCGGCGGCTCGTTGCCTCGGCCCGCTGCGGGCCTGGAGAGGGACGGCCGGCACAGGTTCTGCTCCCCGCGGCGCGGTGGTTGCGTGTTTTCTGAACGCACCCTGAAAGAGAGAAAAGCACAAGTCTGTCACTCATGTGGGGCTGCCATCCCGCAGGGCGTCATCGTGCTCGCCGTGGGAAACGCCGAAGAGGAGGCTGGAGGAGAGGAGGCTGACGGCGAAGCTGGGCAAGAAAGCAGACACCCAAGGCGGCAGCGTGTCCCAAGGCCAGGCGTCCGTGAAGAATCTCCAGCGCCATCAAAAATTAAGACAGGGAAGCCTGAAGAAACCAGCCTTGATGCTGGAGAGAAGCCGCAGCTCAGCTGCCCAGAGGGCAGCAGCACATGGGAGCTCTTCTGGAAAAGTCGGGAAGCCTCTGTGTGGAACCACAAAGAGGTGCACTGCCCGCAGCGAAGACTCGGAAGCTTACAAGTCCCTTTGCACGACTCACAGCTCCGCCAAGCGCTGCAAGGAGGAGTCTGCCCGCGGGTCACCCACACCACCCGCTGGGTCTGAAGCCCTGGCGGCGCTCCGGTCTCCACCGGCAGGTGGCGTGGGCGTTACCGTGCCCTGTTCTCCGCGAGCTCTCCCTTTGCGGCCTCCCAAATCTCAGAGCTGGAGCGCTCGCTCTTGCTTGTGAGGCGCGTGGGTTCCCGCGGGGAAATGCTGGCCCTGCCCGCCCCTCCCACAGGCTCACGCCCTCCCCACATCCCGGAAGATGCGTTGGCTGCACTTCTTATGCTTTAAATAAAGACTCCAGATTCCTTGGGAAAAACAAAACGAAACAAAAAAACCTCAAATATTAAAGGAACTAAGTTTTGCTAACTGTATAACCTTGTGTAGAATCTCTTATTTCCACCTTGGTTAAATAGGTAATTAAATATTAAGTGTTATGATAATGGTCCTATTTAGGCATGTGCTTTAGAACTTCCTGAGGTTTTTTTAAAACAAACTTTCCTAGATTCAATTTCTAAGTGAAGTCTTTTTGACTAATTTAGGCTTTTTTATTTGTTAAGTTTATCAGTTAAGTTACTGATAAACCTGGTTTGAAACATTGCTAGTTCTCTAATGTTTGCTCTTCCAAATTTAAGGAAATTTTCTCTTAAGATATCTGTGAATTACGGAAATATGGTAAAATATCCCTTTGTGAACAAATTTAAACATTTAGCTTTTCTCCTTACCCAAACCCTCATGAATTCAGAAACTCTCAGTATTCTTTTTTTGTCATGGCAATTATAATTATTTGCGTAAGTTCGATAAAAATCTGTTCTCCTTTTAACAGGATACCATTGGAAATATTGGTTATACTACCAAGGCTTTGACTGGAATGTCCTATTTGAGAGAGACATGCATAGAATCAGACATGACTGGGCAGCTTTAAGGAACTAAGGTTAATTTTACAGAGTCAATAAAGTCCTTAGAGATGTCAATGGAATTCCTTGCTTACAAAGTTCCCAGCAGCCTTACCAGGTGAGTAAAGAATGTCACTTTCTGGCAGGCGCAGGAAACCTCAGGATATTTGGGGGACCTCAAGAAGAGGAATTCACCCAAATCTACAGGTATTACAGGCAAATCTGATGACAAGTATTTGGCTTGGCTTCTAGCCTCAAGAGGCTATTAAAAGTTCAATCTAGGGGTGCTTTGGTGTCTCAGTGGGTTAAGCACCTGCCTTTGGCTCAGGTCATGATCTCAGGGTCCTGGGATTGAGCCTTGCATTAGAGTCTCTGCTGAGCGGGGAGTCTGCTTCTCCCTCTCACTCTTGCTCTGTGCTCTCTCTCTCAAATAAATAAAATAAAAGTTCAATCTAGAGATTCCTTATAAAGAGTTCTAGCAAAGCAAGTATTAAATAATTTATATGGTAAATCACTATCCTTGCTGAGCTTATATAAATAATTAGGCCAAGGTTTTTAAAATTAGACTTGTTTTTCAAATGAATTAGTCTCAATTTAGCTATCTTTAGAAATGAGGGTGACTTTAGGGAGAAAAATTATGTTTCAATAACACACTTTTGTGGATGTTAAACTCTAGTCCTGATTATCCTTGAGTGTTTGTTGTTTGCCTATGCTAGACAACTTAAGGTTCACTTCAGAGAAACTGTCACAATAGCTCATGTATAGACAGTCTTCATGCTTGCTTCTCTGTGGGGATAATAAGAGGACCCCATGGGCATATGATTACTTGAACAGTTGGACAATGGGATGGATTCCCCAACAATCTTATAACTCAACTATCACGTTGACCAATTCTATGTGGTTGGGATGACAAAATTGCTCCTTTAAAGCTGGAGCATACCCCATTCCATGGGGTTAACTATGGGCTTGTGTAGCGATAATGGATCACCCCACTTTCCTTAGGATAGGATTGGATGATGCACTTGGGGATACCCTTATTTCCTGGAACAAGTCATCTCCCACTTCCTGGCAATTCCTCCTAATTAGGGTATTATTAAGGCTAGACATCCAACAAAGAAGGCTTCTTGATGCTTTTATCCCCTTAGCTATATTTGTCCCAAGAGCTGCCTCTATTGAATTAAAATTTCAAATAGAGGCTTTAGCCAAGCATACAGCATCACCTTTAAGCAAACCTGACACTCAGTCACTCACAAATTCAGAAGGTGGTTCTCTAAAACCAAATGGTTTTTCTGGATAGTTGACTGCAGCTCAAGGAGAACCTGTGCGCTCATTAAGAGTATTTGTTGTGTATATGTCCCAAATTACTCAAAAAATGTAACTGATGTCATGAAAGAGTTAAACACATCACCACCATAGATGCCCTAGCTGTAGATCCTTTTACAAATTGACTAAATTTAACTCCTACATGGAAACATACTCTATTAAGTATTGCTATATTTCTTGTTCTCCTTGTCTTTGGTTGTTTGACTTTTTGCATCTGTCAAGCAGGAGCTCACCCTATTCATACTACTAGCTTGGAGATGCCCTTAGTGTTCCCCTCAGTGGAAATGCCAGAAACAAGATCCCCCCCACTCTGTAAAAAAGTCTTTACTCCAAAATTCTTCCGTGGTCCCCAATCAGGAGGAAGTAGCTACAGAAGATGACCTTTACCTTTAATCCCACAGATATGAAATGATGAAATTGACAGTGGGGAATTGAAGCCTCCTCTGCCGGTCCAGCCAAACTACTACTCTTTGAGCTTTAGCAAGCACCCTTAGCCTCATACACCATGCATTTTTTTTTTTTAAGACTTTATTTATTTATTTGAGAGAGAGAGAGTGAGAGCAAGAGAGCACAAGCAGGGGGCAGGGCAGAGGGAGAGGGAGAAGCAAACTCCCCACTGAGCAGGGAGCCCAATGCCAGACTCAATCTCAGGACCCTGGAATCATAATCCCAGCGGAAGGCAGATGCTTAATTGACTGAGTCACACAGGTGCCCCCTACACCATGCATTCTTTACTAGAAATAACAGAGCACCTCTGCAGGTCAGGAAACAACCCAGACCCTGGGTGCACAATCCCGGCCACTAAGGAACCAGACCCCCTTGTGCAACTTCTGAGCGCTGTGATAACGTGGGTAGCTGGTATCATGGGTCTGCACCTAATCAAGAAAGGTTACAGACCACTGCCCTCCCTTTACTGATTAACTGCCCTAAACTCCTTTAAAAATCCCTGGGCCAGGCAGAAATCTTGGAGTTGGCCTTGGGACAGGAATCCGCCTTCTCCCCAGGTGACGGTCGGGCCTCCTATTTGAATAAAGCTCATATTCCTTTCCAATCAAAGCTCCTCTCTTGAGTAGTGGCTTTTCAAGCCACGGGCAGCTGAACTTGAGGTTCCGTAACAGTCTCTGAAAAGTGCATACGATGGTAGTAGCAGAAGGAAAACATAATTGAATTTGTAAACCAGGCTCATTCCTCACCGAAAGCTTACCACGTGCCAGGCACTGCTCAAGCATTTCCTTAATCCATCTCGCAACTTCCTTAGAGGGTAACTGCTATTAGTGTTCCTTTCTACTAACTGAGGCAGAGAGGTCAGGTAACTTGCCAAATGTTACACCGCTAGACAGTTTAAAAAGCCAACATTTGAAAATCATTACCTTGCCTCCCTGCAGCAAGGACCAAGTAGAAAATGCTCCGGTCAGGCGGCCTCCACCCGGAGCTCAGGAGGAGCTCCGCCCGCCCCTTCTTTCCCTTCAGCCAAGTACCAGGGAAACAGCGGAAGTGCCCGGGCGCCCACACTTCCCATGGCCGCCGCTCTGGCGTGTGGGTAACTTGTTGAGGCCCAGGCTGGAACTGGCGGAAGTGACATCATCAACGTGCGCCAGAAGTTGAGTAGGGTCGGGCAGGGTCGCCGTGGCGGGCGCCTAGGCCGCCTGCGGCTTCACTTCGTTTTCGCGGGCCAGCAGTGGTCTGCAGGGACTCCAGGTAACAGCACTTTTTGCCTTTCCTCTTCTCTGAGGATTCGTGCAGAGGCGACCACCTCAGTGAGGCCCTGGGGCGATGGCGGGGGAGACGCCGAGTGGGCGCGCAGGCCGCGGGGGGAGGGGGGCGCTCCTCTCGCTCGCGCCGCCGCCGCTCGGGCCCGTACCGGCCGCCCACCCAGCCCGGCCTCCTGCCCGGACGCCCGGTGCCTCGGAAGCGGCTTTCCAGCCTCGGGGCGCGGGCTGCAGGGCTCCGGGAGGGCCCGGGACCGAGGAGCCCCGCACATCCCGGAGCCGGCGTCGTCCGCTCCCGCCATCCTCGTCTCCTTGTCGGTGTCGGAGGGCAGGGTCAGCCTGGCCCGTGTCCACCCGCTTTGCTACCAGCAGGGGTAGTTTTAGTGTGAAGGGTGCTTGAGACGCGCACGTTGTGTCGGCGGCCGGAGATGCGGCGCCGTGGAGCGTCAGGCGGAGGCGCACAGCCCTTTCTTCACCGGGCCTCGCCGTCTCGGCCCTAGGTGTCTTGTAAAAGTCTGGACAGGCTTCCGTGTGAAGAGGAGCGTGCTTGGAGGCTCTACGGAGTTCACTGACTCTTTTCCCTCACCAGGGATGGTCTTTTAAAAATGTCAGATTTGGTGCTTCGGTTTCCAAAATAGGAACACACTCTGCAAACAGCCCTCTTTTTGAAGGAGAAGTTAGTTTTATAGGGTAGGTTCTGAGTAATAGCTAAGTGTAGTAGCTGCGGTCTTCACGGTGAGGAAAGATGGTCCGTCCCATCACTGGGAGTGAGAGACGAGCTCCGAACAGCCGTGACGTCAGGCCCCAACCTAGTACTTCCGCACCTGGTGTAGACTTGACTTTGCCCCATGGGGTCTGGAGCCACCAGTTTCTGGATAATCTCTTGTCGTGTTTATGAGTGCTTTAAACCCCGCTCTCCTTTCTTGCCTCAACCATAGCAGTGACTGCCTTAAACTGAACTTCCAGCCTCCAGTTTTATGTCTTCGAGTTCAACCACACTCTTGCCAAAGTAGATCTATTCAGGCGGCACTTCAAACTCTCGTCGCTGCTCTTTTGCCAGTGTAAGAACGAGTAAAACTCGGAAACAGTGTGGCTGCACTGATACTTGCTGTCTCCTCTCTTAAGCTTGTTGCTTGCATACTGCATGCTCTTTCAGTCTTTGTGGTCTTATGATTGATCTTTTGCCTGAATTCTGATTTGTAAAATTCTGCTTACCTTGCTAGACCCAAGTTAGTGCGTGCTTTGTGAAAATACTCCCCTTCAGAAACACTTGGCAGTTGCTCTCTTTCCATAGCATGTCCGCGTTTGTTCTTGATTACGTGCTCTGTGCAAGTAGAGATTGCAAAGACATTTGCTGGATTCTCACTCAGGAACAGCATCGTACATCTCTGTTATTATAGCACTTCAGTTTGGCAGTAATTATTTGCATACCCTTCAAATTGAACTCTGATGCTAATGACTATATCCTCATCATTTTCATATTTGTAGCACTTCTGTTATAGGATAACAATTTTAAAAATATAACTTTTTTATATCTGACATTTTCTGAAGCAGAGTGGTCATTTTTTTTTCTTTCTCTCTCTCTCTCTCTCTCTTTTTTTTTTTTTTGGTGTTTTACAGTGATGGGTATGTAGGATATATGATTCTCTCATTCATCCAACAAATATCTGAGTACTTGCTTTGTACCAATACATGCTTGAAGATCATGTGTGTCTTTGATGTATCAGCAAGTTCTATATGTGACGATATCTTATTAGATGATAATGTTTAAACTGAAATCTAATAATAATAGCAGCTAACATTTATCCTGTGCTTACTATGTGATAACTAGATGCTGCTCTTGATGTGTTAATCAGCGGTCCTGTTTGAATCAGTCAGTTCTTATAGCAATCCTCAGCCAGTTAAGAATCCATCTGAACAAAACTCAACAAAAGCTCTGTCAGTAGTCACTTGGTTCTTTGGTCTAAAAGGAATAAAAAAGGTGTAGCCAGTAAAGAGCTGATGAGTTAAAGAAAACTAGATAGAGCACAGTTTGTATTTACAGGTTTTAAAGAGATCAAGTAATAAAACATGTTTTATTTTGGAGTCTGTAAAGCTTCTATCACAGTGTTCTATTAAATTAGTAGATCAGTAAATGATCACACCAAAGTGTATTGGATCCAATTCAATATTTATTGAACTTGGGACAGGAATCCGCCTTCTCCCCAGGTGACGGTCGGGCCTCCTATTTGTGGAGACCCAAGACATTGTGGAGGATATAAAATATCTAATAGCACTGTGTATACAGTGCTCAATAAATATTTCGACTCAGATATGACAGTTTGCTTAGGAATTTGTTTTCCCTGAGTGTTTTTCCCCAAAGGTTTTTAACGTTGATTATGACACCTTAATTTTGAACATTCTAAGTATTTAAATATGTAATAAAACAATTTTTGTTCTATTGACAGTTTTACATGCAGTCACAATAAACATGGAAAGAATAACATTTCAGCATTATAAGGTTAAAAAAATATATTCCAAAATAGCTTCATTGTTTTTTTCCTAGTTTTTGTGTAATCATGGAACTGGTTTATAAGACTACAGCCTGCCTGTGTTCTTATATTAAACTTTGAACTTTTTTCAAAGCAGATTACTGTTTCTTGGTGTACATGAAGATAACGCAAGCAGTTGAGGAAGTTGCTAAGAAGCGTGTACTGGGGATGCTCTAGGAAAAGACTGAATGCCGAGGCGAGTTCCAGTCCAAAGGTATTTGATTTACCAAGAAGAAAGTGAACATCATGGATCAGAACAACAGCCTGCCGCCTTATGCTCAGGGCCTGGCCTCCCCTCAGGTAATACAGCTGGAGGGAGTGTGTAGATGGGACAGAATCTGCATTGTGAGAGACAGTGTAAAAAGGAAGGAAGGGAATTTAACCATTTATTGTTGAAAATGGATTTATATGGTTTTAAGTTTCTCTTATTTTGTTGAGAAGTTCTATTAGGCTTTGAATAGGCATGATAGTGTTAAATTTTGGGAGTTTATTTGGAAGTTAAAATATGTATTTGTCTATAAATCTTAATCTTTCCATAAACATTTATGAAATGTTGATTATCGGGTCTTTGATTTTGAAAGTAACTCTAACCAAATTATTTTCTGGTTTTATTTTTTTTATGTTTAAGGTTCCAAATAACATATCTACTTTTTATTTTTTTATTTTTTTAAAGATTTTATTTATTTATTTGAGAGAGAGAGGTGGGGGAGTGAGAGGAAGAGAATGTCCAGCAGACTCCCCACTGAGTGCAGAGCCCAACATGGGGCTCGATCCCTTGACCCTGAGATCATGACCTGCGCCGAAGCCAAGAGTTGGCTGCACAACTGACTGAGCTCATACCCAGGTGCCCCAAAAGGTTACATTTTTTTTTTTTAAGTAGATATGTTATTTGTGGGGTGCCTTGGTGGCTCAGTCGGTTGGGCATCTGACTCTTGGTTTCCGCTCAGGTCATGATCTCATGGGTTGTGGGGGTGGAGCCCTACGTTGGACTCTGGGCTTGGTGTGAAGTCAGCTTGGGATCTGTTCTCCCTCTCCCTCTGCCCCTCCCACTCATGCTCTCTTTCTCTGATAAATAAATCTAAAAAAGAATATAGCCTATAAGTCAGAGAAAGGCAGTTATCATATGATTTCTCTCATGTGGAATTTAAGAAACAAAATAGAGGATCATAGGGGAAGGGAGGGAAAAATAAAATAAGATGAAATCAGAGAGGGAGACAAACCAAGAGATTCTTAACTCTACGAAACACACTGAGGGTTGCTGGAGGGGAGGTGGGTGGGTGATGGGCAGTAAGGAGGACACTTGATGTGGGGCACCTGGGCAGCTCAGTCAGTTAAGCGGCTGCCTTCGGCTCAGGTCACGATCCCAGGGTCCTGGGATCGAGCCCCGCATCGGGCTCCCTGCTCCGCGGGAAGCCTGCTTCTCCCTCTCCCACTCCCCCTGCTTGTGTTCCCTCTCTTGTTGTGTGTCTCTCTGTCAAATAAATAATAAAATCTTAATCCGCCCCCCAAAAAAGGAGGACATTGGATATAATGAGCACTGTGTGTTATATGCAACTGACGAATCACTAAACTCTGCCTCTGAAACTAATAATACACATATATTAATTAATTAAATTTAAATAAAGTTTTTAAATAAAAAAATAACCTTTAGATATAATTTTCATAAAATGAAAACACCCATTTTAAGTGTTTCGATAATTGTATATATCTGTATATAACTGATCTGCTGATCCATAGCTAAAGATAGTTTTGCCTTGCCTAGAATTTCATACAAACAGAATATCAGTATGTGCTTTTTTGTGTCTGTCTTCTTTCCCCAATATTACATTTGTATGTCTGCAGATTCCTTTTTTTTGCCAAGTAGTACTCAATTGTATGGATGTACCACATTTTGTGTATCCATTCTCCAGTTGCTGACATTAGGGGGGTTTCTAGGTTTGGGCTATTATGAATAAAGTTGCTGTAAACATTTGTGAACAGGCTTTGTGTATACTGTTTCTATCTCGTGGGTAAATGCATAGGAGTGGGATTGCTAGGTCATATGGTAAGTGTATGTTTCACTTTACAAGAAACACTCAAACCGTGTTCTAGTTCCTCCAGCAGCATGTGAGAGTTCTGGTTGGTCCACATCCTCACTAACACTTGAGGCCTTAACTTTTAGCCATTCTAGTGGTTGCTTAGTAGTATTTCTTTGTGATTTGAATTTGCATTTTCCTGATGACTAGTGATCTTGAGCATCTTATCAAGTGCTTACTGGCCAATTACATGTCTTCGTTTGTAGAATGTCCTTCTCATCTTTTGCCCATTTGTTTATTGGATTATTTGTCTATCTTTTATTGAAGTGGAATTGCTCTTCATGTATTGTGGATAGAGGTTCTTTCTCAGGTGTAGGTACTGTAGATGTTTTCCCTCAGTCCGTGGTGTGCCTTACTTTTTAATTTTCTTTAGTGATGTCTTTCAGAAAGTAGAAGCTCTTATTTTTTTTCTGAAGTCCATTTATCAGTTTTACTTCATCGTTAGTGCTTTTGTGTTCTAAGAAATCTTGGCTTACCCAAAGTCTTAAGGATTTTTTTCTTCATAGTTTTAGCTTTTACATGTATGTCTGTGATCCATTTTGAGTTCATTCGTATATGTGACATAAAGAAAGGCAGACCTTTCAAAAACCTTAGTCTTTTTAAATAACAGAACCTGAATGTTTTCTAGCCACTATTTTATAGACCTGTTAGAGGCAGTAGAATAAGGCCTGTACTGTTAGGGTGGCAGTATACTTTAGATCCTCCTCCCACATTCTTTCTGCCACTATGTTGGTTAAACAGTGTAACGTAAATATCTCAGTTTTGGTTTCTGCTTTCTGCCAAATAAAGTGGGAAAGGATTATGGCTCTTTTGGATCTTGCACCCATTTGAGAATCTAATGAAAACTATGGATTCCTTCATGCAGAAATATTGGATATAATTTTTTTTTAAAGATTTTATTTATTTATTTGATGGAGACAGCGAGATAGGGGACACAAGCAGGGGGAGCGGGAGAGGGAGAAGCAGGCCTCCTGCGGAGCAGGGAGCCTGATGTGGGGCTCGATCCCAGGACCCTGGGACCATGACCTGAGCCGAAGGCAGACGCTTAACTGACTGAGGCACCCAGGTGCCCCAATATTGGATATAATTTTAAGAGGGCCACAAAGTCACTGCAGGCTCTGCAAGCTTCATTGGCTCTGTGGATTTTGGTGTTGGGTGAGAGCACTGGACTGGGTCTCAGGAAATCTTAGCTGTGATTGTGGCTTCTCTACTAGTGAGATCTGTGGTCTTAGGAAAGTCATTTAGCTGCTGCTCCTGGTGTCAGTTTTCTTGTCCTTAATGTGGGAAGAACAGCATCTACTTTTTCCTTTACCAAAGGGCTATTTTGAGACTTATAAGTTAATAAATGTAACAGTGTCTGGAAAAGTTAAGCATTTGGAAAAACAAATTGATATTGTTCTGATAGTTGCGTTGGATTTTCTTGATTTAAACTTTTTGGAGAGCAAATGATCCACCTTTTTGAATAGTATTCTAATAATTGTTGTTACTGTTATTAACACTTCAGTGTTTTCTAGTGCCTGTCATTGCATTGAATGAGTTAAGTGGCATCTCTAGGGTAAGCATATATATCATCCAAACTTGGACAAATCCATTGAGAGTGAACAGGGAACTACCCAGGCAATATACTAGGGTAATAGTTTAAACACGGACGGGCAGTCACTCCAGTTATTTCCTTTATTCTAATGGTATTAGAACATTATTATCCTGTAGATATGCCTGAAGGCCTAAGCAACTTTCTCGAGTTTTCACATGTAGTAAGTCACAGGGTTGGATTTCACACCTAGGTATAACCCCACATACTGAGCTTTTACCTCCTATGTTATGGTGAAAAGGAAAGTGATACGTGTAAGAACAGCACATGCCTTTCTTTTTTCTTTTTTCTTTTTCTTTTTTTTTTTTTAAGATTTTGTTTATTCAGTTGAGACTGAATACTAAATAAATAAAACTGAGAGAGATAGAGAGAGAGCATGAGCAGGGAGAGAGGGAGAAGCAGGTCCCCACTGAGCAGGGAGCCCGATGCGGGGCTCGATTCCAGGACTCTGGGATCATGACCTGAGGTGAAGGCAGACGCTTAACCATCTGAGCCACCCAGGCGCCCCGCAGATGCCTTTCTATTAAGGCATCATAACCCCATTTATAATGGGAAGGCATCTGTCCTCATACCTCTCACCTCCTCCTCTACCACATAAGTGCCAGGAATACCTGATACCAGCTGGCCTAACTATACTGTTCTCCTGACTTTGCACAGGGTGCCATGACTCCTGGGATCCCTATCTTCAGTCCAATGATGCCTTATGGCACAGGACTGACTCCACAGCCTATCCAGAACACCAGCAGCCTCTCTCTGTTGGAGGAGCAGCAAAGGCAGCAGCAGGCCCAGCAGCAGGCCCAGCAGCAGGCCCAGCAGCAGGCCCAGCAGCAGGCCGTAGCGGCGGTTCAGCAGTCGACATCCCAGCAGGCAACACAGGGGGCCTCGGGCCAGACGCCACAGCTCTTCCACTCACAGACTCTCACCACTGCACCCTTGCCGGGCACCACCCCCTTGTATCCCTCCCCCATGACCCCCATGACCCCCATTACCCCTGCCACACCAGCCTCTGAGAGCTCGGGGATCGTGCCGCAGCTGCAGTGAGTACTTTGTCTTGTGTCTTCTCCCTCACCCTGGAAGGGTCCCTTGACTGGGTGCTGCTCTTCTTTGTTTTCAGGTGGATTGGTTTAAGGGTGTAGTACTAGTGGTAACCATGTATCAACATTTGCTCTCTCTCTCTCACATGAGAAGGGGATGCTAAGCTGCCTGAGTGATTCGGTCCCCTCAGTAGAAGGCTCGCATAACATCTTCAGACATTTGGTAGCTTGTGTTTATAATTTTGTGTATATATAGACACAAGCTACCAAATTGTTATTATAGACATTTTCCTGAAGCTGATTTGCTGAATCAAGCCTTATGTAATCTCCTTCCCTTGCGAAATTTTCAGTTTGGGGGAAGGGAAAATTAGTTACTTAGTCTTTGTTAGTTCATAGTGGCCCTTGTTTGTCTTCATTGGTTATTATGAGGGCTGCATATAACTCTTTGAGAGCTGTGTCCTTTCCACAAGCTGAGGATGTCCGTTCTTGTCCTAAATGGACTTTTCTACATACATGAAATGGGTTCTATATGTGACAACATTGGGTGTGGGGTGGGTGAGGTGGGAAAACAATTTCTGGAAAACATACAAATATTCTCATGCGATGAGACGTACATAGCTTTTGCTTTTAGGAAACAGCCAAATGGAAGGGTCATTTGCAATAACTACATCATCCAATTTTCTTGTAGACCATCTCTGGTCGTTTTTAGAACTAATAATATTTAATTGTGGGTCCTGTTCCCCAAATCTTGCCTTGGGTGTTTGACCTGACACAGTTTTAAAAATCAAACAGTTTTCATTTTACTGATTTAGAGAGATAATCACTTGTGAATTCACCTTTGTCAACACCACTCCCTGTTTTGCACGCTTGTCTGGGTCTTATGGGCATTTAAGTTTGCACCGCTTGTTTAAATCATCAGTTATAACCAGTTGTGATGGGGTGTTTGTTTCTTGCTGGCACCTTAAACTTTCTGGTATTCTACAAAGCATCTAGTCAGCCACATTACTGAGTTCCCATATCCACTAAGAGCCCTTCTGGGTGGGAATTTCAGTGGCCTCTAGATCTTACAGGCTTATGAAGAATTGGGTAAATAATTAATGAATATATAAGAATATGTTTTTAAGGGGCTGACTGGCTCAGTTGGAAGAACATGTGACTCTTGATCTCAGGATTGTGAGTTCGAGCCCATGTTGGGTGTAGAGATAACTTAAATAAATAAACTTAGAAAAGAAAAGAAAGAAAAGGATTCTGGGGAGACGGCAGAGCAGGAGAAATGCCCTGGACTGGACGGCTTTGGTGAATTCTTCCAGACATTTAAGGAAGAACTAACACCAGTCCTTCTCAAACTTTTCCAAAAAAATTGAGGAGAGAATGCTTCCTAACTCATTCACTGACTATGCTGACACCAAAGCCAAAGACACTGTAAAAAAAAAAAAAAAAAAAAAAATCTACAGACCAGTATCCCCATGATCATTGTTGGAGAAGTCCTCCACAAAATACTAGGAAACATCATTAAGCAGCATATTACACACCATGACCAAGTGGGATTTTTATTCTTAGAATGCAAGGATGGGTCCGCATATAAAAACCAACCAGTGTAATATGCCACAACAATAAAATGAAGAAGAAAAGTGATCATCCCAATTGATGCAGAAAAAGAATGGACAAAATTCAACACCCTTTCATTATAAGAACACAACAAAATAGGAAAAGATGAGACTACTTTAACATAGTAATATGTAAAAAATCATAGCAAGCCTGATAATGTTGAAAGATTTAATGCTTTTCCTGTAAGATCAGGAACAAGGCAAGGATGACCTCTTTCTCCACTTACATTCAACATAGTACTGGAAGGTCTAGTCAGAGCAATACTAAGAAATAAAAAGCATCCAGAGTAGAAAGGAAGAAGTACAATTACCTCTATTTGCAGATGTTATGATCTTATACATAGAAAATCATGAAGATCCACCAAAAAAAAATATTAGATATAATAAGGGAATTTATTTAGAAAAGTGGCAGGATACAAAGTTAACACTCAAAAATCAGTTGCGTTTCAGTACACAGTGAACAATATAAAAAGGAAATTACAAAAGCAATTCCCTTAACAACATGAACAAAAAGAGTAAACCGAGATTAACCGAGGATGTGAAAGATTTAGGATGAGAACTCTAAAACATTGCTGAAAGAATTAAGACCTGAGTAAGTGGAAACACATCTCATGATTTAATATTGTCAAAATCTTAATACTACCCAAAATGATCTATGTATTCAGCGCTATCATAGCAAAATCCCAATGATATTTTTTGCAGAAATAGAAAAGCTCATGCCGAAATTCGTATGGAATCCTAAGGGACCCTGAATAGTCAAAACAATCCTGAAAAAGAAGAGCAAACCGGAGGACTGACACTTCCTGATTTCGGAATTTACTACAAAGTTACAGTAGTCAAACAGCATGGTCTTGGCATTGACACATACATATAGACCGATACAGGAGAACAAGAATCCAGAAATAACCCTTGCATGTATGGTCAGTGGATTTTTGTCAAGGGAGCCAAGACTGTTCAGTGGAGGAAGGGTGATCTTTTCAACAAATGGTGCTGGGGCAACTGGGTATCCACATACAAAAGAATGAAGTTGGGCCCCTAACTAACACCACACACACAAACTACCTCAAAATAGCTCTCCGGCGGTGACGACCTCCCCCCGAGAGCATGCCTCTTGTGGAGAACCTCCTTTACCCGTCCCCGGAAGAGGAGAAGAGGAAGTACAAGAAGAAGCACCTGGTGCAGGCCCCAACTCCTACTTGATGGACGTGGAGTACCTGGGATGCTACATAATCACCACTGTCTTTAGCCACAAATGGTGGTTTTGTGGGTTGGCTGCTCCGCTGTCCTCTGTCAGCCCACAGGAGGAAAAGCCAAGGCTTCCTTTAGGCGGAAGCAGCACCGAAAGCACCAGGAATCAAGATGAGTGTGAAACTATCACAATAAACGGGGCATCTGGGTGGCTCTGTCGTTAAGCGTCGGCCTTCGGCTCAGGTCGTGGTCCCATGGGATTGAGCCCCGCGTCAGGCTCCCTGCTCGGCGGGAAGCCTGCTTCTCCCTCTCCCACCCCCCTTGCTCGTGTTCCCCCTCTCCCTGTTTCTCTCTGTCGAATAAATAAATAAGATCGTAAAAAAAAAAAGAAAAAGCAACTATCCCAATAAACAGATTTTGGATATGAAAAAAATAAAAACTAACTCAAAATAGATCAAAGACTTAAATGTAAGACCCAAAACAAAACTCGGTGAAGAAAACAGGACAAAACCTTCATGATGTTGGACTTGGCAGTGTTTTCTTGGATGTAACACCAAAGGCACAGGTAACAACAGAAAAAAACAGATAAATTGGACTACATGAAAATTTTAAAAACTTGTGTATCAAAAGACACTGGTCACAGAGTAAAAATGCAACCCAGAAGGTGGGAGAAAATGCTTGCAAATCATGTATCTGATAGATATTTAGAGAACTACTCAAAACCCAACAACAAAAAAAGAGCCTGATTCCAAAATGGGCAAAGGACTTGAATACATATTTCTCCAAAGAAAATACATGAATGACTAATAAGCACATGAAAGGATGCTTGACATCACTAAACATGTAAATGCAAATCAAAACTACAGTGAGATACCACCTCATACCCGTTAGGATGGCCACTGTCAAAAACAGAATATAACAAATGTTGGGGACATGGAGAAATTTGAACCCTTATGTACTCTTGGTTAAAAAAAGAAAAAAGAATACATGTAGCAATTATATGACTAAATTTGTGGTGGATGCACCACAACTTATTTGATTCAGTTTGTAAGGAGAGAAATGCTACAGGTAGGTGTGTATATAAAATTGATTGGAAGAAGACAGATGATATAGAAATGAAAACATTCATTGGGTTGATCATTCTAATTGGTCTTACCGTTGTGTATTAAGGTACACAGCTCTTCTCTTATCCAATCAAATTGTGAGCCATCAAGTTTTCAGAGTATTGCATTTTGACAGGACAGGAAAAGAATCAAGCAGCAATGAGCTAGAAACTATTGGAGATGTATTTGCAATCTGGAATCAGTATTCACAGGACAGTGATGTTCCATGCCCATCCATGATGGTTTATGGGCAATTAGTTTCATTCAAAGGGCATATAAGGGCTTCACAAAAGGCTAAGGCATGGCTCTAGGGATAGATTATCTGGAGCAAGTTAACTGCCCCATTTAAGCCTCAGCTTCATCTGAAAATGTGAGTATTAATAGTTATTACTTCATAGTGCATTGTAAGTATCAAGTGGGATAACCTGTGTAAGATGCTCACCATGGTGTATGGTAAACACTTAATAAATGTCAACAAATTAAAAAAAATTTAAAACTTAAATTAGTTTAAATTAAACTAATGTAATTAAATTTGTTCTAGTAAAACAATCGGATTTCTAGATAATGATCTAACATCTCAACCTATAAAAGTTAAATGATCATGTTTTCTTTTCAAATGTCTTGCAGAAATATCGTATCCACAGTGAATCTTGGCTGTAAGCTTGACCTGAAGACCATTGCACTTCGTGCCCGAAATGCTGAATATAATCCCAAGGTCAGAGCAATTTTAATGTATTTCAAACTATAATAATACAGGAATTTACTGTTAAAGGTCCCTAGACCAAAATATGTCATGCTTATGTTTGTTGACACCAACAAAATGAGGAATTAAAGCAAAATGTGTATCTTTTTTTTTATCGAATAGCTACCATGTGAGAGACCCTAGAGTCACGGCAGTCTACAAGTTAAACTACTAAAATTTATGTACCCATTGTGATGGGGATCCTGTGACATTAAAGAACAAAATATGTGGTATGGTTTCATTTATGTTTTGAAATCTATGTAGAAGGGAATGATACGTTCTCTGGAATTTACTTCAAAACAATTCAGTTGGAGAATTGGGGAAGGGCACTTGGGTGAAACAGGATTGGCCAGAAGTTAATAATTTTCAGAGTTGGGTAGTAAGTACAAGGGAGTTTATTATATTTTTCTGTATTTGTATAACTTTTAAGCTTTTTATAATAAAAAGATTATGGGGTAAAAATACAAGATTTTTGATGTTAAGATAGTAGCCTGAGTACATGGTAAGACTCTGCATTAGTAGATAAGCTATTTTTAAAAAAAATAGTAAATATTTGCACATACAAATGAGTGGACATTCTTTGAGGACCAGACCAGACAGACCAGGCATTTGAGTGTAGAAGATGATCAGACTGAAGACCTCTGGGACAGGGCCCTGCAGAAGACAGTTCCCCTAAAGTTGAGAACATCTATTATTAGCATGCTGTTAACTTTTATACATGGGGAGCTGATACTAAATTTATTTTGTCTAACAAAGGAAGAATAAGATTTTATATAAGAAAAAAAAAGCAAGCAGAAAGAAAAACTCAAGAATTTAACTGAATTATATGTGACAGGCTGTCTGTGTAATGTGTGTCAGTGTCTGCTTAGTGCCTCTCATTTTTGCCAGGTTAGCACCATTTCCTTTACTGAAGTCTCCCATGTCCCCCCTTTAGTTAAATTCCCAGTCTAGGTTGCCCATGAGGGTTTTACTCCTTTTCTTATTTGGTAGTATTTGAATGTTATCTTGAAAGAGTGGCCAAGGGGCAGCATTTTAGCACCTGGATATTTGACAGTGGAAGAGTAGCAAAGAATAAGAAGCATCTTAAGTATCATAAGAATTAAGTGAAATTCACTTCATATATCCAGGTTTTCTGTTTTTGTTTTTGTTTTTGTTTTTCTTAAGTTTTCTTATGCCTAACCAGAAGAATTAACTCCCAAGAATCAGTTGGGTCAATTTTAAGAATGAAGTCTTCTTCTCAAGTGATTGTTCTGTTCTGTGTCCCCCCTCCCCACCCCCAGTATTTATCCACTTAACTAGCAATTGTACCAATACTACTTGGCTGGCCAATAAAATAGTTGAGGACAATTTTATTATCTGACTCTGTTTTAGCCAGTGAATTTATGATTTTTGGGGGAGTGGTTTCATTTGTTTTTTGAGCCACAATCCAGGAGCTCCTGTCTTAGTTCAGGAACTCCCCAGTCAGGGTAGAAGTCTCATACACAAAGTGAAATCATGTTCTTGTACCACATTTTGCGAACAGCACAAAATGATTAAAACCAAAGGGAAGAAGTGAGAGAAAGAAAAGGCATTAAATATACAAAGTCTGTTGTCCTGTCCTTGATTCAGAGAAGTCTTGGGAGGAAGCTGTATTTTCAGGAGTCATCACTTTCTGGAGGCCTTTTAGTAGATTTGGGGTTAGTCTTCAGGCAGAACCCATATCCATTTGGATTCTGAGTACATGCAAACTGGGGAAGGTATCCATGCATCTATTCCTGATGCTTGAGAAAAGTATTTCAGGGAGGAGAGTCTGAAACACTTTCTTCTAGACAGTTTGAAGCCAACTTCCACTGATATCTCTTTCATGTTTCTGTCTGCCTGTATATCACATGGAGATGTGTGCAGTGATGTTTCCTCTGGAAATGTAGCTTACCCGTAAGTGGGCACAAGACTTTGTATATTACACATGGGTTTGACCAGTCCAGGTTTCCCATGCTATCCAGAAGTTTGCATTAAGTCACTTTGCTCTTATGAAGGACCTACATTAGTACCTGTTTTTGCTAACAGAAAGACATCTGAGAATTTTTGCTTTTACAAAATGATAATTGTTTCCTCACTTTACTCCATTTTAGCTTACAAAAGGTTTCACAGGAATACTCCACTTTCCAGTAGCCGGGGAGACCTGTGCTTGACAAGACCAAGATATAGCAAATTAGTGGACCATTAGTAGGAGCCAGGCCAATTTTCCTAGGTCTTTCAGAAACAGTGTCATAGGGTGAGAATTTGTGGGGATTTTGAGGTGTAACTCACCTCGTCATTAGGGCTAAGACTTTAGGCGAAGGAAAATAAAACTCTTTTTGGAAACTTGGACTGTTTTAACATTGGCCTTTTAACAAAGGAAAGCTTCAATCAAAAGGAGAACTACAGACACGCTATTATTAAGCATATCTAAAGTTTTTGGTTTGGCTACTAGATCACATCTAAGTGAGAATTCAGAGTCTTGCCCTCTATTACAGTTTTTCTTGGCCTGTGAAGTAGCCTTTTGAACTTCTCAAGTTAAATATCCTCACCAATATTTTTGTAGAGTTTGAATCAATGTACATATTTGTCTCTGTCTTTGCTGGTGGCTTTTTGTTTGTATGCACATATGTGTGTGCACATGCCTAAGTATTAAAATTTGAAGATGATTTTGAGTGGAACCAAGCCATTTTGAGATATTTAAATAAAACAAAGAGAAATACAATGACTAAGTTTCTGCCTCCCACCTCAACTTAAAAACTATATATATTATTCTGTTGTCAGTGGTGGCTAAACCTCGTAAGAGCTGGTGTTTGCATAGTATAGTGAAGCCCCTTTCCCTAGAGTAGGGTGTAATCTTACAATGGATATTTCCTTCAGAAGTCTGATTTTTCTAATAAGTCACCAATTTATGTTTAATGTTTTAATTGGAGATACTCAAAAAAGATCGAAAACTCTTATTTTCCTCATGACGTAAACCCAGATCTTATGGACTATTAATATTTACTCATGATCCTCTAGTAAAATAACTTTTAGTAGAATGAGCTGTTGTAACAGAGTGTTTTATAACAATATTTAGAAGTTAAACTATATCAGTATAAAGTATACCTTGATTATGTTAAATATATAAATCATTGAGTGAAGATGTCTAGGATGTATCATCAGGGCAAAACAGTCAGAATGAGGCAGGTTTAGATTTATTTTGATAGTTTACAAAAATAGTTTAATTTTTTTTAAGGGAAGGGAAGTAAAGTAGCTGGGTTTAGATTGGAGCATTATTTAACAGTTATATAGAAAGCAGACAAAGTAATATAGAAGTGTAGGGGTATGTTTGTCAGCTGTAACAGATAGCTAAGTTGGATGGATAAATATTAGCTGTGGGTTGAGAAAAATGTTAAGTAATGGTTTTGGAGCGAGTTTCTAAATCTCTAAAACATAACCTTGTCTTTTATATAAAAGTGAGAAAGATGTAGCCTAGGTAGAAATGTCCAAGATAAAAATTGCTGTAATAACTGGCTAAGAACAAAAATGACTCATTTAGCTACCCTTCTTTTTATGGTATGAGAATAAATCTTTATGTTTACCCAGTGGCCATTTAAGAAACCACAAAGATACTTTGATGTAAAAACAGTTCTTTTTTGCTTTTTTAATTTAGAGTAAGAATATAAGAAAAAGGAAAAGTCAGAACTTTTAACTTTTTTCATCATTTAAAGCATTTTACCTTTGACTTGGAAATGTAATATCAGCATATTAAGTAAAATGATACATATGTAATGTTGAATTTGTGATGTTAATAAACTGTAACAATTTCCTTAATAAGAAGGTACAATATTTATTACCTATTGTGCCTGGTATAGTCTTAACTATTTGTATTAGTTATTACCTTTAGCCAAAGCAAACCAATGTTGTTGCTTGCAGACACAAGGAAAAGTAGAAGGTAGATGACCAAGAAATGTCTCCATTGCTGTCTCTCCATCAGTGCACGATATATATCCCTTCTATAATTGTTTAAAGTGGTAAAGTAAACATATATATCAACATTGTCCTTCCACCAAGAAATTGAATGGTTATTTATATAGCAATAAAAACTGTTTGTTGACCTGTGTTTTTATCATTATCTTAAGAACTTACCTAAATATTAAAATTTTTTTTAAGTATTTGTCTAAGATCCTAAGGTAACTAAGGTCTGGAAGTAACCGTTTGTCCATCGTGGCAAGCCTGTATAATGTGTAGCATTAGAATAATTAATCTTGTATCATTTTATTTACTTTGAATACATAGTTTTACAATTTTTTATAGTCTCCAATGAAATGATACTATTTGATCAATAAAACCAGTAGAGGGGATTTAGGAAGTGCTAAATGCTTAGGCTTTTCCTGGGACTCATATAAACTAGAATATGGTGCTAGGAGTTCTGCATGATGGTAAAATCTGAGGGAAGACGGCATTTTTAAACTAACATTGCTAAAGCAGTCTAATTTGTTAGAGTCATCTTGATTAGAAATATATGAATTTTTTCTTTTTTTTTTTTTAAGATTTTATTTATTTATTTGACAGAGAGAGAGAGAGCACAAGTAGGCAGGCAGGCAGGCAGAGGCAGAGGGAGAAGCGGGCTCCCCGCTGAGCAGGGAGCCCGATGTGGGGCTCGATCCCAGGACCCTGGGATCATGACCTGAGCCGAAGGTAGACGCTTAACCTACTGAGCCACCCAGGCGCCCCTATATGAATTTTTTCTTATGTAATTACACTAGTAATGGAGGCCATTAATTCAACCCATGGCTGAAATATGTTCCCCTTGAGTTATAATGTTAGCAATAAAAACATTGTTAAAACTTAAAAAGTAGAAATTAAAGATAAGAACTTTTATTTTTTTTTTCTTATTTTGCAATTTTGTAAGTGTTAATACTTCAATACTGTTTCTAGAAGCCAGTTGGAAACAGAGGGTCATTTTACTACATACTGGTATGTTTGTAATCTGATTTACTCCCTCTGGAGGTAAAGAAGGTTTATCAATCTATTTGCCAAAAAAATCATTAATAAAACAGAAAAGTTACAGTTTAGAAGCTAGCAAATCTAAGGTAGAAAGAGACACTGGTATTTATTAAGGATGTCATAGGTAAGGTAAAAAATTTGAAAATATATTTTTTTATGGGGGGGAAGGGCAGAGGGAGAGGGAGAGAGCGAATCCCAGGTAGACTCCATGCCCAGCGCGAAGCCCGACGTGGGGCTCTATCCCACACCGCCCCCCCCCCCCCCCACCGCCCTGAGATCATTACCCGAGCTGAAACCAAGAGTCATTTGCTTTACTGAGTCACTCAGGCACCCTGCAAATATTTCTTGTTGTAATGTCTGTGAAAGAATACACAGATCTTGGCTCAGCGTACTTAGTAGTTACTGTTTATTCTGCTCCCTGTGCAAAACCATGCATGCTGCATGGTGATGTAAGAGAATCCTGTATAGGAACATATGTCAAATATTATGAGAACTCTATGTTTAACAGGTCTTTCTTATCAGTTGTGATGTTGTTTGTCATTTTCTTGTTCTCCTAAAGGAAATCAGCAGTTTGGCATGACCTCATTAACGATTATTTCTGACCATTTTAGCGATTTGCTGCTGTAATCATGAGAATAAGAGAGCCCCGAACCACTGCACTGATATTCAGTTCTGGGAAAATGGTGTGCACAGGAGCCAAGAGGTAGGTTTAAGGAGTTTATTCTCCTGGTCATATATTATCATGATTATTTAGTTGCATTTTATGTATGTTTGATAAAATGTAACATCCAAGTTATTACTAAGGATCCCTTTATGTAAAAAATTCTATATATAGCACGAATTCATCCCCAAGTGAAAAAAAAATTGGTCAGGAATCACAAAATTCAGAGCTGATGGTGTGAGAGTGTACAGATCTGCTTGGTCCTGGCAGTGAACAGTACCATGTGTGTTGGTCACAGATGCCTGCTGCCCCTTGTTGTAAATAGTCTGCCTCATGAGTGTCAGGGTTATGCAGGTCGTAAGGATTGTACCCTTTTCATAAAATGGCTGTTGCCTACATTCTGCATCTGTTTGGAGTGATCCTGTCTATGAAGGTTAACACTTTGGGACCTTGACTTTAAACCTTGTCTAACAGACTCCACGTAATTGGTAGAAGGCAGAGGTTGGGGAAAGAGTAGATATATCAGCTTCATAAAGCTTGAACAAATGAAGTAAATTAAACTTTTAAAATAAAAGATAATTCATATGACTTGGAGTTGTCCACACACAGAGGGGGCTGTGGATGCTTTTGCTTATTGGATGAAGGGACAGTTATTGTTGTGGATATTGTGGTTCCTGGTCTCTGAGTTTTTTTCAGAAGGCAAGATGTGGGTCTATCCCTGGCTTTCATATAAGTCTTCGTTTAGGAGACTTGCTTGTTTCCCCTGGACGGAGCGTCGAAAGCTTCTGGTTTATTAATCAATGCTAGATGGTTTTTTCTTTCCCAGACATGCTTTTCTTTCTTTCTTTCTTTCTTTTTTTTTTTATTATTTTTTTAAAGTTTTTTTTTATTTATTTGACAGAGAGAGACAAAGCGAGAGAGGGAACACAAGTAGGGGGAGTGGGAGCTGGAGAAGCAGGCTCCTTGCTGAGCAGGGAGCCCGATGCGGGGCTTGATCCCAGGACCCCGGGATCATGACCTGAGCTGAAGGCAGACGCCCAACGACTGAGTCACCCAGGTGCCCCCTAGACATGCTTTTCATGTGCACTGTTTAGCTCTCTTTATCCATTTGCTACACACTGAATAGTATGTATCTAGTTTATCAAAATAGGAAGCTGCAAATAAATTTATTTTCCTCAAGAAAAAAAAAGCATTGCATGTATGTATGCTTAATTTTTGTCATTCCTGACCCCTGTACTTGAGAGTCTTTTGTTCATGATGGTTTTGCTTTTATTTTGCTTTTCTTAATAAGCTCTATATTACTAAACCATAGTTTTATCTAACCGATGAGTTATAAGAATGGATAATGAGAGATTTGACATAAAAGAGGACAGAATTAGTGTATGCATTAGACAAGTATAAATCTCATCAGTATTTTCCTATCAAAAAGAAGTTGTTAGTTTTCATCTCAGGATTGTGGGCTAAAATATAGTAATAGTAATGATAATGGTGATGATGAGATACTCCACTTTGTAAAACCTGGGCATATCAGTAATTTGGTGCAGGCCTTTAGTTATCTGTCAAGGACATAGGAGTACTTTATAATAAAATAGTTAATGTCTTTTGTTCTTTTCTCTTACTGGAAGGGGGGTGACATTTTGTACTTTTTTAAAAAATAACTTTTCTAGTTTTGACTTTTTATAAAGTTACTCATCTGAATAATTATTTTAGGTGGCTTTGACTATGACTATCTCACTTTTTCCTTTCCCTAGTGAAGAACAGTCCAGACTAGCAGCAAGGAAATATGCCAGGGTTGTACAGAAGTTAGGTTTTCCAGCAAAGTTCTTGGACTTCAAGATTCAGAACATGGTGGGGAGCTGTGATGTGAAGTTCCCTATAAGGTTAGAAGGCCTTGTGCTGACCCACCAACAGTTTAGCAGGTGAGTCTGAAACGTATTGCCTGTGGCAACAGTTCATTTATAATCTGTGTAAACATTGTTCATGATAAAACATGTGCAAAACAGTATGTAAGTGCAAATGATGTAGTGACAGATGTATTTAATGAAGTTTCTCCCTTACGTCTTGGAAAATATATTATTCTCACCATTCTCCTACTTCCCATTTCACTTATTGACATCTATAACTCGCCTTGACTGGGATGAAATTGATTCCCTGTTATTTTACTGCTCAGTAAATGCATTTTAAATGCATGAATTAAATCCACAACCTCGTCTATCAATTTTTATCCCCAGTTTTCTGAATTATTTCTTCTAGTGAACATTATATGAGTTCTACCTGCAAAGTATAAACTTGAGTGAAATGAATATTCTTTCCTCTTATTTTCCCTGCCACTTACAAGGCCACTGCCCACCTCTACAGCCTCTCTGCTCCCTGCACCCCTCAGACTTGCCCTGCCTCTCTTGGACCAAGGCTTTTGTATATCCCAGGTTTTTTTTTTTTTTTTTTTTTTTTAAGATTTTATTTATTTGGCAGAGAGAGACACAGCGAGAGAGGGAACACAAGCAGGGGGGTGGCAGAGGGAGAAGCAGGCTTCCCGCGGAGCAGGGAGCCCGACGCGGGGCTCGATCCCAGGACCCCGGGACCGTGACCCGAGCCGAAGGCAGACATTTAATGACTGAGCCACCCAGGCGCCCCTAGTATATCCCAGTTTTATACCTGGCACCCTCTTGTTCCACTTTTCACCTAGGAAACTTCCACTCGCATTTCAGATGCCCACCCAAGTGTACCTCCCTCAGAGAAGCCCGTCCTGCGTCTCCCAGTAGGTTAATCACAGATACCGTAACTGGTTCAGGCTGTCTGAACTGGGGAAATGAGGCTGCTGGGGTTCGAATCAGACATGCCACTCGTGAGCCTTGATAAGGGTCGGACACTGAAGAGCATAAATCTAAAGGTCTCGTTTGTACAGCAGAAAATCCAGACTCATTAGAAATAGTTTGTTAGTCCTCAAGTACTGATGACAGGTCGCCCTCACTGTCCTTAAGTTCTCCCTCCTCTGGGTTCATCTCCCGGTGAGTTTGTGGTTTAGTCAGTATTTTCCCTGTGCAGGTCCTCATTTTACCTAAAGCATGGGCAGCTTTTAATTTCTAAACTCTTTTTGCCATTTTCCTCCTAGTTACGAGCCAGAGTTATTTCCTGGTTTAATCTACAGAATGATCAAACCCAGAATTGTTCTTCTTATTTTTGTTTCTGGAAAAGTTGTATTAACAGGTAAGTTGTAACAGGAAGTAGTGTCCGAAGGTTTGAAAGGGTTTCGAGAACAGCATTTTCTCAGTGCTGAGAAGTAATTTCGAAGACTGGGGACAGGTGGCTAGCAAGTGCCTTCGCCCCTTTCTTCTCCTCCACCCTAACACTGATGAGAAACATATCCACCAGGGGGAGTGAGAGCAGGGAAATCAGACCACAGCAAGACCTGTAGTGGGGAGAGCAGGGAAGGTGGCCATTACATTGGTTAAGAGATGGCATTTTAAGGTGGAAACCCTTCTGTAACTCTTTGAGATTCATCAACAATGCCATTTGGAGACAGTAGGGGAAGGTTCAGAAGAGCTTGCTTAAAGACAGCAAGTGGGAGAATAATGGATGAGAATTGTGCTTATGGTTTTAAAGTAATTTTATTTCAAAGTAATTTTACCTCTTTAACATGTTAAGAAAAGCTATTTCAGACTCTCTTCTCCGACTTGTCTTTATAGGTGCTAAAGTCAGAGCAGAAATTTATGAAGCATTCGAAAATATCTACCCTATTCTAAAGGGTTTCAGGAAGACGACATAATGGCTGTTACGTACTCCTGCCTCTGCACCCACTTGTTTTTAAAACAAATCAATTTTGGTACATTTAAATGGTGGTGTTGTGGATGGCCCCGATTTGGTGAGAAGATGGCTGTTCTGTGGGTTGTGGCACCCGGTGAAGCTCTCCATCCTGCGTTCCCCGCAGTGATGCCGGGAAGTGGTCTTACTTCTGCACAGAGAACTCTGCGGCGCTGTGTAAGTTGCTCATACTGTGCTGCTGTTTGTGCAGGGCTGCCCGTTTATTTATATTTAGATTTTAAACACATACTGCTGTCAGCAGGTTGGTTTGAAGTACAAAACTTCAAGTGTTAAAGCCACCTCTACAATTGATTGGACTTTTTCTTTTGTTTAATTTCTTCCCCATAAACCACAGTTTTTATATTTCTACCAGAAAAGTAAAAATCTTTTTTAAAAGTGTTGTTTTTCTAATTCGTGACTCCTAGGGGTTATTTTTGTGCCAGACACATTCCGCCTTTTCAGTATTGCAGGACAAAGTAGCCGTATTAATGAGAACGAATGGCTGTACATATTTTTCTTCCTTCAGAAGTACTCTGTACAATAAATGCTGTTTATAAAAGTGTTAGATTGATGTTATAAATGATACCTTGTAAGATTTGTGTGATCATACTGTTAAAGCTGTATTTTAGATATAATTGCCTGAAACCATTTCAATGTGTGCTTGCTTGCTCGTTGTTTGTTTCAATCAACATTGCATTGTATGTCGCAGTGATAATGGATGAACTACCTGAAAATTTAAGGTTGCTCATGAAACATGGATTTATTATCTTCCATATATCGAGCACCTCCTGTTTCCCAGATACATTGCCTGTAATTCTCACAAAACCTATAATTCGGTTTTGTTCCTCTTTCCCAGGTGAGCAAACTCCGGCCTCAGCTGCGGTATTTGCCCCAGGGTACATAGCTAGGGAACGCAAAACCAGGCTCTCGGCCAGAGTCCTTCAGTATTAAAGCTGGGTATGTGTACAGCTTGGTGAGGTGTTTGTTTTTCTCATGAATATTACCTGGAAATTTGTAATTTCTTGGATTTTATTGTTTGGGTTAATTTGTCAAAGTATATTTTCAAGCAGTTCAGAGGCACATAATCAGAAAGGAACAGTTCTTTCCTTCTCTCCCTTCTGCTTACTTACCCAGGTATCTCCCAAGCCCCCTTCTGTGCAGTTTCTTTCCTTGGGCTGCTTTTGATCCCATATTTAGAAAATACTAAAGCATTTGTTGTTTTATAGCTTTGCTTTTTTTTCAGTCAGTATGTCGTGGAGTCTGATAGCATCACAGATGTACATCATCTCTTACGTACCTTTATGTATTTACCTATTTCCTTAATTATCAGCAGTGTTTCAGCTGTAGGAAGCACCCTTATATGCCTGTTTGTGGTTCAGTGCAGGCATTTCTGTAGTGAACATGCCTAGGAGAGGAGCCACTGCCATCCATCGGTCCAATATTATCCCCTTCCACCCAAGAAAGAAGTATCTTTCCATGTAGATCTTCTTTTAGTCAAGTTTTATTATTTTTTTCATATAGGGCTTATACATTTCATTTAAGTTAATTCCTAAGTTTCTCTGGTTCCTGGTATTAATGTAATGTTTCATTACAAGTCTTGTTGACATATTTATCTTATTCCCAATCACTTTACTGAATTCTGAGGCTTTTCCCTGTGAAACAGTACACACAGAAAACCTAACAAAACAAATATTTAGCATAGTGTATTACTCAGTCGACATCCCTGCAACCACCACTCAGAACCTTGCCCGTGTCCCAGGGGCCTCTCCTTCTAGTCCAGCCACAACACCCCCCACCAATAACCATTATCTTAAATTTTGTAATCATTTTATAGTCATGACCTAAATTACTAATATGGGTTAATCTTCCATTTAAAAAAAAAAAAAGGATGCTTCTCTGTTTTACTCCTTATATTCCCCCTCCCTGTCTTTTCCTTAAAATGTTAGGCCAAATTTACAGCTGGTAGTTTCTTACAGTATGTGTTTTGCTGTTTTCAAACTCATGGTGTAATTCAGCATGTTCCTGTGTTCGATTTCCTGCAAATGAGCAGCTACATCCAGAGACTTCTCATTGATCTGTGAATTCATTAGTGGGTTGCAAATGATGAAATTCTACTTATTTTCCAGTCGTTCATTGGAATACTTTATAAAGTGATACACTTCATATAGCAGGATAAATGCTGCTTTCCCTTTGAAAGTTTTCGAGATTAAATACCTCATGAATTCATAATTGATATATCCAATTCAAATTCAGGACTACGGGGGTTTCATTTAATCAGTTTTATTATTTACACCGATAATCCTTAATTTTTAAAGACACACGGAATAATGTTAGGAAATCCCATGGTCATTTACTTTATCTTACATTATACTTATACATGCAACAGTCTTAGATTGCATTACTACCAAGGTGATTATCAAAAGCACTTAAACATACTTATTTTGTTGTTATCTCTGAATTGTCAAGGGATGATGAGACCAGCGTTCAGTATCTAATAAAAGGAGGGGTGAGCAGTCGGGTCACCCGACTCAGGCAGTGTCTGAGCCAAACAGAAGTTTTGGTGGAGAGTGGAGTACGTGGATGGGCAATAGTGAATGACATCCTCTACAGGAAGTTACTGGGTGAGACATGATAATTTTAGGGTGTTTTTAAATGCATCTTGACATTTCTAGAAGTAACTGAGTTGCTCAATGTTTTTATGTAAATTTTTGGTTTTAGGTTATTTTTATTTTGTATTTTTCATATGATGGATTATGTTTCAGCATGGATGTTAGTTGACATTTTCTTTCTGTTGATTTGGACTAGTCTATAAGTGGAAGGACCCTGTGAACTCTCACCCTAATTGCCAGAACTTGGTAGGGATACATACCTAAAGGACAGCTTGGCTGGTTATTCCCAATATACCTGCAAGAATGTCCACAATCATCTGGTGATGTCTCCAAACAGACCCTAATGGGTTTGCTTAAAGTCCTTAACAGTCAGGGCACTATTCTGTTTTGGAAAACTTACTATAACATCCCCTGACTTTTAAGAATCATTTACAATTGGCAATGTGAAGACCCCCCACTAGTCCAGTTTTCCAGAAGCCACTGAGCTTCCTACCAAGTGTTGATTCTTGCCACCAGATGATGGACAACTTATAACGCGTCCTCCAGTAGCAACGGGCTGTATCACCATAGCTGTAGGTCATTCTCAGACTTCACTCTTCCAGCTTGAAAACTGTGACACCATCCTCCCTCTTTACAGGTTGTATTTAAAAGTAGCCTAGTAACAAATCTCCCCATCAGAATTCCATACTGGTTTCCCATATGGAGCTATGTTTCACTGTATTTCATACACATCTCTTTATGAATAACACATATATACCTATAATGTGGGCTAATAGACCAGGACTTTCTCATATAAAAGTGTAGTAAAATAACCAGGTAGTCACTGACATTAACTAATGGTGTTATATCCAAAAAAGATGCACTTATGGGAGAGTATGAGCCAACTTAGATTAGCTGTAGGTTTTCAAGCACTGATCAACAGCAGTGTCCCTTCAGGTTTGCTTTAGTGCTGGGCAGGCGTCACTGGTGTTGAACTGGGAATTGTCCCAGCATAATTGTCAAACACTAGGGGCTGGAAGGAGCCTTAGCACGGTTAACAGATTTAGCTGACCTCAGGGCCAGATTTCCCTAGGGAAATTCTAATGGCCAATTCCTGCCTCCTTACTTGGGTTTACTCCCCATGTGTACACTGGCATGAGTGGGGGGCGGGGGGGAGTGGAGAAAGACCATTATTCTTGCCTTCCATCTGTCATCTGTGAGCAGTGCTGTTGGCAGATCAAGGTCAGTTTCGAAGTAGAGCCTCTCTCTGAAGTCAGTTACTCATCACATTCACCAGCCTACTGGAGTTTTGTATTTTTCCAGTGTTCTGGACTTCATGTGTCTTATTCCATGACAATGACCTGATAACCAGTCACGTCTCTTTGGGTTTTACCCAACTAGTTTTCTCTTGGTTTTAACATTGCAAATTTTAGGAGGAAAAATGCTGAGTAATGGATTGTCTTAATTAGGCAATTAACCCATTTTTATTGTAGAAAGAAACAAACACATAGGTAAAACGATCATTTCATAGTCCCACCATCCATAGTTAACTAGTTCCCACCGAGTACGTATCTTTCCAGATTTCTGTGGACATACACATGTATAAATACTTTTACAAAAATATGAACATACTATGAATATCTTGGTGTCAGTTTAAACCTGTATCTTGTACATATAGATGTATATCATTAAGACTGCATTACCTTCTGCTGTAGGGATTCACCAAAATTTCTTTAAATACCTGTCACCAGACATTTTTGTTGCACTAATATTTACACACTGTAAACTCACCTAAAACATCTTTGTACCTTTGTCTCTGCTATAATTATTTCCTTAGGATAAAGTCCTAGAAATGGACTTGCAAGGTCTAAGAGATTATGAGCATTTTTAAGGCTTTACGACATTGTCTTTAGGGTGTATTTGTTATATCTTGCTTCCAAACAAATTCCTCTGTGTAGCCAATCCCCAGTCTACAGCTTTCAGCACAGGTGAAGACAGCCAGGACACCCCAGTCGACACTCCTGCCCAGTCTGTCGGCCTTTAGGTGGTTGAGCAGCTGAGGCATGACCTAAGAGGATGACAGAATTAGAGCCCTGCGCTGAGGCAGAGAGCACTGTCTGCTTTCAACAGACCTTCCTTGCCAGGGCGATTGCAGGCACCCCGGTCTTTTAATCTCCAGCTTTGACACTAAGAACCAGTTACTGTTGGATACAGTCTTCACAATTCCTTTCTTTACCCTAAGCAAAAAGTATTACCTACCACTCTGTAAGGTTAGCAAATCAACAAGAGCATTTCTACCCAACCCAAATGGATTGTGATCCTAACAATTCCTTTTGAAAAACCATTTGTCTTAATGATTATATCCATCTGTTTTCCTAACAAATCCACAAACTAAAACCAAACCTTACTAAGGCCTCCAAAACGTTCCTATCACAAAGTACAAAATACCTTAATTGCCATAACAAGAAAAGAAGGAATATTTAAAATTTTAAGGTAACAAAATGCAGACACTAAAAATAATGATGTAACCACACTGGGAGGTGGGAGGGTGGTCCAGATGGTGTAAGAAACTACATTTAAATCCTCATTACTGCACGTGCCAGTCAACGGATAATGTCTAAAAACTAGTAAACTGACAAGTTACCACAAAAAGCATGTTACTTAGAGAACTACCAGATAAAACTGTAAAAGACAATTCCCTCCAGGGAATAAGCTCTTAGGTGGGACAAGGCACTTTCTGTAGTAACAGGACCCATGGGCATGTATTATTTCAGTAAAGTTTTGGAGCCTTTAATAACATAACTTAGGGTGACTACACATATTAAAATACTCATTTAAGGTCATACCTGGAATTCAAATGTTCTCTTGGCACCACAGGGGCAATATGGAATATCCTTTTCTTGAGGGATATTTTCACCAGAGATCCAGATGGGAGCAATCCCTCTGCCGTATCTGAGAACCTAAAATCAACCGGGATCATGTGCAAATCACCATCTCACCTAAATTTCCAGTGGTAGCACGTGATTGGATAATAATCTGGAGAGCCTTGATGGAACACTCATCCGAAACGCAGTTTACTGTTTCCCCCAACTCAGACCTGGCACCGTTAATGCTTTTCCAGTGTCATCAAATCAGTTATTTTAGCTTAAATGACTCAGGATATCCAAATCCTATTTCATACATGGTAATATGGTTAGAATCTAAATCCTAGGAGTATTTTGTGAGGGTCCCACTCTAATCCTGTTTCTCCATTACCAGTTTCTAAATCCAAAATGCAGCCCAGAATCTGTGCTTTCTTTCACAGATAAAAGGAACCTCAGTTAAAAATTTTTTTATTGTTATGTTAATCACCATACATTATATCATTAGTTTTTGATGTAGTGTTCCATGATTCATTGTTTGTGCATAACACCCAGTGCTCCACGCAGAATGTGCCCTCTTTAATACCCATCACCAGGCTAACCCATCCCCCCACCCCCTCCCCTCTAGAACCCTCAGTCTGTTTTTCAGAGTCCATCATCTCTCATGGTTCATCTCCCCCTCCGACTTACTCCCCTTCATTCTTCCCCTCCTGCTATCTTCTTCTTCTTTAACTCAGTTAAAAATTTTAAAAGGGACCAAGGGTGTCTGGGTGGCTCAGTCGGTTATGTGCCTAAATCTTGGTTTCAGCTCAGGTCATGGTCTCGGGGCCATGAGATGGAGCCTCCACACTCAGCACAGAGGCTGCTTGTCCCTCTCCCTCTCCCCCTCCCCCTGCTCAGGCGTGCATGCACGCTCTCTCTTGCATGCTCTCTCAAATAAGAAAATCTTAAAATTAAAAAGTCTTCCTTTGCCCCCCCACCCCCGCTTGTGGGTGCCCTCATATATTATTTTCATTTTAAAGGGACAAATACCAAGTAATACAGTTGTTTAGATAAATACTACAGAGATAAATTTCACTGTAAGATCTTAAACATCAACAGAGTGGCTTTCCTATGTTTTGTTAAAAGCATATGCATTGCTAAAAACTACCTTCACCGTGTTTAGGACCTAGGTCTATTCTTATGATATTCTTCTCCTGGATATTTGACTCAGTGACTGCTTTACAGGAGTTTAGCCGAACTTTCTTCAGTGATTTAGGTTTATGTTGAATGTCTTTAAGGGGAATGATATTAACAGAAGAACAGGGATGAAGAAGGGAAACATTTGCTGAGCACTTAATATGTGCCTACATTCTTCCTTCATCCTCACAACTGACCTCTAATTTTTTCACACTGTAGATGCAATTACGTCAGAGCTCTTCGTGTAACTCTAGGATCCAGGCTTCTTCCCAACTCCAAAGCCCATTTTTCTTTTCACAAAACCAGTGTCTGTGTTAACACGTCATGTTGGTTTTACAAGCAAAAGGTTCCTATTGGATAAATGGGCAAAAATATCTGTTCCTTTCTTTCTGCCACTGGTGCAAACTTCCTGTATTACAGGCAACATCTTACTCATCTGTCTCGGATGCCTTCTTTAAAATACGGACCCTACATGATAAACAGTATAACCTGTAGTTTTTCAGTAACTACTGACAGGATCAGCAGACTATCTGTGTGAAGGACTCCTATAACAAGAGACTAGCTTTATAGTAGTTACTTCTCAGGGACTGTACCCTGAAAAGAACACAAGAAGGAGTTGTAGGAGTTCTAGTTTACCTGTTTTGGCTCAAGGGCTATTTTAGTTTTAAACTTCTGGAAAATTTTATCTTCCTTGGATTCATGTTTTGCCATGGAATCCAATTCTTCCTCAGGTGCTTCACCTGAAAAATATCAACACAACCATTACACCAACAGGACTAGTCCCCGTGACTTGACATTTCCTACATGCTGAGGGCAGGAAATTTCAAACAACCAACTTAATGTTAAATCAGATAGTGAGGGCGCCTGGGTGGCTCAGTTGGTTAAGCAACTGCCTTCGGCTTAGGTCATGATCCTGGAGTCCCGGGATCGAGTCCCGCATCGGGCTCCCTGCTCAGTGGGGAGTCTGCTTCTCCCTCTGACCCTCCCCCCTCTCATGTGCTCTCTCTCTCTCTCTCTCAAATAAATAAAGTCTTTAAAAACAAACAAATAAATCAGATAGTGAAAGCCAGATGTTCCCACAGGCTTTCCCTATTTTAATTCATTATAGTATTTCAAGACCATCTGATTTTCCAGGTACCCCACTTTACTGGGCAGGTTCCTAGTGAGTGCTTCTCTTTAAATCTTCAAATGAAAGAACAGACCCAAGTCCTGGGTTTAAGACTTGTGCCCTGTAGATGACAGGACACCCAACAAATGCTGAGCCTTTTATTTTCACTACTGCCCTTAAGCTGCCTGGACTGCCCTGATTCTTCACGTCTCACACGTGTCTTTTCCCAGCTGGTACACTCACTCAGCCATCACTCATCATGACCTACCAGCTTGTTCTCTGCACATTCCTGCACATTCCTCCTCTCCTGGAATCCCAGCTGTCTGAAGCCCTGCTGTCCTCAACAGGATTTAGTCTGTGTTACATGTACCAAAGTATATTCTTGACATCACCTGAATATGAACTATAAACCAGTAAGCTGATACTGTAAAGTCTGATTTAGACTCTAAAACCCAATTTTGTGGTAGTTAAGAGCTCAAATTCTGGAGTCAACAACATGGGAGCTCAAACTGCAGTTCTAAAACTTTAACAACTTTGGTTACGTGACCAAACAAGTTACCCAGAAAACCTCAAATTCCTCACTGCAAAATGAGGTACAGTTTCTCACTGTACTGCCTTCAGGATTTCAATGAGATCATGCACAAATAGCCCTTGGTGCAGAGTAAGTGCTGGATAAATGTTGGCTACTAATCCTTCGCTTAGTATCTGGTAGGCCTAGGCACTACATTAGTGTACTATCATCTAGATAACCTGTAAAATTGGGTATCTGAAACTAGCTGATGAAACATTTAAAGGGCCCCTGTCACCCGCCAAACACTATGCTAAGGGTCTCACATATTCTATATTGATCTGAGAAACAGATCTTGGATCCAAATGAACTTAACAAGTTTCCAGCATCATGTGGAGGAGCCCTACCCAAATGACCACTTGGATACTTACCCTGACATGTCTTCATCAGAACCAGAATCTATCTGATATACATGCCAAGGAAGAGAGGTACAGGAAAGATACTGTCAAATGATAGTGTTTGAAAATCATAGGGCACAGACTCCAAAGTGAATTGACTTCCTGTCAGTACCTACCTCTCTTTTTGACACAGAGCCTTTTCTTTCCAGCACTATATGAATAAAGTTCTAAAAGTGACTCCTTACCCATGCTCCCTATAATTTCCGAATCATTTTCTTTTTCAACGACTTCAGGTGTAATCTCATCTTCTGTTTCTATTACAATTTCAAATTCTGGAAAAAGGAAGCCGTGGTCTGGAATTGTTCTGTCCAAATAATCTGAAACATGAAAAGGTAACTAGCATCATTACTAATCGTTTAGTTTTAAAGAGGATCAAATAATTTCCCATTTCTAAACTATATTCTGTGCAGTAACCCTAGTAAATTAATACATGTAGTTCCAGCAATTTAGGTCATAAATTAAACACCAATATTAAAGCAAGTCTTGGACATAACTGAGCAGGCAAGACCTCACAGCTCCTCTTTCTTAGAGGTGTTCATGTTACCAGGTACTAAAATTTTGAAAAGAATAATACCTTCTCTAATCTTAACTTTTATCCTCAAAACAAAAAACTTGGGTTGACAGATGCTATGAAACTGAGCTAAGACTTAAAAAGAGTTGACTCACCTGATTGTGTACAAGCCTGCTTATGCCCAAATCTCCAGTCTAGAGTCTGATGCTCCTTGCTGCAGTAATGCGCCTTGTGACATCTGGAGCATGTTTTGGGGCCTAAACAGCCACAAACCCTGCAGAGATGAGCACCAGACTTGAGCTGGAGGCACACAGACTCTCCCGTCTCTGGAGGAGGATCCTCAGAAGGTGGCTCATATGAGTAAAAGTCATTTTTCCTGGGTAGCTGATTTCTAAACACTAAGAGGAAACGAGAAATGTAAATACCGTTAAGTAATATAGCAAGCCAAATAGTCGAGCCTCCAGTCCACACAGGACTGAAAAGACACTATTTCTTAAAAAGAGAAATAGAGGGAACTTTTCGATTTCAGGGATCTTACTTTCTGAAAGGGGAGACAGAAGAACGTGCAAAAGCACAAGAAACGGGTTCCCACAACAATCTGAATTGGGTCTTTGAGCTCGTTCAGAATAATCAAATAGACCAACAGTTAAGTCACACTGCAGAAATTCGGAAACATTATGTGGGCCCAGCTTTCTGGAACACAGTTCGAATTCTGTCGGTGTGCGCACGCACTCCCCGTTCCCACTGATCCACCCAGAAGCTGGGGCCGTGACGCGCCCGGAAGCGCGGCGGCCGGAGGCAGGGCTGAGCGGGCGCGGGACCCGCCACGGGCCCCCCCCCCACGGGCCCCCCCCCCACGGGCCCCAGGCGCGGCGGCCGCTCACCGCGCAGGCCCGCACAGCACGGCGGCGCCCGGCAGCAGAAGACGAACAGGCCGCGGTGGAAGGCGTCGGCGCGGTCGGGCAGCGGCGCGTACAGCTGCAGCAGGAAGGCCAGCGGGCGGCCGCACAGCGCGCAGGCCAGCTCCTCGGGCCGCGGCAGCCCGGCCGCGCCCAGCCACGCCGGCCGCCCGCCCACCTTGCTGGGGAACTGCTCGCGGCGCAGCCGCCACGCCGGCGCCGCCTCCACGAAGCCCAGCTCAGCCGGCCCCGCACGGGCGGCCGCCATAGAGCGAGCGGAGCCGCGCGCTCGCGCGCTTGCGCACTTCGCGGCCGGAAGGCGGAGGTCGGCCCGCGGCAGGCGCGCAGAACGGCGTTTGCAGGGGCGAGGAGGCGGGACTAAGGAAATGGCCGGACGTCAGCACGCCGCGTGCGTCCCCACCTGCCGGGCCCGCGAGGTGGGGGCGGGGTTAGGAATTGGCTCTCCCGAGCCGAGGAGAGGCTTGTGGACGTTCGCCGGCTCTTTGTGTCCTTAGTTTTGTTTTTTCCTCTCCTCCGCCTGTAGGACGTGGCAGCCTTCGTCACTTCGAACACTGAGAGTTTTATTTTTTTAAGTAAAAATTGACAATTTCAATTCTAAATGCAACAAGTCTGAAACTTGGCACCCTCCAAAGGAGCCGTTGTCACCTGCTCCTTTTCCTGCCGCCGCCTCCGCCTCGCACGTGGCACCGAGGCTGCACGAAGCGCTGCCTGGTGGGCCGGGCCTGCGCCCCTTCTGCGTGGTGAGGATGTTATTGGCCGTTTTTTTTGTTTGTTTAAATCTCAGTGAGACGTGAGCAAATGTAGCTATGGCCCGGATGCTCCTATTTCCAGTAATTAGTTTGTAGCAAAATAACATCTAACGTTTCCTTTCTTGTAAAAGTTAAGAATATTCTTTTTCATCTTAGTGTTACCTCTGTGCTGTTATTTTGTTTCTCAAAGCACATGTTAATCATTCTTAGATTCTGAAGCAACTAAATTCAGTTCTGTTTTACTGAAGGGAAAACAATATGAAAAAAATTTTTTAAGTTTTTAAAAGATTTTTATTTATTTATTTGAGAGTGAAAGAGACAGAGCATTAGCAGGGGGAGGAGTAGAGGGAGAGGGAGAAGCAGACTCCCCGCTGAGCAAGGAGCCTGACATGGGGCTCAATCTCAGGACCCCGGGATCATGACCTGAGCCGAAGGTAGATCCTCAACCCGCTGAGCCACCCAGGTGCCGCAAGAATGTTTATCTTAAAAAACGAAGTTCTTGAAATTGAGTAAGCCACATCCCTTATAAGGTAAGGTATTTGTAGATGTGAATTGTGTTCTGAGGGAGAAAAACTAGTTTCTTGTCGGCCCGTTGAAGTCAGGAAACAGTGCTCAGGAAACAGTGCGTAAAAGCAGATTGTTGAGGAATGTTCTCTTTCACTTCAGTGACAGCCTGCTCCAACTCAGTTTTACTCAACAAACATTTCTTTTTTTTTTAAAGATTTTATTTATTTATTTGAGAGACAGTGAGAGAGAAAGAGCACATGAGAGGGGGGAGGGTCAGAGGGAGAAGCAGACTCCCCGCCGAGCAGGGAGCCCGATGCGGGACTCGATCCCGGGACTCCAGGATCATGACCCGAGCTGAAGGCAGTCGATTAACCAACTGAGCCACCCAGGTGCCCACTCAACAAACATTTCTTAACAGCAGTGGAGTCCCGGACTGCTTAGAGAATCCAGGGACTTTTTACACCTCAAATCTGTGAAATACTGTTTTCTTTTGTGACACCCATAATCCAGTCATATGAAGATGAGAATGCCAGAGACCCTCCTTCAAAACTGAAACCCATTTGGGAGATCTGTTTCAGTTCCTACTGTAGATCCCTCTGCTTTTTATTAATTACTGAACATTTTTTACTTGGAATCAATGTATCATGAATTCTAGCATGTGTTTAGTGGACGAATGTTCAAATCTCTGTGTCCTTCTTTCCCCTAACTTACTGTCAGATCAATTGTAGCCTGTGGCTCAGCTTTAGTTTCTGTCTTTATTACAGTGGATCTGAAGACATCAGTTTTCATTTCAGGGATCAATACCACCTCCACTCCTCTCTCTTCCTAAGTCTCCAAGTGGATGTTTTTGGCCCTTGTGCCTCCTTCCCACCCCTCTGCTGAGGTACACATCTCCCCTCTGGACATAATCTAGCAACCCCCAAACTTGCATGTGTTTGGTCTCCGTCCCTGTGGAACCCAGTGACTTGGAGCATGGTTTGGACCAGAGTCAGGTGAAACCTTTCTTTGGCCTTGGGTTGTGAGCAATGCTTTTGCCCTTTGCGGTGTGTCTTCCAGCTTTCTGCATTTCCCTGGTTTCTGTGTGGGTCACAGGAGGAACCAGCCCTGTCCTGTCTGGGGTCAGGCTGTGGTGTCCCAGCAGGACCAGGGGTCTCGGCCCCGAGATTGTGCCCATAATTCCTAAAGTGGCCTCTATGATTCCATCTGATGTGTCATCCGTCGGGGATTTCAATATCAAATAAGGGAAATTTTATGACAAAGAAACACAGAAGAAAACGAGTCCCCTTTGAAAATAGGGGGGCAGACACAAAGGCCCCTATTGTGTGATTCCACTTACAGAAACATCAGGAATAGGTAAAGGAACAGAGAGAGAAAGCAGCTTAGGGGTCACCGGGGTCTGGGCTGCAGGAGAAATGGGCAGGGAGGGCTTCTGGTTCGGGGACTCCTTTGGGGAGTGAGATATTCTGCGGCAATGTTCTGGGGTGTGGTGGCACAGCGTTGGGCATGTACTTAATGCTCAAGACGTGTTCAATTGAAAACAAGTAATTTTATTTAAAACAAATAATAAACAGTATATAGGACATGGAAGGATAAAATAACAGTTAATATGTACCAGAGAGAAAGAACACAGGGGGAGGGGATGAAACAATCGGGCGGGGTCTCGGGTTCCGGGGATGGAACTAAGGGTGATTGTACGAGGAGCTCTCCCTGCAGGGCTGTGGGCTCTGGATCTGCCTGTGGGAGCCCTGCAGGAGCAGGAGTAGGGGCAGGGCTCAGGATAGGGGCAGGGACAGGGGCAGGAGCAGGGGCAAGGGGAGGGACAGGGTCAGCAGTAGTGGCAGGTGCAGGATCCAGGGCAGGAGCAGGGACAGGATCTGGGTCAGGGGGAGGAACAGGACCACTGGCAGGGGCAGGGGAAGGGGCAGTGGCTCTGGCAGGAGTACGGACAGGGGCAGGAGCAAGGGTAGGATCTGGGTCAGGGACAGTGGCTCTGGCAGGGGCAGGAGCAGGAACAGGGGCAGGGGCAGGAACAAGAGCACAGGCAGGGGCAGGGGCAGAGGCAGGGGTAAGGGAAGGGGCAGGAGCCAGGTCAGGATCTAGGTCCGAGGCAGGGGCAGGGGCTGGGGTGGGGGAAGGGGGAGTGGCAGGATCTGTAGCAGGGGCAGGGGCAGGGGCTGGGGCAGGAGCAGGTGCCAGTTCTTCCTGGACAGCGCCAGGCTCTCCGTGGGCAGGTGCCGGGTCACCTGCCGGCTCCTGGTCTCCTCCTGAAGTCACTGCAGGCACCAGCCCTCCCTCCAGATCCGGCTCTAGCTCCTCAGGTGGTGGAGCAGCTGTGAGAGGAGAAAAGCTCACCCTTGTGCGTACTCTCCATGGGCCTTTGCAGAGACAGAGCCCAGCCCAGGGCCTCCCAGAGAAGCCACAGCCAGGAAGGAACCTTCACGGGGACATCTCCCCAACTGCAGTCCATCCGCTGTGTGCTCTGTGCCCAGTCGTTGCTCGTGGCCCCACACCAGCCTCTGGGAGCTCCTCCCTTGTGGGGCCGCACCGACCCGTCCCCACACACCACAAACACCCAGCCCCACCCTTCTCACCCTCGGCCTCGGCCTCCATGGGCTCCGGCTCCTGGACCACTGTCCAGTGGACGACCACCTGGGACGGTGGTCCGCGTGGTGTCGGAGGTCTTGCCTGGCAATCCCCAGCACCTGTTTCTTGGAATGCCTTTGGGGTCACCCCCTCTGTCAGGGAGGAGGGCACGTCCGCCAGCTGCCTCTCCGTGTCCTCCGTGGCCTTCTGCAAAGACAGGGACCGGTAGCCGGCCCCGAGGCATCACAGCCCTGCCCGGCCATCCGCACTGTCCTCCTGCCCAGTCCCCACCCCCATGACCCCTCTTTACACACACACTCACATACACACGCACACACACATGTGCACACTCACACACACACACACAGGGAGGGCACCTGGGGCTACACAGGTCATCAGAGCAAGTGGGGCTGGGTGGCCGGCTCTGGGCCTCCTGCTGTCACCTTTCTGTCCTTCCGACCAAATGGCCAGAGGCGGTGGGGAGTCCTGACATGAAATCCCCAGCGGGGGACAGCGTCCTCAAGGCGCGCCTTCTTCCACCTGCAGCCTCGGGACCTCGGCAGGCAACATGTGAACATTTTGCCATTAAGATCGCCAATGAAATGAGCTGGGCAGGGGGCTGTCTGTGGAATGTGGGTGCCTGGTTACCGGGGTTCCAAATTCTGTTGGGCTCTGTTGTCAGGGAAGTGAGGTCACCACTGCCTGGGGTCCCCTTACCCAACTTCCTCTTCACACAAAAGCCCCCCGAGGGGCCCCCTCCCCCGCTGCGGAATGCTCACCCTCCCCCCATGCCCCATCCATACAGTGACACCCTCACAGCCCACCCACAGCCCCGGGAGGCCTGGGTGCAGCCGGTGTCCCTGCTGTGAGGACACAGAGCTGGGTTCAGACCAGACTCCTGCGCATGCCCAGGGCTATGACCCTGGACAGACCCCGTGCCTCTCAGGGCCTCCCCAGGCTCCCCATCTGCACATCGGGGTATTCTGGCTTCTACTTCTAGGGATGCCATCAGGGGTAGGACCTTACACGTGTTCCATACCTGCTATCACAGGAGGCTGGTGCATACTTGGCAATGCAAGGATGAGCCAAGGAGCTGGGCTTGGCATGGAACACAGCTCAGAGGGGCTTGGGTCTGCTCTGGGGTCCAGGCAAAGCCACCCCCCTCCTGCCTGTGTCCCAGCCCCCGTGGGAAGGTAGGAATGAACTGATTCTGACCTTGTCCTCTCACAACACAGACTTCCAGGGGCTCCCATTAGGGTTAGGCTCAGGTCCCAGGGCCTCGTCTGTGCCCGTGTGCTGGGCAGTCCCCACAGTGGCCCCTAATACCCCTGAGTCCTGGTCACACATCCCTGTGGAATCCCCTCCCCTCCAGGGTGGATGGCCTATGTGACGGCGCTCTCCGGAATAGAATGGCACAAAATGCCGGGATGTCATTTCCAAGCTGGTGGAGGAAAGTCTGTGACTTCTCCTGGTTCCCTCTGTCCTGTGTTCATTCTCTGTCTCCTTCTCTGTCTCTGTGTCTGTGTCTCTCCCAGGAGCAGGATCTGTGGGATCCATGGGCGATGTGAGAAACCTCAGCAGCCTCCCTTGTCCCCGTTTCCCTCTCCGGTCCTGGTGCCCCATTCCTTCCTAAGGCCTCCTCCCCCTGACCAGAGCAGTGATTCTGGATCCTCTTCCACATAGGGACCCTGAGGCTGCAACAAGGAGGGCCCTGACCTTGGTCTCCAGACTGGTGGCCCAGGGCTCTGCCACGTTCTGCGTAGCCAGGTCCTCAGCCTCCCAAGCCCCGAGTCTGTCCTCTGCTGAGAAGGACCAAGAGTGAGTACAAAGCATTTTCCCAGCACTGGGATCACAAAGGGTCAGGGATGGAGATCCAAGGCCAACAGGCTCTTCTACAAGCCTGTGGGACCCTTGGGACACTGCATCTCTGCAGCCCAAGTGACAGCAGAGGAAGCTGAGGCCTTTTGGGCTCTGGATTTGGGGGTGGGTATCTCTTCCTACTCCCAAGTGCCCAGGGTGGTGGTGGACACCAGAACCCAGACCCTGTCTTTTCCCAGTGCCCTGCAACCCCCTGGGTCCCTTGGGGACCCCTGACCATCAGCCTGGGCTGTCTCCCCTCCCCATGCTATGGATCTGGGTCCTTGCCAGGAGTCCTGATGCCCTGCCCCATGGCCCAGCTGTCTCCAACCTCTTTCTTCTTTCCCCCTTGTCCCCACCTCGCTCCCAGGGTGTCCTCCCCTTCTGACCCCCAGCTGGGCAGTCAGAGTGGTGCGTGTGGGTGGGTTTGCAGGTGCGCATGCCTCTACAGGCCTGGGGATGCCAAGGTCATGTCCCCACATGGGACATGGTGGGTAGCTCTCCCCGAGGATCTGAGGGGCTCTCACCCCCAAAGCAAACGTCATGGGAGGGTTGGGGCTGGCCTAGGACTGGAGAGCAGCCCTGCTCCTTGGGCTCTGCACCCCTCATTTGTCTTGGGCCAGTGTCTGCCTCTCTTGACCCAGGTTCCCAACTGTCCCTGAGGGTTGGACATGGAAACGCTTGAACGTGGCCGCTCCTCCAGGGGTAGGTGGGGGACAGGTGCACCAGGCACCCAGGCCTCCCCACCGAGAGGGCCAGCCAGGTGTGTCATGGCCAGGTGTGCAAAGGAGACCTGCACGCAGCACCTGTGCGGTGAACCAGCCCTGCAGCGGATGTACATGAGCCCCATGGCTCTGCACCTGACCGGTCCCACACATTCCCTCACCACAGCCAACTGCTCTGTGGCCCCAAAGTCCACTGGGCCCCGCAATCACACCCACCCTGGGCGGCAGGCCTTAGGGTGCAAGGCCAGGTGGGTAGGACATCTGGGGATGCACAGGTCATTGAATACCCCCCACCAGCTGGCCTGGAATGCAGACTCCCTCTCAGGGTCCAGCTAAGTGCAGGGCTGGGCCAGTGGACCTGCAGGCATCAGTGGAGGCCAACTCAGGACAGGGAGAAGATCAGTCTGCCCCTTCCCCTTCTCCTCTCCTCCTTCTGCCTTGTCTTCCTGGCAGGATCCGGGACGGACGTCCAGCCTGTCCCTGGCTGCAGCCCCAGCTGGAGTCAGTGGGGCGGGAAGGAGGCCAGGGTGGAGGGGCCCACCAGCAGGATGCCCGAGTGTGAAGGGGGTCGTTACTGTAATGAGGGACCCCATGGGCATTCAGGGATTTCAGCCCTTTTTAGACATGCGCAGTGGCCCCAGGACTCGGCCCCTGCCCCATCCTTCACTCTCCACAAGGCCCTGCATCCTCCCCAGCCCAGTTGGTCCACAGCCAGTCCTCCCTCCAGCCCCTGGAAATCCAGGGGCTCCGGGAGCTGCAAAATCATTACAGGCTGGAACCAAGCCATCCCTATGGGGCCTGGTTCCAGGTCCTGCAGCCCCACAGTGAGGAGAGGTGAGGCCAGGCAGGAGCGGGGAGAGGGCAGAGTGGACTCTCCCTGGGGGCCATGGCTCCCTGGTCAGTGCAGACCCTGTTGTGTGCTGGCCCCTAGGGCACCCAGATTCCAGCTCCTGGTCAGGCTCCGGGAGGGAGACCAGAGTGTGGCTCCTGCTAGCTCAGACGTGTCACTCTGTCCTGTAGCTACAGCCTGTCGCACCAGCTGGACTCCCCCTCCTAGTTGGCCAGCTCACCTTCACGGTCAAGAACAGGCCATCACGAAGGTCAGGAGCTAGTGCGTGGCTGGTCAGGCAGGGGAGGGCTCGCTTTCCACTCAGGGAGTCTCTGGCTGGTCTAGCAGGGGCTCTGGAGGGCTGGCTTTCCAGCTTCTCTGCTGACCAGCTCTGGGACTGGAGCCATTTACCTCCCCTCTCTGGGCCTCGCTCTCCTCCTCTGTGCAATGGGGTGATGCTGAATGATCCCTCCCATGGCAGGAACATGTGGAGTGCTGGTGATCGACGTAAGCTGGGCACAGAGCCTGGATTGCAGAGTGCAGAGGGGGATGGCGAGTGGTGTGGGCAGTGAGCACTCCTTCCCCCAAAAGCAATTCAGCTCTTTGATGCAGCCACCAGGCCCCTGGCTGGGAGCCCAGGAGCAGTGGCCGACCACACTCCTGACATCAGGCCCCTGCGTGTGGCTCTTCCTCAGCACTGGGACATGGTGGGGACCCGGGCATACGAGGCCAGCTCCTCTCTCTGAGGGAAGGAGAGCAAAGACTTTCTTTGTGGTCCCACAAGGCCCCGTAAGAGGGGAAGAGGCTGCCCCCAAACAGTACATTGAAATTCTGCTTCTGTTAGAACCTGAGCATTGGAGTTTGGTTCTTTCACTTGCTGGGCTGACGAGACACACTTGCTCTCCATGACTCCTCCTCAGATGAAGAGCTCTTGCAGGTCCCGGGAGTCCTGGACCTGGGGAGGGGAGAGGGGCCAGTCCCCTCCCTGGCTCCTGCAGGAGACCTGTCCTCCCAAAGACAGGATGGTTTTGGGTCGTGATCCTGGGCCAGGGTTGGAGACAGCTCCTCACTGCTCCTGACTCTGGGGCTGAGGGGGCCTTTCTCAGGCATAGCAACGCCCACGGAAGGCTGGGGCTTCAGAAAGAACACATTTCTGGACTGGTCCCGCCCCAGGACGGTGGCTGCCTTCCCCAGCTCCGGAGGAAGAGGGATATCCTCTGCTTCTTTGGCGGTGGTCCTCTGACCCATGAGCAAGCCCTGAAAAGTCTCTAGTCCTCCTCTGGAAGTGCACCAGCCCTGAGTGGGCCAGTCACTGTCCACACACGAAGACGGACAACGTTTTGAGGAAATGTGGGAGGTGATCCTGCGCAAATGGCCTGTGCGTCGGTGGGGCTGGCTGCTTCACTGCCCTCCAGCGGACCCCCTTTCCCTGGATAGGCATCCTCCTGGAGTCTGGTCTCTGCCCTTGGAGGTCCCTTCCTGCTGGTTTCAGAAGCAAGGGAGAGACTGTGGTGCGGCTTGGAAGGCTCCACCCCAGCCTCCTCCCTTTTGCACACATCACTGCTCCCCAAGAAGCAGGGGCTGTTGCTCCCGCATGCCCCGCACAAGGCTGGTTTAAGGCACTCATTCCCTCCAAGTCCCAGCCGCTCTGGCTCCGTCACATACATCATGGCCACAGCTGCCTGGCTGGGCGAGGAGTCCAGGAGAGCTCTCCTTTCCCGGGATCAGGGTTCACACTCCTGGCCAGAGAAAGAAGTCCCATCTGTCCTCTGCTAGAGAAAGTGAATTCCTGGGCCGGGTTGCCCTCAGGTACCTGAGGACATGGGGGTCCCCTGCAGGTCCCCTGGAAAGAAGGGTGTTGGGCACCCCAGGCCTGGAAAACAGTGAGCAGCACCCATCCCAGGCCACGGGTGCAGCCATCACCTGGCAGTGCTTGGCCTCAGACTCCCCCCCGGAAACTCTGGCCGGTTTTTCACAGATGTGTTTTCAGGAGTGTTCAGCACAGCGGTGGTGGAGAGAGCAGGCAATGCACCAGTACTAATGCCCAAGGAGATGGGTGGTGGCTCAGTCCGTTAAGCCGCCGACTCTTGATTTTGGCTCAGGATGTGATCTCATGGTGTGGGATCGAGCCCCACGTAGGGTCTGTGTTCAGGGCAGCGCGGGCTCACGATTCTCTCTTCCACCTCCTGTGTCTACTACCACTCTCGTGCCACGCTCTTTCTCTAAAATAAATTAATAAAATCTTTATAAAAATGGAATCATACAGAATGTACTTTTAAAAAATGTTAAAAAATCTATCATATAATCTCACTGATATGAGGAATTCTTAATCTCAGGAAACCAACTGAGGGTTCCTGGAGTGGGGATGGGTTGGGAGGGATGGGGTGGCTGCGTGATAGACATTGGGGAGGGTATGTGCTATGGTGAGCGCTGTGAATCGTGTAAGACTGTTGAATCACAGACCTGTTCCTCTGAAACAAATAATATATTATATGTTAAGAAAAAAGAAGATAGTAGGAAGGGAAAAATGATGTAATAGATGGTGATTAACATAACATAATTAAAAAAGGAAAAAAATTGTAAAAAATCATAACATTGATTTTGCCATTTTAAACATTTTCAGTATAAAGTCCGGTAGTGTGAAGTCTATTTATACTGCTGTGATACATATCTTGAGAACATTTCATTTGCAAGTCTGAAATTCTGTACTCATTATTATTTGTTTTTCATGTAGAAAGCATATTTATTTACTTATTTAATTACGTTCAGTTTGCCAACATATAGTACATCTTTGGTTTTTTATGTAGTGTTCAATGACTCATTATTTGCATATAACCCAGTGCTCATCACAACATGTGCCCTCCTTAATACCCATCACCCCCAGATACCCCATCTCCCCACCCCCCTCCTTTCTGTAACTCTCAGTTACGTTCCTGGAGTCCAGAGTCTCTCGTGATTTGTCTCCCTCTCTGATTTCTTCCCATTCAGTTTTCCTTCCCTTCCGCTGTGGTCCTCCACACTATTCCTTATGTTCCATATATGAGTGAAACCATATGATAGCTGTCTTTCTCTGCTTGACTTATTTCACTTAGCATAATCCCCTCCAGTTCAATCACGTCAGTGCAAATTGTAGGTATGTATCCTTTCTGATGGCTGAGTAATCTTCCCTTGTATATATGGACCACATCTTTATCCATTCATCTGTTGAAGGGCATTTCGGCTCCTTCCACAGTTTGGCTATTGCAGACATTGCTGCTATGAACATTGGGGTTCAGGCGCCCCTTCTTTTCACTACGTCTGTATCTTTGGGGAAATACCCAGTAGTGCAATTGTTAGTTAGTAGGGTAGTTCTATTTTTAACATTTTGAGGAACCTCCATACTGTTTTCCAGAGTGATTGTACCTGCTTGCATTCCCACCAACAGTGTAAGAGGGTTCCTCTTTCTCCACATCCTCACAACATCTGTCATTTCCTGACTTGTTAATTTTAGCCATTCTGACTGGTGTGAGGTGGTATCTCATTGTGGTTTTGATTTGAATTTCCATGATGGCTAGGGATGGTAAACATTAGTCATTTTTATGTCTTTTTTGGAGAAATGTCTGTTCATGTCTTCTGCCCGTTTCTTATTGGATTATTATTATTTTGTTGTTGTTGTTGTTGTTGGGGTGTTGAGTTTGAGTTCTTGATAGATCTCGGATACCAGCCCTTCAACTGTAATGTCATTTGCAAATATCTTCTCCCATTCCATGGGTCGCCTCTTAGTTTTGTTGACTGTTTCGTTTGCTGTGCAGAAGCTTTTTATCTTGATGAAGTCCCAAAAGTTCATTTTTGCTTCTGTTTCCCTTGCCTTTATAGACATGTCTTGAAAGAAGTTGCTGTGGCCGATGTCGAAGAGGTTACTGCCTCTGTTCTCCTCTAGGAGTTTGATGGACTCCTGTCTCACTTTGAGGTCTTCCATCCATTTTGAGTTTATCTTTGTGAATGATGTAAGAGAATGGTCGAGTTTCAATCTTCTGCATGTGGCTGTCCACTTTTCCCAGCACCATTTATTGGAGAGACTGTCTTTTTCCCATTGGACATTCATTCCTGATCTGTCAAAGATTGGTTGACCATAGTGTTGAGGGTCCATTTCTGGGGTCTCTATTCTGTTCCATTGATCTATGTGTTTTTGTGCCAATACCATCCTGTCACAGATTTGTAATGTAGATTGAAGTCAGGCATTGTGATGCCCCAAGTTTGGTTTTCTTTTGCAACATTTCCCTGGCTATGTATCCTTGGCTGCATGTTCTCATTTAGTACTGTGTACTTGTCTTTCCAGCCCTTTCTGGCTTGCCAGTTCCCTGGTGTTATTCTGACGTTATTCTGATGTTCCTCCCTCCATACGTAAGAAATCTCTTCCCCCTGGCTGCTTTCTGTATTGCTTCCTTGGTTCTAAGATTTACAAGTTTTCCATTTTTAATTCTAATAGTGTATTTATAGACTACTTTGGATTTTCTATGTACACCATCATTTTATCTGTGAATAGTCACAATTATCTCCTCAATGGGTATTTTTTTTGTTTCTCTTGGCTTATAACACTTGGGAGATTCTCCAAGGTGATGTTGACTAGAGTAGCATTGTTTGAAGATTTTAGTATACCTTTCGCAATATCCGATAGAAAAACAGACAAAACATTGGTAAGAAATGTGACCTATTTGACATATATGGAACATTACATAGTAAGTGCAGAATACATTATTTTCAAGTGGTCCTAGAATATTTACCCAAATAGATGATACGTTGGGCCGTGAATCAAGTCTACACATTTTAAAAGCCTGAAATTAACTAGATTATATTCTTCGACCACAGGGGAATTGAGCCATAGTCATAATGAAAAGAAAACCAGGAAGTCCCTCAATGTTTAAAACTTAAATGTAACTTTGCTACATATCCTAAGGGTCAGAGAGGGAATCACAATGGAAATTCTCGATCTTTCCTACATCAGAGCTCACAGACAATGGCATTCTATCCATGAAGAGCACTATAAATAAGGTAGACAGGAGTTGAGGCTTAAGTCCGAGTTCTGCCTGCCTCAGCCACACCTGGCAGCCTTGGTATGTGGTCGCCCCCGGCTGCCCTTTCTGGCGGCCCTGAGCTAAGGGGGACAACATGGCCATGTGGAAATGGGAAGCTCCACACTCCTAGTGACGATGGTGCTATTGTATTGTCCTCACCAGTCCAACAACATGATTTCTGAGTGAAATACGACACAATAGCAGCTTCTTGACCTTCCTTAAGGTTTGAAAATCATCTTGTGAGTCATCTATTAGAAATAGGGTTTCAACACGTGTTCATTTATCTGGAAAAGAAATAGATCCAAATAGTAATTATGGCTTCCTGAGCACCTGCCGTTGAGCGCCATCACACTGGCTCTTTGTGGAATTCTCCCTCTTGAACTTCTAAACTATGAGGTAGGTATTATTAGTCACATTTTCTAGATGGTTAGACAGGGGCTCAGAAACGATACGAGTCACAGAGGATTTGAGTGTCAGAGACCTAAGTGGGATCTCCAAACTGACTCCAAATCCCTTGTTATTCCATACACGGTACTATTTCCCTCTTTTTTTTTTTTTTTAAGGTTTTATTTATTTATTTGAGAGAGAGAGAGAATGACAGAGCGCAAGAGCGGGAGGGTCAGAGGGAGAAGCAGACTCCCCGCTGAGCAGGGAGCCTGATGTGGGACTCGATCCTGGGACTCTAGGATCATGACCTGAGCCGAGGGCAGTCGCTTCACCAACTGAGCCACCCAGGCGCCCTGCTATTTCCCTCTTATCTCTGGTCTTCTCTATCTGGAAACATATCAAGGATCAGGAATTTTATGTTGTGTGGCCAACTGGAATGAATTCAGTTGGCCTTTTAACCTCTGCCCATCGTAATTGAAGGATCTTTGAGTGAGATACTCCAAGATCTCTAGGAATAGAGACATTATAATATTTTTCTAATATTACAGTTACTGAAAGAACTATCTTTTTTTAATTGGTTCAGGCTCTGGTATGATCAGAGTGTACCGTAAGACAGGTCTGAAATAGTATTTAAAAACACTCAGCTCAGCCTCTTCTACAAAGTGAGACAGTGCTTATAAACACAGCTGAAATAGTCTCTTAGCTACGATTATTTCCTTCCCAACCATCGTAGTGTTTATATGGTATGACTATGACTTACATTAGTCGAAATCAGCAAGGAAAGAACTGAGACAGTGTATCCAAGCTTTAGGAGCACTTCATGTTTCCATTAGTGCTGTGAAAATGAGCTACTCTGTTTTATTCTGTAGTCTAAGGGAATGGTGCCAGACATCTCTAAGATGTCTAGTAGTTCTAAAATTCTGACTTTAAGTTATCTGTGTGCTTCAGAGATTTGGGCAGGAGAAGGGGAGGAGCCCAGCGTCTCTGAACCCCTCTGTTACCTGTGTGGACCATGGAACAGGTAAACTTCTGTAGGCATCATTTTGATTTCTTGCTACTATCCTTAAAGGTACTTTTGTCTCAAGTTCCTCCCTTGAGTAGTAATTCTAATGATAATGGAAATTTTAATCTTTTACCATCCGTGGGCCCGGATCCTGGGCTCCCAGAGAAGCTATCCTTTAACATTTTACCAAGCTCTGAATGGGCAAAACCTCAGAGCGTGGGTCCTATTTCTGTCCCGAGCACATATTGTATATCTGGTTTGAGAAGAAAAAGATAACCCAAAAACGCCATTGCAAACATAAGGATAAGAAAAACGGAAGAACCTCTCTGGGTCCCATAAGATTAAAGTCATACCGACTTGCACAAACGGAAAACACAGGAAGAAGTCTATAAGTTTCCGGAACGTTCTCCCTCATGACGATGTGTAACTCCGTATGTAAAACAACACAGAACAAATATATAAACCTGCCCCAGATGTTCCTTCCCCGGAGCACTCCCTTCTTTCTGGATTGTGTCTCCCAGGCAGCTGTCCTGAGGTGGGTTTGAATAAAACTCTCTTCCTTTCTCTCTCAGCTGTTTAAAAGGGTTTGCTCATTTAGTGTCGACAATAACAATACGTTTTCATTTTAAGTGAAAAATAAATGTTCCTGGTTCACGACTCCAACAGCACAGAAGGGCGGCTGTTCTTCATCCTGGAGCTTCCCTGCAGAACCAAGCATATGTATATATACATTCCAGCGTAAAAGAGCTCATCCTACAAGGATGCTTTGAAGGTCCAAGAAGCACTATCCACTCCATGGGTGAGACCAGAAAGTGAAGCTCTTCCCGCCTAGAGAATTACTTTTTGGGTTTAAAACTGCCTTGGAAATGCCTGAAACCATTGCCTTTCCTAAAGCCCAAAGCCTCGGAAGGTCCGAGTGTGGCTGACCTTGCGGGGGGCCAGGAACAGCTCTGCAGGCAGGGTTGGTGCAGGAAGGGAAGGGGCAGGGCTCTGGGGGTGGTCTGCAGCCAGAGGCGTCCGCGGAATGGGCCGGGTGTGTGCCTGGGGCGGACCCCGCCCATAACCCCCGCCCATGCCTGCGCCGCCAAGCCAGGTGCTGGCTTGAGGAGGGGCCTCCTGGACCACCTGCGGTCGCGGGGAGCCCCGGGGTGAGGGCGGGTTGGCCGGTAGAGGCAGGCGCGGCATCCAATGGGCTCGGGGCACCACCCTCCCCGACCAACCACCGCGTGGGGGGGTGGAGCTACCTCTGCGAGAGGAACCGGAGCTGCCCCGGGGGTTGCAGAGGTCGGGCAGCTCGGCCCGCTCCCAGAGAGTTCACCTGTGGCGTTCGCGGCTGGGTGAGAGCACGCTGTGGGCTGGGGTGGGGGTCCCCGGGGGCAGGGTGCGCCCTGGGTGGGAGTTGGGGGTTCTCGAAAGCGGCGGGTAGTGAGCTAACTTAGATGAGTTTTCTTTTTCCCTTGAAAGCCCTTCAACTGGCCATATCCCCCAGCCCCGTGAACTCCAGGACCCCGCTCACCCGAGTTTTTGGGGGATGGGTTGCGGACATTTCAGGGTTTGCCTCGTTCCCCTGGAAGAGTGCACATAAGGACCGCACACAGTCCCCAACTTCAGTGGGGTGCCCCCTGTCCCCTGGCACAGTGCAGGTAATGGACCTTGAGCAGCACCCCGAGTTCAGCAGGGTGTCCCCTGTTCCCCCAGGCACAGGTGTGGTGGTAACAAGCCCCAGAGCCATCCCCCAACTTCAGCATTGTGCCCCATGTCCTCAGGGGGATGGTGGTAATGGTCCCTTATGATCATCTGGGAGGGCCCTCCATGTTCCTGCTCCCCCAGGCACAGGTGCGGTGGCAACAAGCCCTAGAGTCATCCCCCAACTTCAGGATTGTGCCCCATGTCCCCCGGGGATGGTGGTAATGGGCTGTCAGGATGGTGCAGGAGGGTCTTCCAGGTGGGGGCCTGGAGGCCGGAGTAAACCAGACCCCACTCAAGTTGCATGAGGAACAGATGAGTTGAGGTGTTCATTTGGAAGAGTAATTTCGCTTTTCCAAAAAGGTCAAAGTCATTGGTCTACTTTAGAATGAAGATAATGACTACTTAAAAAACAAGTGTGTGTTTCCCCTTCTCCCAGAAACCAAAGCAGGTGTGCAGGCCATAGGTCAGAGGACCTACTTATCCCCACCTGACAGCACTTATCTGCTCTGGCTCCAGGAGACCCGAAGTTCTGAACATCAGCATGTGAGTCAGTGATGCAGCTTGTCACAGGACGTCAGCGTTCAGAGAAAGCAGCAGGTCCATTTGGCACAGTGTCATCATCATGTCAGGACAGGAGGTAAATCCTCTCGTGAACCCCAAACCTCCTGGGCTTTCCTCTTTTCTCTAGTTGAGCCACGAAGTAAAACTTCAGTAGCTGTCAGCATTCTCCATTTGGTGCAGGAGTTACTTAATTTCCCTGCAGGTAGAAGATTGCAGGTGCAGGGGATCCCATTTTCTCTATTCACTTATTGCTTACAAAATAGATTCTGATCATCTGTTTCCTAGAAGTAACCTTTATTAGAAAGGGAAGGTGAAATTTACTCTTTGTGTGTTTTTAACATATCATTTGTTCCTTCATCTAACAGCGTTTATTCATTTGGGCCTAGGATATAGTTGAGTGGCCAGCATCTAGAGTTAGTTGGCTTTTTGTCGTCAGATACAGACTCGGATGATGTCTTGTCATTTGTCAAAGGTGATGTTTCATAATTGATTAGTCTTTTCATCAGAAGAGTTACAATTAGGGTCGAGGGAAAAATCAAAATTATTCAAAGCAGCCTTTTACTGTTTAAAAGTTGAGCTTGAGGGGCGCCTGGGTGGCTCAGTCATTAAGTGTCTGCCTTCGGCTCAGGTCATGATCCCGGGGTCCTGGGATCGAGCCCCGCATGGGCTCCCTGCTCCGCGGGGGCCCTGCTTCTCCCTCTCCCACTCCCCCCGCTTGTGTTTCCTCTCTCGCTGTGTCTCTCTCTGTCAAATAAATAAATAAAATCTTTAAAAAAAAATAAAAGTTGAGCTTGACTTTCTAGTTTTTCTAAATGTGTCATCTAGATATTTTGACATGCCGATTTTCTCTGTAGCTTCTTTGGTGGTGGAGTCAGAAGGAGAGTCTTTGAGAATTCTGGATGCTGGTGGCATCAAGGGGCTTGGCGTCAGGAGCACAGGTTGAGTTCTGGAACTGCTTGCCTGACCCTAGGTGAGTCAGGTTATCCCACAGAGCTTCCATTGACTCCTTATGAAATTGCTGGCATCTAATATCTATGGAAAGGCTTTTTCCACAGAAACTGTTCTGCCTAATGAAGAGCAATTAAAAATGAGGTGATTTGGGCTGTGTTATTCTGTGAATAAAGGTTTTAACCGCCCCCCCCCCCCCCCGTCATAGGATACGGTGTTTTATTGTACAAGGAGTCCTCAGAAGGCTGCAATGAAAGAAGCAGGTCTCAGAGCATGTCCATGTTCCCTTGATACGTTCCTTACATTTTGCCCAGGTAGGAAGGTAAGTGGAGAGAAATACGACAGAAGGGGAAAGTAGTGAACCATTCATTAGGTAGCCTTCCACCTTTCTCATGAAAGCCTTGGGCCAGTGTCATTTTGGAAGAAGAGGGGAGTCCTGGAGCTCTGCAGTGGATGGGGGAGTTCCAGGTCGGGGTAAAGCTGACAGGGGTCTCAGAGGAGAGCTGAGTGCATCGAGCAGGAGGGTGTCGGCAGGGCGTGCTCCAGGGGTGGCTTTGGGTCTCCCGGGTGAGAGTGGTGACAGGTGGAGGGCCGTGAGGAGGTTCCTGGCCGAGGACAGGTGAGGCCCAGGTGGAGAGCTGGCCGAGCACCTTCTTCTGTGCCACCAGCCTCACCCAACATACACAACGTCATCGTCTGTCCCTGTCACTCCAGTTCAGACGTCTCAGAGGTGCCAGGCCAAGACGTTTGTTTGAGTTTCTTTCTTTGAGTGTGTGTGAAGTTTCAAAATTTTGATTATGGAAATGACGGGTCATCTGAACATCTGTTACTCTTTTATTTCCTGCTCTTCTTTCCATCACCAAAGTGAATCATACCTGCTAGTGGAAGGGGCTATCTGTGTGTTTTTATATCCCGATTTAATTAAACAGTGGGAAAATAATCTTCCGAAATATGAGAATCCTTGGTGGGTGTTCATGTTTTCCTCTTCCATGAACCACATTCCGATACTAGAAATCATGTTTTAAAGTAAAACACAGCCTCAGAGCTGTAACAGGGTGCCCTGTCCTTTGTGAGAGGGGCACATGGAGGAGTGTAGGTTCTTTAGGAGCTCAGGGAGTGGTGCATCGTGCTCCCAACGGAAATCGAGCCCCCTGTTAGCCTTCCCTGAGGGGAGTGCTTACCTGGTGGCCCATCCTGGGCTCTGGAAGCTTGACCCGGTGAGTCACTTGTGACTTGAGCTGGGGAATTTATGAAGAAAATGGAAGGAATCCTGGAGGGTGCCTGCATCCTTTGTACTCGGACAACTCCATGTAGCAAAGGAACTCATCATCCCGTGAGGCGTGTGGGGATCCCTGAGGGAAAGGGCTTCGCTTCGTGGGCTGAGGTAGTGTCTTCATCCTTATCTGGACCAGAGCCATGTTGTGTGGCTATGGAGATCCAGACCCTTATGTGACCATGTCATTATTATTATTATTATTATTTTAAGAAAACAATATAGACATTGACTTTGAGATACAAATATCGTAAGGAAAAACACAAGGTCAAATATATATATATAATGATTGAACTCGTGGCCTCTCTCATTAGTATGGGTAATGTAGGGCTGCCCGTATGAGAAAGACCAAGGAATTATATTTCGATTAGAAGTGTGCTGTGCACACGTAGTGTTTTATTCTGTCATTTGCCTTATTTTTCTGGAGGGAAAATGGAGTGGTGACTGGAGTTTGGTTTCTGATTTTAAGGAATGGGAGACAAGTGAATGGCAAGACCAGTGTTGATGCTGACATGGTGCTCAATGCCCAGCGAGCGAAAGTTTGAAGCTCGGACTTGGAAGCCTTGGTGTTCAGAGAGGATGTTGTCCGAGTTTCCAGCACATCGAGTCACTTGGCTGGTGTGCCTAATCGGGCTAGTTCCTGCCTTTCTAAGGGCAGTTTGAAAGTGGCTTGAAACCCTAGGGTACTTGTGGAGTGGTCTGGATGGGACACCTGTGTGGGCCAGTGTAGACGTCACGCAGGGAATTCCAGAGCTAATGGTGAGCACATTTGTGAGGCTGGAGTTTGCTTCTCTGTGAGAAGCATTGAGCTGCAGTGGAAAGACGTCGCTGGGTCTTATGACTCACTGTGTGAGCAGGTCTGAGCCTGGCAGGGTAGTCGGATCAGATAGCTGGGAGGTTGTGATGCCGTGGTGGTGGACCATTGCTCATGATGGGCAGACCAGCTTGCTACAGGGACAGGGACTGGGCTCTCCTCCCTGGCCAGCCCTCCTGCTGCAGATGTGATGAGAGAGTTGCTTCCTGTTTGGTGCTTGAGCCCTCGGCTCAGCAGGGTGGTTGGTGGGAAGCAGCCCACAGGCAGCATTATCGATTCTTGCCCATTGTGCCCCTGCTTCCTCCGAGGAGGCACAGCAGATGTCCTCTGCCTGGTGTGTGTGAATTCAGTCAGCAGAAGCAGTTCTTCCAGAGCCCCACCCCTGAGAAATCCTCTCCACATTCCTGTGCTGTGTGCAAGAGGTCGCTTTTCATCTGGAACTGAAATCTCAGCTCCTACCGTTAGGTTCCGAGGCCACACAGGACACCAGTATCCGTGCAGTTCTACTTCTGCATGGGGCCTGATGTGCGAGACTGAGGCCGAGCCTGGTCGGCCTGTTGATGCCGCTGCAGGCTCCTTCCTGGAAAATGTGCAGCACAGCCTGGTTTGTGATGATATTGCAGGAAAGAGGGAGAGGTGCAGCACTCCGCCTGACCGCCGGAGTATTCCGGACGTCAATCCCAGGTGGTTGGTGCAGGGAGGAGAGATGTCTGTTTCCCAGGACCTTGGCCAGAGGGAGAGTTGGATCCTGGGATGGGTCTCTGCTCAGCTTTCTCAGATGAGCACCTCAGGCAAGGAGAGGAAGTGTGAGTGCTCACCTGTAATTGGGGAAGGTGTCTGGCTTCAGGCAGGTCTCATGGGCAGGTGGATTCCTCGTGTGGCTCATTTTCCTGATAGTGTTCAGGGTGCAGTCGATGGACCCCTGGTCCTTGGCATCCTGGCTGTGCCAGAGTCCTGGGGCACCTTTTCCCCCGGGGCTTTGGACCAGGAAATCGGAGGGAGTCAGTGGTGAAAGCGTCAGTGTAGGCCTTCGTTTCTGCCCTGCCGAGATGGACTGGTGACTGTGATAACTGCTACGGAAATACAGAGCAGGAGACAGGGCTGGGGTGCTGCAGGGGAGGTAAGGGTGGTGCTTGCTATTCACATAGAGCCAGGTGGGACTTCACTAGGAAGGTGATCCTTGAGTCAAGATCTAAAGAAGGTGAGTGATATCACATCAAGAGCATTCCAAACGGAAGGAAAGCATGTGTATAAGTCCCGGGGCAGGAGCATACGAGGTATGTCCAGAAGTAGCAGGAAGGACCTGTGGCCATGGGAGACAGCCTAGGACATGACCTCAGGGAGGTGACAAAGGGAGACAGAAAGCCATTGCAGTGCTGTGACCCCATGGGACCCTGTTTCACTGGGCCATCCTGGCTACAGTGTTGAGAACAGATGACAGAGTGTTGAGGATGGGCAGGGGAGGTCCATGATGAAGCTTTTCCAGGAACTCAGGCAAGAGATGGCCTTTAGTATGGACCGGACAGGTGGCCTTGGAAGGAGTGGTCAGTCCTGTTCTGGGTACGTTTAAGAAGGAGCTCACCGGATTTGCTGATGGGTTAGATACTGGGAATGGGAGAAAGGAGGAATTGGGGTAACTCCCAGCTGTGGCTGGTTGTCCTGAGCAAGGGGAAGGAGGAGGTTTCTGGGGGTAGGAGGTCGTCTGTGTTCCGCATGCTCAGGAAGGTGCCTTTCACGGTGGATCTGCTGATGTGCGTGTCCAGGAGAACATTTAACATCTACTCCCTCAGCAACTTTCAAGTACAAGTATCCCCCACTTTTTAAAAGTTCACGGTACACATGGCTTTTTTTTTTTTTTTTTAAAGATCTATGTCATTACCCGGCTTCAATAACAGGAGGAATCCTGAAGAGGATTTCGCTCTGATGAAAAAAGTCGAAAAGTGAGCATTGCGTTCATCATCTGTTTTGCGGGGAGCCACTGCAGAGGCGGCGTGCACCTCAACCAGGTCTTTCCTGGGAACCACTCTCCGCGTCCAGGCCCCAGCACTTTGAATTGTGTCTGTGAGCATCTGCTGTGCTTCATCTCCATTTATTTTGGGCATCTGTTAGGAAGTCGTGTCCCGAGGCCTAGGAAAAGCCAAAGATAAGTCGTTTTTGGAGTCTGAGCACGCTATTTTTTTCTGTAGAAATGAATGGTAATTCCTCCTTTGGTCTACACCATTCTTGCTGTGAGAGGTTTCCTTCCTAGGAAGGAAGGAAACTTCTTTCAAATAGCGGGGGAACCTGTACGCCATCCTGCAGGGTTAGCTTTAGTCTCCATGCTGCACAGAACGTTCCATGACTTATGCATTTTATCACTCAAACATTTTGCCTTTTTTTTTTTAAGATTTTATTTATTTATTTGAGAGAGAGAGAGAATGAGAGATAGCACGGGAGGGAAGAGGGTCAGAGGGAGAAGCAGACTCTCTGCTGAGCAGGGAGCCCGATGTCGGACTCGATCCCGGGACTCCAGGATCATGACCTGAGCCGAAGGCAGTCACTTAACCAACTGAGCCACCCAGGCGCCCAAACATTGTGCCTTTGACCACCTTCCCCCATTCCTCCCCCATCCCTGGATCTGGCAACCAGCAATCTGTTCTCAGTATCTGTGCATTCAGTATTTTTTTTTCCATGTGGAACGTCCATGAACATCTGGTATTTGTCTTTCTGTGTTGAGTTACTTAGCATAATGCTCCCAAGGTCTCTGTTTCTATGTCTGGCTACTGTGAAGAATGCTGCAGTGAACATGGGAGTGCATCTATCTTTTTGAGGTAGTGTTTTTGTGTTCTCCAAATAAATCCACCCAGAGCAATCACTGGGTCATGTGGTAGTTGTATTCATTTTTCCAGGAACCTCCATACTCTATGTCACAGGTGCTGCACCAATGTACATTCCCACCAACAGTGCACAGGGTCCCCTTGTCTACACACCCTTGACCACACCTGGTGTCTGTCTCTGGGACAAATGCCATCCCGACAGGTGTGAGGAGATAGCGGATTATGGGTTTGACTTAGGTTTCCCTGACGACGATTAGTGATGTTGAACAACTTTTTCTGTGTCTTTTGACCACCCGGGTGCCATCTTTGGAAAGTATTCACATATTCTCCCCATTTTTTATACAGTTTTTTTTTGTCTGTTTTGATTTGTAGAAGTGTTTTGTATATTTTGGATATTAGCCTCTTCTCACACATATGATTTGCAGATTTTTTTCTCTCATTGGGTAGGTTGCCTTTTAAGTTTTGACGGTTTCTTTTGCCATGTAGAAATTTCAGTTTGATGTCGTTCCCCTTGTTTATTTTTGCATTTGTTGCCTTTGCCTTTGGTGTCCGATCTAAAAGACTCTGCCAAAACCAATGTCGAGAAACTCACTACCTGTGTTTTGTTCTCGGAGGTTTATGGATTCCGGTCTTATATTCAAGTCATTCATCCATTTAAAATTTTTGTGTGTGCTGTCAGAAAGCGATCCAGCTCCATTCTTCTGCATGTAGTGTGCGGTTTTCCAGGACCGTTCACTGAAGAGGCAGTCCTTTCCCCGTTGTATATTTTCTGCTCCTGTGTCGTAAGTTAAGGCCATACATGTGTGGGTTAGTTTCTCAGGTTTCTTCTTCTTCTTCTTCTCCTCCTTTTCCTCTTCCTTCTCCTCCTCCTTCATTTTTTTTGTTTTACAGTTTATTTTTTGGGAAAGTATTTTTTCCTGTTGGAATATACGCAGTGTGGACTTTATTGATTACATGTTCATACTATTTGTTAGGACATTTCTCTCGTGTGTTTTTGTAAATGACTTGCCGGATTTATAGCTTTCAACAGGTTTAACATTTGGGCAGAACTACTCAAAATGTTATATTCTTCCATCAGATCAGAGATTGTGTCTGATTGTCTTTTGTGATGCTGTCAGTTGTGGTGATTGATATCTCTGTTTCTTTTCCCTGATAGGTTTATTAAAGTGATTTTAATATTTCTTAAAAACGTGGATTCTAAATCACTCTTATTTAATAATATGTGTTTATATAAAACAAGTTTAAAGAAATGCATTTATTGGAATCAGCTGTTGAAACAGGAGATAAATATTAATTCCCGTTCAGAGTTAATAATAATTATATCAGAGCTAAGTCTAAATATACCTTTAATGTACTGACTCTAATGAGTACACTTTGCCCGAAGTGCTATGATTATCATTTCCTGAGCTTTCTATTCGGTTCCATTGACCTGTGTGTCTGTTTCTATGTCAGCACCATACAGTTTTGATGAGCACAGCTTTGTAATCTAGCTTGAAATCCGGGCGTGTGGCGACTCCTGCTCTCTTCTTTCTCCAGGTTGCTCTGAGTATTTGGTGTCTTCTGTGATTCCATATGAATTTTAGGACTGTCTTCTATTTCTTTGAATAATGGCACTGGAATTCAGATAGGGATTTCATCACATCTGTAGATTGCTTTGGTTGCTGTGGACATGTGAACATGATTAACTCTTCCGGTTAATGAGCAGGATGTATGCTTCCGTTTATTTGTGTCGTCCTCTGTTTCTTTGACCCATACATGCCCCCTCAACATGCATCTGTTTTTCCTTCCTTTCCAACATGTGTTCAGTGTACCAGGTCTTTCTCATTCTTGGTTACTTTTCTCCTAGGTTTTTTTTTCTTGATGCAATTGTAAATGGCATTGCTTTCTTCTTTTCTCTTTGGGAAGGTTTGTCATCAGTACACAGAAATGCAACAAGTTGGGACACCTGTGTGGCTCAGTCAGTTAAGCATCTGTCTTTGGCTCAGGTCACCATCCCGGGGTGCTGTCATCGAGACCCGCAGCAGACTTCCTGCTCAGTGGGGAGTCTGCATCTCCCTCTCCCTCTGCTGCTCACCCTGCTTGTCCTGTCTCTCTCTGTCAAATAAATAAAGTCTTTAAAAAAAGAAATGCAACAGGTCTCTGTATATTTCCTTTGTATCCTGCAGCTTTACTGAATTTGTTGATTCTAACAGTTTTGTTGGAATCTCTATGGAATTCTATATATAGTATGTCATTTGCAAACAGTGACAGTTTTCCTATTTGGATTTCATCTTTTCTTTCTTTCTTTCTTTTCTTTTTGTCTGAATGCTTTGGCTAGGTCTTTCAATACTGTGTTGAATGAAAGTGATGAGAGTGGGCATCTTTGTCTTGTTTTTTTGTCTTTTATATAATATGTTTTATATTTATTCATGAGAGTCAGAGAGAGAGAGGCAGAGGCAGAGAGAGAAGCAGGCTCCCCGCCTAGCAGGAAGCCCGATGCAGGACTCGATCCCAGGACCCTGGGATTGTGACCCGAGCCGAAGGCAGACGGTTAACCATCTGAGCCACACGGGCACCCTCTTTGTCTTGTTTTTGATCTTAGTGGAAATGTTTTCAGCTTTTTCCCCTTGGGTATGATGTCAGCTGTGAGCTTTTCATATATGGACTTTGTTATCTTGCGGTGTGTTCCCTCTATACCCAGATGGTTTAGAGTTTTTATCATAAATGCATATCGAACTGTGAAGTGTTCTTGTTGAGGTACAGTGCAATGTGGGGGTTCGCCGGGATAGGCGTGCAGATTTCTCCAGGTCAGAGACCTTTCTGTAGTTCCAAATGACGCAGGATCCTTCTCAGTGGCAGCCTGAGTTCTCTCCTATTATTGAGGTGTCCCCAGTGCCCGGAGCTTTGTAGCCAGGAATCTGGGGAAAAACCCATCAGAACCCAAGCCAGGGTTAGGGTTCGGGACTACGGGCATGACAGGCCCGATCTGCTAGCACTGTGGCAGGCTTTCCAGGGGACTGAGTTGAGGGCGTGGATCAGGATGAATGTCATGCCAGGGATTTTGGCCAGGGGGCCGCTGAAAGTGGGGGTTCGCTAGGATGGGCATCCGGAGTTCCCAATGGCGAGGTTTCCTTCTGTGTGTCAGTCTGAGTCCTCTGGTATTGCTCAGTTGTCCCCAATCCCTGGAGTTTAGAGGAAGGCCTCTGGGGACAGACCCATCACAAGCCAAAACAGGTTTAAGGTTAGGGCTTATGTGCGTGGCAGGCCTGATCTACCAACACAGTGGTGAGCTTCCCAGGGAGCTGAGTTGTGGGCATGGGTCAGGGTGAGTGCCAGGCCCAGGATTTTAGGCCCGACCACTGAATGTGGGAGACTGATGGGGTGGACATGCAGGTTTCTCTTGCCCTGAATGCTTTCTGGAGTCCAAACGGTGAGGTTTCCTTCTGGGTGTAGGCTGAGTCTTCTGGTCCTTCTCAGGTGGTCCCAATTCCTGGGGCTTTGGAAACAGGCCTCTGAGGACCGACTCCTGAGAAGCAAACCTAGGTTATGGTAGGGCCTTAGGGGCTTGGCAGGCTGAATCTATGGCACTATGGCTAGCTTCCCAGGGGTCTGAGTTGAGACCGTGTGTCGGGGTGAGTGTGAATCTCATGGTTTGCGGCAAGGGGGCCAGTGAAAGTGCAGGTGTGCTTTAATGTGCATGCAGTGTACTCCTGCTCTGAACGCTTCCCACAGTTCCAAATGGTGCGGTTTCCTTCTGGGCGACAGCCTGTGTCCTCCAGTATTGCTCAGGTGTCCCATTTCCTGGGACTTTTGAGCCTGGCCTCTAGGGACAGATCCCTCAGAAGCCAACCTAGGGTTAGGATAATGGCCTAGGGTTATTTCAGCCACATCTGCCAACACTGTGTCATGCTTCCCAGGGCTCTGAGTTGGGGGATGCGTCAGAGTGAGTGACAGGCTCAGGGTATGCCGCCAGGGGACCCCTGAATGTGGGGTTTGGCTGGGGTGGGCAAGTAGGGTTCTCCTGCTCTGAATGCTTTCCAGGTTTCCAAATGGCACCGTTTCCTTCTGGGTGGCAGGCTGAGTTCTTTGGTATTTCCCATGTGTCATCAATCCCTGGGGCTTTATTGCCAGGCCTCTGAAGACAGAGCCCACAGAAGCAAACCCTGAGTAAGGGTTAGGGCCTACGGGTGTGGCAGGCCCAATCGGCTTGTGCCGTGGAATGCTTCCCAGGGGCATGAGTTGACCACATGGGTCACAGTGAGATTAAGGTCAGGGTTTGCAGCCACTGAAAGTAGGGGTACGATGGGATGGGCATGCAGAGTTTTCCTACTCTGAATGCTTTCTTGAGTTCCAAATAGTGTGTTTTCCATCTGGGTGGCAGGTTGAGTCCTCTCGTATTGCACTGCTGTCCCGAATCCCTGAGGCTTTGGAGCCAGGTCTCTGGGGAAAGAAACCTCAGAAGACTACCTAGGATTAGGGTTGGCCGTAGGGGCATGGCAGTCGATGTGCCAGCACTGTGGCGAGCTGGGGTCTGAGTTGAAGGCATGAATCAGGGTGAGTGTCAAGCTCAGGGTTGGTGGCCGGGTGTCCTCTGAATGTTGAGGTTCGCTGGAATTGGCATGCAAACATCTCCTGCTGCGAATGCTTTCTGGGGTTCCAATTGGCGTGGTTTCCTTCATGGTGGCCGGCTGTGTCCTCTTGTATTGCTCAGATGTCCCCATCTATAGTGCTTAGGAGCCAGGCCTCTGGGGACACAACCCTAAGAAACCAACCTGTGCTTATAAGGCCTAGGGTCAGGGCGAACCGTACATGTCCATACTGGGGAGAGCTTCCCAGAGGTCTGTGTTGATGGCATTGTTCAGGGTGAGTGGCAGGGTCAGGGTCTGCCGCCAGGGGGCCAATAAATGTGGGTTATGACTGGGATGAGCATGCTGAGGTCTCCTGCTCTGAATCCTTTCCATAGTTCCAAATGGCACATTTTCCTTCTGGGTGGCAGCCTGACTCCATTGAAATGGCTCAGGTGTCCTGAATCCTTGGGGCTTTGGACCCAGGTTCTGGGGACAGACCACTCAGAAGCCAACCTAGGGTTAGGCTTAGGGCTTAGGGCCATGACAGGCCTGATCTGCCAGGGCTGTGATGAGCTTCCCGGGAACTGAGTTGAGGCCATGGGTCAGGGAAGCATCAGGCTCAGGGATTGTGGCCTGGGCACATTGCACTTGGGGTTCGTTGGGATGGACCAGCACAGTTCTGCGCTGAATGGTTTCCGGAGTTCCCAATGGCACGTTTTCCGTTGTAGTGGCAGGCTGAGTCCACTTGTACGGGTCAGGTGTCCTGAATCCCTGGGAACTGAGCCAGGCCTCTGGGGACAAACACCTCAGAAGTCTCCATAGGATCACGGTTAGGACATGGGGGCCTGACAGGCTCGAAGTGCCGACGCTGTGGCGAGGTACGGGTGTTTTGACTTTAGGGCGTTCCTCAGGATGAGTGTCAGGCTCATGGATTGCGGCCAAGGGGCCGATGAACCTGGGGCATCCCTGGGATGGGCATGCAGTGTACTCCTTCTCTGAACACTGTCCTGAGTTCCACATGGCGTGTTTTCCTTCTGGGTGACAGGCTGAGTCTTCTGGTCTTGCTGGAGCCGGCCTTCGCGGACAGATCCCTCAGATGCCCCCGTAGGGTGACGGTTAGGACCTGGGGGCACGGCAGGCCTGACGTGCAAGCACTGTAGCCTGCTCGGTGGGGTTTGTCTAGAGGGCGTGGGTCAGGGTGAGTGTCAGGATCATGGTCGGCCTCCAGAGTGCGCCAAATTTGTGCGTTGGCTGGGATGGGCATTCCGAGTTCTGGTGTTCTGAATGCTCTCCGGAGTTGCAAGTAGTGTGTTTGAATTTTTTTCGGCAAGCTGAGTCCTCCGGTGTCGCTCAGGTATTGGCATTCCGGGGGCTTTGGAGCCAGGCTTCTGGGGACAGAAACTCAGAAGCCTACCTAGGGATAGACTTACGGCCTAGGGTCATTTCATCCCTGATCTACCCACGCTGGGGCAAGCTTCAGGGGGCGGGCGATCTGAGTCGGGGGCGTGGGATTAGGGTGAGTGTGAAGCTCAGGGTTTGCGGGCAGGGGCCGTTGAAAGTGGCATTTCGCTGGGATGGGCACGCAGAGTTCTCCTACTCGGAAAGCTTTGCCCCGAGTTCCCAATGGTGCAGTTTCCTTTCTGGGAGACAGGCTGAATCCTCTGATATTGCTCAGGTGCCCCTGATCCCTGTGGCTTTAGAGCCAGGCCTCTGGGGCCAGAGCCCTCAGAAGGCCGCGAGGGATAGGGTTAGGGCCTAGGGGCCCGGCAGGCCCGACGTGGCAGCATCGGGGGTTTGTCTTGAGGGCGTGGGTCAGGTTGAGTGTCAGGCTCGGGGTTTGCCGCCATAGGGTGCAAAATTTGTGCATTCCTTAGGATGGGCATTCAGAGTTCTCCTGCTCTGAATGCTTTCTGGAGTTCCAAATGCCGCATTTTCCTTTTGGGTGGCAGCCTGAGTCGCTCGATATTGCTCCGGTGTCCCGAACCTGTGCGGCTTTGGAACTAGGCTCTGGCGACTTACCCCTCAGAAGCCAGCCGAGGATGAGGGTTAGGATATAGGGGCACGGGAGTCCTGACCTCCCAGCACTGCGTCGAGGTTCCTGGGGGTGAAGGTTGAAGGCGTGGGTCAGCGTGAGTGTCTTGCTCTTCTTTTCGGCCAGGGGACCGCTGAAAGGGTGGGTGCGCTGGATGGGCATGCAGCGTTCTCCTGCTGTGAATCCTTTCCGGAGTTCCAAACGGTGGGGTTACTCACTGGGTGGCAAGCTCAGTCCTCTGGTATTGCTCAGGTGTCCCTTGCCTTTGGGACTCTGGAGCGAGACCTCTGGGATCAAAGCACTCAGGAGCCAATCTAGGCTTGGGGTTAGGGCCCAGGGGCACGGCATGCAGAGTTCTCCTGCTCCTGGTGCTTTCAGAAGTGCCAAATGGCGCATTTTGCTTTGTGGGGTCAGGCTGAATCCTCTGGTATTGCTCAGGTGGCCCAAATCCCTGGGGCATGGAGCCAGGGACCTAGGGAGAGAGCTCCCCGAAGCCAAGTGAGGGTTAGGGTTAGGGCCCAGGTGCACGGCACTCCTGGTCTGCGGGAACTGTGGCGAGATTGGGATGGGCTGTATGTCTTGAGGGTGGGGGTCAGGTTGAGTGTCAGGCTCAGGGTTTGCCGCAAGGGGGAGCAGAAAGTGTAGTTTCACTGGGATGGGCATTCAGAGTTCTGCTCTGAATGCTTTCCAGAGTCCCAGTGGCGGGGTTTCCTTCTGGGTGGCAGCCTGAGTCCCTTGATACTGCTCGGGTGTCCCGAATCCTTGGGGCTTTGGAGCCAGGCTCTGGGGACAGACCACTCAGAAGCCAACCTAAGGTTAGTCTTTGGGCTTAGGGCCATGACACGCCTGATGTGCCGGCGCTGTGATGAACTTCCTGAGGTCTGAGTTGAGGCCGTGGGTTGGGGGAGCATCAGGCTCAGGGATTGCGGACTGGGCACATTGAACTTGGGGTTCGTTGGGATGGACTGGCACAGTTCTCCTGCTCTGAATTCCTCCCGGAGTTCCCAATGGCACATTTTCCTTTTTAGTGGCCGGCAGAATCCTCTGGTACTGGTCAGGTGTCCCAGATCCCTGGGGCTTTGGAGCCAGGCTCTGGGGACAGAGCGCTCAGAAGCCAACCTAGGGTTAGGCTTACGGCTTAGGGGCATGACAGGCGCTTCCCTGGGTCTGAGTTGAGGCCGTGGGTCAGGCTGAGTGTCAGGCTCAGTGTTGGCCGCTAGACGGCGCAAAATTTGTGCGGTGGCTGGGATGGGCATTCAGAGCCCTCCTGCTCTGAATGCTTTCCTGAGTTCCAAATGGCGCGTTTTCCTTCTTGGTGGCAGCCAGAGTCCCTGGATATTGCCCGGGTGTCCCGAATCTGTGGGGCTTTGGAGCCAGGTTCTGGGGACTGACCCCTCAGAAGCCAACCTAGGGTGAGGGATAGGACATGGGGACACCAGAGGCCTGATTGCCAGCGCTGCGTCGAGGTTCCTGGGGGTGGGGGTCAAGGGCGTGGGTCAGCATGAGTGTCTTGCGTCAGTGTGAGTGTCTTGCTCTTCTTTTCAGCTGGGAGACCGCTGAAAGGGTGGGTGCGCTGGGATGGGCATGCAGCGTTCTCCTGCTGTGAATCCTTTCCCGAGTTACAAACGGCGGGGTTTCTCTCTGGGTGGCAAGCTGAGTCCTCTGGTCTTGCTCTGGAGCGAGCCCTAGGGAACAAAGCACTCAGGAGCCAACCTAAGGTTGGGGTTAGGGCCTAGGGCACGGCAGGCAGAGTTCTCCTGCTCTCAGTGCTTTCAGAAGTGCCAAATGGTGCATTTTGACTTGTGGTGTCAGGCTGAGTCCTCTGGTATTGCTCAGGTGGCCCAAATCTGTGGGGCATGGAGCCAGGGACCTAGGGAGACACCTCTCTGAAGCCAAGCGAGGGTTAGGGTTAAGGCCCAGGTGCACGGCACTCCTGGTCTGCGGGAACTCTGGTGGGCTTGGGATGGGCAGTTAGTCTTGGAGGTGGGGGTCAGGTTGAGTGTCAGGCTCAGGGTTTGCCGCGAGGGGGCACAGAAAGTGTAGTTTTGCTGGGATGGGCATTCAGAGTTCTCCTGCTCTGAATGCTTTCCGGAGTTGCCAGTGGTGCGGTTTCCTTCCGGGTGGCAGCCTGAGTCCCTTGATACTGCTCGGGTGTCCCGAATCCTTTGTGCTTTGGAGCCAGGCCCTGGAGACAGACCGCTCAGAAGCCAACCTAGGGTTAGGCTTAGGGCTGAGGGGCATGACAGGCCTGATGTGCCGGCGCTGCGATGAGCTTCCCGGGATCTGGGTTGAGGCTGTCGGTCAGGGGGAGTGTCAGGCTCAGGGATTGCGGCGTGGGCACATTGAACTTGGGTTTCATTGGGATGGACCAGCCCAGATCTCCTGTTCTGAATGCTTACTGGAGTTCCCAATGGCATGTTTTCCGTTTTAGTGGCAGGCTGAGTCCTCTGGTAATGGTCAGGTGTCCCAAATCCCTAGGGCTTTGGAGTCAAGCCCCTGGGGACAGACCCTCAGAGGCCTCTAGGGTGACGGTTAGGGCCTAGGGGCACGGCAGGGCTGATGTGTAAGCACTGGAACCTGCTCTGGGGGGTGTGTCTTGAGGGCGTGGGTCAGGTTGTGTCAGGCTCAGGGTGGGCCGCCAGAGGGCGCCAAATTTGTGCGTTGGCTGGGATGGGCATTCAGAGTTGTGTTCTGAACCCTCTCTGCAGTTGCAAGTAGTGTGTTTGAATTCTTTTTGGCAAGCCGAGTCCTCTGGTGTTGCTCAGTTATTGCCATCCCTGGGGCTTTGGAGCCAGGCTTCTGGGAACAGAAGCTCAGAAGCCAACCTAGGGATAGGCTTATGGCCTAGGGTCATTTCAGCCCTGATCTGCCCACGCTGGGGCAAGCTTTGGGGGGCGGGGGGTCTGAGTGGGGGGTGTGGGTCAGGGTGAGTGTCAGGCTCAGGGTTGGCGGGCAGGGGGCCGTTGAATGTGGCATTTCGCCGGGATGTGCACCCAGAGTTCTCCTACTCGGAAAGCTTTGCCACGAGTTCCCCATGGTGCGGTTTCCTCCTGGGAGACAGGCTGAATCCTCCGGTATTGCTCAGGTGCCCCTGATCCCTGTGGCTTTAGAGCCAGGCCTCTGGGGCCCGAGGCCTCAGAAGCCAGCGAGTTATAGGGTTAGGGCTTAGGGGCTGGGAAGGCCCAACGTGCCAGCACTGTGGCCTGCTTCCCCGGGGTTTGTTTTGAGGGCGTGGGTTAGGTTGAGTGTCAGGCTCAGGGTTTGCCGCTAGAGGGCGCAAAATTTGTGTGTTCCTTGGGATGGGCATTCAGAGTTCTCCTGCTCTGAATGCTTTCCCGAGTACCAAATGGCGCATTTTCCTTCTGGGTGGCAGCCTGAGTTGCTCGATACTGCTCAGGTGTCCTGAATCTTGGGGCTTTGTAGCCAGGTTCTGGGGACTGACCCCTCAGAAGCCAACCTAGGCTGAGTGTTAGGACATAGGGACACGGGAGGCCTGATGTGCCAGCGCTGCGTCGAGGTTCCCGGCGGTGGGGGTCAAGGGTGTGGGTCAGCGTGAGGTCTTGCTCTTCTTTTCGGCCAGGGGACCGCTGAAAGTGTGGGTTCTCTGGGATGGGCATGCCGCGTTCTCCTGCTGTGAATTCTTTCCGGAGTTCCAAACGGCGGGCTTTCTTTCTGGGTGGAAGGTGAGTCCTCTGGTATTGCTCTGGAGCGAGCCCTAGGGAACAAAGCACTCTGGAGCCAACCTAGGGTTGGGGTTAGGGCCTAGTGGTTAGAGCGTAGGGGTTAGAGCGTAGCAGCTAGGGCATAGGGGTTAAGGTGTAGGGCCTAGGGTTAAGGTTAGGGTTAGGGCCTAGGGTAGGGCCAGGGTTAGGTTTAGGGTACGGGTTAGGGTTAGGGTATGGGTTAGGGTTAGGGTATGGGTTAGGGGTTAGGGGTAGGGTTAGGGTACAGGTTAGGGTACGGGTTAGGGTACATACAGTATCTCAGACCCAATCCGGGTCTGAGGCCTGTTGATCCCCTTTGTGGGGGCCATGTTTCACAATGCCCGGCGTACCTTTAAATCCCTTAAATCTCGGACTCCTCACCGTCTGGGCACAATGTCCTAATGTCTCCATCTTGTGGATGAGGAAGCAAGGGGCTCAAAGGAGCCAGGGACCAGTGCACCCTCAAGGTGAATCAGCTACCACATTGAGAGGTGCGATGATGCATCTTTGGGGTGCTCTAGACCTGTCCTGATGCAGAGGCAGATGGCAATAAGGAAGGGTGTGGCTTTGAATTAGTGGGGGAAGTAGTAGGTGCTCTCTGGTGTGACAGAAACCACGGACTCTGGGAGGATGGGGCAAGCTATGTCCATCTCCGAGGGGTTGGCCGAGGCCAGAGGCGACTATGCATAGCCGTGGGAGGCTGCCGTGTGCTTGCTGCCCCCTGCTCTCCTGCATGCGCTCGCATGGCGTTGCCTGGCAGCTCCCGCCCTGGGCACAGCCACGGAGTGCTCTGCCCGCCACGCCGTGCTCGGAGTATCTGTGGCTGCTGTCGCCATCTGTCCTCATGGCTCTCTAGGGCTGTCTGTCTGTTGCCACCCCCACCCCTCTCCCGAATGCCCACTGGAGCCCCGAGAAAAGACATCTGGGAGGAGGGGTGAGAACTCGAGTCTCAACAAAACGTAGCAGGTGACTTGTTGAGCTTTGCGTTCATGCACCATGTGGATGGACAGTGCCTTCCCCTGCCTTGTCTTCCATCCCTTCTTTCTCACCCAGAGCCTCGATTTTCCCCAATATCTCCAGGAAATCTTCTCATCTGTGCCAGTGGCCTGAGCAGAGCGCTTTGGGCTGGGCAAATGATAACTGTGTTATCACAGTCTTGGCCCCTCCAGACCCAGGTGAGCAGGTGCTTTAGAGGCCGGGCCCTTGGAAGCTCCCTCCCGTTCCTCTGCTTTATTGTCTTGTACAAAGGATTTCCCAGCACTGTAGACAAAGTCTCCCTTCCATCTCTGTGCCCATCCTCCCAAAGTGACTGGCTCATTTGAGAACCTGGGGCCCACGGGGCAGGGGTGGATGTCTCTTGGCCATCCTGTACCACTGAGATTCTCTTTCCCCAGCACAAGCAGGTGAGGGAGCTCTAGGCAAACTGTGTGCCCTCCAGGGTCACACCTCAAGGTCCACTCCTGCCTTCTTGCTGCTCTGGACCACAGTCAGCACCTCCTTGTGACTACCAGACCTCCCACCCCATGGCTCCGACATCTAGCCCTCCAGCAGAGACAGTCTAGTCTCCAGCCACCCCGGTGGGAACTGAAGAGGCAGACAAGGGCTGGGTTGGGGCCACTGTCCTTAGAAGTAAGAGTGAGACCTGCCTCTCCACCAAAGGCCTCAGCCCAGCCTAGAGCAGATGGGCAGCCCTGGAGGGAGGGCGGCCAGCTCTCCCCAGGCTCCCCATGCCTCCTGCACGTGCTCTCCTACTGCTGCTCTCATTCAACACGTCGTGTTCTTTTCTCTTCATCTGACCACTGAATCTGGCGATACGATGTGTCTAAGCCTGAGCTGCTTGCATATGTTAAAACACCAAAGTGGCAGGAAGCTGCTGTCAGGCTGCATGCGGGCACCTGGTCTCCAAGCAGACAGAGGGTGGGAGACTGCCCAGGGCCACAAGCACCCCCACGTCGTGGACACCGTCCAGAGCTGTGCTCCCTGAAAGGGATGTGCCAATAACTCAAGGCGCCCCTGGGCCAGGGTAAGCCTCACTCCCAGGTAATCTGTGGAGTCCAGAGTTTATTGCTTCTTTTTGTGCTTGATTTTGAACCTCTTGGATGAGGGAGCAGTGCTAGATACCCTGGGATCTCTGGAGTTGAGACCATTTGCGAATTTCATAAGTGGCTTTCGTGGTGTGGGCCTCAGGGTCGCCAACACTTACCCTTCCTATGGTGACTTATCTGGAGGCACCAGGAGCAGCCCCAGAAGAGATGTTTGCCCCTCTGCCAGGTCCCAGGCAGCAGGGGCTTTGCTAGCCATATGGAGAAGCGAAGGGCCCTTCAGAGGCTCTCGGTGAAGAAGCAGCCTTGCCCGGCACTTGGACGGCTTGGCTGTGTCTTGCCAGAGGCGGTCAGTGTTAGAGGCCCATCCACAGTTGGTCTCCTGGCTCCACCTGGCAGCAAGGAGCTGCTTCTGAGAATTTTTCTCTCTCTCCCTCCCTGTTGGGTGCAGGGGAGCCTAAAGCGGAGGGGTTTCTTTGATTTGCTGCATGAGAAGTGATTTGCAATGACAAGCTTTACTTTTGGAAGGTTTTCTGGTGGCCGATTGCTGCTTATACCGTAGAGCAGTGACATTTTGTTTGATCTCTCTTTGTATGCACTTTTCTTCAGGACCACAGCACGCCAGGGAGAGGTGGGTGGGGAGCAGCACCTGCAGTTGCAGGAGGCTGGTCTCCGCAGGTTAGAGAACAGCCTCTCTTCCCTACAGAACAATTTCATCAACCTCAGCTTTCTCCGCCTCTTCCGTGCTGCCCGGCTCATCAAGCTGCTGCGCCGAGGCTACACCATCCGCATCCTGCTGTGGACCTTCGTCCAGTCCTTCAAGGTGAAGCCCAGGCACGGCCCTCGTGCCCTGACCCTCCCCTGTGTGATGCACAGTGCTGTGGCCACCACCTCCTCCTTGCCACCAGAGCAGCCCCTCCTCGTGGAGGCTCCTT